>NC_058086.1:70576751-71194400 GCF_014858855.1 Bufo gargarizans | reverse complement strand
GATCGGTGAAATTCGCATTTCTCAAGCTTACCGAACAGCCTGTTCTCTCGTAACCGTTGCTACACTCGTCTGACATCCATAATGTGGGCCTCCATGGATTCAGAATATACCAAGATGTCATCCAAATAGACCACCACACACTGCTGCAACAGGTCACGGAAAACATCGTTGATGAATTCCTGGAAGACTGCGGGCGCATTGCACAACCCAAAGGGCATAACCAAGGATTCATAATGACCGGTCCTGGTGTTAAACGCGGTCTTCCACTCATCGCCCGCCTTGATCCTTACCAGGTTATATGCCGCCCTCAGGTCGAGTTTGGTAAAGACCGTGACCCCTTTGAGGCGATCGAACAGCTCGGAAATCAAGGGTATCGGGTAAGCGTTCTTGATCGTGATGCGATTGAGACCCCTGTAATCGATGCAAGGCCTCAACTCACCGCCCTTCTTTTTCACAAAGAAAAATCCAGCCCCTGCCGGGGACGAGGATTTGCGAATGTGTCCGCGTGAAAGCGCCTCCCTCACGTACTCCTCCATGGCCTCATTCTCCGCTACCGACAGTGGATAGACTTTGCCACGAGGAGGAACGGCACCGGATTGTAACTCTATGGCACAATCGTATGGGCGGTGCGGAGGTAGGGCAACCGCGCGCACCTTATCGAATACATCCCGGTACTCTTCGTATTCAGGAGGCAACAGAGAGTCCGAGGAAGTACACAGCAACTTGACAGGCCCATGGATGCAACTAACCCCACACTGCGGTGACCACGAGAGGATCTCGACCGATCTCCAATCGAAAGTCGGATTATGCTTCTGGAGCCAGGGGTACCCCAAGACCACCGAGTAGTGTGGAGACGAAATAACCTGGAGACAGACCGACTCTCTGTGAACGGCACCAATGGCTATCCCCACTGGAAGGGTCTCATGAGTCACGTGTGGCGGCAGAAGGGGTCTGCCGTCTATCGCCTCAAGAGCCAGTGGGGAACCTCGAGGCTGCAGAGGAATGGAATTGGCGGCAACGAACACTCTGTCAATGAACAAACCACCAGCACCAGAGTCCACCAACGCCTGGGTCGTCACCGAGCCCCCGACCCAGGAGAGGACAACCGTGATCAGTGGTTTGTCAACACGGGAAACCGGGGACAAGGAGACTCCACCCAAGATCTGCCCCCGACAGGACCTCAGGTGCGAGCGTTCTCCCGGACGGTTCGGGCATGCCAACCGAAAATGCCCACCGAGACCACAGTACATGCATCGGCCCTCGCATCTCCGGAGTGCCCTCTCCCCCTCGGACAGGCGAGCAAACCCCCGCTGCATGGGTTCACCCCCAGACAAGTCATCCCCAGGAGGCGTGGGAGGAGAGGGAGGCACGGGTGGGACAGCAAACGTAGGCGCCAATCTGTTAGAAGACCTCCGCAGGCTCTCCTTAAAGGAAGGTCTCTCCCTGAGTCTGGTGTCAATCAAAATCAGGAAAGAAATAAGAGACTCGAGCTCCACTGGTAGGTCCTTAGCTGCAACCTCATCCTTCAAGGCATCCGAGAGACCATGAGAGAAAGCAGCGACCAGAGCCTCATTATTCCAGCCCACCTCTGCTGCCAGGGTACGAAACTCAATGGCGTATTCAGCTACGGATCGTGAACCCTGTCTGATGGACATAAGGAGCTTCGCAGCAGAGGCAGCACGAGCCGGCACATCGAATACCTTCCGAAGAGAAGCAACAAAACCGGAAAACTCAGCAACCACCGGATTGTTGTTCTCCCATAAAGGGCTGGCCCAGGCCAAGGCCTTGTCCGAGAGCAGCGAGATCAAGAAGCCCACCTTTGATCTCTCAGTAGGAAAGGCATGTGGCAGCAACTCGAAATAAATGCCCACCTGGTTAAGGAAACCTCGGCACTAAGTTGGCTCTCCCCCAAAGCGCTGTGGAAGGGGGGCAGAACCGGTCATACCCCGAGACACCGCAGGCGCAGCAACAGGTGTCGGGGTAGACTCTGGCGCAACAACCGGGGCGGCAGTAGGAGCGGGCCCAGGAGCGACAACCGACCCATCGGCAACGGAAGCGAAATGAGCCGTGCGTTCAAGCAGGGTTTGCAACGCCACAGCGAACCGACCCAACAGGTGATCCTGCTGATCAAGTCTGGCAACCAGCGTAGGTAGCGAGGATGGCCCTGTACCGTCAGAATTCATGGCTTGGTCCTAATGTCATGGAACCATGAACCAGACGTACAACAGAGATGAGTGGAAATAAGAAGGCTTTATTGGAAATCAAGCCGTAGCAAAAGTCCAAACGGATGGCTAAACCGAAGCAGGGTCTTGCGTAGACAGAGGTCAGGAACCAGGAGGGTGGTCAGACGAAGCCAGGATCAGGAACCAACGGGGTAGTCAGACGAAGCCAGGATCAGGAACCAACGGGGTAGTCAGACGAAGCCAGGATCAGGAACCAACGGGGTAGTCAGACGAGGCCAGGATCAGGAACCAGAAGCAGCAGCAGTCTTAGAAGCATGTGAACACAGGAGGACCAAGCAAGGAACTGAAGCCACAGACCTTCTATATATATGAGCTAGGCATCCAGCTCCTCCCAGTGGGAAGGAGAAGCCGCAGGGTGGGAGGCTACAAGAAACCCAGAAACCAAGATGGCCACCAGCACATGTCAAACGAAGGTAAGACCATGACATTAGGTCATGTAATATTTTTATAGAGCAGATTGTTACGGACTTGACGATCTAACATATCTACTTTTTCTTATTTGTTTGACTTTAATACAATAATAGCATTTTTGAAGCAAAACAAATCATATTTTAGTGTCTCCATTGTCTGAGAGTCATAGTTTTTTTTTTTTTTTTGGGCGATTGTCTTAAGTAGGATCTCATTTTTTGTGGGATGAGGTGCCAGTTAGATTGATACCATTTTGGGGGGCATTTGCCTTTTTGATCACTTTTTTGTGATGTAAGGTGACAAAAATAGCTTTTTTTTTACAGTTTTTACTTTATTTTTACGGTGTTTATCTGACGGGGTGGATCATGTTATATATTTATAGATCTGATCGTTACAAACGCATCAATAAATAATACGTGTGTGTTTTTTTCTATTTTTTTATATAAAATCACAGGGAAGGGTCGTTTTTTTCTTTTTTTACTTGAAACGTTATTTTTTTTTATTAAAAACCCTTTTTTGACTATTTTAAACTTTATTTCTGTCCCACTCTGGAACTTTACTTTTGGGGGTCTAATCCCCTCTGCAAAGCATTACAATACATCTGTATTGTAATCCATTGCCTGTTAGTGGATTACACTGAGTAATACACTAACAGGTTTCCTAGGAGACTCAACCTGAGGCTGGATCTCCTGGGCACCCATAGAAGGCAGGTCCCAATGCCATGCAAGGCATTGGCCAGCCTCTGCACAGCCTCGGGCTGCCTTCTCACCCTTTGGTTCCCCACCACAGCAGCATGGAGACCCGATGGGCTCCCTCAACCTCCGCAAATCCCTTCTATGCTTGTACATCGATGCCAGCGGATACAGCAGGTGCCCAGCTACTTGGCACTGCCAGGCCTCTGCAGTGATCAGACGTGCACTGCTCCGGTGCCAGCCCGATCACCATGATGTAATAGCACGTAAAAATGCGGGAGCGCAGCTGCCGCCATGACGTACTATCACGTCATATGCCGGGAAGGGGTTAAGAAATAAAATTAACATCAACTTGGAATGAACAGAACACTTAACTGGTTTTCAACTTTTCAGCTGAAGATCAGCCAACTTTGTCATCTAAGATGGCCACACAGCCTCTCAGACTTCCTGAAGCATATTGTGTGCATTTAGTAGTCCAAGACAATTCCTGTGCTGACCAATCCAGGAGCAGATGTGAATAATTAGGAAGCTTCTTGGGCTATCGGTGCAGAGTGTGCCTTAGGTAGACTGAGAGGCTGTATTGCCATCTTGGATAACAGAAGAAGAGCCCAGAAATAAGTGGATATGCTGCTGAAAAGAGTAAAAGATGCAAATATTCTATGTGTTGCTCAGTTAATGTGATTTTTTTTTAAAGTGAACTGGCAAGTTGCTTTACAGAACCTCTTGGGAAAGCCCACTAGTACTGTTAATGTGTGCTGCATGGTGGGAAGGGGATAAGTGTAAAGCAGTGCATACAGTATAGAAAATTGATGTTCTACTGTGTAATGCATGGGTGAGTTGGGTTTATCAGAACCGAAAACTCTCATTTAGCAATTCTGTTTTGGTTGAGGTATCAAGAAATGGATCTGCCTCTATTATCCTCATAGGACAAACCCTTTAATACTGCTCTGGATCATAATCACATATTAACACTGTCTGAACTATGTAATAATACTGTCCTAGATCATAATGTATTAACGCTTTCTGTCTATCAGAGCTCATTACTACCAGAGCCCATTATGGGTTAAAAATGTATATTTTGTACATGTATGATACATTACCTTAAAATAAAATGTATCCATTAGAAATGTGTCTCCTAAACATCCCCAGCAATAATTATTATCTGTAATAAAAAGGTCTATTCATTTAACATACAATTTCCACTAATGCATGTTCAGCCTGAAGAGATAATCACATATTTGGGGCTTTTACTTTCCTGCATTTCAAGCCAGATCTTTCCTGTTTTCCCTATATTTGAACTGTGTTCCGTTTTTTTCTGCTCTTTGCCTAGAATTTGACCTTTTTCTGCAATGAGAAAGAAACCCTGAGGCAGAATAAATGAACCACAGTAAAATCTGATAGACTGCTGAATTTCCAGCCTCAAACTGTTAATGCTGATGTGTTTCTTCATGAATCATTGCCCTGTGTGGATTCATTTTTTTTTTTCTATTAAGATTGTGTCGTTATTATTTTTGCAGTGAAATCATTATTATAATAACAATGATATTAACAATAATTCTAATTAGACATGAGCACATTTTTCAAAAATTCATTTCGCCGGTTCGCAGAATTGTTTTACAAAAAAATTGGGTTTGATTTGAATATATTTGCAGTTAATTTTGTAAAAAAACTGCTATTTCCTGGCTGTAGAGAGCCTTTATAGTGGTGTACAACACTGTGCCTTATAGTAACACGCATAGGGAGTCTTCTTTGGTAGCTAAATAGTACTGTGAGTCAATATGACATGCAGATGACAGGCGTTGCTCTTAGAATCACTGTACACTTAACTTATTTGGGCAGTCAAGGGGCAAAATAACCCAAGTATGAACTCAGCCTTACAGGTCGATATTAGTGCCAAGAAGAAGCGCATTCCTTTTACACTGTCTGGTCAGCATCCACCCTCACTCGGTCAGCATTTAGTCAGCAATCCATCAGTATTGCTAATGCCAAAAAAATACAGGAATGGGTCTAAAACAGAGATGGAACACGTGAACGGAATATTTGCATGTCTTCTGTGTTTTGTAACCACTCCTGCTTTTGGCTACCAATTTTGATTGGACCATACAGGTCTTACAGCTGCTACACAGACAGGATCCATTGTGCCTCTCATTTTTTCTTCCTTATGACAGATCAGAAGAATGGTCAAATAAATGATGATGTCAGCCAAGCCAAAAAGTCTAAATAGTGGCCCAGTCAAGAAGTGGGAAGGGTGGGAACAGCATGAGAAGTCTACAGAGTGGCTCTATGACATAGTGATGAGGTTGAAGAAGCATTAGGAGGCAACAGAGTGGCACAATGACAGAGTGTGAAGGTGGCGGCAGCATCAGGAGGCCACAAAGTGGCACAATCACAGAGTGTGGAGGTGGCATTAGCATGAGGAGGCCTCAGAGTGGCAAGGTGACATAGTGTGGAAGTGGTGGCAGCATCAGGAGGCCACAGAGTGGCAAGGTGACATAGTGTGGAGGTGGCGGCAGCATCAGGAGGCCAGAGTGGCAAGGTGACATATTGTGGAGGTAGCAGCAGCATCAGGAGACCACAAAGTGGCAAGGTGACAGTGTGGAGGTGGCAACAGCAGCATAAGGAGGCCACAGAGTGGCAAGGTGACATATTGTGAAGTTAGCAGCAGCATTAGGACACCACAGAGTGGCAAGGTGACATAGTGTGGAGGTAGCAGCAGCATTAGGACACCACAGAGTGGCAAGGTGTCATATTGTGGAGGTAGCAGCAGCATCAGTAAACCACAGAGTGACCCAGTGACAGAGTGTGGAGGTGGGTGGCAATAACAGTACCCACTGACAATGGTGAGTGTAAGAAGGAGCACTTGGCAACAGATGTGTGGCATCAGGCAGGTGGCAGCATCAGAATAGTAGCTGAGGCAGGTAGCCAGAAGAAACCGGTCTCTTTTGTCAAAGTGTTGGTGTGGCACCATGGATGATCTAGTCTGATGCATCAGGCATTGGTGGGTGGAAATCCTGGCTGAAGCACGCCTGATTCATCTTGACAAAGGTCAGTCTCTCCACATTTAGGGAGGACAGGAGAGTTCTCCTTGGGGTAACTATGGCCCCCGCTGCACTAAACACCCTGTCTAATGCCACACTACTGGCTGGGCATGACAGCTTTTCTAGTGCAAACTCAGCAAGTTGCGGCCGCAAATATAGTTTGGCTGTCCAGTAATCCAGCGGATCTTCAATGACGGCTGGCAGGGTTAACTCCAAGTATGCCACCACCTGCTGGTTCAGGTTCTGCTCTATGTCTGGCTGCTGGTGAGTAGTTTCTTCACTAGGCTGGGGAATAAAGCTGCTTATCAGCGACTCCAAACTCAGGCTGCTGTTGATGGAGCTGCTTATGCTCCTACCACCCCAATCCACACCAGCAGCCATGGCAGTGGAACGTGAATGCAGAGGACCCCCCCCCCCCCGGTCAGACCTGCGAGAGGATGGACGATGGCGCAGATAGGCAGTGGCTAACTGTCACAACCAGACAGCTGAAAAGCTCTGACAGAGGCCTTTCAGAACCTCCTCCTTGAGTTCTCTTTGTTGTGCTGTTCAGTTCCTCATCTCGTTAGCCTCTCTCAGCTGTCATGGAGTTGGACTGATTGCTTCCCTTTAAATTCCTCCCCATGGTGCATTACTGGGCGGCTTATACTTCTTCCTGGAGTGTGTGTGCATGCTGATCTTGTTTTCCAGTCTGCTACAAAGTTAAGTGCTGTACATTTATCTGTTATTTTCTGTTTGCTGGATCCCAGGTGACCCTGACTCCCTCCGTGTCTGGTGTAGGGAGCCGGTGGTCGTGTCCCCTCACTATTGTAGGGTGTTCAGGGGTTATATAGTCGAGGTACGTGGATATGCAACCTTCCACCTTTTGGATCTTTGCATAGGCTGAGCAGCCAGGGAAAGTCTCAGGTCTTGTGCAGGGGTCTCCCTTTTGGTTCCTTAGCTTTGGATCCACTCAGTCATATATGCATGTTGCTTTGTCTTGTTTCCTGTACACCATCCGTGACACTAACTGACTACATATGATGTCTCTATAGTAGAGTTGAGCGAACACCTGGATGTTCGGGTTCGAGAAGTTCGGCCGAACATCCCGGAAATGTTCGGGTTCGGGATCCGAACCCGATCCGAACTTCGTCCCGAACCCGAACCCCATTGAAGTCAATGGGGACCCGAACTTTTCGGCACTAAAAAGGCTGTAAAACAGCCCAGGAAAGAGCTAGAGGGCTGCAAAAGGCAGCAACATGTAGGTAAATCCCCTGCAAACAAATGTGGATAGGGAAATGAATTAAAATAAAAATTAAATAAATAAAAATTAACCAAAATCAATTGGAGAGAGGTTCCATAGCAGAGAATCTGGCTTCCCGTCACCCACCACTGGAACAGTCCATTCTCAGATATTTAGGCCCCGTCACCCAGGCAGAGGAGAGAGGTCCCGTAACAGAGAATCTGTCTTCATGTCAGCAGAGAATTAGTCTGCATGTCATAGCAGAGAATGAGGCTTCACGTCAGCCACCACTGCAACAGTCCATTGGCATATATTTAGGCCCAGCACCCAGGCAGAGGAGGGAGGTCCCGTAACAGAGAATCTGTCTTCATGTCAGCAGAGAATTAGTCTGCATGTCATAGCAGAGAATGAGGCTTCACGTCAGCCACCACTGCAACAGTCCATTGGCATATATTTAGGCCCAGCACACACACAGGCAGAGGAGAGAGGTCCCGTAACAGACAATCTGGCTTCATGTCAGCAGAGAATTAGTCTGCATGTCATAGCAGAGAATGAGGCTTCACGTCAGCCACCACTGCAACAGTCCATTGGCATATATTTAGGCCCAGCACACACACAGGCAGAGGAGAGAGGTCCCGTAACAGAGAATCTGTCTTCATGTCAGCAGAGAATTAGTCTGCATGTCATAGCAGAGAATGAGGCTTCACGTCAGCCACCACTGCAACAGTCCATTGGCATATATTTAGGCCCAGCACACACACAGGCAGAGGAGAGAGGTCCCGTAACAGAGAATCTGTCTTCATGTCAGCAGAGAATCAGTCTTCATATCATAGCAGAGAATCAGGCTTCACGTCACCCACCACTGTAAGAGTCAATTTTCATAAATTTAGGCCCAGAACCCAGGCAGAGGAGAAAGGTCCCGTAACAGACAATCTGGCTTCATGTCAGCAGAGAATCAGTCTTCATATCATAGCAGAGAATCAGGCTTCACGTCACCCACCACTGTAAGAGTCAATTTTCATAAATTTAGGCCCAGAACCCAGGCAGAGGAGAAAGGTCCCGTAACAGACAATCTGGCTTCATGTCAGCAGAGAATCAGTCTTCATATCATAGCAGAGAATCAGGCTTCACGTCACCCACCACTGTAAGAGTCAATTTTCATAAATTTAGGCCCAGAACCCAGGCAGAGGAGAAAGGTCCCGTAACAGACAATCTGGCTTCATGTCAGCAGAGAATCAGTCTTCATATCATAGCAGAGAATCAGGCTTCACGTCACCCACCACTGTAAGAGTCAATTTTCATAAATTTAGGCCCAGAACCCAGGCAGAGGAGAAAGGTCCCGTAACAGACAATCTGGCTTCATGTCAGCAGAGAATTAGTCTGCATGTCATAGCAGAGAATGAGGCTTCACGTCACCCACCACTGCAACAGTCCATTGGCATATATTCAGGCCCAGCACCCAGGCAGAGGAGAGAGGTCCCGTAACAGAGGATCTGGCTTCATGTCAGCAGAGAATCAGTCTGCATGTCATAGCAGAGAATCAGGCTTCACGTCAGCCACCACTGCAACAGTCCATTGTCATAAATTTAGGCCCAGCACCCAGGCAGAGGAGAGAGGTCCCGTAACAGAGGATCTGGCTTCATGTCAGCAGAGAATCAGTCTGCATGTCATAGCAGAGAATCAGGCTTCACGTCAGCCACCACTGCAACAGTCCATTGTCATAAATTTAGGCCCAGCACCCAGGCAGAGGAGAGAGGTCCCGTAACAGACAATCTGGCTTCATGTCAGCAGAGAATTAGTCTGCATGTCATAGCAGAGAATCAGGCTTCATGTCAGCCACCACTGCAACAGTCCATTGGCATATATTTAGGCCTAGCACACAGGCAGAGGAGAGGTTCATTCAACTTTGGGTAGCATCGCAATATAATGGTAAAATGAAAATAAAAATAGGATTGAATGAGGAAGTGCCCTGGAGTCCAATAATATATGGTTATGGGGAGGTAGTTAATGTCTAATCTGGACAAGGGACGGACAGGTCCTGTGGGATCCATGCCTGGTTCATTTTTATGAACGTCAGCTTGTCCACATTGGCTGTAGACAGGCGGCTGCGTTTGTCTGTAATGACGCCCCCTGCCGTGCTGAATACACGTTCAGACAAAACGCTGGCTGCCGGGCAGGCCAGCACCTCCAAGGCATAAAAGGCTAGCTCTGGCCACGTGGACAATTTAGAGACCCAGAAGTTGAATGGGGCCGAACCATCAGTCAGTACGTGGAGGGGTGTGCACACGTACTGTTCCACCATGTTAGTGAAATGTTGCCTCCTGCTAACACGTTGCGTATCAGGTGGTGGTGCAGTTAGCTGTGGCGTGTTGACAAAAGTTTTCCACATCTCTGCCATGCTAACCCTGCCCTCAGAGGAGCTGGCCGTGACACAGCTGCCTTGGCGACCTCTTGCTCCTCCTCTGCCTTGGCCTTGGGCTTCCACTTGTTCCCCTGTGACATTTGGGAATGCTCTCAGTAGCGCGTCTACCAACGTGCGCTTGTACTCGCGCATCTTCCTATCACGCTCCAGTGCAGGAAGTAAGGTGGGCACATTGTCTTTGTAGCGTGGATCCAGCAGGGTGGCAACCCAGTAGTCCGCACAGGTTAAAATGTGGGCAACTCTGCTGTCGTTGCGCAGGCACTGCAGCATGTAGTCGCTCATGTGTGCCAGGCTGCCCAGGGGTAAGGACAAGCTGTCCTCTGTGGGAGGCGTATCGTCATCGTCCTGCCTTTCCCCCCAGCCACGCACCAGTGATGGACCCGAGCTGCGTTGGGTGCCACCCCGCTGTGACCATGCTTCATCCTCATCCTCCTCCACCTCCTCCTCATCCTCGTCCTCCTCGTCCTCCAGTAGTGGGCCCTGGCTGGCCACATTTGTACCTGGCCTCTGCTGTTGCAAAAAACCTCCCTCTGAGTCACTTCGAAGAGACTGGCCTGAAAGTGCTAAAAATGACCCCTCTTCCTCATCCTCCTCCTCCTCCTCCTGGGCCACCTCCTGTTCCATCATCGCCCTAAGTGTTTTCTCAAGGAGACATAGAAGTGGTATTGTAACGCTGATAACGGTGTCATCGCCACTGGCCATGTTGGTGGAGTACTCGAAACAGCGCAACAGGGCACACAGGTCTCGCATGGAGGCCCAGTCATTGGTGGTGAAGTGGTGCTGTTCTGTAGTGCGACTGACCCGTGCGTGCTGCAGCTGAAACTCCACTATGGCCTGCTGCTGCTCGCACAGTCTGTCCAGCATGTGCAAGGTGGAGTTCCACCTGGTGGGCACGTCGCATATGAGGCGGTGAGCGGGAAGGCCGAAGTTACGCTGTAGCGCAGACAGGCGAGCAGCGGCAGGATGTGAACGCCGGAAGCGCGAACAGACGGCCCGCACTTTATGCAGCAGCTCTGACATGTCGGGGTAGTTGTGAATGAACTTCTGCACCACCAAATTCAGCACATGCGCCAAGCAAGGGATGTGCGTCAAATTGGCTAGTCCCAGAGCTGCAACGAGATTTCGCCCATTATCACACACCACCAGGCCGGGCTTGAGGCTCACCGGCAGCAACCACTCGTCGGTCTGTTGTTCTATACCCCGCCACAACTCCTGTGCGGTGTGGGGCCTGTCCCCCAAACATATGAGTTTCAGAATGGCCTGCTGACGTTTACCCCGGGCTGTGCTGAAGTTGGTGGTGAAGGTGTGTGGCTGACTGGATGAGCAGGTGGAAGAAGAGGAGGAGGAAGCCGAGAAGGAGGAGGTGGCAACAGGAGGCAAAGAATGTTGCCCTGCGATCCTTGGCGGCGGAAGGACGTGCGCCAAACAGCTCTCCGCCTGGGGCCCAGCTGCCACTACATTTACCCAGTGTGCAGTTAGGGAGATATAGCGTCCCTGGCCGTGCTTACTGGTCCACGTATCTGTGGTTAGGTGGACCTTGCCACAGATGGCGTTGCGCAGTGCACACTTGATTTTATCGGATACTTGGTTGTGCAGGGAAGGCACGGCTCTCTTGGAGAAGTAGTGCCGGCTGGGAACAACATACTGTGGGACAGCAAGCGACATGAGCTGTTTGAAGCTGTCTGTGTCCACCAGCCTAAATGACAGCATTTCATAGGCCAGTAGTTTAGAAATGCTGGCATTCAGGGCCAGGGATCGAGGGTGGCTAGGTGGGAATTTACGCTTTCTATCAAATGTTTGTGAGATGGAGAGCTGAACGCTGGCGTGTGACATGGTTGAGACGCTTGGTGACGGAGGTGGTGGTGGTGGTGTTGGTGGTACATCCCCTGTTTGCTGGGCGGCAGGTGCCAACGTTCCTCCAGAGGCGGAGGAAGAGGCCGAGGCGGCAGCAGCAGAATAGGCCGAGGCGGCAGCAGCAGAAGAGGTAGCAGGGGGAGCCTGAGTGACTTCCTTGGTTTTAAGGTGTTTACTCCACTGCAGTTCATGCTTTGCATGCAGGTGCCTGGTCATGCAGGTTGTGCTCAGGTTCAGAACGTTAATGCCTCGCTTCAGGCTCTGATGGCACAGCGTGCAAACCACTCGGGTCTTGTCGTCAGCACATTGTTTGAAGAAGTGCCATGCCAGGGAACTCCTTGAAGCTGCCTTTGGGGTGCTCGGTCCCAGATGGCGGCGGTCAGTAGCAGGCGGAGTCTCTTGGCGGCGGGTGTTCTGCTTTTGCCCACTGCTCCCTCTTTTGCTACGCTGTTGGCTCGGTCTCACCACTGCCTCTTCCTCCGAACTGTGAAAGTCAGTGGCACGACCTTCATTCCATGTGGGGTCTAGGACCTCATCGTCCCCTGCATCGTCTTCCACCCAGTCTTGATCCCTGACCTCCTGTTCAGTCTGCACACTGCAGAAAGACGCAGCAGTTGGCACCTGTGTTTCGTCATCATCAGAGACATGCTGAGGTGGTATTCCCATGTCCTCATCATCAGGAAACATAAGTGGTTGTGCGTCAGTGCATTCTATGTCTTTCACCGCTGGGGAAGGGCTAGGTGGATGCCCTTGGGAAACCCTGCCAGCGGAGTCTTCAAACAGCATAAGAGACTGCTGCATAACTTGAGGCTGAGACAGTTTCCCTGGTATGCATGGGGGTGATGTGACAGACTGATGGGGTTGGTTTTCAGGCGCCATCTGTGCGCTTTCTGCAGAAGACTGGGTGGGAGATAATGTGAACGTGCTGGATCCACTGTCGGCCACCCAATTGACTAATGCCTGTACCTGCTCAGGCCTTACCATCCTTAGAACGGCATTGGGCCCCACCATATATCGCTGTAAATTCTGGCGGCTACTGGGACCTGAGGTAGTTGGTACACTAGGACGTGTGGATGTGGCAGAACGGCCACGTCCTCTCCCAGCACCAGAGGGTCCACTAACACCACCACGACCATGTCCACGTCCGCGTCCCTTACTAGATGTTTTTCTCATTGTTATGGTTCACCACAACAACAAATATATTATTTGGCCCAATGTATTGTATTCAAATTCAGCGGGATATAAATTTGAGGCCTAGTATTTAGGCGCTGGGTGACCGGTATGGATTTAGTGACAGAATTAGACTTGGAAATGCACAGAAGCGTGTGTGTGAAGTTATTCTGAATGACCCTATGTGCACCTTCAATATTATATACCCTTTTAGGGATAGATTTCAAATAGCTCTGATATAGCAGAAACCACTAAATTATGAAATTGCTAAATTGGGAATTGTACTTCAACCCAGAACAAAAAATGTGCTTTGACGGACACTAAATATCTTGCCCAGCAACAACAGTACAGCGGTGGGTAACGAGAGATTTAGAGGGATTTAAATTTGAGGCCTAGTATTTAGGCGCTGGGTGACAGGTATGGGTTTAGTGACAGAATTAGACTTGGAAATACACAGTAGCGGGTGTGTGTGAAGTTATTCTGAATGACCCAATGTGCACCTTCAATATTATATACCCTTTTAGGGATAGATTTCAAATAGCTCTGATATAGCAGAAACCACTAAATTATGAAATTGCTAAATTGGGAATTGTACTTCAACCCAGAACAAAAAATGTGCTTTGACGGACACTAAATATCTTGCCCAGCAACAACAGTACAGCGGTGGGTAACGAGAGATTTAGAGGGATTTAAATTTGAGGCCTAGTATTTAGGCGCTGGGTCACCGGTATGGATTTAGTGACAGAATTAGACTTGGAAATGCACAGAAGCGTGTGTGTGAAGTTATTCTGAATGACCCTATGTGCACCTTCAATATTATATACCCTTTTAGGGATAGATTTCAAATAGCTCTGATATAGCAGAAACCACTAAATTATGAAATTGCTAAATTGGGAATTGTACTTCAACCCAGAACAAAAAATGTGCTTTGACGGACACTAAATATCTTGCCCAGCAACAACAGTACAGCGGTGGGTAACGAGAGATTTAGAGGGATTTAAATTTGAGGCCTAGTATTTAGGCGCTGGGTCACCGGTATGGATTTAGTGACAGAATTAGACTTGGAAATGCACAGAAGCGTGTGTGTGAAGTTATTCTGAATGACCCTATGTGCACCTTCAATATTATATACCCTTTTAGGGATAGATTTCAAATAGCTCTGATATAGCAGAAACCACTAAATTATGAAATTGCTAAATTGGGAATTGTACTTCAACCCAGAACAAAAAATGTGCTTTGACGGACACTAAATATCTTGCCCAGCAACAACAGTACAGCGGTGGGTAACGAGAGATTTAGAGGGATTTAAATTTGAGGCCTAGTATTTAGGCGCTGGGTCACCGGTATGGATTTAGTGACAGAATTAGACTTGGAAATGCACAGAAGCGTGTGTGTGAAGTTATTCTGAATGACCCTATGTGCACCTTCAATATTATATACCCTTTTAGGGATAGATTTCAAATAGCTCTGATATAGCAGAAACCACTAAATTATGAAATTGCTAAATTGGGAATTGTACTTCAACCCAGAACAAAAAATGTGCTTTGACGGACACTAAATATCTTGCCCAGCAACAACAGTACAGCGGTGGGTAACGAGAGATTTAGAGGGATTTAAATTTGAGGCCTAGTATTTAGGCGCTGGGTCACCGGTATGGATTTAGTGACAGAATTAGACTTGGAAATGCACAGAAGCGTGTGTGTGAAGTTATTCTGAATGACCCTATGTGCACCTTCAATATTATATACCCTTTTAGGGATAGATTTCAAATAGCTCTGATATAGCAGAAACCACTAAATTATGAAATTGCTAAATTGGGAATTGTACTTCAACCCAGAACAAAAAATGTGCTTTGACGGACACTAAATATCTTGCCCAGCAACAACAGTACAGCGGTGGGTAACGAGAGATTTAGAGGGATTTAAATTTGAGGCCTAGTATTTAGGCGCTGGGTCACCGGTATGGATTTAGTGACAGAATTAGACTTGGAAATGCACAGAAGCGTGTGTGTGAAGTTATTCTGAATGACCCTATGTGCACCTTCAATATTATATACCCTTTTAGGGATAGATTTCAAATAGCTCTGATATAGCAGAAACCACTAAATTATGAAATTGCTAAATTGGGAATTGTACTTCAACCCAGAACAAAAAATGTGCTTTGACGGACACTAAATATCTTGCCCAGCAACAACAGTACAGCGGTGGGTAACGAGAGATTTAGAGGGATTTAAATTTGAGGCCTAGTATTTAGGCGCTGGGTGACAGGTATGGGTTTAGTGACAGAATTAGACTTGGAAATACACAGTAGCGGGTGTGTGTGAAGTTATTCTGAATGACCCAATGTGCACCTTCAATATTATATACCCTTTTTGGGATAGATTTCAAATAGCTCTGATATAGCAGGAACCACTAAATTATGAAATTGCTAAATTGGGAATTGTATTTCAACCCAGAACAAGAAATGTGCTTGAACGGACACTAAATAACTCGCCCAGCTACAGCACTAGGGACAGATTTAGCTGGATATAAATTTGAGGCCTAGTATTTAGGCGCTGGGTGACCGGTATGGATTTAGTGACAGAATTAGACTGGGATATGGCCAAAAAATAAACAGACTATTGCTGGTTAAATGCACTTGGTGTGACAGCTTCACCCTGATGTAGGCTTTAGCCAAAAAACAACCACACCATTGAGGGTTAAATGCACTTGGTGACAGGCGCAGCTTGCCCCTGATTTTGTATATGGCCAAAAAATGAACAGACTATTGCTGGTTAAATGCACTTGGTGTGACAGCTTCACCCTGATGTAGGCTTTAGCCAAAAAACAACCACACCATTGAGGGTTAAATGCACTTGGTGACAGGCGCAGCTTGCCCCTGATTTTGTATATGGCCAAAAAATGAACAGACTATTGCTGGTTAAATGCACTTGGTGTCACAGCTTCACCCTGATGTAGGCTTTAGCCAAAAAACAACCACACCATTGAGGGTTAAATGCACTTGGTGACAGGCGCAGCTTGCCCCTGATTTTGTATATGGCCAAAAAATGAACAGACTATTGCTGGATAAATGCACTTGGTGTGACAGCTTCACCCTGATGTAGGCTTTAGCCAAAAAACAACCACACCATTGAGGGTTAAATGCACTTGGTCGCAGCTTGTGCTGGCGCACCACAAGACACAAAATGGCCGCCGATCACCCCAGAAAAATGAGACTGACAAACGGTCTGTGCAGCCTAAAAACAGTGAGCAATTGAGGATCAGCAGCTCAATGATCCACAGCTGCAGATCGATCAGTTAATCAAGTCCTTTGGAGGAGTTAATCTGCCTAATCTCGCCCTACTGTCGCAGCCGCAACCTCTCCCTACGCTAATCAGAGCAGAGTGACGGGCGGCGCTATGTGACTCCAGCTTAAATAGAGGCTGGGTCACATGGTGCTCTGGCCAATCACAGCCATGCCAATAGTAGGCATGGCTGTGATGGCCTCTTGGGGCAAGTAGTATGACGCTTGTTGATTGGCTGCTTTGCAGCCTTTCAAAAAGCGCCAAGAAAGCGTCACAAAAGCGCGAAGAAAGCGACGAACACCGAACCCGAACCCGGACTTTTACGAAAATGTCCGGGTTCGGGTCCGTGTCACGGACACCCCAAAATTCGGTACGAACCCGAACTATACAGTTCGAGTTCGCTCATCCCTACTCTATAGTAGTTAAATTTGTCGTCCCTCTCAGCGAGTGTAAAAAAGGCCCCCATTTTGGACCCGTATCGAGGATCCAACAAGGTGGAGAGCCAAAAGTCATCCCTCTGCCGAATGGTGACAATTCGGCTGTCACTACCAAAGCAAGTGAGCGGGCCATTTGTACAAATGACTTGGAGGGACTCTGCCTTCATCTCCACTGTATACTGCCACAGTATGTCTGGGTCCACTGCATCGTCTTCCTCATCGCCCTTTAGCTCCTCTGGCTGCTCCTGCTTCCTCTCTCTAGTGATGAGCTGCAGGGGCAATATTCGAATTCGTGATATTTCACAAATATTTTTTAGAATATTCATCATATATTCGCGAATTCGAGATTAGTTTCTTGATGGCACGGCAGAATATTACAATAGCTTCATATGCAGATAGAGTGCTCCAATATATTTGCAATTGCGTAATCAGCATTAATAATGCAAATATTTTGGCGCAATACGTGCAACTTCCTATTTTAACAGGTCTGACTACTTATTAGTGATTGGTGCACTAAGTAACACTGCTGTCTCTCTCAGATCTGCAAAATACTGCATACAAGGGCTGCTAGGGAGGTTCTTATATAGTAAGGGTTAAGCAACGTTCCTATTGGTTGCTAGGGATGTTGCCAAGCTCAGACAAATACATTGCAGCCTTCTCATTGGCCCACAAGCAAAAAAGGAGGTTACTGATGAAAAAAAATCTAGAATATTCAAAATTGCGAATATATATCACTATATTCTAAACATTCGAGAATTCTAGAAGTGGCGATATTCGCGATTAATATTCGCTATTCGAATATTCCCGCCCAACATTACTCCTGTCACCTGTGTATAAAAACCACCAATTTCGCTACACATTGCTTGTGCTTCAATGTCCTCCTCCTCCTCAAGTTCAGCCCCCACAGGGCTCATGTGGCCGTGAGATCTAGGAGTAGATAGCCAGCTAAGACCTGTCCTAGGTTGCTAGTATAGCCTTATATGTGTGTACAGCTAACCCTGCTAATAACCTTAATACAGTTCCTATGTTTATGTGTTGAAGACAAAAGTAGAGTTATTTACTGTGACATCATGTTTTGGATGTCATATAACTGTTATATTTTGTGTTCACAGAAGCAGAAAAAGATAATATGCCTTTAAGATTCATTTTGTAATGTAAGGTAAGCTCAGTGACACAGCAGAAACAACAGAAAGCATAGTGTTATTCTGTTGTTGCTGGGCAGAAGTCTAGACCAATCACAGCCAGCTTCTCACACAGCAAGAGTTTTCACCAATCACAGCCAGCCTCACACACAGCCTATCTGGGAATTCCCCCAGCTCCTGCTGCTAGAATAATTATTCCCCAGAGACAGGAGGTGAAGAGACATTCACCCCACTGAGAGTTGAGTTTTATGGGAACAAGAGGCCAAAATAGTTCCACCAAATTCAATTGAAACCATACAATTTCAAATGCAATTGTAAATACAATTGCAACCATACAATTGCAAATACAAATTGCAAGCATTCAGATTCCACATTGCAATCCAAATTGCATACAACCATACCAGATCATACTCAACCAATCTGCAAGTAGTCACTGCTAACTGCATACAGCAAGTGAACTATTAGTTACCTCTCAGATAGATCATAAAGTGCTTAAATAACTTAAAATGAGAGTACAGATACCCAAGAGAGAAATATATCCAAGATTGTATGTTGAATGACAGAATTGAACAGTTTAACCACCATCTTATGCATCATCAAGAAATTGTTTATAGCTTTTCTCTGTTCGTACAAGGAGTTTCCTGGTGTGGCATTTCTTAAGACAATGTGCTGATGACAAAACACGAGTGGTTGGCATGCTGTACAATCTGAGCCTGAAGCGAGGCATAAACGTTCTAAACCTGAGCACAACCTGCATGACCAGGCATCTAAGTGCAAAGCACGAGCTACTGTACAGTGGAGTAGACACCTCAAAAACCAAGAAAGGTCTCTGGCTCCTCCTGCTTCCTCTTCTGCTGCAGTCTTCATCCCCCTCTGGAGTGACAGTGGAACCTGCCACCCTGCAAACAGAGGATGTGCCAGCAACGCCACCACCTGGGTCACCAAGCATCTCCACAATGTCCCATGGAAGCATTCAGCTGTCTATCTGCCAAACACTGGAGCGAAAGAGGAAGTACCCCTCTACCCACCCATGGTCCCTGGCCCTGAATGCCAGCATTTCAAAATTCCTGGCCTTTGAAATGCTGTCATTCCGTCTGGTGGGGACAGAGAGTTTTAAAAGGCTTATGGCTCTGGTTGTCCCACAGTACGTGGCACCCAGCCACTACTACTTTTCCAGGCAAGCCATCCCTTCTCTGCAAAACCAAGTGGGGGACAAAATCTGGTGTTCACTGCACAATGCCATCTGTAGCAAGGTCCACCTAACTATGGATACGTGGACCAGTAAGCATGGTCAGGAAAGTTATATCTCCATAACAGCACACTGGGTAAATGCAGTGGCTGCTGGGCCTGAGGAGGATAGCAGTTTGGCGCATGTCCTTCCACCACAGAGGATTGCAGGGTGTTTCTCTTTGCCTCCTGTTGCTTCCTCCTCCTACTCCGCTTCCTCATCCTCTACTGCCTCCTCATCCGGTCAGCGTAACAACTTCACCACCAACTTCAGCACAGCCAGGGGTAAACGACAGCAGGCAGTATTGAAACTTATCTGTTTGGGGGACAAACCCCACACTGCGCAGGAGCTGTGGACAGGCATGGAATAAAAGACCGATGAGTGGTTGGTACCAGTGAGCCTCAAACCCGGCCTGGTGGTGTGCGATAATGGGCGAAATCTCATAGCAGCTCTGGGCCTAGCCGGTTTGGCGCACATCCTTTGCCTGGCGCATGTGCTGAATTTGGTGGTGCAGAAATTCCTGAAAAATTACCCCAATATGTCAGAGCTGCTGCAGAAAGTGCGGGCCATCTGTGCGCGCTTTCAGCGTTCTCACCCTGCTGCTGCTCGCCTGTCAGCGCTGCAGCGTAACTTTGGCCTTCCCACTCACCGCCTCATATGCAACGTGCCCACAAGGTGGAACTCCACCTTTCACATGCTGGCCAGACTGTGCTAGCAGCAGCAGGAGATAGTGGAGTTTCAGCTGCAGCACACACAGGTGAGTTGCTCTGCGGAACAGCACCTCTTCACCACCAATGAGTGGGCTTCCATGCGAGACCTCTGTGCATTGTTGCATTGTTTCGAGTACTCCACCAACATGGCCAGTGCCAATGATGCCATTTTCAGGGTTACTATCTCACTTCTATGCCTCCTTGAAAAAATGCTTTGGGCGATGATGGAAGGAAGAGGAGGAAAAGGTATCATTTACAAGGGTTTCAGGCCAGTCATTCACAAGTGGCTCCGAGTGTGGGTTCCTGCACCAGCATACGCCAGGCACACAATTGTCCAGCCAGGGCACAGTTCTGGAGGGTGAGGAGGTGGAGGAGAAGGAAATGGAGGAGGAGGAACCGTGTTCACAGCATTGTGGCTCCCAAATCAGCTCATGGCCATCACTGGTGTGTGGCTGGGGGGATACAGAGGACACAGACGATACACCTCCCACAGAGGACAGCTTGTCGTTGCCTCTGGGCAGCCTGGCACACATGAGCAATTACATGCTGCAGTGTCTCTGCAACGACCGCCGAGTAGGCCACATTCTAACTTGTGCTGATTACTGGGTTGCCACGCTGCTGGATGCCCGTTACAAGGACAACGTACCGTCCTTATTTACGTCACTGGAGCGTGATCGTAAGATGGGCGAGTACAAGCTCACACTGGTAGACGCGCTGCTGATGGCATTCCCACCTGACAGTGGGGGCACAGTGTAAGCACAAGGCGAAGGCAGAGGAGGAGGAAGAAGTCGCCAACACAGCTGGGGCACCACCAGCACCTCAGAAGGCAGGGTTAGCATGGCCGAAATGTGGAAAAGCTTTGTCAGCACGCCACAACAACCAGCACCACCAGCTGATATGGAACGTCTTAGCAGGAGGCAGCATTTCAGCAATATGGTGGAGCAGTATGTGTGCTCACGCCTACACGTACTGAATGATGGGTCTGCCCCCTTAAACTTCTGGGTCTCCAAATTGGGCACATGGCCTGATCTTGCCCTTTGCGCCTTGGAGGTGCTGGCCTGCCCTGCAGCCAGTGTATTGTCTGAATGTTTGTTTAGCACGGCAGGAGGGGGTTATCAAAGAGAAGTGCAGCCGCCTGTCCACAGCCAATGTGGACAAGCTCACATTCATTAAAATTACCCATGCATGGATCCCTCAGGTATTGTCTGTATCTTGTGCAGAATAGACATGTATACCGGCCTTACTCAGCCATTGTTGAACTCCAGTGCACTTTCTCTTTGTTTTATTTTTTGTATTTCCCAATGTTTTGGGGTCTACCCAAATTTGAACAAAAAAATAAAAGAATAAAATAAAATAAAAAACAAAACAAAAAAACAGTGTTGGCTACCTTCTTCTCCTCCACTGCCGCTTCCACCTACACCACCACATCCACCGCCGCCTCAACCTCCTACTCCATATGGACCAAGATTATTATTTACGTATTTTATGTTATTTCCCTATCCACATTTGTTTGCAGAGCACTTGCCATGCTCTTAACCACATGTTGCTGCATTTTGCAGCCCTCTAGCCCTTTCCATGACTTTTTTAGAGCCATTTTTGTGCTCCAAAGTTTGGGTCCCCATTGACTTCAATGGGGTTCGGGGTCAAGTTCGGGTCAATTTCGGGTCCTGACCTCGAACTTTTTTGCTAATTTCGTCCAAACCCGTCGAACCCGAACATCCAGATGTCCGCACAACTCTACACTCCACAAGAGGGCTTTAGAAAATATAACTGCACCTCTGAACGGTAAATATATTTATATTTTTTCCACAGATACACTTCACAAAAGGCTTTAGAATATATAACTGCACTGCTAAACGACAAATATATTTTTCTTTTTTCTACTTATACAGTACACTCCACAAAAGGCTTTAGAACATATAACTGCACCGCTGAACGGCAAATATATTTTTCTTTTGCACTAATACACGACAAAAAGGGCTTTAGAACATATAACTGCATCACTGAACGTCAAATTGGCCCTTATTTTTTTCCACTTATACGTGACATAAAACCGCACCGCTGAACATCAAACATATTTATCTTTTTTCCACATATATGCTCCACAAAAAGATTTCAAATATATAACTGCACCGCTGAATGTCAAATATACTTTTCTTTTTTTCACTTATACACTCCACAAAAGGCTTTAGAACATAAAACTGCACCGCTGAACGGCAAATATATTTTGCTTTTGCCACTAATACATGACAAAAAGGGCTTTAGAACATATAACTGCACCGCTGAACGGCAAATCAATTTTTTTTGTGCCACTAATAAACACCAAAATACATGACAAAAATAATATGCCACTAATACATGACAAAAAATGCTTTAGTACATATAACTGCACCGCCCAAGGGCAAATAAGACATAGAAATATTTTCTTATAATAAACCCTGTTAATGGCTGTATCAAACAGAACTTGCACCCCAATAACAAGAACTGTTTGCTGGAATTACAGAGCTGTATAATGGCAATTTGGATCCTCAGTCAGTGCAGCAAGGTGTAATAGGATTATTCCTATTTTTTATTTTTTGGGGTACTTAAAATGCTTTATTACAAGAAATCCAAACAAACTCAATAAATACACAAGTGCAATGATAAATCCCAAATCTAACTATACACACATTTCATGAGCAGAATGATCCAAATTGTGCAAAACACTGCTGAAAAATATTGCTTGTACAAAACACTATCAATGGCATTCGGTCAGGTTTGCTAATACAGGTTTCAATGTTTCTCGAAGTATGAAAATTGACAAGTGCTATCATTATGTTTTCTAAGGGTATTCTAATTCTTACATGGGTTAGATTCATGGCTGTCAGGTCCCACTGGGCTTGAGGAAGTCCACTGTGCTTAAATTGCAACATTTCCAAGCTGATTAAAGCCCACTGGGACTTCCCTCAGTCAGTGGTCCACATATATTTGAAGCCAATCATATCACTTTAAGCTATAATAAAAAGACTAAAGCCCTTGGTTTTTACTAGGCGCCCACAAGTCCATAATCCAGGAGGGAAAACCTAAGCATTGTTGTGTACATGGACACCATACCAAAAATTCACAAAAAATAAAAGCAGTATGTTTAGTGAAAGTGGCGGGCAGACGTGTAAGCCGATGAATCAGTGGTTTCAAAGGTAACTAAAGCACACCCACAACATTTGCCTAATGTTACGTAATAGTTTATACTGATCCTATGACATTAGATGTACATTTTGTATCCAATGTGTGACATTTAGTTTAAAAAAAAAGTTGCGTTTCATAAATATGTCTAAATCCTGACAAAGTAGCCATACCCATTTTTCCTTTCACATATACAACCTCATGTTGCAGAACAGATAAGAAAATACGAACCAAAAACATTCAGAAATACAATGATAAATACGGGCCATTGTGCTTTTACCAACGGTAAGTATAATGACTGTGTCTTTAAGGTTAATAGAACAAGTCCACACTTACCGAGCGTTCACTAGGAAAACGTATCAGTGGTTTGCTCTAGCTCACAGGTAATTAGCACATATCTGGCACAAGTCCCACTGCACTTTTTTTTTTTATTGAGTTTTTCCAAATCTTACAAAATCCAAAATAAAGGATTACATCAAGGTAAAAGACAAGTAACGAGCAAAAAAAAATTGCACAGGTAAATGCCATTGAAGTATAGATATAGTTGCAGAATGAACACTATAGCAGAACCTTAAGATAGGGTACTTCTTTTATCAATAGGCGCGCATGGGAAAACCTCGGAAATATCTTATGCTATGCAAAATGTCTGTAGGCCCTCCAGAGTGACCAAGTGGAAAGGAAGACATTTCTAGTCCCGAGTTCCCAATTAAAGAGTTCCTCCAGACGATAGAGTTGGTCTACTTTATTAGTCCAGTGCTCTAATGAAGGAGTTACTGGGGAACGCCAGAATCGTTAATTTCTAACGATAATTTGTTTTCCCTTAGTCCTAACAGCAGCACAGATGGATGGGGTTAACTGCCCCTGTGGACTGGTAGGACCGGCGAAATTTTAATGAGCCCAAGAACCAATAAACGATCTTCAGCTCCCTGAAAGGGAGGAGATCACCCCCCAGCCCACCGTGTTTTTAACAAGTATGATGTATTTAGGGAGGGATATTTGTGTGCTGCTGTTAGGACTAAGGGAAAACAAATTATCGTTAGAAATTAACGATTCCCTTACGTCCTACCAGCAGCACAGATGGGGAGATAGCAAGATAAAACCCCTAGGGAGGGTCCTCATGCCTGGCAGAACTAAGAACTGTCTGCCCAAAAGCCGAAAACTCTGCCATCCTAGCATCTATCCTATAATGGGAGATGAAGGTTGACTCAGAGCTCCAGGAGGCCGCCTTACAGATCAACTCTAAGGGGAGAAGGCTTCTTTCCGCAACCGAGGTAGAACTAATCTGGATGTTCGGGTTCGACGGGTTCGGACGAAATTAGCAAAAAAGTTCGAGGTCAGGACCCGAAATTGACCCGAACTTGCCCCCGAACCCCATTGAAGTCAATGGGGACCCAAACTTTGGAGCACAAAAATGGCTCTAAAAAAGCCATTAAAAAGCCAATATTTGAAATCTACCTCCTCCAAAGGCTCGAAGGGGGGAGATGCTAGCCCCCTGAGCACAACTGAAAGATCCCACTGGGGAATGGGTTTCAGTATAGTAGGCTTTAGTCTCTATGCTCCCTTCAGGAAGCGTTTGATGAGTGGGTCCCGAGAATATGGCCTGTTGAGACAGGCCGAGATGGCACAAATTTGTACCTTCAAGGTAGCTGGAGATAGGCCTCTATCTAATCCATATTGAAGGAATTGTAGTATCGCAGGAAGGGGCGGATCTGCAGACGCCACCTGTTTGGAATCACACCATGTCACGAAGATTCTCATGATCCTGGAGTAGGCCTTCTTTGTAGACTCTGCTCGGGAATGCGACAAAGTTCTCAGGACCGACTCGGAAAGCCCTTCTAAGTTGGGAAGGGACTGATCAACCTCCAGGCTGTCAGGTTGAACCTGTGCAGATCTGGGCAGAGGTGAGTGTCCCACGACACCAGGGTCTGCTCCGGGGGGAGTCTCCAATATTGTCCCCGACTCATCTGAATGAGCTGGGTAAACCAGGATCTTCTGGGCCAAAACGGTATGATGGCTATTACCGAGGCCTGATCCTGACGGATTTTCATCAATACCCTCGGTATCATGGAAAATGGAGGGAAGATGTAAGCCAGCCTGAACCTCCACGGTATCGACTGAGCATCTATCGCCAGGGGGTTGTCTTCCCTGTACAGGGAACAGAATCTCAGCACCTTGGCGTTGAACCTGGTTGCCATGAGGTCCACCTCTGGCATACCCCAACTGTGAACTAGCTGCCTGAAGACCTCCGGATGCAGAGACCACTCCATGGTCGGTAATCCTCGACTTAAGCGGTCCGCTATCATATTGAGGGAACCTCGAATATGAACGGCAGATAAATGGGAAAGGTTCAACTCTGCCCACCGAAGGATCACCCCGATCTCTGATAGAAGGGGTAATGACCTTGTGCCTCCCTGCTTGTTTATATAAAGAACCGCAGTCATATTGTCTGACTGGACTTTCACCGCTTTGCCCCGAATCTGAGAAGCGAAGTGAAGGAGGGCTAGCCGGATAGCTCGCATCTCGCGAAGATTGGAGGAAAAATGCCGCTCCAGGGAGGACCAGGATCCCTGCACTGGGGATCCGTCCAGGTGAGCGCCCCAGCCTACAAGGGACGCATCTGTAGTCAATATGACCCAATTTGGTTGGGTCATAGACTTCCCTGCTGGCAGTCGAAACCACCATCTGAGGGAATTCCGGGTTTGACCCGACAGGGAGCACAGGGAATCTAGCCCCGCAGGGCTGCCGTTCCATAAGTGTAATACCTCCGACTGAAGAGGACGGAGGTGCCATAGTGCCCAAGGGACTGCGTCCGCAGCCGCTGACATGAGCCCCAGCATCTTCATGAGAGTCCGGATAGAGACTCGACGAGGGACATAAAGGACCTTTGCCAGGTCCTGAATCTGCGCTTTCCTTTCTTGAGTCAACCGGAGGGACATCTCCACAGAGTCGACCACGAATCCTAAATAATGGATTGAAGACGATGGGCTCACATTCGACTTCTGCCAGTTGATAATCCAGCCTAGGCGGAGAAGAAAGGAGATTGCAACCTGAAGATGGTGGGTAAGGATCGGAACTGAAGGGGCTATGAAAAGCCAATCGTCCAGATAAGGAATAATAGTCAGACCTTGAAGTCTCAATGCTGCCACCACCGACACCACCACCTTGGTGAAGATAAGGGGGGCAGAAGAGATTCCGAAGGGGAGCGCGGTGAACTGAAAGTGCCTGCGAACCCCTGAAATCTGGACCGTGATCCTGAGAAATTTCCGGAAAGCGGAATGGATCGGAATATGAAGATATGCATCTTTGAGGTCCAGAGTAGCCATGACATCCCCGAGGTTGAGGATATGGGCGACTGACCTTATGGTTTCCATGCGAAACCTTGTTTTCCTTATAAATCGATTGAGGAATCTCAAGTCGATGATAATCCGGAGGTCTCCCGTCTTCTTGGGAACCAGGAACACTGGTGAGTAAAATCCTAGGCCTCTCTCCCCTGCCGGCACCTCCTCTAGGGCTCCCTTGGAGATATAGTCCTGGATGTAAGATTCCAGGACCACTTGTTTGGCCGGCCCGAAGTTTCGTGTGGCGACGAATCTCTCTGGGAGGAGAGAGAGAAAGTCTACCCGGTACCCGACGGAGACTAAGTCCAGAACCCAAGGGTCTGCGATCAACTGACTCCAAGAGTCTATGAAATGGGAGAGACGGCCCCCCACGGGAGTTTGGGGGAGTGGTACGGGAAAGTCTAGAGGAGACACTGCAGGGACAGCAGGGCTTATCCAAGAGCCTCGAAGAGGCCCATAGTCAGGAGGGTTTTGCCTCCTTGGTGGGTTTACGGGAGCGCCTCTAATATTTACGAGACGTCCCCCCCAATCTCTGTGCCTAGACTGCTGCCCCGGACGTCCTTCGCGCTTCTTTTCCTGTCTGGGGCGTCCCCGAAAGGGCTGCTGGGGGAGGCTCTTCCCCTTTTTGTCGGAGAGCCCCTCCATTATCTTGTCCAATTCGGACCCGAACAGCCTGTCTGGTTCAAAGGGGAGCCCACAAAGGTTGAACTTGGACGCGTTGTCCGCGATCCAAGGTTTCAGCCAAAGTGGTCTGCGGGCAGCCGAAACTAAGGCCATAGTTTTGGCGGCCAGCTTCAGCTGCATCTGGGTGGAGTCAACTAGGAAGTCCATAGCCAGGTTGGCTGATTTGAAGGCCGCCAGGATATCATCCCTGGATACGCTCTGGTCCACGTCTGTCTGGATCTGGTTGAGCCTAGAGCGTAAATAGGTGGCTACTTCAGTGGCCGCAATTGAAGTTGATGCGGAGGCAGCGGCCGCCGCATAACTCCTTCTAAGGGTGCACTCTGCCCTCCGATCTAGAGGGTCCTGCAGACTAGACCCATCGTCTGCAGGGACTAGAGTGCGCCGGGACAACTTGGCTATAGCCATGTCCACCTTGGGAACGGAATCCCACGATTCCACCAAGGGTTTAGCCATCGGGTACATGAGTTTAAACTTTCTGGTGAGAACTGGACCTTTCTCAGGCTTTCGCCATTCTGTGCGCATCACAGAGAGAAGGGTCTCATCCGCTCTGAAGACACGCTGTGTCCGTATGGCGGGATCGGAGGGCTCCCCAATGTCAACATCCTGGTCCCCTGACCTGATGGACTTAAGTAACTTCTGTGTCTTTTCTGGAGGGAAAAAGCAAGAAGTAATTTCTTCTTCCTCAGAAGAAGACCCCACCGAACAGGAGGTAGGTCTTTCGACTGGTGCGACTGGAGCGACCACATCCATGGAAGTCTGAGAGGGTCTTGGTAACCTCTCATTAAGTAAACGCACCACTCACTTAATGGAATCATCCACGTATGTCTTCGTCCACTGAAACATTTCCTGCATCGTGGGTTCCGTGGATGCCGTGCGACAACTCTCACACCTAGAATAGGGACAGCCGTCGTCTAAGGGCGTGTTGCAATCAAAACACGCCAAATGCTTCCTCTTGGCCCCAGCCTTTCGCTGATCCGGATCCCTGGGGGAAGCCATAGTCTGTAATTGGAAAGAAAAGACAGGTCATAACACCTACAAAAATTGGAGGTGGAGAAACAAGACCTTAAGGGGGCCCACCAGCACTAGAGAAAAATAGAGCTGCAGAAGAGGAACACACAAACCCACATCAAGCAATACTACAAAGGATATCACAAGGCACAGGGAAACTCTGGAGCTAGCTTGTCAAAGCAATGCAACTAGAGCACTGAATGACAGGCTCTGGGCGCTTAAAAGGAGAAAGCCCCGCTCCCTGGGCGGGTCCCAGATCGTAAATAGCCCAGAGATATAAGAGAGCCAATACTGGCTCAACGTGCTGTAGGTAGCTCCCCCGGTTCATCCTGGATCCCAGGATGTATATAGGGGAGCAATTTTAATCAAGGAGGTGAGGATAGAACCTCAGATCGCGCTGCGAAAAAACCGGAAGTGACATAGCGCACCAAGTGCGCGTCACTTCCGGAAGATGGCGGCGCCCATAGCGCCGCACGCATGTGGCGATGGGAAGGAACGGGACACCAGAAAAAACTGAAAGGAGAGGGGAGGGGGACACCCTGCTCCCCGACGGTCCCCAGGTACAAAAAATCGCCGCAATCCGCCTAAAATAAAGGCAAAAGAGAGCCAAAAAAACGGGGCGATCCTTTACAGTAAGAAAGGAGCCCTTAACACTCTCAGCTCCCTGAAAGGGAGCGATACGCCAGTCCAACCTGTCCAGAGGACAGAAAAAAACACGGTGGGCTGGGGGGTGATCTCCTCCCTTTCAGGGAGCTGAAGATCGTTTATTGGTTCTTGGGCTCATTAAAATTCCGCCGGTCCTACCAGTCCACAGGGGCAGTTAACCCCATCCATCTGTGCTGCTGGTAGGACGTAAGGGAATGTGGGGATCAGGAGGCGAGTAGCTGAGAACAAAAAGGATAGTATGGACTTTCTGTGTTTGTCAACTCCCGTTATACCAAAGGATAAAAGGGCAATTTCAGGACTGCATGGGAGATTAGACTTGCAGATATCGTTACTCAGGTGGAAAATCTGTTTCCACCATTCGACTATTGAGTGGCATTTCCACCAGATATGGAAGAAAGTGCCTTTTTCAGATCCACATCTCCAGCACTGATTCGAAATATTAGGGTAGAAGAGTGAGATTTTGTCTTATACGGGGTCTTACACCACCTGGACAGGACTTTGTATTCATTTTCCTGCACACGAACGCATCTGGAGAGCTTAAAAGGAGTGCAAAAGAGTTTATTGATATCTCTCTCAGAAAATTGTCTTCCTAAATCTCTCTCCAATAAATTTATGATGGGGGGTTTGACATTTCTAGGGGGGAGGTTAAGTTTTTTATACAGAGTTGATATCAGTTTAGAAGGGTATCTGGCGGTTGTTAGTAAGTTCTCAAACCATTCTGGGGTTTTTTGAGTGTGCAATAATTTGGACCAAGAAGTGACATATTTTCTAAATATTTCAGAATTAGGAAACTTGAAGAGGGGATGTTTAGGCTGGATAGATAAGATAAGAGATAAGATAAGATGCCTTTATTGTCACTGTACAATACATTGAATACAATGTACAATACAATGAAATGTTTGGAGCAATCCTAGATGCTATGGACAGAGGAACAAGAACTGACATTTAAATTAAAGTATTACAATAGAAAAAAATAAACACATTGCACTCAAAAGCATATATATATATATATATATATATATACATACATATATATATATATCACAGTATATATATATATATATATATATATATATGTGTATATTGCAAGAGCAAAGTAGGAAATGCTTATGAATATATATACAAACTGATTCCGCCTTGATTCCAAGAGGGTACAACCATCCTTGTCTAACAGATCAGTTATGGGTATGGAAGAGGTTCTTATCCCCCGGGGGCATAAATCTCTAATTTCCTTCGGGTTCTAGGGAGATTATGTCTCTAACCTGGAGAAGAGGAGAGATAGAGCCTGATGGTTAGATGAGAACCACCCCCACACTTTTACGGTAGATCGTACTAATGGGTTAGGGATAGAAGATAGTGCCGGGGGCGGTCAGTCCGCCAACAACAGGGCCCTGAGCGAGGAGGTGAAGTAAATATTCTCCAGAGAGAGCCATTGTTTATGGGGGGGGGGGGGGGGGGGCGGGGGGGGGGGTTAGCAGATCTAATTAACCACTCTACAGAGATGAATAGCTTTCATATAAAATTCTGGGTCAGAAAGACCTATTCCACCAAAGTGTTTTGTTTTAATCAGAGATGAAAAGGAAATTCTTGACTTTTTCCCCTGCCAAATAAACTGACGTATGAGGCTGTTCAAGGATCGGAAGAATGATCTGGGTATATTGATGAGTAGTAACTGGAGAAGGTAAGTCTAGGCATCACCATGTTCTTTCTGCCAAACCATGAGAGATGATGACCCTCCAACGAGTCCAACTAAGCAGCGACGGCCGACAGGAGGGGGATATAATTAAGATGGAAATGGTCAGGGAGATAAGAGGATATTTTAATACCCAGATAAGTTAAATATCGGGTAGAACAATTGACGGGGAAGTCCAGTTGAAGGGCTGATATGCTAGAGGGGGAGAGGCCAGTGTAAAGGATTTGTGATTGTAGAGGTTTAACTCTGAAGTTAGAGATGAGGGATTTTTTTTTTTTTAAAGGGAGAGTATCAGGGGCATGGACTTGATGGGATTAGTCGTAAGAATCCAGAGGTCATCAGCAAAAGCAGCTAATTTAATTTCTTAAGAAGCAAGTTTCAAACCAAGGATGCCCCTTTCTTGTCTCAGGGCTTTCATGAGAGTTTCCATAACCAAAACAAAGATAAGGGGGGAGAGGGGGCATCCCTGGCGAGTCCCATTTTTAATCAAGAAGCGAGTGGAGATAAGGTTGTTTACTAGGACCAAAGCAGAGGAGTTATAATATATTGCAAAAAACGCGTGGATATTAGGGGCAGGAAAATAAAATTTATATAGGGTGTGTTTAATGAAAGACCAGTCTATTCGGTCAAATTCTTTGTTCTAATAGTACCAGAGGTAGTCTCTCATGTGTGGCGTAGTACAGAGCATCAAGAATTTTGGTAGTGCTGTCTTTTCCTTCACGCCCTTTTACAAATTCCACTTGGTCTGGGTGGTTCAAATTAGGAAGAAGGGATTGTAATCTTGTGGCCAGCATTTTTGCAAGAAGTTTTAGGTCTATATTCAATAAGGATATTGGGCGATAATTTGCGCACAAGGTAGGGTCTTTTCCAAATGAAAAGTAAGTGGGGGAGCAGGGAATTTTGAAAGGTGGAGTAATAAGCTGTCGGGATTCCATCTGGACCAGGACATTTACCTTTTGGGGAATTTTTAAGGGCTAGCATGAGCTAATGTAAAAGGTTTTTTCAGATCCTCTTGTTGGGTGAGAAAGAGAGTAGGGAGATCTAGGGTGTCCAAAAAGGTGTTAGCAGGTATGTCACCTTCCATACTAGGCTGATCTCCGTTGGGGTGTGGTAAGAGTTTTATTTAAAAAAAAGCCGAAATTGTTCAGCGATAGCGTCTGCGGAGAAAAGCTGGAGGGTCTTTATGGGTGAACAACTTGTGCTGAGAAGATAAATAATATTTAGCCGCTTTCTTAAGTAAGTTTTTGAGCTCTGTCCTAAGCCTAGTGAGATCAGATAAATGATGGGCTGCAAGGGATTGTTTATGTAGGGATTCTAAGGTGTGGATTTGGTTTAGCAGGGAGGCTAAGTGTTTATCCGCCTGCTTCTTCAGAAATTAGCATTTACTCATGAAGTGGCCATGGCTAAATGCTTTATGAGCATCCCAAAGGACTTAGAGGGATATAGCTTGGGTATTATTAGTGGAGAAGTATTAATCTAGAAGTCCTTGTGACCCTCGTCCTTCAGTTTGGACTCATTAAGCCTCCAATTGGAGGACCTATCCAAGTCAGATGGAGGTTGCATCCTGCAGAAGACAGGGGAATGGTCCGAGGTGGTCATGCTTCCGATCCCAGGGTCAGCACAGAGATGCAATTGTTCTTTAGATACAAAAATGTAATCAATCCTGCTGTAAGAGTGACCTGAAGCTGAATAAAAGGTATAATCAATAGTGGAAGGATTTAGACAACTCCAAACATCTAGGAGACCCATTTCATATAACCTGGTGTTGAGCTTTTTCAGCAATCTGGCCGAGATGGGGGACCTCTTGGAGGATGTATCTACAAGAGGCTGTAGTGCTACATTGAAATCACCCGCCACAACCAGAGTGCCTTCATGAACAGGGACAGGACAGAAAGTAACCATCTGGTCATAGTTGGGGGAGTAAATGTTAACAAAAGTATACATCTTATGTCTGATAAGACCTTTCAGGATGATGTATCTTCCCTCAGGGTCTAGAGTATTAGTAGACAAAGTGAAAGGGACGTCTTTTCGGAAGCCAATGCTAACTCCCCTTGAGGCTGCACTATCCGCACCACAGTGATGCCACTCAGAAAATCTAGAGTGACAAAGGTCTGGATATTTACTATGCTTGTAGTTGGTTTCCTGGAGGAAAATCACTGAGCATTTTTCTCTCCAGAGGAGGGAGAGAATTTGGAATGTTTTGGAAGGGTATCTGAGCCCCTTTACATTATAGGATGCTAGTTTAATGTCAGTCATAGTAAGTAATAAGGGGGACTTTAATGTGATCAAACTGTATCCATAAGGAGCTTGAAGTAGTAAAAGAGTGAGGGTGAGGGATCTCACGACAGCCTTAAGGGAAGTCATACCCCGGAAAGCATCAGAGCTTAGATTGTATAGGTTGCATCCATGCGTCCTTTGTCTACAAAAAATAAAAGGATGAATTAAACAAGAACTAAAACAATAACACGATTGCAATGATGCAAAACACAATAGTGACAGCATTATGAAGCCTAAAGGCTTCACTTGGGGGGGGGGGGGGGGTTTACCCAAATAAAGGGACTTGCTGTAAGTTGGGACTAAATAATAGAGACAATTAGAGACATTAAAAGGTGTGGGGAGGGGAAGGGAATGGAGATCTCAGGATAAGGAGAAAGACCTTAGAGGGAGAGAGGTCAGGAAGAAGATTTGATAGCGGGTGGATAATGGAGATACACAGACTATGGTGGTTTTCAAACATCCTTGGTGAAGAGAGAGTGAGTAAGATTTAAGAAGTAGACCAAGGAATCTTCTTAGAAGTCAGAATGCCACTGCGTCTCTTTGTTTGCTGTCACCTTGGGGTGTTAGCTCTTTCCCAGCGGGTCACTTTTCGTAGTTCAGGGAGAGAGGCGATGTCAGAAACTGCATTCCAATTTGCAATATCCAGAGGAGGAATGTCCATCGTAGAAAGGACTTCTTGAAGGTTTGCATAGGAGGAGATCCTGTTGTTTCTCCCAGAGTATGTGAAAGCCAGGGCAAAAGGAAAAGTCCATCTATATTGGATATTCTTGTTGTTAAGTAAGTGGCTTGAGCAATCTCCTTTTTTGTAAGGTGATCTGAGATATGTCCTGGTATATTGACATAGGACTGTCACCAAATGTAATGTTGTGTGCAGACCTAGCTGCAGCGAGGATTTTTTCTTTATCCAAGAAGTTCAGAAAGCGACAAATGATGTCTCTGGAAGGCTCAGAGTCCTTAGGCTTTTGTCTGAAGGCTCTGTGGACCCTTTCTATGATTATGGTTGAAGATTCATTGTTTACCAGGAGGGATTCAGAGACTTGTTTAATGGTAGGTATAATCTCCTCATTTGACACCACTTTAGGTATTCCTCTGAACTGGAGATTGTTTCTCCGACTGCGATTCTCTTGGTCCTCCATTGCTGAGTATAGTGAGGTAATGTGCTGTTGGCAGACTGAGACGGATTGTGACATGACCGAGCCATGTTACAAGGCTGCAGCCTGAGCAACCTCCAGGGTTTCCACCCTGTGGCCTATGTCTTGAATTTCCTGTGTCAGGACCGAGAGCTCCTGTTTCAGGGGGAGCAGGGCTTCTGCCAGGGCTTGCTTGATGAAGCGTCTGGACACAGGTAGGGAATGAGGGCACTCCGGTTCACCCCCATCGCTATCTCCCTTCGACTGACCTCCTTCCATGTCTCCGGGAGCGCGTTCCTCCATCGGCTCCATCTTGGATTCTTTGGCGGCAGGCTTTCCGGTTTGCTTTTTCAGAAATTTCACCATGCCCGCTCCCGAGTTATTCTCCCTGGGTATCATGGCAGGGTCAGTGGGTCTTTGTCCTCCGATCTTAACCATTTTGTGGGTCTCTCTGCTCACGCAGCAAGTCAGTGCACGGAGCTCAGCTAAGTGCGGCCATACAGCTCAGGTGCTAGCTCTGCCCCCCAGGATTGTTCCTATTATCCTGGCTGTAACCTCCCATACTGAACCCTGTTCTACATAAATGCTGTGGAATGATTCCTCCCAATCCTTTCCTTACACCTTGAATAATCTTTCCCTGAACTTGCAAACAGTTTTTTTTAGCACAATGAAGTCTTTCCTAGCACTGTCCCTAGTGCCTGCTGACGTCTCTCCCTGCACTGGAAAATGTACAGAATCCAAGATGGCTGAGGCTATTTATAGGGCTGTGACATCACAGGGCTGGCTGGCTGTTGATTGGCTGCATGCATGGCATTATGGGTGATCCCAGAGTTCCTTGCCCCATGTCCTCCCACATTCAGCAGCCATTTTAGGAAAAAATGCAAATTTTTTACCACGAAGCGTGATGAAATTTGGATTTGGTGCGATTCAAATTTTTCTGAAATTCGGATGGAATTCCACTTCGTCAACTTCGATTCGCTCATCTCTAATTATAATTGTTACGTTAATACTATTATATGATCTGCACTCTGACTGTAGAATATATTTTTATAAACTTTGAGAAAAGACAAATACTTAATTTTTTTACATAATCTCCAGACCTTTCAATCCACTTTGTCCAACTGTCAACAAGCTTTCATATTCCCTCATTAAAAAAATGTTTTAGGCTGAGTTGTGTGCCACAAATGCAGTGCTGTCTTCGCCTCTTCATCAGACATGAATCCTCTGCTAATTTGCAAATGATTGGCCATGTTAGTCAGTCTCTCTTCTATCCAACAGAATTGGTTAACGAATAATCGCAATGTTGTCATCAATGTGGACAAGTATTCAGCTCCTTCTTTATAGCCGACACATCTGCAACCTTCCTTGAACTTCTCTACCCTGTCATACACACTTGTTTGCAACAAAACACTTTCTTCATACTGTGCATAAAGTCTTCAATAAATATTGGCAGCAGAAACATCCTCAAACAACATAAAACAAAGTTGCTCTTCTTTCATGCTGATCGCCAGTGGGGTAGCCATTGTTTCTCACACTGACACAAATTAACTTATGTAACACATTTGAATATGCTAACTAGTGATCAGGGAGGTTATGTCCAGAAATGATGTATTTGTCTTTTCTGAAAGTCTATAAAAAAAATGTTTACAGCCAGAGTGCAAACAATTTTTGACTTACCCTCATATAATTGTTTTGTATATGCAAATAAAGCATGCCTGAACTAGGTACGAAATTCTGAGCATACACTTACACTATTTACTATACTTATGCTACATGTCACTATTATTTTTGGTTTTCTGATTAAATGGTTTACAAATCGCATATAAGTAGAGTTGAGCGAACACCTGGATGTTCGGGTTCGAGAAGTTCGGCCGAACATCCCGGAAATGTTCGGGTTCGGGATCCGAACCCGATCCGAACTTCGTCCCGAACCCGAACCCCATTGAAGTCAATGGGGACCCGAACTTTTCGGCACTAAAAAGGCTGTAAAACAGCCCAGGAAAGAGCTAGAGGGCTGCAAAAGGCAGCAACATGTAGGTAAATCCCCTGCAAACAAATGTGGATAGGGAAATGAATTAAAATAAAAATTAAATAAATAAAAATTAACCAAAATCAATTGGAGAGAGGTTCCATAGCAGAGAATCTGGCTTCCCGTCACCCACCACTGGAACAGTCCATTCTCAGATATTTAGGCCCCGGCACCCAGGCAGAGGAGAGAGGTCCCGTAACAGAGAATCTGTCTTCATGTCAGCAGAGAATTAGTCTGCATGTCATAGCAGAGAATGAGGCTTCACGTCAGCCACCACTGCAACAGTCCATTGGCATATATTTAGGCCCAGCACCCAGGCAGAGGAGGGAGGTCCCGTAACAGAGAATCTGTCTTCATGTCAGCAGAGAATTAGTCTGCATGTCATAGCAGAGAATGAGGCTTCACGTCAGCCACCACTGCAACAGTCCATTGGCATATATTTAGGCCCAGCACACACACAGGCAGAGGAGAGAGGTCCCGTAACAGAGAATCTGGCTTCATGTCGGCAGAGAATCAGTCTGCATGTCATAGCAGAGAATGAGGCTTCACGTCAGCCACCACTGCAACAGTCCATTGGCATATATTTAGGCCTAGCACACAGGCAGAGCAGAGAGGTCCCGTAACAGACAATCTGGCTTCATGACAGCAGAGAATCAGTCTGCATGTCATAGCAGAGAATCAGGCTTCACGTCAGCCACCACTGCAACAGTCCATTGTCATAAATTTAGGCCCAGCACCCAGGCAGAGGAGAGAGGTCCCGTAACAGAGAATCTGGCTTCATGTCAGCAGAGAATCAGTCTTCATATCATAGCAGAGAATCAGGCTTCACGTCACCCACCACTGTAAGAGTCAATTTTCATAAATTTAGGCCCAGAACCCAGGCAGAGGAGAAAGGTCCCGTAACAGACAATCTGGCTTCATGTCAGCAGAGAATCAGTCTTCATATCATAGCCTAGAATCAGGCTTCACGTCACCCACCACTGTAAGAGTCAATTTTCATAAATTTAGGCCCAGAACCCAGGCAGAGGAGAAAGGTCCCGTAACAGACAATCTGGCTTCATGTCAGCAGAGAATCAGTCTTCATATCATAGCAGAGAATCAGGCTTCACGTCACCCACCACTGCAACAGTCAATTGTCATAAATTTAGGCCCAGCACCCAGGCAGAGGAGAGAGCTCCCGTAACAGAGGATCTGGCTTCATGTCAGCAGAGAATCAGTCTGCATGTCATAGCAGAGAATGAGGCTTCACGTCACCCACCACTGCAACAGTCCATTGGCATATATTTAGGCCTAGCACACAGGCAGAGCAGAGAGGTCCCGTAACAGACAATCTGGCTTCATGTCAGCAGAGAATCAGTCTGCATGTCATAGCAGAGAATGAGGCTTCACGTCACCCACCACTGCAACAGTCCATTGGCATATATTTAGGCCTAGCACACAGGCAGAGCAGAGAGGTCCCGTAACAGACAATCTGGCTTCATGACAGCAGAGAATCAGTCTGCATGTCATAGCAGAGAATGAGGCTTCACGTCACCCACCACTGCAACAGTCCATTGGCATATATTTAGGCCTAGCACACAGGCAGAGCAGAGAGGTCCCGTAACAGACAATCTGGCTTCATGTCAGCAGAGAATCAGTCTGCATGTCATAGCAGAGAATGAGGCTTCACGTCACCCACCACTGCAACAGTCCATTGGCATATATTTAGGCCTAGCACACAGGCAGAGCAGAGAGGTCCCGTAACAGACAATCTGGCTTCATGACAGCAGAGAATCAGTCTGCATGTCATAGCAGAGAATGAGGCTTCACGTCACCCACCACTGCAACAGTCCATTGGCATATATTTAGGCCTAGCACACAGGCAGAGCAGAGAGGTCCCGTAACAGACAATCTGGCTTCATGTCAGCAGAGAATCAGTCTGCATGTCATAGCAGAGAATGAGGCTTCACGTCACCCACCACTGCAACAGTCCATTGGCATATATTTAGGCCTAGCACACAGGCAGAGCAGAGAGGTCCCGTAACAGACGATCTGGCTTCATGTCAGCAGAGAATCAGTCTGCATGTCATAGCAGAGAATCAGGCTTCACGTCAGCCACCACTGCAACAGTCCATGGTCATAAATTTAGGCCCAGCACCCAGGCAGAGGAGAGAGGTCCCGTAACAGACAATCTGGCTTCATGTCAGCAGAGAATTAGTCTGCATGTCATAGCAGAGAATCAGGCTTCATGTCAGCCACCACTGCAACAGTCCATTGGCATATATTTAGGCCTAGCACACAGGCAGAGGAGAGGTTCATTCAACTTTGGGTAGCATCGCAATATAATGGTAAAATGAAAATAAAAATAGGATTGAATGAGGAAGTGCCCTGGAGTCCAATAATATATGGTTATGGGGAGGTAGTTAATGTCTAATCTGGACAAGGGACGGACAGGTCCTGTGGGATCCATGCCTGGTTCATTTTTATGAACGTCAGCTTGTCCACATTGGCTGTAGACAGGCGGCTGCGTTTGTCTGTAATGACGCCCCCTGCCGTGCTGAATACACGTTCAGACAAAACGCTGGCTGCCGGGCAGGCCAGCACCTCCAAGGCATAAAAGGCTAGCTCTGGCCACGTGGACAATTTAGAGACCCAGAAGTTGAATGGGGCCGAACCATCAGTCAGTACGTGGAGGGGTGTGCACACGTACTGTTCCACCATGTTAGTGAAATGTTGCCTCCTGCTAACACGTTGCGTATCAGGTGGTGGTGCAGTTAGCTGTGGCGTGTTGACAAAAGTTTTCCACATCTCTGCCATGCTAACCCTGCCCTCAGAGGAGCTGGCCGTGACACAGCTGCCTTGGCGACCTCTTGCTCCTCCTCTGCCTTGGCCTTGGGCTTCCACTTGTTCCCCTGTGACATTTGGGAATGCTCTCAGTAGCGCGTCTACCAACGTGCGCTTGTACTCGCGCATCTTCCTATCACGCTCCAGTGCAGGAAGTAAGGTGGGCACATTGTCTTTGTAGCGTGGATCCAGCAGGGTGGCAACCCAGTAGTCCGCACAGGTTAAAATGTGGGCAACTCTGCTGTCGTTGCGCAGGCACTGCAGCATGTAGTCGCTCATGTGTGCCAGGCTGCCCAGGGGTAAGGACAAGCTGTCCTCTGTGGGAGGCGTATCGTCATCGTCCTGCCTTTCCCCCCAGCCACGCACCAGTGATGGACCCGAGCTGCGTTGGGTGCCACCCCGCTGTGACCATGCTTCATCCTCATCCTCCTCCACCTCCTCCTCATCCTCGTCCTCCTCGTCCTCCAGTAGTGGGCCCTGGCTGGCCACATTTGTACCTGGCCTCTGCTGTTGCAAAAAACCTCCCTCTGAGTCACTTCGAAGAGACTGGCCTGAAAGTGCTAAAAATGACCCCTCTTCCTCATCCTCCTCCTCCTCCTCCTGGGCCACCTCCTGTTCCATCATCGCCCTAAGTGTTTTCTCAAGGAGACATAGAAGTGGTATTGTAACGCTGATAACGGTGTCATCGCCACTGGCCATGTTGGTGGAGTACTCGAAACAGCGCAACAGGGCACACAGGTCTCGCATGGAGGCCCAGTCATTGGTGGTGAAGTGGTGCTGTTCTGTAGTGCGACTGACCCGTGCGTGCTGCAGCTGAAACTCCACTATGGCCTGCTGCTGCTCGCACAGTCTGTCCAGCATGTGCAAGGTGGAGTTCCACCTGGTGGGCACGTCGCATATGAGGCGGTGAGCGGGAAGGCCGAAGTTACGCTGTAGCGCAGACAGGCGAGCAGCGGCAGGATGTGAACGCCGGAAGCGCGAACAGACGGCCCGCACTTTATGCAGCAGCTCTGACATGTCGGGGTAGTTGTGAATGAACTTCTGCACCACCAAATTCAGCACATGCGCCAAGCAAGGGATGTGCGTCAAATTGGCTAGTCCCAGAGCTGCAACGAGATTTCGCCCATTATCACACACCACCAGGCCGGGCTTGAGGCTCACCGGCAGCAACCACTCGTCGGTCTGTTGTTCAATACCCCGCCACAACTCCTGTGCGGTGTGGGGCCTGTCCCCCAAACATATGAGTTTCAGAATGGCCTGCTGACGTTTACCCCGGGCTGTGCTGAAGTTGGTGGTGAAGGTGTGTGGCTGACTGGATGAGCAGGTGGAAGAAGAGGAGGAGGAAGCCGAGAAGGAGGAGGTGGCAACAGGAGGCAAAGAATGTTGCCCTGCGATCCTTGGCGGCGGCAGGACGTGCGCCAAACAGCTCTCCGCCTGGGGCCCAGCTGCCACTACATTTACCCAGTGTGCAGTTAGGGAGATATAGCGTCCCTGGCCGTGCTTACTGGTCCACGTATCTGTGGTTAGGTGGACCTTGCTACAGATGGCGTTGCGCAGTGCACACTTGATTTTATGGGATACTTGGTTGTGCAGGGAAGGCACGGCTCTCTTGGAGAAGTAGTGCCGGCTGGGAACAACATACTGTGGGACAGCAAGCGACATGAGCTGTTTGAAGCTGTCTGTGTCCACCAGCCTAAATGACAGCATTTCATAGGCCAGTAGTTTAGAAATGCTGGCATTCAGGGCCAGGGATCGAGGGTGGCTAGGTGGGAATTTACGCTTTCTATCAAATGTTTGTGAGATGGAGAGCTGAACGCTGGCGTGTGACATGGTTGAGACGCTTGGTGACGGAGGTGGTGGTGGTGGTGTTGGTGGTACATCCCCTGTTTGCTGGGCGGCAGGTGCCAACGTTCCTCCAGAGGCGGAGGAAGAGGCCGAGGCGGCAGCAGCAGAATAGGCCGAGGCGGCAGCAGCAGAAGAGGTAGCAGGGGGAGCCTGAGTGACTTCCTTGGTTTTAAGGTGTTTACTCCACTGCAGTTCATGCTTTGCATGCAGGTGCCTGGTCATGCAGGTTGTGCTCAGGTTCAGAACGTTAATGCCTCGCTTCAGGCTCTGATGGCACAGCGTGCAAACCACTCGGGTCTTGTCGTCAGCACATTGTTTGAAGAAGTGCCATGCCAGGGAACTCCTTGAAGCTGCCTTTGGGGTGCTCGGTCCCAGATGGCGGCGGTCAGTAGCAGGCGGAGTCTCTTGGCGGCGGGTGTTCTGCTTTTGCCCACTGCTCCCTCTTTTGCTACGCTGTTGGCTCGGTCTCACCACTGCCTCTTCCTCCGAACTGTGAAAGTCAGTGGCACGACCTTCATTCCATGTGGGGTCTAGGACCTCATCGTCCCCTGCATCGTCTTCCACCCAGTCTTGATCCCTGACCTCCTGTTCAGTCTGCACACTGCAGAAAGACGCAGCAGTTGGCACCTGTGTTTCGTCATCATCAGAGACATGCTGAGGTGGTATTCCCATGTCCTCATCATCAGGAAACATAAGTGGTTGTGCGTCAGTGCATTCTATGTCTTTCACCGCTGGGGAAGGGCTAGGTGGATGCCCTTGGGAAACCCTGCCAGCGGAGTCTTCAAACAGCATAAGAGACTGCTGCATAACTTGAGGCTGAGACAGTTTCCCTGGTATGCATGGGGGTGATGTGACAGACTGATGGGGTTGGTTTTCAGGCGCCATCTGTGCGCTTTCTGCAGAAGACTGGGTGGGAGATAATGTGAACGTGCTGGATCCACTGTCGGCCACCCAATTGACTAATGCCTGTACCTGCTCAGGCCTTACCATCCTTAGAACGGCATTGGGCCCCACCATATATCGCTGTAAATTCTGGCGGCTACTGGGACCTGAGGTAGTTGGTACACTAGGACGTGTGGATGTGGCAGAACGGCCACGTCCTCTCCCAGCACCAGAGGGTCCACTAACACCACCACGACCATGTCCACGTCCGCGTCCCTTACTAGATGTTTTTCTCATTGTTATGGTTCACCACAACAACAAATATATTATTTGGCCCAATGTATTGTATTCAAATTCAGCGGGATATAAATTTGAGGCCTAGTATTTAGGCGCTGGGTGACCGGTATGGATTTAGTGACAGAATTAGACTTGGAAATGCACAGAAGCGTGTGTGTGAAGTTATTCTGAATGACCCTATGTGCACCTTCAATATTATATACCCTTTTAGGGATAGATTTCAAATAGCTCTGATATAGCAGAAACCACTAAATTATGAAATTGCTAAATTGGGAATTGTACTTCAACCCAGAACAAAAAATGTGCTTTGACGGACACTAAATATCTTGCCCAGCAACAACAGTACAGCGGTGGGTAACGAGAGATTTAGAGGGAATTAAATTTGAGGCCTAGTATTTAGGCGCTGGGTCACCGGTATGGATTTAGTGACAGAATTAGACTTGGAAATGCACAGAAGCGTGTGTGTGAAGTTATTCTGAATGACCCTATGTGCACCTTCAATATTATATACCCTTTTTGGGATAGATTTCAAATAGCTCTGATATAGCAGGAACCACTAAATTATGAAATTGCTAAATTGGGAATTGTACTTCAACCCAGAACAAAAAATGTGCTTTGACGGGCACTAAATAACTTTCCCAGCTACAACAGGACAACGGTAACGAGAGATTTAGAGGGATTTAAATTTGAGGCCTAGTATTTAGGCGCTGGGTGACAGGTATGGGTTTAGTGACAGAATTAGACTTGGAAATACACAGTAGCGGGTGTGTGTGAAGTTATTCTGAATGACCCTATGTGCACCTTCAATATTATATACCCTTTTAGGGATAGATTTCAAATAGCTCTGATATAGCAGAAACCACTAAATTATGAAATTGCTAAATTGGGAATTGTACTTCAACCCAGAACAAAAAATGTGCTTTGACGGACACTAAATATCTTGCCCAGCAACAACAGTACACCGGTGGGTAACGAGAGATTTAGAGGGAATTAAATTTGAGGCCTAGTATTTAGGCGCTGGGTCACCGGTATGGATTTAGTGACAGAATTAGACTTGGAAATACACAGTAGCGGGTGTGTGTGAAGTTATTCTGAATGACCCTATGTGCACCTTCAATATTATATACCCTTTTAGGGATAGATTTCAAATAGCTCTGATATAGCAGAAACCACTAAATTATGAAATTGCTAAATTGGGAATTGTACTTCAACCCAGAACAAAAAATGTGCTTTGACGGACACTAAATATCTTGCCCAGCAACAACAGTACAGCGGTGGGTAACGAGAGATTTAGAGGGAATTAAATTTGAGGCCTAGTATTTAGGCGCTGGGTCACCGGTATGGATTTAGTGACAGAATTAGACTTGGAAATACACAGTAGCGGGTGTGTGTGAAGTTACTCTGAATGACCCTATGTGCACCTTCAATATTATATACCCTTTTTGGGATAGATTTCAAAGAGCTCTGATATAGCAGGAACCACTAAATTATGAAATTGCTAAATTGGGAATTGTATTTCAACCCAGAACAAGAAATGTGCTTGAACGGACACTAAATAACTCGCCCAGCTACAGCACTAGGGACAGATTTAGCTGGATATAAATTTGAGGCCTAGTATTTAGGCGCTGGGTGACCGGTATGGATTTAGTGACAGAATTAGACTGGGATATGGCCAAAAAATGAACAGACTATTGCTGGTTAAATGCACTTGGTGTGACAGCTTCACCCTGATGTAGGCTTTAGCCAAAAAACAACCACACCATTGAGGGTTAAATGCACTTGGTGACAGGCGCAGCTTGCCCCTGATTTTGTATATGGCCAAAAAATGAACAGACTATTGCTGGTTAAATGCACTTGGTGTGACAGCTTCACCCTGATGTAGGCTTTAGCCAAAAAACAACCACACCATTGAGGGTTAAATGCACTTGGTGACAGGCGCAGCTTGCCCCTGATTTTGTATATGGCCAAAAAATGAACAGACTATTGCTGGTTAAATGCACTTGGTGTGACAGCTTCACCCTGATGTAGGCTTTAGCCAAAAAACAACCACACCATTGAGGGTTAAATGCACTTGGTGACAGGCGCAGCTTGCCCCTGATTTTGTATATGGCCAAAAAATGAACAGACTATTGCTGGTTAAATGCACTTGGTGTGACAGCTTCACCCTGATGTAGGCTTTAGCCAAAAAACAACCACACCATTGAGGGTTAAATGCACTTGGTCGCAGCTTGTGCTGGCGCACCACAAGACACAAAATGGCCGCCGATCACCCCAGAAAAATGAGACTGACAAACGGTCTGTGCAGCCTAAAAACAGTGAGCAATTGAGGATCAGCAGCTCAATGATCCACAGCTGCAGATCGATCAGTTAATCAAGTCCTTTGGAGGAGTTAATCTGCCTAATCTCGCCCTACTGTCGCAGCCGCAACCTCTCCCTACGCTAATCAGAGCAGAGTGACGGGCGGCGCTATGTGACTCCAGCTTAAATAGAGGCTGGGTCACATGGTGCTCTGGCCAATCACAGCCATGCCAATAGTAGGCATGGCTGTGATGGCCTCTTGGGGCAAGTAGTATGACGCTTGTTGATTGGCTGCTTTGCAGCCTTTCAAAAAGCGCCAAGAAAGCGTCACAAAAGCGCGAAGAAAGCGACGAACACCGAACCCGAACCCGGACTTTTACGAAAATGTCCGGGTTCGGGTCCGTGTCACGGACACCCCAAAATTCGGTACGAACCCGAACTATACAGTTCGAGTTCGCTCATCCCTACATATAAGTTCAGATATTTTTTTAAAGAATTTTTTTTCCAATATCTCTTCCATGAAAACATAATTTATCATAATTAGAGATGAGCAAAGTTTTTAAAAATTCTATTTAGATGCTTCGCTGAATTTTTCAAAATGTTTTGCTTTGTTCCAAATTAATTAGTCACAAGGGGCCAGCTCACTCCACTTTCACATATGGCTAAAGTCAGTTTTAGCCAAGTCAGATTTATGATCGGCCCTTTAAGACTGTAATAAATGTGGTTTGACGGTAGCAGATTATCCGTCAGTAAGCAGCTTTACAAAAGTCGCACATCTTTACGAAAAAGTCGGATGTTTTATTAAAAAGTCGCATAAGATAAGCATGGTCCTCACTGGAGTGAAATTGCGCATTTTTGTGTGACTTTTTTGCGACTTTTTAACTAGTCGCAATAGTAAATCTGTCTAGAGATTCATTTACATAAGAAAACACGCCCACTTTAAGAAAACTGGCGAGCATAGTGCAGAGCCAATAAAAGTTGCAAATTTTTGTGCAGTTTAAGCGAATGCGCAAAAATTTGCAACTTTTTCACTCCATTATTCTGACTTCAGCTAATGATAAATCTGGCCCAAAGTGTTTTAAATAAGCTATATCACGGCCTGCAGAGAGAGTGTATCTCAGTGTACATTACTGTGCATTGCAGCAGCATGCATAGCTAGTCCTTTTTTTCAATTACTGGGCATCAGTATGAAAGGCAGGTGACAGGCGTCACTCTTAGGCCTCTTTCACACTACCGTTTTTTTTTTCCGTTTTGCGGTCCGTTTTTTGCGTTCCGTATACGGTCCGTATACGGAACCATTCATTTCAATGGTTCCGCAAAAAAACGGAATGTGTTCCGTATGCATTCCGTTTCCATATTTCCGTTTTTCCGTTCCGTTGAAAAGATAGAACATGTCCTATATTTGGCCGCAAATCACAGTCCGTGGCTCCATTCAAGTCAATGGGTCCGCAAAAAAAACGGAACACATACGGAAATGCATCCGTATGTCTTCCGTATCCGTTCCGTTTTTTGCGGAACCATCAATTGAAAATGTTATGCCCAGCCCAATTTTTTCTATGTAATTACTGTATACTGTATATGCCATACGGAAAAACGGAACGGAACAACGGAACGGAAACGGAACCACAACGGAAGCAAAAAACGGAACAACGGATCCGTGAAAAACGGAACGCAAAACACTGAATTCAACATACTGTAGTGTGAAAGAGGCCTTAGGCTCAGTTTACACTTTACTTATTTGGTCAGTTGCTGGTCAAAAACACAGAACAGGTGCAGATCTTTTCATGATACCTTATCTGAGAATAGTATTGGCTCCTGATTTTGGCTCACCATACCGTAACTTCTGGAATTAACTGACCAATTAACTGAAGTGTGAACTCAATCTTACAGGTCAATGTTAGTTAGCGTCAGGTATAATGTACCGTGCAGTTGCCCAAGATTCTACTATAGAGTGAAAGAGCTATCTCATTTTACACTATCTGCTGATTTCAAATAGATTTCTAGATAACCTGTTCTGTTAGCCAATGATACAAGTGGAGGCCCCATGACAGAGTGGGGAGGGTGTCAGCAGTAAGTTTGTGTTGACATCACTGCTTATTTCTCCCTTCTTCTGATCCGTCAGAAAAACAACCCCCCAAAATAACGAATCCTGTCTTTTGAGCACCCGTCTTCACGTGGTCAATATTTGGTCAGTAATTGATCAGTATTAGTAAGGCAAAAACAGGAGTGGGTCCAAAACAGAGATGACATGTGATGGAAATATTTGCATGTCTTCTGTTTTGGACCCAGTCACAGAGAGGTGAGGGTGGCAACAACATGAGGAGTCAACATAATGGCCCAGTCACAGAGTGGTGAGGGTGGAAACAGCATGAGCAGTCAACATAGTGGTCCAGTCACAGAGTGGTGGGGGGGCAACAGAAGTGGCAGTAACAGCACAAGATGGTGGCAGCAGGAGAAGACAGCAGCAGAGACAGCAAGTGTGTGGCATCAGGCTGGTGGCACCATCAGAATAGTGGCTAAAGCATGTGGCCAGAAGTAATGGGCCATTTTTAACAATTGTCTAGTATGGCAGCTCACTGCAGTCCGAACATTACTGCCAAAATGATCTAGTCTGATGCAACAGGCACCAGTGTGCGGAAATCCTGGCTGATCCACGCCTGATTAATCTCTCGTCATTTTGTGTTGAAAGGTGAATTCTCTTTGGGGTAACTATGCCCCCACCACACTAAACCCCCGCTCTGATGCCACACTACTGGCCGGACAGGAAAGCTTGTCCAGGGCAAACTCGGCCAGTTGCAGCCGCAATTCAAGTTTGGCTGCCCAGTAGTCCAGGGGATCTTGGATCTGGGGTGAGAGGGTGCACTCTAAGTATGCCAACACCTGCTGGTCCAGGTTCTGCTCCATGTCCTGCTGCTGCTGGCTGGTTCCTTCAGTTGGCAGGTGAAGAAACCGACTACATATCTCGATAGCAGTTGAGCTGATCTTTCCTCTCAGTAGGAGTAAAAAAAGGCCGCCATTTTGGCCTGGTAGCGAGGGTTTAACATCGTGGTAAGCCAGTAGTCATGCCTCTGCGGAATGGTGATAATGCGGCTGTCACTATGCGAGCAACTCTGCATGCATCTGGCCATTTGTGCAAAAGAATCAGAGGGACTATACTTGCCTCCATCTCCACTGCATACTGCTATGGTCTGTCAGGGTCTTCCTTATCGCTCTCCTGCTCCTCCTCATGCTCCTCCTGTTCCTCTTCTGTCGCTTAGGCAGATAAACCACCCATTTCTGTATACTATTCCTGCGTGTTAATGTCCTCCTCCTTGTTCTCATCCTTCTCCACCACCAGTTCTTTCCCCTCAGAGCTCAGGTGGCCGTAAGATGTATGTGTCATGTCTCCTAGCCAGCCAGATTCATCAGCATCTGCTCTAGGATGCAAAGGATTGAAATGACTTGATTTATCCTGTAGTCCTGGCAACTGACAAATAAAGTGGCCTCTTTAAAGGGCCTGAGCAAACGGCAGGTGTTACTCATGAGACAGGCAGGATTTGATTTCTTGTTTGATGATGCTGAGCACTTTTTCACCCTTGTGACTCTGTCCAGGTGTGACACCACTGTTCTCTGCATAGATGGTATGCTGGAGGACCATTTAAAACTGTGCTTACAGTGGAAGCTGAGGACAAGGAGGGAGAGGAGGACATTAGTCCCAGAGTGACAGCATGAAAACACAGAGACAGCATTGCCATCCCCTGGCCAAGTTTCTGGTGTGCCTGGGCCAGAACCACATTTACCCAGTGGACAATAGAGGACATACTGTATATTGTCGTTTACCATAGTTACAGCTCCACATGTGGGCACTGCCATCGACTGTACCAGACATCAACAGGCTTAAGGATTTGGCCCAGCTTCTGTTGTACGTGTTTATGCAGGGCTGGTACAACTTTTTCCAACTTGGCTTGGCTCAAGCCATCAGTTCTCTAGAATGTGCAGAGTCAACAACATGGAAAAGGAAGGACTGTAGTACCAACAACTTGACCAGGAGCAAGTTCAGCTTCTGCACTGTAGGATGAGCATACTGTTGCAATCGCCTTGGTGATCTATTTCTGGTGAAATGTGTGAAGAGGAGGGTGAGGAGAAGTATCAGGACTAGTAGACAATAGGAAGGAAACCCAGCTTCCTTCTTCTGAGGTGGTAGAGGTCTGATTGCTGGAGAAGGGGGTGGGCCGCTGGGAGATGTGTCAGGCTGTACCACCACATCCGGAAGCTGCTGACTGTGCTCAATAATATCTTCATCCCTGAAAAGCGCAGCAGAGCCAACTGCATACATTACTTGCCTGCCAGAAGGAGCAGCAAAGGAAAGAGGCCGGTTCAGGACAGGTGAGGGCACAGAGCTTGTTTCTGTGCCATGCCAACTTTGTGTGGTGTCAGAGTCAGGTGTTACATTAACTGTAACATAAAATAAGTTATTCAATGTCAATGTGGACACCCCAATAACAGTAGTGTTAGACAGCTTATTCACCCCAATTTGAGAACCAATGCTTAATGGAATTGCTTATCTATGAAACAAGGTGGGAACCCCAATTACATTAAAATAGGTAATTTACCCCAATTTCCGAATAAATGCCTAATAACAATAAAAATAGATAGCTTATTCTCTCCAATTTCAGAAACAAGGCCTAATTGAATTGGTTATCTATGAAATAAGATGGGCACCCCATTGCAGTAAAAATAGCTTATTCAATCCAATTTAAGCATCAAGGCAAAATGGAATTGCTTATCTATGAAACAAAGTGGACACCCCGATAACAGTTAAATTACACAGCTTATTTATCTCAATTTAAGAATCAAGGCGAAATAGAAATGATTATCTATTAAACAATGTGGACACCCCAATAACACTAGTATTAGACAGCTTATTCATGCCAATTTGAGAATCAAGGTGAAATAAAATTGCTTATCTATTTAATAACCTGGACACCCCAATAACAGTTAAATTGAACAGCTTATTCACCACAATTTGAGAATCAAGGACTAATAGAATTTATCTATGAAACAAGGTGAAAACCCCAATAACAGTTAAATTAGACTACTTATTCAGCCCAAATTGAGAATCAAGGCTTAATACATCTGCTTATCTGTGTAACAAGGGCGGCACCCCAATAACCGTTAAATTACACTACTTATTCAACCGAATTTGAGAATCAAGGCATAATAGATCTTTTTATCTATTAGGTGGGCACCCCAATAACAGTAAAAATAGATGGCTTATTCACCCCAATTTGAGAATCAAGACCTAATGAAATTGCTTATCTATGAAACAAGATGGGCACCCCAATAACAGTAGTTTTAAACAGCTTATTCACCTCAATTTGAGAATCAAGGCGAAATAGAATTGCTTATTAGAACTGAGTGGACACCTAGATGTTCGGGTTCGACGGGCTCAGCCGAACTTCACAAAAAAGTTCCAGTTCGGGACCCGAACTTGACCCAAACTTGACCCTGAACCCAAATTGTAGTTATGGGAGACCTGAAATTTGGAACACTAAAATGGCAAAACGCAGCAAAATGTGGTTAAGAGCATGGCAAGTGGATAGGGAAATGACTTAAAATATCATAAATACGTAAAACATATAAAATCTAGGAGGAGGACCATATGGAGTAGGAGGTTGAGGAGGCGGTGGATGTGGCGGTGTAGGTGGAAGAGGCGGTGGAGGAGAAGGAGGTAGCCAACACTAGTTTTTGGTTTTGTTCTTTATTTTATTATTTTATTTTTTTGTTTAAATTATTGTAGACCCTAAAACATTGGGAAATATAAAAAATAAAACAAAGAGAAAGTGTGCTGGAGTACAACAATGGCTGGGTGAGGCCGGTATACATGTCTATTCTGCACAAGGTATGGACAAGTCCTGTGGGATCCCTGCCTGGTTTATTTTAATGAACGTGAGCTTGTCCACATTGGCTGTGGACAGGCAGCTGCGCTTCTCTATGATAAACCCCTCCTGCCGTGCTAAACAAACGTTCAGACAATATACTGGCTGCAGGACAGGCCAGCACCTCCAAGCATTAAAAAGGGCAAGATCAGGCCATGTGCCCAATTCTGAGACCCAGAAGTTTAAGGAGGCAGACCCATCAGTCAGTACGTGTAGGCGTGTGCACACATACTGCTCCACCATGTTGCACGTCCCCGTGATGTCCACGATCCAATTGGATATCTTCCCTATCGAATTACGATGTTTCACGGGTAACGGGGAATCAGGGTTCCATGCCGGAGAGCGAGCCTGAGAAAGGGATACCATATACAAGAGAGGTCAATGGCTGAAATGTGATTGAGCGGAAATGTGGGACAAGTTATTGAAGCAGAAGCATCCAAGTAAAGGAGGGGGCGTGCGACAATTAAAGATGAATTTTAGAAATTTAAGTCACTGTCACCTATGCAGAGTAGGGTTTTTCAACTGCAAAAATGGGTTTATGTCACCCACCAATGAAATAGACGATTTTTAAAACTTTCGGTCCCGGTCAACTATGCAGAGCAAGGGTTTATTCACGGCAAAACTGGGTTATGTCACCCACCAATTGAACAGACTATTTTTAAAAAAAATTGGTCTCTGTCACCTATGCAGAGCAGGGTTTTGTATACGGCAAAAATGGTAAAATGTCACCTGAGAATGAACCAGATGATTTTTAGAAATTTAGGTCCCTGTCACCTATGCAGAGCAGGGGTTTATTCATGGCAAAAATTGTAAAATGTTACCCAAGAATGTAACAGACGCTTTTGCATCCTGCTCCCTCTTTTGCTGTGCTGGTGCCTCTGTGCGACCACCGCATCTTCGTCCAAACTACACACATGACTCGCATGACCTTGATTCCATGTGGGGTCGAGGACCTCATCGTCCTACACATCATCTTCCACCCAGTCTTCACCCTTTGCCCTCCTTGTCATTCTGCACACTGCAGAAAGCCACAGAAGTTGGCACCGGTGTTTCGTCATCATCCGAGACATGCTGTGGTGGTCCTCCCATGTACTTATCCTGAAACAAGAGTGGTTGGGCATCAGTGCACTCATTCTCTTCCACTTCTGGGGCAGAGCTATGTGGATGGCCCTGGGAAACCCTGCTAGCAGAGTCATCAAAAAGCAGAAGAGACTGCTGCATGACTTTGGGCGCAGACTGCTTGGCTAATTTGGAAGGGGGTGAGGTGAAAGACTGATGGCTATGGGCTGCAGGCGCCAACTCTGATCGTTCAGCAAGGGACTGGGTAGGAGACAATGTGACGGAACTGGAGACACTGTCAGCCACCCAATCTACTATCACCTGTACTTGTTCTGGCCTCACCATTCGTAGAGCCGCATTAGGCCCTACCAAATAATGCTGAAGGTTCTGTCGCCTACTCGAACCTGAGGAAGGTGCTGGCACAGATCGACCACATCCTCTCCCTGCAACAGGAGCTCCATCAACACCTGCAGCACCACGACCAGGGCCACGTGCCTTATTTTTTCGCTCTCCTCATTTTTTGCATTCACCCACCAAACTAACAGATGGTTTATGTCAGGCGACAATGTAACCACCAATAGCCAAATTACTTCACGGTCACAATTTTTTTAAATTTGTCAACCAACAGTGTAACTGCAGTATTGACTGGTTGCATTGGACTGTCGGAAATGCAGCAAAGGCCACAAATGTAGTATTTAGCACAAAATGGGTGTTTTTTTAAAACCAGAATATAACAGCAGTATTTAACGCTTGTATTGGACTGTCACAAATGCAGCAAAGGCCGCAATTGTAGTATCTAGCACAAAATGGGTGTTTTAAAAAACACAATTTAACAGCAGTATTTAACGCTTGTATTGGACTGTCAGAAATGCAGCAAAGGCCGTAAATGTAGTATCTGATGGCTATAGGCTGCAGCCGCCAACTCTGATCGTTCAGCAAGGAACTGGGTAGGAGACAATGTAACCGAACTGGAGACACTGTCAGCCACCCAATCTACTATCACCTGTACTTGTTCTGGCCTCACCATTCGTAGAGCCGCATTCGGCCCTACCAAATAACGCTGAAGGTTCTGTCGCCTACTCGAACCTGAGGAAGGTGCTGGCACAGATCGACCACATCCTCTCCCTGCAACAGGAGCTCCATCAACACCTGCAGCACCACGACCAGGGCCACGTGCCTTATTTTTTCGCTCTCCTCATTTTTTGCATTCACCCACCAAACTAACAGATGGTTTATGTCAGGCGACAATGTAACCACCAATAGCCAAATTACTTCACGGTCACAATTTTTTTTAATTTGTCAACCAACAGTGTAACTGCAGTATTGACTGGTTGCATTGGACTGTCGGAAATGCAGCAAAGGCCACAAATGTAGTATTTAGCACAAAATGGGTGTTTTTTTAAAACCAGAATATAACAGCAGTATTTAACGCTTGTATTGGACTGTCACAAATGCAGCAAAGGCCGCAATTGTAGTATCTAGCACAAAATGGGTGTTTAAAAAAACACAATTTAACAGCAGTATTTAACGCTTGTATTGGACTGTCAGAAATGCAGCAAAGGCCGTAAATGTAGTATCTGATGGCTATGGGCTGCAGGCGCCAACTCTGATCGTTCAGCAAGGGACTGGGTAGGAGACAATGTAACGGAACTGGAGACACTGTCAGCCACCCAATCTACTATCACCTGTACTTGTTCTGGCCTCACCATTCGTAGAGCCGCATTCGGCCCTACCAAATAACGCTGAAGGTTCTGTCGCCTACTCGAACCTGAGGAAGGTGCTGGCACAGATCGACCACATCCTCTCCCTGCAACAGGAGCTCCATCAACACCTGCAGCACCACGACCAGGGCCACGTGCCTTATTTTTTCGCTCTCCTCATTTTTTGCATTCACCCACCAAACTAACAGATGGTTTATGTCAGGCGACAATGTAACCACCAATAGCCAAATTACTTCACGGTCACAATTTTTTTTAATTTGTCAACCAACAGTGTAACTGCAGTATTGACTGGTTGCATTGGACTGTCGGAAATGCAGCAAAGGCCACAAATGTAGTATTTAGCACAAAATGGGTGTTTTTTTAAAACCAGAATATAACAGCAGTATTTAACGCTTGTATTGGACTGTCACAAATGCAGCAAAGGCCGCAATTGTAGTATCTAGCACAAAATGGGTGTTTAAAAAAACACAATTTAACAGCAGTATTTAACGCTTGTATTGGACTGTCAGAAATGCAGCAAAGGCCGTAAATGTAGTATCTGATGGCTATGGGCTGCAGGCGCCAACTCTGATCGTTCAGCAAGGGACTGGGTAGGAGACAATGTAACGGAACTGCAGACACTGTCAGCCACCCAATCTACTATCACCTGTACTTGTTCTGGCCTCACCATTCGTAGAGCCGCATTCGGCCCTACCAAATAACGCTGAAGGTTCTGTCGCCTACTCGAACCTGAGGAAGGTGCTGGCACAGATCGACCACATCCTCTCCCTGCAACAGGAGCTCCATCAACACCTGCAGCACCACGACCAGGGCCACGTGCCTTATTTTTTCGCTCTCCTCATTTTTTGCATTCACCCACCAAACTAACAGATGGTTTATGTCAGGCGACAATGTAACCACCAATAGCCAAATTACTTCACGGTCACAATTTTTTTTAATTTGTCAACCAACAGTGTAACTGCAGTATTGACTGGTTGCATTGGACTGTCGGAAATGCAGCAAAGGCCACAAATGTAGTATTTAGCACAAAATGGGTGTTTTTTTAAAACCAGAATATAACAGCAGTATTTAACGCTTGTATTGGACTGTCACAAATGCAGCAAAGGCCGCAATTGTAGTATCTAGCACAAAATGGGTGTTTAAAAAAACACAATTTAACAGCAGTATTTAACGCTTGTATTGGACTGTCAGAAATGCAGCAAAGGCCGTAAATGTAGTATCTGATGGCTATGGGCTGCAGGCGCCAACTCTGATCGTTCAGCAAGGGACTGGGTAGGAGACAATGTAACGGAACTGGAGACACTGTCAGCCACCCAATCTACTATCACCTGTACTTGTTCTGGCCTCACCATTCGTAGAGCCGCATTCGGCCCTACCAAATAACGCTGAAGGTTCTGTCGCCTACTCGAACCTGAGGAAGGTGCTGGCACAGATCGACCACATCCTCTCCCTGCAACAGGAGCTCCATCAACACCTGCAGCACCACGGCCAGGGCCACGTGCCTTATTTGACGCTCTCCTCATTTTTTGCATTCACCCACCAAACTAACAGATAGTTTATGTCAGGCGACAATGTAACCACCAATAGCCAAATGACTTCACGGTCACAATTTTTTAAAATTTTTCAACCAACAGTGTAACTGCAGTATTGACTGGTTGCATTGGACTGTCGGAAATGCAGCAAAGGCCACAAATGTAGTATCTTGCACAAAATGTGTGTTTTTTTTTAAAATCAGAATATAATAGCAGTATTTAACGTTTGTATTGGACTGTCACAAATGCAGCAAAGGCTGCCAAGGTACTTTATGGAAAAAAAAATGTTTTTTTTTTCACCCACAGTTAAACAGATGGATTTACTGATTCTATTTTACTATCAGATTTGCAGTGCAGGCCGCAAAGTTACTTTATGGGAAAAAAAAATATGTTTTTTTCACCCACAATTAAACAGATGGATTTAACTGATTTTCTTTCACTATCACAAATGCAGTGCAGGGCGCAAATGTACTTTTTAGCAAAAAAAAAAAATATTATTATTTGTCCCCACAGAATCTAACAGATGGATTTACTTGGATTGTACTTTACAGAAAAAAATGTGAATATGTCACCCCCTGGGTCCTTGAACTCACAGACGGATTACCTATATTATTTTCCCTAGTAAGATCAGAGTGACGTGTGGTTCTACGTGACTCCAGCTTATATAGAGGCTGGGTCACATGCTGCACTGGCCAATCACAGCCATGCCATTAGTAGGCATGGCTGTGATGGCTTCTAAAGGCACACTAGTTAAACGCTTGATGATTGGCTGCCCTGGAGGATTTTAAAAAGCGCCATAAAATCGCCGAACACCGAACTCGGACACAAACTTTTACTGAAATGTTCGGGTTCGGGGTAAAAAAATCCAAAAGTTTGGTACGAACCCAAACTTTACATTTCGCTCAACCCTATTGCTTATCTATTTAACAAGGTGGACAGCCCAATAACAAATAAATTACAAAGCTTATTCCCCCTAATTTGAGAATCAAGGCCTAATAGAATTGCCTATCAGTGAAACCAGGTGGGTGCCCCAATAACAGTTAAATTACACAGCTAATTCAACCCAAATTGAGAATCAAGGCATAATAGAATTGCTTCTCTATGAAACAAGGTGGACACCCCAATAACAGTAGTATTAGACAGCTTATTCACCCCAATTTGAGACTCAAGGTAAAATAGAATGAGGAGTATGAGGAGGTTGACGACTTAAATAAGCATTGACTGACATGTATCTGCAATAGTAGGACAAAAAAAATCATTAGGTCCCACCCACTTAGCTAAGCCATGCAATTCCCCAGTATAAAATAGAATACGTCAACGGGAGATGAAGCTATATGTTGCAGGATTTCAGCAAGATTATTTTAGGAATATGAAGAAAATCCTGCACATTGACATTTTTTGCAAACTTATCTCCTTGTTTCCTTTTTATACACACTTCTAGAATCTATTTAAATCTATAGTTTGATCAAACAAGAAAATAAATACAGATCTTTCTTTTATTTCTTAAGAAAAAAGTAGAAAATAAAAAAAGTAAATCAGAAAAAATAATGATTTAATATGTGCGGTAATGATTAGGGAATGTCTGTATGGCACTAGTCACAAAATGGGGAAATGCTATCTTTCTGTGTGCATAAAGCCTCATGCACACGACCGTTCCTTTTTTTGCGCAAAAAACGGCCGCCGCCCGTGTGCTTTGCACAATTTGGGGAACGGAACAGACAGCCCATTGTAGACTTGCCTATTCTTGTCTGCAAAACGGAGAAGAATAGGAGATGCTATATTTTTTTTGCTGGGCCTCGGAACGCTGCAACTGATGCGGACAGCACACAGAGTTATTGAAGTTAAAAGGTCTGCATCCGAGCCGCCAAAACGACGGCTCGGATGCGGACCCAAACAACGGCCGTGTGTATGAGGCCTGACAATGAGGCAATTTTTTATCTCTTGGCCCATCTTGTACATGCTTCAAAGAATAGGCAATTTAATATCCCCCTTGTTAAATGCTGTTTGGTAATATCCCATGCTTTTGCTACTAAATGAAACCTGAACGAAATGGGGTTCATATTTTCAGGGACATCGAAGACTAAAGTGCGAATGCACTTACCCTCAAGGAAGAAGAGACTACAGCTTGTGTTAGGTCTTCTGTCATTTCTCTTTTTAGTTTAACGGTTTAGTTGTTTTGTATGTCCTTTTATTGTGTTTCTGCTTTGTAAGCACTGCACCTTTTTCAATCAAAGCATAAAACTGTGGCCCTGATTTATTTTACCTTCACTCCAGAATTCTGGCATAAAAAAGTCGCATAATAGGGCTTTTGCGACTTTTTACACTCTCGCAAAATTTTGTGACTTTTTGCATGTGTACACCACTCACTCCAATTTTGTAATATAGGTGGAAAAGTGGGCGTGGTGAGCTATGTTTCACTCCAGATTTATCATTAAGACTTTTTTTTTTTAAGTCGCAAATAGGTCGCTGTCTCACTCCAGGAAGAAATAGGAAAACTGGGGTAGCTTCTCTAGACAGAAGTGTTAGGTTTAACCCCTTAAGGACACAGCCATATTTCACCTTAAGGACCAGGCCATTTTTTGCAAATCTGACTAGTGTCACTTTATGTGTGAATAACTTTAAAACGCTTTTACTTATCCAGGCCATTCTGAGATAGTTTTTTCATCACATATTGTACTTCATGACAGTGGTAAAATGGAGTAAAAAAAAAAAATCTTTTTTATTTATAAAAAAATACCCAAAATTTTGAAAAATTAGAAAATTTCCAAATATCTATTTCTCTACTTTTATAATACATAGTAATACCTCCAAAAATAGTTATTATTTTACATTCCCCATATGTCTACTTCATGTTTTGATCATTTTGGGAATGCCATTTTATTTTTTGGGGACGTTACAAGGCTTAGAAGTTTAGAAGCAAATCTTGAAATTTTTCAGAAAATTTCTAAAACCCACTTTTTCAGGACCAGTTCAGGTCTGAAGTCACTTTGTGAGGCTTACATAATAGAAACCACCAAAAAATGACCCCATTTTACAAACTAAACCCCTTAATGTATTCAAAACAGATTTTTCAAACTTTGTTAACCCTTTAGGTGTTCCACAAGAATTAATGGAAAATAGAGATACAATTAAAACTTTTTTACTTTTTTGGCATATATTAATGGCCCTGATTCTGTAGTTTACAGAAACACCCCATATGTAGTTGTAAACGGCTGTACGGTCACACAGCAGGGCGCAGAACGAAAGGAATGCCATACGGTTTTTGGAAGGCAGATTTTGCTGGACTGGTTTTTTGACACCCTGTCCCATTTGAAGCCCCCCTGATGCACCCCTAGAGTCGAAACTATTTTATACTAAACTATTTTAGGGTACATATTATTTTTGGTTGCTCTATATTACATGTTTTGTAAGGCAAGGAAACAAGATATAGCTTTTTTGGCACCGTTTTTATTTTTGTTTTTTACAACATTACATTTGTATTGTAATGCATTGCCTGTTTGTATACTACAGTGAGTAGTACACAAACAGGTTGCTTAGGAGACCTAGCCTGAGGCTGGATCTCCTCGGCTCCCGTAGAAGGCAGGTCCCGATGCTGTGCAAGGCATTGGGCAGCCTTTGCACGGCATCGGGCTGCCTTATGAGACATTGAGTCCCCACCACAGCAGGGCGGGGACTCGATGCACTCCCTCAAACACAGCCGTGATCGCCAATACGGTGGGTCACAGGACCCCTCTCGGCATTGACCCAAGGTGCCTGCTCAATGATTTGAGCAGGCACCTTGTTCCAATCACTGCCCGCTGCGCGGCGGTGATTGTAAATACACAGGGTGTACAGGTTCGCCCTGTGTCCTTAAGTACCTGGACATCAGGGCTTACCTGCATGCCCTGGGTCCTTAAGAGATTAAGGACAAGCCAAATGTATCAACAATATGCAACATTTGATAAATGTGGCACACAGTACTCAAACACAGACTGAAGTAAAACTGACTTCAAATATGCTCCTAATGATAAATTCCCCCCTATATGTTTTGTTCTTGTAAGTGCTAAAATAATCCATTGCCTTTCATGCATTATTTAACCATATAACTGCTGGAGACTGGCATCATACAGTATAAATGATTCCCCCATGTAAATGGAGCTAAACAAGTACCAATCACTTTTATATTGCTTTCATTATTAGTACAAAATCTACCAGTGTAAATGGGCCCTTTATCTGTATTTATGAATTTCACCCAAGCCAAATTTTACAGTATACAGGTCCTTCTTAAAAAATTAGCATATTGTGATAAAGTTCATTATTTTCTGTAATGTACTGATAAACATTAGACTTTCATATATTTTAGATTCATTACACACCAACTGAAGTAGTTCAAGCCTTTAATTGTTTTAATATTGATGATTTTGGCATACAGCTCATGAAAACCCCAAATTCCTATCTAAAAAAATTAGCATATTTCATCCGACCAATAAAAGAAAAGTGTTTTTAATACAAAAAAAGTCAACCTTCAAATAATTATGTTCAGTTATGCACTCAATACTTGGTCGGGAATCTTTTTGCAGAAATGACTGCTTCAATGCGGCGTGGCATGGAGGCAATCAGCCTGTGGCACTGCTGAGGTGTTATGGAGGCCCAGGATGCTCCGATAGCGGCCTTAAGCTCATCCAGAGTGTTGGGTCTTGCGTCTCTCAACTTTCTCTTCCCAATATCCCACAGATTCTCTATGGGGTTCAGGTCAGGAGAGTTGGCAGGCCAATTGAGCACAGTAATACCATGGTCAGTAAACCATTTACCAGTGGTTTTGGCACTGTGAGCAGGTGCCAGGTCGTGCTGAAAAATGAAATCTTCATCTCCATAAAGCTTTTCAGCAGATGGAAGCATGAAGTGTTCCAAAATCTCCTGATAGCTAGCTGCATTGACCTTGCCCTTGATAAAACACAGTGGACCAACACCAGCAGCTGACATGGCACCCAGACCATCACTGACTGTGGGTACTTGACACTGGATTTCAGGCATTTTGGCATTTCCCTCTCCCCAGTCTTCCTCCAGACTCTGGCACCTTGATTTCCGAATGACATGCAAAATTTGCTTTCATCTGAAAAAAGTACTTTGGACCACTGAGCAACAGTCCAGTGCTGCTTCTCTGTAGCCCAGGTCAGGCGCTTCTGCCGCTGTTTCTGGTTCAAAAGTGGCTTGACTTGGGGAATGCGGCACCTGTAGCCCATTTCCTGCACACGCCTGTACACGGTGGCTCTGGATGTTTCTACTCCAGACTCAGTCCACTGCTTCCGCAGGTCCCCCAAGGTCTGGAATCGGTCCTTCTCCACAATCTTCCTCAGGGTCCGGTCACCTCTTCTCGTTGTGCAGCATTTTCTGCCACACTTTTTCCTTCCCACAGACTTCCCAATAAGGTTCCTTGATACAGCACTCTGGCAACAGCCTATTCGTTCAGAAATTTCTTTCTGTGTCTTACCCTCTGGCTTGAGGGTGTCAATGATGGCCTTCTGGACAGCAGTCAGGTCGGCAGTCTTACCCATGATTGCGGTTTTGAGTAATGAACCAGGCTGGGAGTTTTTAAAAGCCTCAGGAATCTTTTGCAGGTGTTTAGAGTTAATTAGTTGATTCAGATGATTAGGTTAATAGCTCGTTTAGAGAACCTTTTCATGATATGCTAATTTTTTGAGATAGGAATTTTGGGTTTTCATGAGCTGTATGCCAAAATCATCAATATTAAAACAATAAAAGGCTTGAACTACTTCAGTTGTGTGTAATGGATCTAAAATATATGAAAGTCTAATGTTTATCAGTACATTACAGAAAATAATGAACTTTATTTCAATATGCTAATTTTTTTAGAAGGACCTGTATATGTGCCCATGCATGTATATATATATATATATATATATATATATATACATACTTATAATGCAGCCAGCATATTCCCCCCAGTTTCGGGTGACCCCCCAGCTGAGGAGACACCAACAACGGGACAATTATGTCCAGTTTCGGCCACTTTAAAGGACAGAGGATCAATAAAGATCCTCTGCCCTTTGATAACATCTCTGGCAGCGCCAGAATTTTCATGCATAACAGGGACAGGAGAACAAAGAGCCTCCCTGCCCCTGTATGACGCGTACCTCCGGCGCTGAAATTACAGTGCTAGGGGTATGCGATATCTCCACAAGCGGGAGGTCAAAGGATCCCCCCACCTGGAAGTGCATGCCAGGATGCGCAGGCTGGTGCGGTGATGTCATATCACCGTGCCAGCCCAAGTGGGCCTGGCTGCAGGCGTGTGTGCGCACACCTGCAGCGTGGGAACGGGAGCAAGCGCCATGGGGTTTAAATACTCCAGCGGCACTGCAATCGACAGAGCAGAACCCCTAACTCCCCCGCAGAAGAAGAGAGCGCAGGCAGCGATGCACTGTGCTCAAGGAGTTCTTCTACACCTGCACGCCCTACAAGAGGAGAGCGCAGGCAGCAATGCGCCGGGCTGCGCTGAACTAAAAGAGTTAATCTCCCCCCAGCAACCTCAGTAAGAGAGCGCGGCCAGCGCTCAAGGGAGAGAGGAGGAGGGGTCCTGAGGAAAGCATCTTCCAGGAGAACGAGCATTTGGAAGAGTATACCTAACCCCTGTTATACCACCAACACTTTTCCCTATATTTACCATCCCTGCATTAACCCCTGCTCCACCAACGCTATCCCACAGCCCTGCAATTCCCTGCTGCCCATACCCTTGCCCTGCATTGCCCTGTCCCTGCAGAGCATTAACCCCTGAGGTCCCTGTGTTAACCCACCGACCCTGGGTTAACCCTTTCAATCCTTTAACCCTTGCATTGATTGTTTTGAACCCTTTCCTGGTTTACCTCTGCCCTGTTAACCCTTGCATTGCAGTAGGGACAGTGTGTAAAGCCAGGTGGGCTGGGCGCTGTTATATAACATATGTGTGTAAGTGTAATGCTTAGGTAGATTTTGGGATGGGATTGTGTAAGATATTGTACTGTGTGTAGTGTAGCTAGGTGTTTATTATAGTGCTATTATTGTATTGTGGTGTGTGCGTCTATATGTATATATATTTATAACCATTGATATATAAATATATATATATATATAGATATAGCATAATAGACTGTATTTGTATTGTGTAATAAATATTTCTTTATTCATAACATACAGTGTATTGTCTTTTGTTGTAGCCGCCGTAGAGTAAAGCGCAATTAGTTCAGTGTAGTCTGTATAGGCAACAGAGGTAGCTAGTTAGTTAGACAATTAGCTAATTAAGATAGAGTATTCCTATTTTAGGTATAAATAGGCGGTCATCACTAGACGACTCACTCCTATTTATGAATATTAATTATTGCTAGTGCCCTAAATTTCAATAATTTATGTTTCCCTTAACACTACTTAAAAAAAAAAAAAATGCTCACTAGTGGCAGGCAGCAGTAAGGCTACTTATGAAAATGGACATTAGTTGGCCTGCCTATGTACCTAGATATCATCTTAGCCACCTGGTGCATATATAATATTAAACTGGGTAGTTTCTTCAATAACCTACTGTTTTTAATATGAACATAGGCTGGTTGAGATGGTGTATGCTGCCTATATTTATGTACGCAATTAGTCTACTCTATTATGTGCCACTTTGCATTGAGGGCTAGGGGCCCACCTTGCTCAAGGGACCACTTGGGGATTCACCTGTTCCTTTATAGTTGGTCTTATAACCTAAATTCCTTTGTCGGTTTCCTTTTCATTGCAGTCCTTTGATCATTTCCATTATGTAAGAAAATAAATGAGGTTTCTTCTACCTCAAGATACTTGTGGAATTATCACATGCTCCAATCAGAGTTGTTGTGTTTTATTGTCTGCAGGCGCCATTTCTTCAGAAGTAATAGCGCTCTCAGTGCACAGAGAAAATGAACTCACTAAAGTTCTCATTAGCTTAATCTTCCTTTTAATGTGTCTGGATTTGTTTTCTGTCATTTACGTTTTACTCGCAGTCTAAAAAAAACATAATAAGTAATATAACATACTGGCTATTATTTAATAGATACCCTATCAAATGTATTTTTGTATGCACATTTCAGCAAATATTATTGCATGTAGAACGAATAACAATGTACAGAGAAGTGATCCACAGCCTTTGTTCGGGTGTATATTTAACTAGCATGGCTGAAGATCAGTTGGATCACTAATGTTAAATGAGGAGTGAAATTAAATTTACTGCAGCGGAGTAGAGTGCCCTGGAGGATTTTAGATTTAGTTCCCAGGTATGATTCGACCAAATACACCTTCCAATATATGCTTGAGGGAGTGGCACCTTCAAGTGTGAATGCGCTTCTATTTTATCTTGGGAGTAGCATTCTTTTGCACTTTTGCCCTTCACACTTGAAGGTGCCACTCCCTCAAGCATATACTACATTAACATTAAAATCACAGAAGAAACTAAGATAATTCCTATCTAATAAACCGCCTTGATTAGGTGGTACATATAGGTGTGCTTGCTCCTCCTCCCATCGGTTGCTTGATGCACATGGAGGTGACTAGGAGCAGCACACCATCTGTGCGGCGTCTGCGCTCCTGAACATAGAAGCCCAATAGCTTAAGGTAGGTTTAGCGTAGGACCCGCCTGACCTGAGACCACCTTGGCGCTTGGTAGGCGGGCTCAGATGTGTTTTGATCAAAATATATTGGCTAGATGTCTCAGATTTTATTACATCATAGTGAGGGCTTGGTCCATATATAATGCTTGCATCTATATTAAGTGCATTATTATCTTTTTTCAGAATTTTTTTTTATGAATGTGGCCAGGGACATCCGCACATTTATCTATCATATCGTGCAGGATGTTTTTATCTTACTAACTAGAAATGAGCGAAGTTTTAGAAAATTCGATTTGGCAACTTCGCCAAATTTTCCCCAAAAAATAGCTTTGTGATGAATTATTTTGTCACGAAGGGCATTTTTTTGTAAGTAGCGCTTGCAATGACAGGGAGCGGTGATAGCTCTGCTCCCCATCATTGTACCCCTTAGATGCCACATTCATACAAGATCGTGGCATCTGAGTGTAAAAACTGTGTAAAATTAACATTTAAAAAATAAAATCAAACTAACCGCCTCCATTTGCTTGCGACGGACCAGCTGCTGCCATCTTGCTTGAAGATCTGGTGCAAAATCTTTGCGCTCCGAGATGACGTCATAACGCTGGCTGGCGTAGGTGACGTCATACATCACCACACACGGGATTTCAGCCGAGTTCTTCAATCAAGATGGTGGTGGCCGGCCCGTCACGAGCAAATGGAGGAGGTAAGTATGATTTTTTTTTTTTTTTTTTTAGACTATTTCAGGTTGAGTCGATTCGTTACCACGAAGCACAAGGAAATTCGCCTTCGAGGCGGAATTAAATTTATCCTGAAATGCGGATCGAATTCCACTCTACTACTAACGCGCGGCACCATGCTTATCACCGGCATACAGCTAAAATATGTATATAGGATAGGACAATAAATTTCAAGATCTTGTTTGACAAATAGTCATAGTAATATGGATTTTTAGGGGCCTGTTTCAGAGTCTTGGCTTTAAAGTCCGGACACCTGGAAAAAAAAACAATAAATGTGAATTGTGTTAGGCCTGGCCATTGCTCCATTTCGTACGGTTTTGTGATATTTTGGGTTTCTGTTGTCTGTGTGCGTGACATTTAATATCAACACTTGTTACTGTATAATATGAAAAATTGCATTATTCCCACATACTCATATATTTTCTGGATGTAGCCATCTGGCACATTATCAAAATGCCACTGAGAACTATGCAATCATGGGCTCCTTCATACAATTTAATATCAATGCATAACATTTTGCAAAACTGTTGCATACAAATGTATGCTTGTGGCCAGAAGTTTGACTCAAGCAGAGCCTGAGATGTACAACACCTTGTAAAAAATATCTTTTATGAATGGTAAGGTAGAAAATTACATGAAAAAAGCTCCTCTATCCCACTGGCTTTAATGCAGCTATCTCCATCTATCAGACACAGAACGAGAAAGTCAATGATATAGTGGCCCTCCTTGCCCGCTGCCGCCACCCCAATATGCTGGATGGGCATAAGAGTCACGTCTCTCACCCAGCTTCTGCTGATGTTGTCTCAGCGTTCCGGATCTGCTGGCGCTTCTTTGCCCTTCAGCAGTGGGCCCTGCCGCAAAAATCCCATGGCTTCCCTTTGACTGCAGGTTTCTTCCTGCATTTGCCTGCATTGTCTCTCAAGTCTGCCTGTAGGTGTGCTTCCCAGTTCTTATAGGGTCCACATGCACACTGGGAACTCTGGGGTACTTAAGGCACCTTCATCTGGAGGAGAGTGCCTAAGCAGTAAGTGTTAGTCGCTACAAAGGTGTTCTGTTCCCTTTTGTCTGCCCATGTATTAACCTCTTCTTGATTCCTACGATCCCATGCTGCCTGACCTGACTTGTGCCTATTAACATACAGGGAGTGCAGAATTATTAGGCAAGTTGTATTTTTGAGGATTAATTTTATTATTGAACAACAACCATGTTCTCAATGAACCCAAAAAACTCATTAATATCAAAGCTGAATATTTTTGGAAGTAGTTTTTAGTTTGTTTTTAGTTTTAGCTATTTTAGGGGGATATCTGTGTGTGCAGGTGACTATTACTGTACATAATTATTAGGCAACTTAACAAAAAACAAATATATACCCATTTCAATTATTTATTTTTTACCAGTGAAACCAATATAACATCTCAACATTCACAAATATACATTTCTGACATTCAAAAACAAAACAAAAACAAATCAGTGACCAATATAGCCACCTTTCTTTGCAAGGACACTCAAAAGCCTGCCATCCATGGATTCTGTCAGTGTTTTGATCTGTTCACCATCAACATTGCGTGCAGCAGCAACCACAGCCTCCCAGACACTGTTCAGAGAGGTGGACTGTTTTACCTCCTTGTAAATCTCACATTTGATGATGGACCACAGGTTCTCAATGGGGTTCAGATCAGGTGAACAAGGAGGCCATGTCATTAGATTTTCTTCTTTTATACCCTTTCTTGCCAGCCACGTTGTGGAGTACTTGGACGCGTGTGATGGAGCATTGTCCTGCATGAAAATCATGTTTTTCTTTTTTTTAAACTCGTTTTATTAAAAGAGTATAACACAAGTATGGCATACATGTAGCAATGATATGGCCCTCGCAGGGGCGCCTCAGTAATACCAGGAAGACATTAACGCAGAAATAGACATGGAGAGTTGTCAGGTCTCGGGCTTAGAGGAGGACACGGATTTAACCCTATCGGCATACATTTTCCACAGAACATTAAAGCACATATATAGATACCACAACATTAACACCTATGATAGCAGTACAGTTAAGTACCTAAGTGCTGGTACGTGGCTCAAAGTGCCCCGTCAGCTGTCGAGTGCAGACGTGATGAGTGCAAGGTGAGAGGAGAGGTACACCAATCCCCCCAAATTTTATCGAATTTTTGCGGGCAGCCCCTATGCTTATACACGATGTTCTCCATGGAGACTGCATGGTTCACGAGAGTGAGCCATTGTCCCTTTGAGGGGGTTGAATCTCCCATCCATCTTAAGGCAATCGCCTTCCTAGCCAGAAATAGCGTTTCTGCTAGAAAAATTTTGTGATAGTGCGACCACGACTCTTCGTCAATGACTCAGAGAACACACATCTTAGGGCATAACGGCAATGTCACAGGAACCATAGTAGCGAGGACCTCCAGGACTGAAATCCAGAACTGACTGATGTACTCACAATCCCATATCATGTGCCAAAAATCGGCTCCATCAGCATCGCATCTATGGCACCTGGAGTGGTTGATCCTGCCCATCCTCTGAAGTCTAATGGGTGTGAGATAACTACGATGAAGGATAAAAAGCTGGATCATCCTATTATTTATAGAGGGTGAGACCTGGGTTGGAGCCAATAATGCCTCCTTCCATTCCTCAGGAGTCAAAGAAGGAATTTGCAGCCTTCATCCACCCTCAACAGCCAACGGGGCCACCAGCAAGCATCGGTCCAGCAAGTGAGTATATAACGCAGAAACTATGCCTCTTGGGCCTTGCGATTTAAAAACCCCTATAACAGGATATTTAGAGATACTCCTGTCATCCCTCCTAAATTGGGCCTGCAGCGCGTGTCTCAATTGGAGATACCTGAAGAAAAGGGTGCGGGGCACCTGAAACCGATCCTGGATCTGGGAGAATGATCTAAGCTGCCCATCCTCATATAGGTCGCAGAAAGAGGAAATACCATGCCTCTTCCAGTCAGCTGCACCCTCCAGCTGCATCAGATGTGGGAACATGCAGTTGTCCCAAACGGGGACCTCACTAGGTAAATCCTTATAAGAATTCAGTTTAGATGCCTGCCATACCTGGTGAGCCAACTTGTGCACAGGGAGTAGACCCTTTTGAATATGTCGAGATCCCTCCAAAACGGGCCACAACGTGGGGATCTGCAAATATTCATGCAAAAGGCACTCAGCGTTCGGTCTTGAGGCGTCAGTAACCCAACATCTCAGGAATCTAAGCTGACTCGCGATATAGTAAAGAAAGAAGTCTGGAAGGGAAGCTCCTCCCTGTAGCTTCGGTCTCTGTAGTACCGCCAGTGAGAGTTTCCTCCTGGATTTACCCCACACAAAGGAGGCAATTATAGCATGTATACGCTTAAAAAATCCCCTGGGGACTGGCGTGCAGGCATGGGACAGCAAGTATAAACCCTTGGGCAACAACACCATCTTTACAAGATTCAGTCTGCCCATAACCGACAATGGGAGGGCCTCCCATGTTCTAACCTTGTCCTGAAATATGGTTTCTAAGGGTGCGATATTTAACACATAAGAGAGTTGGGGCTCCCTAGTGATTATCACCCCAAGGTATTTAAATCTATCGACCACAGGTAGGTTGTTCCGGTAACTGTGCCAATCATGGTTCCAGAGTGGCATGATGGCAGACTTACCCCAATTTATGTGCAGCCCGGAATACTGTCCAAAGCGCTCTATGAGTTCAATAGCTCTTAAAAGGGATACTTCCGGGTCTGACATAAAGAGAATCAGGTCGTCTGCATACAGTCCAATTCTGTCTTCCCTATCCCCCTCGCTGACTCCCACGTATATCTGATCCTGTCTAAATCTAATGGCCAGATGCTCTATGGCAATTGCAAACAGCAATGGCGAGAGCGGGCATCCTTGTCTCGTGCCTCTGAGTAAGGGAAACCTGTCAGAATGCGACCCGTTCAGTTGGATGCTGGCAGTGGGCTTTCTATATAGCAATTCTATCCATTTAATGAATTTAGGGCCAAAGCCAAAACTTTCCAGCACCGCCGTCAAAAAGGGCCACTCCAGTGAATCGAAAGCCTTGGCCGTATCCAGTGAGGCCAGAGCCCACTTCTCCATCTTGGCTACCCCCAACTGGGCAAGGACTTTAGCCCGTCTAATGTTGTCTGACGTGGACCTTCCAGGCATGAAGCCCGACTGATCGGAGTGGATTATGGATGTGACAACCTTATTTAGTCTGTTAGCTATAATCCTGGTCAGGATTTTATAGTCCAAGTTTAAAAGTGAAATTGGACGATAAGATCCACAGTCCAACGGATCCTTGCCAGGTTTCAAGATCACAACAATAGATGCATCATACATGGAGTCTGGCAAGGAACCACAGGAGTGCGCAGCTTGAAACAGGGTCAATAGCTGAGGGGCTAAATTATCCCTATACTTAGAGTATACCTCTACCGGAATGCCATCTGGGCCTGGGGCTTTCCCTGTCGGTAGATCATGAATGACTCTCTCCACTTCCTCTAGTGTAATATCCTCCTCCATAAGACCCTTGTCCAGGTCCACTAGCCGAGGATGAGACACCTCGGTGAGGTAGGACTCCAATTCTGATGCTGAATAAGTAGCTACTGATTTGTACAGGTCTCTGTAAAAATTATGAAAGCATTTCAATATGTCTTGTACCGACTCTACTATGCGGCCATCAGCCTCCCGTATCCTGAGCACTGGGGGGGACATGTTGTTAGTGCGTGCAATTTGCGCAAGCAGCTTCCCTGTCTGATTTCCGGTTTCAAACGCCTGCTGTTTAAGGAAAAAGAGCTTTCTTTTGCTCTTTTCCTCCAGATGCAACATGTACATTCTCCCTCTGGACAGCCACTCCAATCTACGCTCCTCAGAGGGGGACTCGATGAACGCCCTCTCTGCTTCCCTACAGCTGGTGTGCAAGTCAGTCTCCTTACGTTGTGAATCCCTCTTGACATAAGAAATGGAGGATTTGATGCACCCTCTAAGGTACGCTTTCAGTGTTTCCCAAAGTAAGAGAGCATCCGTAGTCTCGCCCTGGATGTCAAAGAACATCCTCAACTGGTCAGGGATTCTGTCATTCAAACCAAACAAGGTACAGCCAGAAAGGGTGCACGCGCATTTTACCGCCAGCGCTGTCAACCTGACCCAACTCTGCGAGCAACGGGGCATGATCGGACGGGCCTTGCGGACCGTGTCTAATATCTACCAGATCAGTGTACACTGCAGCATTACCAAACAGATAATCAATTCTAGACAGGGCACCCCTGGCAGGGGTAAAGCAAGAGTATTCCCTTGTCAGCGGGTTCCTGGCTCTCCACATGTCTACCCATCCCATCTCCTGCGATATCCTGGCTAGTATCGTGCTACTCCCTCCCGCCCCACCTCTATCTGCTCTGCTAACTGAATCTGTCTAAGTCCTCCCTGACTACCTGATTAAAATCTCCCATACATATGAGACGGGCGTTGGGGTAACCAGCTACAAATCCTGTGACCGCTTGCAAAAGGGATACAGACGCCGGAGGGGAGTTATACAAATTAACAATCACATAGGGAACGCAATTAATATGGGCATATAAGAAGATGTACTGTCCTCCCTGATCTACGGCTGAATAATGAATCTCGCACCGGAGACTTTTATGAATCATAAGGGCCACTCCTCTGGAGTGAGAGCTCCCGTATGAATTGAATAAGCTTTGTACCCAGGGCTTTTTCAGCCTGTTCCCAGTTTCTGGGGTGAGGTGGGTTTCCTGAAGGCCCAGAATATGAGGATTAAAGGAGCGTATTTGGGAAAAGATCGCAATCCTCTTATTCGGGTCTCCCAGCCCCCTCACATTCCACGACATCACTCTCATGGAGGCCATGGGATCGCTAGGTCTAAATCAATGACAAATACCCACATCCACATTGCATACATCAGCGGTGTGATCGGTTGAGCAGCGAGGGACAGACATTCCCCTATTGCTAGCATGTAAAGTGATGACCATACTGGAGGCATATAAGCTTGAGCATACAAAAACATAACACAGAACAATAACATCATAAACATAGCGTCGGGTTCAGATCCGACTAACTTGGTGGCCCTTAACTCGGGGACCCGTATGGTGCAGTTAGGTGGAATAACCATACAGGTAGTGCTCCAACCCCCATTCAGCAAATGAGTGCCAACCCGCCGACCCTGGTGTAGGGCAATTGTATACGATGACAAGCTGTACAGTGCTGAGTATAAGGAGACACCTCATGTTAAAGTGGAATAACACGCAAAATCATAAACCGCAGTCCAGAACATAAGATGGCCGCCAACGGCTGAGCCTCAGCTTAGGTGCAGTCATGTACAGGGGCTACAAGAACAAGCCTCCCTGAACTCAAACATATGAAAACATTGTAATACTTGCTGTGAACAGTCTGTTAAGGGCTCAGCGCGGTCCAGGCCGTGCGGCTTTCCTTGAGGCCCAGTCCTCTGCCTCGCGAGGGTCACTGAAAAACACTGTTTTATCGCCATCTATGACTCTGAGGCGAGCCGGATAGGCCATTGAGTATTGAAAATTCAGCTCCCTCAGGTGACGTTTAACTGCAACAAATGTGGCTCTCCTCTTCTGGAGGTCTGCAGAAAAATCCGGAAAGAGGGAGACCCGTGCATTGTCATGCCTGATGTCTTGCTTGCTTCTGGCCTGACTGAGGATAAGATCTCGGTCCCTCCAGTTCAGCAGCCGCGCCAAGAGAGGCCTAGGAGGGGCCCCTGGCGGGGGATGTCTAGCAGGAACGCGGTGTGCCCTCTCCACGGTGTAAGCAGGAGAGAAGGGCGCTTCAGGGAACTGCTCTTTAAACCAGGCCTCTAGGAAGGCCGCAGGATCTCTGCCTTCCAGCTTTCTCTGGTAGGCCCAGGATCCTCACGTTGTTGCGGCGCGACTGTTGCCACTGACCGACGGCTCGCTCCAGCTCTTGCACCTGCCCTGCCATGGGTCTGGTCAGGTCTTCCAGTGCAGACACACGATCCTCTGTGGTCTTGACCCGGTCTCTGAGCTGCTGCATGTCATGGCGGAGCAGGCCCACATCCACTCTCACCTCCTCCAGCTTTCCGGTGAGCGAGGTTTGGCATGATGATATTGCCACCAGCAGCTGTTCGTAGGCCGCCTTGAGGGTGAACTCCTGCTCTGCGCCTTCCTCTGCATCCGCCTGTTGGGCAGCCTGCCCGCGGGTAACAGCCGCACGTGTAGGAGTCGCGGCCGCGGCTCCACTCTGGGCCTCAGACCTGGCGAACTCTTTGAGCCTCTCCGCAGCCGTTTGCGCTTTGCTGGGCCCCATATTCGGTGTGCGGGGTCTCCTCCGTCTCTTACACACCGTCCACTCTGAGCCCGGAGTCGGCAGCTTGTCAGGATGGTGGAGGATTAACGAGGGTAAGCGGAGCTACTCACAGAAGTGTGCTCACATGCCGGCTGCTGGCCACGCCCCCCCAAATCATGTTTTTCTTACCTTGCAGACTTCTTCCTGTACCACTGCTTGAAGAAGGTGTCCTCCAGAAACTGGCAGTAGGACTGGGAGTTGAGCTTGACTCCATCCTCAACCCAAAAAGGCCCCACAAGCTCATCTTTGATGATACCAGCCCAAACCAGTACTCCACCTCCACCTTGCTGGCGTCTGAGTCGGACTGGAGCTCTCTGCCCTTTACCAATCCAGCCATCTGGCCCATCAAGACTCACTCTCATTTCATCAGTCCATAAAACCTTAGAAAAATCAGTCTTGAGATATTTCTTGGCCCAGTCTTGACGTTTCAGCTTGTGTGTCTTGTTCAGTGGTGGTCGTCTTTCAGCCTTTCTTACCTTTCTTACCTTGGCCATGTCTCTGAGTATTGCACACCTTGTGCTTTTGGGCACTCCAGTGATGTTGCAGCTCTGAAATATGGCCAAACTGGTGGCAAGTGGCATCTTGGCAGCTGCACGCTTGACTTTTCTCAGTTCATGGGCAGTTATTTTGCGCCTTGGTTTTTCCACACGCTTCTTGCGACCCTGTTGACTATTTTGAATGAAACGCTTGATTGTTCGATGATCACGCTTCAGAAGCTTTGCAATTTTAAGAGTGCTGCATCCCTCTGCAAGATATCTCACTATTTTTGACTTTTCTGAGCCTGTCAAGTCCTTCTTTTGACCCATTTTGCCAAAGGAAAGGAAGTTGCCTAATAATTATGCACACCTGATATAGGGTGTTGATGTCATTAGACCACACCCCTTCTCATTACAGAGATGCACATCACCTAATATTCTTAATTGGTAGTAGGCTTTTGAGCCTATACAGCTTGGAGTAAGACAACATGCATAAAGAGGATGATGTGGTCAAAATACTCATTTGCCTAATAATTCTGCACGTAGTGTATTGACATTTTGCTGCCTATCTTGAACTCGGACCTGTATCACAGATTCCCACAACTCTGCCTGACCTCAGCCTATCCTTGACTATAATTCTGTCTGAACCCTAGGTATTTCACACCAGTGTCTCTAATTTCTGTGGGTCAGTTATCTAGTTTTATGCACGGTACTGTACAGTAATTTGATTTTGTTAAAAACAGCTGCTCTAGGGTCATTGGAGATGGGGCCCCAGCTCCTTTGTTATTGGGTGTCAAGAACATTTCAAAGACTCCCCTCTGCAGAAGGACACTAAACAAAGGCATGACAAAATTAGACCATAGTTTATGCGAAGATGGAAGGTGGTGAAGCATATACCAGGCCCTTATATTTTGGGTTAGGAATCCAGAATTCTTTGCTACTCGGGTCACTTTCCTTCTATGTATGCCATTGGAGGATTGGAGGGAGGATAATCATCTTACTAATCCAGAACTGTCTCCTCAAGACATTGTATGTCGTAGAGGTCAGGCCACCATCAACTATAAAGCCATAGCATATCCTAGTGCCAGCACCTTATAAGATGGGTAAAAACTTTTAAGACAATAAAAAAAAAACTACAGTGATTGTGCATTTGCTGGTTTTGTAGATTTTTTTGTGCAATACCCAAATACTGAGCTAAAATGCAGAAATAAAAAAAATAATTAAAAAAAATCTACAAAACTATCACATATAAATACACCCAGAATAGTCCTAGAGTAAGAGTCATAATATTAGGAGCAGCTGGAAGCCTGAAACAAATTGTATCAGATCCATGAAGCTGCTGGTAAAGGATGTATTATTCATAGTTCTGCTATGATCACAGGTGCTGTCATATCACCTGCTGGGATACAGTCAATTCTCAAAGTGGTAAAATTTCTTCCGGAAACGAATAGCTTAATAACATGTGTACAAGACATAATCAGCTGCAGGCAGCTCAGTGGATTTTCTATTTCATTGCTTTTGTTAGTGCCAAGTGATAACCAGCTCCAACTAGTTAGCAAATATTTGCTGGCCTGAGGTCTTCAATCTGGACGATTTGCCGTCTGCGGCCCTCCTTTACTGAAAACATATTACAACCACAGATGTCCGTGTACAGTGGTGAGAAGAGACAGGTGCTGCCTAATCGCATTAGTGACATGAAGTATTTAAGCAGAGGTCTTACCTAGTGACCTGAGCAATTGTCATTAGAGAGGAATCATCTCTTTCACTGGTACTTATCTACCAGAATGTAATTTAAAAAAAAGTTGCATAAAAATGAGAAGCAACTGATGCAGACAGAAAATTACTGAGGTGTTAAAGCCAAGGCAGCGGATCACTATTTCAGGGCTTAATGTATAGGAGAATCTTGTGGAGAAAAGCATTTTCTGTAGAAACATCCATCACCCCCTCAGGTGTTCCCTTGGAAACATATTTGTCCTTACCATAGAACCATATGTAGTGCTATGTCTTTGTCAGCTGCGCTTGGTCTCCTACATTTTTGTCAATACATAGGTTTAATGCAAGGGTCATTTTAAAAACATTAAAGGGACACTTACAGGCCCAATAAGCATATTTAGCTCAGAACCAATCAGTTAGCTAACTATATATATATATATATATATATATATATGACTGCACAGGTCTTCTAATGTGTATTAAAAACATATAAGTATAACCCCTGTCCACCTTATAAATACAGTAAATACAGTAAACTCAAGTTTTATAACCTGATGTAATCGCTCTTCTTTCTGCTCAAGGGATGGCGCGTTTCAGCTTCACTTGTGCCCAGCCAGCCTCGCCCCAACCGCCTTTTTGAAGCGCCGCCCTGGTCATCAATATTCACTTCGCTGGGCGGCTTCTGCTGTCCCCGACGTTCCGAGATCCCATAGCTTTCTACTGGGCATGCGCGGGATCTCGGAACAGTTCCAATTGAAAATCTGTGGGGTGATCTGAAGAGGGCTGTGTACAGGAGATGCCCTCGCAATCTCACAGATTTGGAGTGTTTTTGCAAAGAAGAGTGGGAAATCTTGCCAAGTCAAAATGTGCCATGCTGATAGACTCATACCCAAAAAGACTGAGTGCTGTAATAAAATCAATAGGTGCTTCAACAAAGTATTAGTTTAAGGGTGTGCACACTTATGCAACCATATTATTTTATTTTTATATTGTTTCTTCCCTCCACCTAACAGATTTCAGTTTGTTTTTTAATTGAGTTGTACAGTTTATAGGTCACATTAAAGGTGGAAAAAGTTCTGAAAATTATTTATCTTTGTCTAATTTTTTTACATCACAGAAACCTGACATTTTAACAGGGGTGTGTAGACTTTTTATATCAACTGTATATATATACATATATACACACACTGATGAGCAAAAGGGTAACAATGTTTTGAGCTTTTGACTTTCAGGCTCCATATGTCACCATCCACTACAGCTTTTTATAGACAATCATTTTGGCTTTCTCATACAGTAGTAGAGTTAGCACACATGCTTTATGAGACGTGTAATCTAAAATAATTGCGTTAAGCAAACACCTTCAATTCCTTTTCAATGGCCTTTGTTTCAAGATAACATGATGAATAAAGAAATTTGAGTTAGGAATTTGAGTGTTAACTGTGCTACATCTGTACATAAATTGACTAGTTATGCAGATTCTTGTCATATAACTGCATTGTTACTGTTTTGCTCCTAAAATTCTAAATTTTTATTTTTATTAAATTGTTAGTATTTTGTAAATCCACCTTTGGCTTTCAACACTGCCTGAATCCTTTTGGGCATGCTCTCGATCAGATTTAGGCATATCTCAATGGAAATCTATTCCCAGGTCTCTGGGTAACTAGTCTTGTAGGATAGTCACATATAGCTCAGCACTGAGACAACAATCAATCCTGGTCAAGTATCCAATTCCTTTGGCTGTGAAACAACCCCATATCATTAGGCTTCCTCCATCGAACTTGACAGTTCCTTAAATTTTTCGATCCAATAGCCCCCTTTTCCCTCATTTGGACCCATCGGAGCCCAGTCTACTGACTTTCATCTCATCACTCCAAATCAACCTTCTCCTGTCCACTGTTCATACTTTTTTGCAAACTCGAGCCGATACTTGTGACGTGCCAACTTGTTGACTTCGATATTTTGCATTGATGTCTACCTTTTGGATTTGGAATGGATGGACAGACTTCATTTCATATTGTTCCAACTGTCATGGCACTCACACAGTTTGGCAATTTTCTTGGCCAAGATACTGCTATCGATGAGCTGGATGATGCTTTTTCTCTTTTTTGGGGAAATCTTCTTCATGGCTGTTTCTGGATTCAAACCAGTGAACTTTCACTTGGGATTCAACCTAATTACACACTGAGCTATTAGGGAATGTGAGAACAGGTTGTAATTTGTAACATACAAAAAGAAAAAGATTGTTCCACCACCAGGAGCAAAACACTAACAATGCAGTTAAATGACAAAAATCTGCATAACTAATAGTTGCAAGTCCAATTTATGCATGAGATAGCCAAGATGTTCAAAGCTGTCTTGGATAGAGAGATATGAAACCTAAACATCAAACGTTCAAAACATTGTTACCATTTTACTAGAGTTGAGCGAACACCTGGATGTTCGGGTTCGAGAAGTTCGGCCGAACTTCCCGGAAATGTTCGGGTTCGGGATCCGAACCCGATCCGAACTTCGTCCCGAACCCGAACCCCATTGAAGTCAATGGGGACCCGAACTTTTCGGCACTAAAACGGCTGTAAAACAGCCCAGGAAAGGGCTAGAGGGCTGCAAAAGGCAGCAACATGTAGGTAAATCCCCTGCAAACAAATTTGGATAGGGAAATGAATTAAAATAAAAATTAAATAAATAAAAATTAACCAAAATCAATTGGAGAGAGGTCCCATAGCAGAGAATCTGGCTTCCCGTCACCCACCACTGGAACAGTCCATTCTCAGATATTTAGGCCCCGGCACCCAGGCAGAGGAGAGAGGTCCCGTAACAGAGAATCTGGCTTCATGTCAGCAGAGAATCAGTCTTCATATCATAGCAGAGAATCAGGCTTCACGTCACCCACCACTGCAACAGTCCATTTTCATAAATTTAGGCCCAGCACCCAGGCAGAGGAGAGAGGTCCCGTAACAGACAATCTGGCTTCATGTCAGCAGAGAATTAGTCTGCATGTCATAGCAGAGAATCAGGCTTCACGTCAGCCACCACTGCAACAGTCCATTGGCATATATTTAGGCCCAGCACCCAGGCAGAGGAGAGAGGTCCCGTAACAGACAATCTGGCTTCATGTCAGCAGAGAATCAGTCTGCATGTCATAGCAGAGAATGAGGCTTCACGTCACCCACCACTGCAACAGTCCATTTTCATAAATTTAGGCCCAGCACCCAGGCAGAGGAGAGAGGTCCCGTAACAGACAATCTGGCTTCATGTCAGCAGAGAATTAGTCTGCATGTCATAGCAGAGAATGAGGCTTCACGTCAGCCACCACTGCAACAGTCCATTGGCATATATTTAGGCCCTGGCACCCAGACAGAGGAGAGGTTCATTCAACTTTGGGTAGCCTCGCAATATAATGGTAAAATGAAAATAAAAATAGGATTGAATGAGGAAGTGCCCTGGAGTCCAATAATATATGGTTAAGGGGAGGTAGTTAATGTCTAATCTGGACAAGGGACGGACAGGTCCTGTGGGATCCATGCCTGGTTCATTTTTATGAACGTCAGCTTGTCCACATTGGCTGTAGACAGGCGGCTGCGTTTGTCTGTAATGACGCCCCCTGCCGTGCTGAATACACGTTCAGACAAAACGCTGGCTGCCGGGCAGGCCAGCACCTCCAAGGCATAAAAGGCTAGCTCTGGCCACGTGGACAATTTAGAGACCCAGAAGTTGAATGGGGCCAAACCATCAGTCAGTACGTGGAGGGGTGTGCACACGTACTGTTCCACCATGTTAGTGAAATGTTGCCTCCTGCTAACACGTTGCGTATCAGGTGGTGGTGCAGTTAGCTGTGGCGTGTTGACAAAAGTTTTCCACATCTCTGCCATGCTAACCCTGCCCTCAGAGGAGCTGGCCGTGACACAGCTGCCTTGGCGACCTCTTGCTCCTCCTCTGCCTTGGCCTTGGGCTTCCACTTGTTCCCCTGTGACATTTGGGAATGCTCTCAGTAGCGCGTCTACCAACGTGCGCTTGTACTCGCGCATCTTCCTATCACGCTCCAGTGCAGGAAGTAAGGTGGGCACATTGTCTTTGTAGCGTGGATCCAGCAGGGTGGCAACCCAGTAGTCCGCACAGGTTAAAATGTGGGCAACTCTGCTGTCGTTGCGCAGGCACTGCAGCATGTAGTCGCTCATGTGTGCCAGGCTGCCCAGGGGTAAGGACAAGCTGTCCTCTGTGGGAGGCGTATCGTCATCGTCCTGCCTTTCCCCCCAGCTACGCACCAGTGATGGACCCGAGCTGCGTTGGGTGCCACCCCGCTGTGACCATGCTTCATCCTCATCCTCCTCCACCTCCTCCTCATCCTCGTCCTCCTCGTCCTCCAGTAGTGGGCCCTGGCTGGCCACATTTGTACCTGGCCTCTGCTGTTGCCAAAAACCTCCCTCTGAGTCACTTCGAAGAGACTGGCCTGAAAGTGCTAAAAATGACCCCTCTTCCTCCTCCTCCTCCTCCTGGGCCACCTCCTCTTCCATCATCGCCCTAAGTGTTTTCTCAAGGAGACATAGAAGTGGTATTGTAACGCTGATAACGGTGTCATCGCCACTGGCCATGTTGGTGGAGTACTCAAAACAGCGCAACAGGGCACACAGGTCTCGCATGGAGGCCCAGTCATTGGTGGTGAAGTGGTGCTGTTCTGTAGTGCGACTGACCCGTGCGTGCTGCAGCTGAAACTCCACTATGGCCTGCTGCTGCTCGCACAGTCTGTCCAGCATGTGCAAGGTGGAGTTCCACCTGGTGGGCACGTCGCATATGAGGCGGTGAGTGGGAAGGCCGAAGTTACGCTGTAGCGCAGACAGGCGAGCAGCAGCAGGATGTGAACGCCGGAAGCGCGAACAGACGGCCCGCACTTTATGCAGCAGCTCTGACATGTCGGGGTAGTTGTGAATGAACTTCTGCACCACCAAATTCAGCACATGCGCCAAGCAAGGGATGTGCATCAAATTGGCTAGTCCCAGAGCTGCAACGAGATTTCGCCCATTATCACACACCACCAGGCCGGGCTTGAGGCTCACCGGCAGCAACCACTCGTCGGTCTGTTGTTCAATACCCCGCCACAACTCCTGTGCGGTGTGGGGCCTGTCCCCCAAACATATGAGTTTCAGAATGGCCTGCTGACGTTTACCCCGGGCTGTGCTGAAGTTGGTGGTGAAGGTGTGTGGCTGACTGGATGAGCAGGTGGAAGAAGAGGAGGAGGAAGCCGAGAAGGAGGAGGTGGCAACAGGAGGCAAAGAATGTTGCCCTGCGATCCTTGGCGGCGGAAGGACGTGCGCCAAACAGCTCTCCGCCTGGGGCCCAGCTGCCACTACATTTACCCAGTGTGCAGTTAGGGAGATATAGCGTCCCTGGCCGTGCTTACTGGTCCACGTATCTGTGGTTAGGTGGACCTTGCCACAGATGGCGTTGCGCAGTGCACACTTGATTTTATCGGATACTTGGTTGTGCAGGGAAGGCACGGCTCTCTTGGAGAAGTAGTGGCGGCTGGGAACAACATACTGTGGGACAGCAAGCGACATGAGCTGTTTGAAGCTGTCTGTGTCCACCAGCCTAAATGACAGCATTTCATAGGCCAGTAGTTTAGAAATGCTGGCTTTCAGGGCCAGGGATCGAGGGTGGCTAGGTGGGAATTTACGCTTTCTCTCAAATGTTTGTGAGATGGAGAGCTGAACGCTGCCGTGTGACATGGTTGAGACGCTTGGTGACGGAGGTGGTGGTGGTGGTGTTGGTGGTACATCCCCTGTTTGCTGGGCGGCAGGTGCCAACGTTCCTCCAGAGGCGGAGGAAGAGGCCGAGGCGGCAGCAGCAGAAGAGGCCGAGGCGGCAGCAGCAGAAGAGGTAGCAGGGGGAGCCTAAGTGACTTCCTTGGTTTTAAGGTGTTTACTCCACTGCAGTTCATGCTTTGCATGCAGGTGCCTGGTCATGCAGGTTGTGCTCAGGTTCAGAACGTTAATGCCTCGCTTCAGGCTCTGATGGCACAGCGTGCAAACCACTCGGGTCTTGTCGTCAGCACATTGTTTGAAGAAGTGCCATGCCTTTGGGGTGCTCGGTCCCAGATGGCGGCGGTCAGTAGCAGGCGGAGTCTCTTGGCGGCGGGTGTTCTGCTTTTGCCCACTGCTCCCTCTTTTGCTACGCTGTTGGCTCGGTCTCACCACTGCCTCTTCCTCCGAACTGTGAAAGTCAGTGGCACGACCTTCATTCCATGTGGGGTCTAGGACCTCATCATCCCCTGCATCGTCTTCCACCCAGTCTTGATCCCTGACCTCCTGTTCAGTCTGCACACTGCAGAAAGACGCAGCAGTTGGCACCTGTGTTTCGTCATCATCAGAGACATGCTGAGGTGGTATTCCCATGTCCTCATCATCAGGAAACATAAGTGGTTGTGCGTCAGTGCATTCTATATCTTTCACCGCTGGGGAAGGGCTAGGTGGATGCCCTTGGGAAACCCTGCCAGCGGAGTCTTCAAACAGCATAAGAGACTGCTGCATAACTTGAGGCTGAGACAGTTTCCCTGGTATGCATGGGGGTGATGTGACAGACTGATGGGGTTGGTTTTCAGGCGCCATCTGTGCGCTTTCTGCAGAAGACTGGGTGGGAGATAATGTGAACGTGCTGGATCCACTGTCGGCCACCCAATTGACTAATGCCTGTACCTGCTCAGGCCTTACCATCCTTAGAACGGCATTGGGCCCCACCATATATCGCTGTAAATTCTGGCGGCTACTGGGACCTGAGGTAGTTGGTACACTAGGACGTGTGGATGTGGCAGAACGGCCACGTCCTCTCCCAGCACCAGAGGGTCCACTAACACCACCACGACCATGTCCACGTCCGCGTCCCTTACTAGATGTTTTTCTCATTGTTATGGTTCACCACAACAACAAAAATATTATTTGGCCCAATGTATTGTATTCAAATTCAGCGGGATATAAATTTGAGGCCTAGTATTTAGGCGCTGGGTGACCGGTATGGATTTACTAACAGAATTAGACTTGGAAATGCACAGTAGCGTGTGTGTGAAGTTATTCTGAATGACCCTATGTGCACCTTGAAAATTATATACCCTTTTAGGGATAGATTTCAAATAGCTCTGATATAGCAGGAACCACTAAATTATGAAATTGCTAAATTGGGAATTGTACTTCAACCCAGAACAAAAAATGTGCTTTGACGGACACTAAATAACTTTCCCAGCCACAACAGTACAGCGGTAACGAGAGATTTAGCGGGATATAAATTTGAGGCCTAGTATTTAGGCGCTGGGTGACCGGTATGGATTTAGCGACAGAATTAGACTTGGAAATGCACAGTAGCGTGTGTGTGAAGTTATTCTGAATGACCCTATGTGCACCTTGAATATTATATACCCTTTTAGGGATAGATTTCAAATAGCTCTGATATAGCAGGAACCACTAAATTATGAAATTGCTAAATTGGGAATTGTACTTCAACCCAGAACAAAAAATGTGCTTTGACGGACACTAAATAACTTTCCCAGCCACAACAGTACAGCGGTAACGAGAGATTTAGCGGGATATAAATTTGAGGCCTAGTATTTAGGCGCTGGGTGACCGGTATGGATTTAGCGACAGAATTAGACTTGGAAATGCACAGTAGCGTGTGTGTGAAGTTATTCTGAATGACCCTATGTGGACCTTGAATATTATATACCCTTTTAGGGATAGATTTCAAATAGCTCTGATATAGCAGGAACCACTAAATTATGAAATTGCTAAATTGGAAATTGTACTTCAACCCAGAACAAAAAATGTGCTTTGACGGACACTAAATAACTTTCCCAGCCACAACAGGACAGCGGTAACGAGAGATTTAGCGGGATATAAATTTGAGGCCTAGTATTTAGGCGCTGGGTGACCGGTATGGATTTAGCGACAGAATTAGACTTGGAAATGCACAGTAGCGTGTGTGTGAAGTTATTCTGAATGACCCTTTGTGCACCTTGAATATTATATACCCTTTTAGGGATAGATTTCAAATAGCTCTGATATAGCAGGAACCACTAAATTATGAAATTGCTAAATTGGGAATTGTACTTCAACCCAGAACAAAAAATGTGCTTTGACGGACACTAAATAACTTTCCCAGCCACAACAGGACAGCGGTAACGAGAGATTTAGCGGGATATAAATTTGAGGCCTAGTATTTAGGCACTGGGTGACCGGTATGGATTTAGTGACAGAATTAGACTTGGAAATGCACAGTAGCGTGTGTGTGAAGTTATTCTGAATGACCCTATGTGCACCTTGAATATTATATACCCTTTTAGGGATAGATTTCAAATAGCTCTGATATAGCAGAAACCACTAAATTATGAAATTGCTAAATTGGCAATTGTATTTCAACCCAGAACAAAAAATGTGCTTTGACGGACACTAAATAACTTTCCCAGCCACAACAGGACAGCGGTAACGAGAGATTTAGCGGGATATAAATTTGAGGCCTAGTATTTAGGCACTGGGTGACCGGTATGGATTTAGTGACAGAATTAGACTGGGATATGGCCAAAAAATAACCACACTATTGCTGGTTAAATGCACTTGGTGACGGACGCAGCTTGCCCCTGATGTAGTATATGGCCAAAAAATGAACAGACTATTGCTGGTTAAATGCACTTGGTGTGATAGCTTGACCAACCACACTACTGAGGGTTAAATGCACTTGGTGACGGGCGCAGCTTGCCCCTGATGTAGTATATGGCCAAAAAATGAACAGACTATTGCTGGTTAAATGCACTTGGTGTCACAGCTTGACGAACCACACTACTGAGGGTTAAATGCACTTGGTGACGGGCGCAGCTTGCCCCTGATGTAGTATATGGCCAAAAAATAAACAGACTATTGCTGGTTAAATGCACTTGGTGTGACAGCTTCACCCTGATGTAGGCTTTAGCCAAAAAACAACCACACCATTGAGGGTTAAATGCACTTGGTGACAGGCGCAGCTTGCCCCTGATTTAGTATATGGCCAAAAAATGAACAGACTATTGCTGGTTAAATGCACTTGGTGTGACAGCTTCACCCTGATGTAGGCTTTAGCCAAAAAACAACCACACCATTGAGGGTTAAATGCACTTGGTCGCAGCTTGGATGCACTTGGTCGCAGCACCGCACAAGACACAAAATGGCCGCCGATCACCCCAGAAAAAAGTGACTGACAAACGGTCTGGGCAGCCTAAAAACAGTGAGTGAGCATTTGAATTTCAGCAGCTCAATGATGCACAGCTGCAGATCGATCGATTAATCAAGTGAAGTCCTTTGGAGGAGTTAATCTGCCTAATCTCGCCCTACTGTCGCAGCCGCAACCTCTCCCTACGCTAATCAGAGCAGAGTGACGGGCGGCGCTATGTGACTCCAGCTTAAATAGAGGCTGGGTCACATGGTGCTCTGGCCAATCACAGCCATGCCAATAGTAGGCATGGCTGTGACGGCCTCTTGGGGCAAGTAGTATGACGCTTGTTGATTGGCTGCTTTGCAGCCTTTCAAAAAGCGCCAAGAAAGCGTCACAAAAGCGCCAAGAAAGCGACGAACACCGAACCCGAACCCGGACTTTTACGAAAATGTCCGGGTTCGGGTCCGTGTCATGGACACCCCAAAATTCGGTACGAACCCGAACTATACAGTTCGAGTTCGCTCATCCCTACATTTTACTCATCAGTGTATACTGTAACAACAAGAAGGACAAGTTGTAAAGTTATACAAATCAAGCTAGTAGCAGGTACAGTATCTCTTAGATCTGCAGATAATCAAATTTTTAAGCACTTAGTTCCAATCTATGTCACGTAGGAGGGACATATAAGCCATATTGAAAGCAACATTGTTTAGCCACATGAAACCTCAAAAATTGGATCAAGTCATGTGGGATGATTGTGTGATGCATCCTGTTCATTTATTTGCCAGTTTTCATCACTTATCGGAAACAGAATCCTTGAACTGAGAGACCTTGGTTTATCTCTCCAGCAGATCGCTATGTACCTAGGCCAAAATGTCAGCACTGTTTAATGTTGCATGTTCTGGTGGTTAGGAGAGCAACGATGACCTTGAATAACAGCAAGAGATGCACAGAGGTGAACCTCTGCATGGGCAGATCAACTGAAAATAAGAATGTTGCATAGTGATCCATCTGTACTGCAAGTGAAATGGACATCAGTGGCATACCGTGTCTCAGACACGTTGTCTGTCTACACAACCAAAAGAAGGCATTTGTACGCCATTTGTCTTGGACACAATGATAGCTGGAGATTGGTCTGGAGACCATGTGGACAATGCGATAAAGAGGCCTTCACAAGGAAATGGCACACCGTTCTTGCTCGCAGGATTATTTTTTAGGGTGTCATAATCTACTTTCATCATTAATAGCTCGGCATTTGTATAACAAGTGGTGTTGAGCGAACCCGAACTGCAAAAAAAGTTTGGGTTCGAGTTCTGTGTTTAGGCATTAAATAAAGCTCGTTGAAAGGCTGCAGGGCAATCAACAATCTTTTAAGCTGTGGGCACTTAGAAGCCATCACAGCCATGCCTAGTAATGACATGGCTGTGATTGGCCGGTGCATCATGTGACCCAGCCTCTATAGAAGCTGGATCACGTGTAGCACTGCCCATCAGCTCTGCGTAGTGCAGGGACAGGAAGCAGGCAGCTAAAGTGAGGGAGAGTGTTAGAAATCTCATCTGACTATTTATTTTGTGGGTGACCTATAGTGATTTTTTTGTGGGTGCTATACACCTGCTTTGCACCCCTGACACAGAAATATAATAATTAATCTGGTTGTAAATTCTGTGGGTGACCTATAGCGATTTTTTTGTGGGTGCGATGCACCATCTTTGTACCCCTGACACAAAAATATAATAGTTAACCCGTCTGTTAATTCGGTGGGTGGAATATACACCTGCCCTGCATATGTGACAGGGACATTAATAATGTTAATCTGTCTGTTAGTGTCACGAGGGTGTCAAGAGCCACGCCTGACTCCGTTGTACCCGGGGTCAGGAGGTCGCAGCGGTTGGCTGCACGCTCTATGTCAGATAGGGAAGTTTCCTTATTGTAGCTTTCTGGGTTTGCTTTACAAACCCTTTTGGCTCACTCAGGGATCCGTAGCTCCTTCTCTCAGCTGTTCCTTGTCCAGCACTCCCAATCCTCCTTATATTCCCCTCTCACACTTCTCTGGTTGCCAGATATAGAGCTTCCTGCCTGGACATCTATTCTGACCCACTGGAGCTGTGTTGCTGCGTTCTGAGTGTTGCCTTAGAACGCTACCCTCCGGATCCCTGTTGGACCTTTGTGGACAATTGTTGCCGTCCACCTGGGTGTTTGTGTTTGTCTGTGTTTGTCTGTCCTCTCCCTGGTGGTTCCCTCTTAGTGCAGTGGTGAGGACTAGCGATGCCACCGGCCCGTTCATTATCTAGGGCTCATTTCAGGGAAAGCCAGGGTTTAGGCACGTGATCGCCGCACGGGTGAGGAACCCGTCTAGGGACGTCAGGGCAGGCAGGTGCCAGCTGCAAGGTGAGTTAGGGGTCACCACCTTTCCCTCTCCCTTGGGCAGGGCTTTCCCTGTTTTCCTCCCTGTGTGTGTTGCCGGTCATTACAGTTAGTTTGGTGGGTGACATAATCCCATTTTTGGTGTGAGGTACACCTGCACTGCATACGTGACAGGAAAATTAATATACAGCTAGGTCCATATATAATTGGACATTGACACAAATTTTGTTTTTATTACCTGTTTACTAAAACATATTCTTATAATTATATAATTGACATGGACATAAAGTCCAGACTTTTAGTTTCATTTGAGGGTATTCACATTAAAATTGGATGAAGGGTTTAGGAGTTTCAGCAACTTTGTTGATTTGAGCAAGTTGATTTGAGGTGTGGTGCTTGCATTTTGAAGATTTTGCTGAGAAGTAAACATGTGGTCAAAGAAGCTCTTCATGCAGGTGAAATAAGCCATCCTTCATCTGCGAAAACAGAAAAAAATAATCTGAGACATTTCTCCACTATTAGGAGTGGCAAAATCTACACTTTGGTACATCCTGAGAAAGAAAGAAAGCACTGGTGACCTCAACAAGACGACTGCATGAAAGGAAATACAGAGGGTTCACTGCATGGGGCAAGCCACTCATAAGCCTCAAGAATAAGAAGGCTAGATTGGACTTTGTAAAAAAAAAAAAAAAAAAAACATCTTAAAAAACTGGCACACTTCTGGAAGAACATTCTTTGGACAGATAAAACCATGATCAACCTCTACCAGAATGATGGAAAGAAAAACGTATGGTGAAGGCATGATACAGCTCAGGAGCCAAAGCATACCTGTAAACAAGGCAGTGTGATGGCTTGTGCCTGCATGGCTGCCAGTGGCCCTGGCTCCCTAGGGTTTATTGACAGAAGCAGCTGGATGAATTTTGGGGTTTTCAGGGACGTACTGTCTGATTTAAATCCAGCTAAATGCAGCCAAACTGATTAGTTCGGAGTTTCCTAATACAGATGAACAATGACCCAAAACATAAAGACAAAGCAACCCAGGAGATTATTAAAGCAAAGAAGTGGAGTATTCTTGAATAGACAAGTCAGTCACCGGATTGAACCCAATAGAGCATGCATTTAATTTGTTAAAAACTAAACTTCAGACAGAAAGGCCCACAAACAAACAGCAACTGAAAGCCACTGCAGTAAAGGCCTGGCAGATCATTAAAAAGGAGGAAACACAGCGTCTGGTGATGTCCATGAGTTTAAGACTTCAGGCAGTCATTGCCAACAAAGGGTTTTCCACCAAGTATTAGAAATTAACATTTTATGTAGAATTATTTGAACTGTCCAATTACTTTTGAGCCCCTGAAATGAAGGGATTGAGTTTTAAAAATGCTTTAGTTCCTCACATTTGTATGCAATCGTTTTGTTCAACCCACTGAATTAAAGCTGAAAGTCTGAACTTCAACTGCACCTGAATTGTTTTGTTCAAAATCCATTGTGGTAATGTACAGACCAAAAAAGAGAAAAATGATGTCTCTGTCCAAATGCATATGGACCTAACTGAAGTTAATCTGTCTGTTAGTTCAGTTGGTGACCTCAAAGAATGAGAAGAGCATCAAATAAGGGACGTGGTCGTGGTGCTGCTGGTGTTGGTGGAGCTCCTGTTGCAGGGAGAGGAAGTGATAGATCTGTGCCAGCTACACACCAAAATGAACACCTTCCTCAGGTACAGGCGACAGAACATTCAGCGTTATTTTGTAGGCCCGAATACTGGTGTACAAATGGAGAGGCCAGAACAAGTAGAGGCGGTAGTAGATTGGGTGGCTGACAGTGTCTACAGTTCCTTCACATTGTCTCCCACCTCGCCCCCTGCTGAAAGCACAGAGTAGGCACCTACAGCCCATGGGCATGTCTTTCACTTTATCCCCTTGCAAATCAGGCAAGCAGACTGAGCCCTAAGTCATGCAGCAGTCTCTTATGGGGCCATCCACCTACCCCTTCCCCAGAAGTGGAAGAGATTGAGTACACTAATGCCCAAGCGCTTATGCTTCAGGATGTGGACATGGAAGGATCACCGCAGCATGTCTCTGATGATGACGAAACACAGGTGCCAACTGCTGTGGCTTTCTGCAGAGTGCAGACCGGCAAGGAGGGCAGGAGTGAGGAGTGGGTGGAAGATGATGTGGAGGATGATGAGGTCCTAGACCCCAATCTCATACCTGCTCTGGGCCTAGCCGGTTTGACGCACATCCCTTGCCTGGCATATGTGCTGAATTTGGTGGTGCAGAGGTTCCTGAAAAATTACCCCGATATGTCAGAACTGCTGCAGAAAGTGCGGGCCATCTGTGCTCACTTTCTGCGTTTTCACCCTGCTACTTGCCTGTGTGCGCTGCAGCGTAACTTCAGCCTTCCCGCTGACCGCCTCATATGCGACGTACCCACAAGGTGGAACTCCACCTTGCAGATGCTGGAGAGAGTGCGCGAGCAGCAGCAGGTGATAGTGGAGTTTCTGCGGAACAACACCACTTCACCACCAACGAATGGGCCTTCATGCTGGATATGTGTGCCGTGTTGCTCTGTTTCGAGTACTCCACCAACATAGAACATAGAACATAAAAAGTGCCAATGATGCCATCCCGGTCGTTACTATCCCACTTCTATGTCTCCTTAAAAAAAACGCTTCAGGCAATGATGGAAGAGGATGTGGCACAGGAGGAAGAGGAGGAGGAAGAGGGATTGTGCTGTCTTTGCAGCGTCCCCTGTACGTGGGCACTGCAAAAGCTTAATGTTTCATATGTTATATCATGCTGTATTTCATCCTTATGTGAAATCCCTGTTACCAAGTGCACTAAACACATTCCACCACTAGACGGTGATGGCACCACAGCATATACAGTACAGAACAAAAGTTTGGACACGCCTTCTCATTCAAAGAGTTTTCTTTATTTTCATGACTATAAAAATTGTAGATTCACACTGAAGGCATCAAAACTATGAATTAACACATGTGGAATTATATACATAACAAAAAAGTGTGAAACAACTGAAAATGTAATATTCTAGGTTCTTCAAAGTAGCCACCTTTTGCTTTGACTACTGCTTTGCACACTCTTGGCATTCTCTTGATGAGCTTCAAGAGGTAGTCACCTGAAATGGTCTTCCAACAGTTCCCAGAGATGCTTAGCACTTGTTGGCCCTTTTGCCTTCACTCTGTGGTCCAGCTCACCCCAAACCATCTCGATTGGGTTCAGGTCTGGTGACTGTGGAGGCCAGGTCATCTGGCGCAGCACCCCATCACTCTCCTTCATGGTCAAATAGCCCTTACACAGCCTGGAGGTTGAAAAATAAATGATAGTCCAACTAAACGCAAACCAGATGGAATAGCATGCCGCTGCAAGATGCTGTGGTAGCCATGCTGGTTCAGTATGCCTTCAATTTTGAATAAATCCCCAACAGTGTCACCAGCAAAGCACCCCCACACCATCACACCTCCTCCTCCATGCTTCACGGTGGGAACCAGGCATGTAGAGTCCATCCGTTCACCTTTTCTGCGTCGCACAAAGACACGGTGGTTGGAACCAAAGATCTCAAATTTGGACTCATCAGACCAAAGCACAGATTTCCACTGGTCTAATATCCATTCCTTGTGTTCTTTAGCCCAAACAAGTCTCCTCTGCTTGTTGCCTGTCCTTAGCAGTGATTTCCTAGCAGATATTCTACCATGAAGGCCTGATTCACACAGTCTCCTCTTAACAGTTGTTCTAGAGATGTGTCTGCTGCTAGAACTCTGTGTGGCATTGACCAGGTCTCTAATCTGAGCTGCTGTTAACCTGCGATTTCTGAGGCTGGTGACTCGGATGAACTCATCCACCGCAGCAGAGGTTACTTTTGGTCTTCCTTTCCTGGGGCGGTCTGCATGTGAGCCAGTTTCTTTGTAGCGCTTGATGGTTTTTGTGACTACTCTTGGGGACACTTTCAAAGTTTTCCCAATTTTTCAGACTGACTGACCTTCATTTCTTAAAGTAATGAGGGCCACTCATTTTTCTTTACTTAGCTGCTTTTTTCTTGCCATAATACAAATTCTAACAGTCTATTCAGTTGGACTATCAGCTGTGTATCCACCTGACTTCTCCACAACGCAACTGATGGTCCCAACCCCATTTATAAGGCAAGAAATCCCACTTATTAAACCTGACAGGGCACACCTGTGAAGTGAAAACCATTTCAGGTGACTACCTCTTGAAGCTCATCAAGAGAATGCCAAGAGTGTGCAAAGCAGTAATCAAAGCAAAAGGTGGCTACTTTGAAGAACCTAGAATATGACATATTTTCAGTTGTTTCACACTTTTTTGTTATGTATATAATTCCACATGTGTTAATTCATAGTTTTGATGCCTTCAGTGTGAATCTACAATTTTCATAGTCATGAAAATAAAGAAAACTCTTTGAATGAGAAGGTGTGTCCAAACTTTTGTTCTGTACTGTATATAGTGATCACCTGGAAGTCAGTGGCCTAGGGGCTAGGGGCTTTCTAGGGCCATTTTTATATTGGGTAAGTTTCCGGACGGGGTTTCTCTTATCAGGACGGGTGGTCTGTGGTTAGGCTATCAGGGCCAGAATAGCACCCCCCTGTAGGGCAATATCAGGGACAGTCCTTTGCCCACCCTGTCCTTCAATACCGCATCATCATTTAGCCCAGGGATAGATGTTTTTTGCTTTTCCTACGGGATTCATGGATGTGCACTGGAACCCCCCGGATTGTGGTAGGACATATGGTTTCTGATTTGATGCCGCCGAGCACTTGTTATTGCCTACCACATCTATGCTTTTTGCTTAACTTTAATAATTTATTTATTTTCATTTTAAGGGATATCTTTTCCATTCACACGTCGGCAAAATGGGTCCGCATCCATTCCGCAATTTTTGCGGAACAGGTGCAGACCCATTCATGTTCAATGGGGCCAGAATGTGCTGTTCGCATCCGCATGTGTGGATCCACATCCACATTTGCGGATCTGCACTTCCGCATCCGTGCTTCCGTTTCCACAAAAAAATAGAACATGTACTATTCTTGTACGCAATTGCAGACAAGATTAAGCATTTTCTATAGTGCCGGCAATGTGCGGTCCGCAAATTGCGGAATGTACATGGTCGGTGTCCATGTTTTGCGGATCCGCAAAACACTTATGGATGTGTGAATGGACCCTCATAGTAACATTATAAAAGGTTACGTTTTATCTTCATGTATATTCTAATGGATTGCCTTCCTTGTACAATGTTATAATATACTTTCTATGTTAGAAAGTATATTATAGTGCATTTGTATTGTGCGGAAGTTGTGTGCGGTTCTGCGGCGATACTGCAGGTATATAGAGGGACAAGCGTTATTGGAACAAATAATTTCTACTGGTGTGATATACCAGTCGCCCCCCCCCCCCCAAAAAAAAAAATGATTGAAGCGGGGTGTTATATACCAATATACTTTCTTTATAGTGCATTTGGGTACTGTATAGTGCATTTGCGCATGCGCGTACGCGAAAATTAAATTGCCGATATTTTGCATTGAAAAAAAATATGAATGTAGATCGCAAATTTGAATAATACATCTGGTATGTCACTGTCCATGTTGTGGGACTATTTGTGCACTTCTAGTAATTATTCCCTGGCTGCAAATATGAGCTGAAGGTTTTTCAGGTTCGCCTGCCATTAAAATGAATAAGAACCCACATTTGATCGTGTTCGCGCGTTCGCGAACCGTCCCGGCAGATGTTCGACCATCACTACTCACAGAGACTACAAGCAGTTCTGTCCCCAGGCAGAGATAGAGACGTGTCTCCATTCTCAGCCTTATATCAGGCTAGCACACCTGAGTAGTAATTACCTGACAGCCCAAAACCCAGACTGTCCAGATGGAGTGGGGGCCCACCATTCTCTCCCCACTCCAGCAACATTTATTTTTTATTTTTTACAAATTGCAGAGAGGTCTGCGTAGACCTTTACTGAACATTTCCCTGGTCCCTTAGTGACCACCCATACGTGTTTTTACTGATGTAAACAAAGGGGGTTTTAGCTAAACGGCTGGCTTTTATCAATCATTACATGTACATAAAATGGTGCATTAAAAACTATCACTTGTCCTGCAAAAAATAAGACCTCATACAAGTACATTTTTGAAAAAACAAAAAAGTTCTAGCTCTTGGAATGCAATTTAAAAAAAATGTGCTTGGTCACTAAGGGGATAAATGACAGAAGTGAGGAACCTTGGGCACACATAGACCCCATCCACTATTTCTCCAGACACTCTGTCACTATATATATATATATATATATATATATATACAAAATATAAAATTTGGGCAGCACAGCTGTGTATCAGGTGCAGGCGGAGGGCCAGCGGCTGTGGAGGCAATCCCCCTCCAAATAATAAGTGAAAGAAATTCCACGGCACCTCCAAGGTGTAAAGTAGTAACACAACTTGATTCACCAGACCCGCAACGTTTCGATCCACTTCCTGGGATCTTTCTCAAGCAGTGACAACATTTGATAGTGCAATGTGCATATTTATACAGCTTCACATCATTAGTCAATAAAAGTGTCAATTACATCAATCAAACAAAATATATCATAAGAACAACCAAAATACATAATGTGTCGACATATATCATGACTATATACCATAGTGTTAACATAAAATACAAAATCGTGCTATGGGCACTATTGCCGAATAATAAGTCTATCATAACTTTAACCACTTAAGGACCACAGGTTTATACCCCCCTAGTGACCAGGCCCTTTTTTACAAATCGGCACTCCACAACTTTAGCGGTTTATTGCTCGGTCATGCAACTTACCACCCAAATTAATTTTACCTCCTTTTCTTCTCACTAATGGAGCTTTCATTTGGTGGTATTTCATTGCTGCTGACATTTTTACTTTTTTTGTTATTAATCGAAATTTAACTATTTTTTTGCAAAAAAATGACATTTTTCACTTTCAGTTGTAAAATTTTGCAAAAAAAACGACATCCATATATACATTTTTCGCTAAATTTATTGTTATACATGTCTTTGATTAAAAAAAAATGTTTGGGTAAAAAAAAAATGGTTTGGGTAAAAGTTATAGCGTTTACAAACTATGGTACAAAAATGTGAATTTCCGCTTTTTGAAGCAGCTCTGACTTTCTGAGCACCTGTCATGTTTCCTGAGGTTCTACAATGCCCAGACAGTACAAACACCCCACAAATGACCCCATTTCGGAAAGTAGACACCCTAAGGTATTCGCTGATGGGCATAGTGCGTTCATAGAACATTTATTTTTTGTCACAAGTTAGCGGAAAATGATGATTTATTATAATTTTTTTTTTTTTCTTACAAAGTCTCATATTCCACTAACTTGTGACAAAAAATAAAAACTTCCATGAACTCACTATGCCCATCACGAAATACCTTGGGGTGTCTTCTTTCCAAAATGGGGTCACTTGTGGGGTAGTTATACTGCCCTGGCATTCTAGGGGCCCTAACGTGTGGTTAGTAGTTTGAAATCAAAATGTGTAAAAAATGGCCAGTGAAATCCGAAAGGTGCTCTTTGGAATGTGTGCCCCTTTGCCCACCTAGGCGGCAAAAAAGTGACACACATCTGGTATCGCCGTACTCAGGAGAAGTTGGGGAATGTGTTTTGGGGTGTCATTTTACATATACCCATGCTGGGTGAGAGAAATATCTTGGCATAAGACAACTTTTCCCATTTTTTTATACACAGTTGGCATTTGACCAAGATATTTATATCACCCAGCATGGGTATATGTAAAATGACACCCCAAAACACATTGCCCAACTTCTCCTGAGTACGGCGATACCAGATGTGTGACACTTTTTTGCAGCCTAGGTGGGCAAAGGGGCCCACATTCCAAAGAGCACCTTTAGGATTTCACCGGCCATTTTTTACAGATTTTGATTTCAAACTACTAACCACACATTAGGGCCCCTAAATTGCCAGGGCAGTATAACTACCCCACAAGTGACCCCATTTTGGAAAGAAGACACCCCAAGGTATTCCGTGAGGGGCATGGCGAGTTCCTGGAATTTTTTATTTTTTGTCACAAGTTAGTGGAATATGAGACTTTGTAAGGAAAAAAAAATCATCATTTTCCGCTAACTTGTGACAAAAAATAAAAAATTCTAGGAACTCGCCATGCCCCTCACGGAATACCTTGGGGTGTCTTCTTTCCAAAATGGGGTCACTTGTGGGGTAGTTATACTGCCCTGGCATTCTAGGGGCCCTAATGTGTGGTAAGTAGTTTGAAATCAAAATGTGTAAAAAAGGACCTGTGAAATCTGAAAGGTGCTCTTTGGAATGTGTGCCCCTTTGCCCACCTAGGCGGCAAAAAAGTGACACACATCTGGTATCGCCGTACTCAGGAGAAGTTGGGGAATGTGTTTTGGGGTGTCATTTTACATATACCCATGCTGGGTGAGAGAAATATCTCTGCAAAAGACAATTTTTCCCATTTTTTTATACAAAGTTGGCATTTGACCAAGATATTTATCTCACCCAGCATGTGTATATGTAAAATGACACCCCAAAACACATTCCCCAACTTCTCCTGAGTACGGCGATACCACATGTGTGACACTTTTTTGCAGCCTAGATGCGCAAAGCGGCCCAAATTCCTTTTAGGAGGGCATTTTTAGACATTTGGATCCCAAACTTCTTCTCACGCTTTCGGGCCCCTAACATGCCAGGGCAGTATAAATACCCCACATGTGACCCCATTTTGGAAAGAAGACACCCTAAGGTATTCAATGAGGGGCCTGGCGAATTCATAGAATTTTTATTTTTTTTGCACAAGTTAGCGGAAATTGATTTTTTTTGTATTTTCTCACAAAGTCTCCCTTTCCGCTAACTTGGGACAAAAATTTCAATCTTTCATGGACTCAATATGCCCCTCATGGAATACCTTGGGGTGTCTTCGTTCCGGAATGGGGTCACATGTGGGGTACTTATACTGCCCTGGCATTTTAGGGGCCCTACAGCGTCAGAAGAAGTCTGGAATATAAATGTCTAAAAAAATTTACGCATTTGGATTCCGTGAGGGGTATGGTGAGTTCATGTGAGATTTTATTTTTTGACACAAGTTAGTGGAATATGAGACTTAGTAAGAAAAAACAAAAACAAACAAAAACTTTCCGCTAACTTGGGCCCAAAAAAATGTCTAAATGGTGCCTTACAGGGGGGGTGATCAATGACAGGGGGGTGATCAGGGAATCTATATGGGGTGATCACCCCCCTGTCATTGATCACACCCCTGTCATTGATCACCCCCCTGTAAGGCTCCATTCAGACGTCCGCATGTGTTTTGCGGATCCGATCCATGTATCCGTGGATCCGTAAAAAATCATACGGACGTCTGAATGGAGCCTTACAGGGGGGTGATCAATGACAGGGGGTGATCAATGACAGGGGGGTGATCAATGACAGGGGGTGATCAGGGGTATGGGTGATCACCCCCCTGTAAGGCTCCATTCAGACGTCTGTATGCGTTTTGCGGATCCGATCCATGTATCCGTGGATCCGTAAAAATCATACGGACGTCTGAATGGAGCCTTACAGGGGGGTGATCAATGACGGAGGTGATCAGGGAGTCTATATGGGTAATCACCCCTCTGTCATTGATCACCCCCCTGTAAGGCTCCATTCAGACGTCCGCATGTGTTTTGCGGATCCGATCCATGTATCCGTGGATCCGTAAAAAATCATACGGACGTCTGAATGGAGCCTTACAGGGGGGTGATCAATGACAGGGGGGTGATCAATGACAGGGGGGTGATCAATGACAGGGGGTGATCAGGGAGTGTATATGGGGTGATCACCCCCCTGTAAGGCTCCATTCAGACGTCTGTATGCGTTTTGCGGATCCGATCCATGTATCCGTGGATCCGTAAAAATCATACGGACGTCTGAATGGAGCCTTACAGGGGGGTGATCAATGACGGAGGTGATCAGGGAGTCTATATGGGTAATCACCCCTCTGTCATTGATCACCCCCCTGTAAGGCTCCATTCAGACGTCCGCATGTGTTTTGCGGATCCGATCCATGTATCCGTAAAAAATCATACGGACGTCTGAATGGAGCCTTACAGGGGGGTGATCAATGACAGGGGGGTGATCAATGACAGGGGGGTGATCAGGGAGTGTATATGGGGTGATCACCCCCCTGTAAGGCTCCATTCAGACGTCTGTATGCGTTTTGCGGATCCGATCCATGTATCCGTGGATCCGTAAAAATCATACGGACGTCTGAATGGAGCCTTACAGGGGGGTGATCAATGACGGAGGTGATCAGGGAGTCTATATGGGTAATCACCCCTCTGTCATTGATCACCCCCCTGTAAGGCTCCATTCAGACGTCCGCAGGTGTATTGCGGATCCGATCCATGTATCCGTGGATCCGTAAAAAATCATACGGACGTCTGAATGGAGCCTTACAGGGGGGTGATCAATGACAGGGGGGTGATCAATGACAGGGGGGTGATCAATGACAGGGGGGTGATCAGGGAGTGTATATGGGGTGATCACCCCCCTGTAAGGCTCCATTCAGACGTCTGTATGCGTTTTGCGGATCCGATCCATGTATCCGTAAAAATCATACGGACGTCTGAATGGAGCCTTACAGGGGGGTGATAAATGACGGAGGTGATCAGGGAGTCTATATGGGTGATCACTCCTCTGTCATTGATCACCCCCCTGTAAGGCTCCATTCAGACGTCCGCATGTGTATTGCGGATCCGATCCATGTATCCGTGGATCCGTAAAAAATCATACGGACGTCTGAATGGAGCCTTACAGGGGGGTGATCAATGACAGGGGGGTGATCAATGACAGGGGGGTGATCAATGACAGGGAAGTGATTAGGAAGTCTATATGCGTGATCACCCCCTTGTCATTGATCACCCCCCTGTAAGGCTCCATTCAGACGTCCGTATGCGTTTTGCGGATCCGATCCATGTATCCGTGGATCTGTAAAAATCATACGGACCTCTGAATGGAGCCTTACAGGGGGTGATCAATGACAGGGTAGTGATCAATGACAGGGGGGTGATCAGGGAGTCTATATGGGCTGATCAGTGGTTTATAAAGGGTTAATAAGTGACAGGGGGGGGTGTAGTGTAGTGTAGTGGTGTTTGGTGCTACTTTAGTGAGCTGCCTGAGTCCTCTGGTGGTCGATCCTAACAAAAGGGACCACCAGAGGACCAGGTAGCAGGTATATTAGACGCTGTTATCAAAACAGCGTCTAATATAACTGTTAGGGGTTAAAAAAAATCACATCTCCAGCCTGCCAGCGAGCGATCGCTGCTGGCAGGCTGGAGATCCACTCGCTTACCTTCCGTTCCTGTGAGCGCGCACGCCTGCGTGCGCGCGTTCACAGTAAATCTCGGCTCACGCGAGATGACGCCTATTGGCGTTAGTGTGACCTGGGAGAGCCGCCGCGATGACGCCTTTCGGCGTTAGCGTGGCGGCAAGCGGTTAATATACGTATAAATAATCATCTTAATTATAACCTCAGACATCTGTGAATAACTTCCTAATCACATATTTAGTGCAGGTGTACCTTAAGGAAGCGGATCGAAACGTTGCGGGTCTGGTGAATAAAGTTGTGTTACTATTTTACGCCTTGGAGGTGCCGTGGAATTTCTTTCACTATATATATATATAGGAATATCATTTCTTAAGAAAAATTATGATTTGAATGAAAATTTTTGTCACTAAGCAGCAAAAATTATAAGTGGCCATTACTGTTAATGACTTCTAATGAAAATTCTCAACAGTGCATCTACATGAAGCTTTTTCTCATTTTCTCTCTCGCATCAGCAGGTGAGATGGCCTTCAGGAGACATGGACAGCTCAAATTAATCTATATATTTGGGCACAGGTGTAATAGACCTCATTTGCTACAGACATTAGGTAACAGGTGACATAAACCTCAGGTTAAGGGCCTTGCACACGACCGTATGCCCTCCGAGACATACGATCCGTGAGCGGGCCATATGTCCCGGAGCGGCATTGATCGTGCGCATGGAAGTACACAGCATCATTGTAATCTATAGCACGGACCGTATGTCTCAAAGGGCATACGGTCGTGTGCAAGGGCCCTTAAGGTGGGATAGATCTCATGTAATAGATCACAGAATGCTGATTTGTCCAGTTTTGTAGAGAACACTTTTCAGCTTATGTTGTATATTCTGGGGAAAGGATCAGTAGTCATCTCACTATAATCAGAAAAGAGTAATAGATAACCTGCATTAGAAAGTGGAAGGCAATTAGATTATGCTATTGGCGTTAAGTAATGGAGGAAAAGGAGAATTTGTCACATGGCACAGGACACACCACACAACATTGCCCCACAAGTAGATGATTGATGTCGCTTTTGTGAACCTAGATAAAAATGTCTAAATCAAACAAATGAGTCAAAAATATTAGACTTGGTCGCTTATTTATTAAGGAAAATGATCCAATATCAGTGGCAAAAGTATGTGAAACTTTGCTTTCAGTATCTGGTGTGACATTCAAGTGCAGCAATAACTGCAACTAACAGTTTCTGGTAATTGATGATTAGTGTTGGGTGCGAATATTCAAATTGCAAATTTTAATCGCGAATATCGCCACTTTGAGAATTCAATAATATTTAGACTATAGTGCTATATATTTGCATTCGCAAATATTCTAGATTTTATCTACTTTTTGGACTTTTCTGAAAATCTGATGTAGTTTTGGGTGAAATTTATACAGAAATGTAGAAAATTCTGAATGTTCACAAACTTTCAAGCACTACTGATACTGTATTACATTGTAGCTAATTTTTATTTAGCTGATATTCTTAGTTAAGCATTTTTTTGTAAACTAAAAAAATATATATTCTTATATTGTGTTTTTCAAAGTAATATGGTATGTTATATGTCATCTTCAAACTCCATTAGGTAAATCACTTGGATCATTAACAGCAACACTGAATTTCCAGTCCAGCGCCTATTTTCTACAATAGCTGATGTTTCTGGGCTTTGCATTGTTATTTTTATGATAATGGCTATCATTGTTAATAGTTGCACAATGGCTAAATGTATTCTGTTATGTTTCATAAAGTTTTCTCATGGATCTGCAAACATTTTATGTACCTTTACCTCAAAAATCAACAAGGCTAGTGTAGTAGCACATGATATTGTATGCTGAGCTGATGATTTAAGGGACAATGGCTACAAGTAGAGATGAGTGAATCGAAGCAGACGAAGTGGAATTCAATCCAAATTTTAGGAAAAATTTGATTCGCACCAAAGCTGAATTATCTCACGATTCATGGTATTTTTTCCTAAAATGGCTGCTGCATGTGTGAGGGCATGGAGCAAGGAACTCTGGGATAATACCATGCATGCAGCCAGTCAGCCCTGTGATGTCGCAGCCATTTATATAGCATCAGCCATCTTAGATTCTGCCATTTACCAGTGTACTTAGTGCAGGGAGAGACGTCTGCAGGCGCTAGGGACAGTGCTAGGAAAGACTTGAAAACTTATATTTTGCTCAGTAGCGTGTGACAGTTTATTTTCAAGTTAGTTAAATATCATGTTCAGGGCCCCTTCAGCCGGTAGTGTGATCTAATTTTACTGTCTGCTAAAGTCTCCTGGTCTGGGATTCGAACCCACAACCTCCAATCTAGCAGTGTATCAGTGGCAAAGCATTTACCCTCACAGCCATAAAGGCTGCATTACAACTCATTGAAAAAATATGAGACTTCTACTGTTATAGCTGGCTAATTGTACATCTATACACATGACAGCTACCGAAACACAGCCAGCTCTGCTACATCTATACACATGACAGCTGCCCCCAACACACTCAGCTCTGCTATATCTCTATATATGACAGCTGCCCCAGCAAACCCAGCTCTACTACATCTATACACATGACAGCTGCCGAAACACAGTCAGCTCTGCTATATCTATACACATGACAGCTGCCCCCAACACACCCAGCACTGCTATATCTCTATATGACAGCTGTCCCAGCACAATCAGCTCTGCTATATCTCTATATATGACCGCTGCCCCAGCAAACCCAGCTCTACTACATCTATACACATGACAGATGCCCAAACACACCCAGCTTTGCTACATCTATACACATGACAGCTGCACCAGCACACTCAGCTCTGCTACATCTATACACATGACAGATGCCTTAACACATCCAGCTCTGCTACATCTACACACATGACAGCTGCCCCAGCACACTCAGCTCTGCTATATCTCTATATATCTATCTACTGTATAGCAATACTTAGAGATATATAGATGTAGCAGAGCTGGGTGTGCTGGAGCAGCTATCATATCTAGAGATATAGCAGAGCTGAGTGTGCTGGGACAGCTGTCATATAGAGATATAGCAGTGCTGGGTGTGTTTGGGCAGCTGTCATATGCATAGATGTAGCAGAGCTGGGTTTGCTGGGGCAGCTATCATATATAGAGATATAGCAGAGCTGAGTGTGCTGGAACAGCTGTCATATAGAGATATATCTGAGATACTGCTATATCTGTATATGACAGCTGTCTCAGCACATTCAGCTCTGCTATATCTCTATATATGAGCAGCTGTCATGTGTATAGATGTACACTTAGCCAGCTATAACAGTAGAAGTCTCATATTTCTTCAGTCAGCAGCAAGGCAGCTGGTATGGTCTAGTGGTTAGCTGCTTTGCCTCTGAAGCAGAAGGTCGTGGGTTTGAATCCCAGCAGAATCTTTTCTGAAATACAAGCACTGACTCCATATAAGGACATACAAGGCGGGACACAGGAAGAGGCTGCATCGCATCGCTGACATGGAGGTAAGTAGAAGTGTTTATTATTTTTTTTTAATACCCGACTGTTACTGCCATGGGGGAGCGGGAGGCACCTGATACTGGCAGTGGCACCTGATACTGGCACATGGGGGGAGGGGGGTTGGCACCTGATACTGGCACCTGGGGGTGGAGGGGGGTTGGCACCTGATACTGGCACATGGGGGGGGAAAGAGGGGTTGGCACCTGATACTGGCACATGGGGGGGGGGAGAGAGGAACCTGATACTGGCACATGGGGAGGGGGAGGGAGAGAGGCACTTGATATTGGCACTTTTTTGTGGGGGGGGAGATGGCACTATGATACTGGGACATGGGGGGGGGAGGAGAGAGGCACTTGATACTGGCATGTGTGGGGGGGGGGGTTGGCACTATGATACTGGCACATGGGGGAAAGAGGCACTTAATACTGGCACTTTTTTGGGGGGGAGATGGCACTATGATAATGGGACATGGGGGGGAAGAGAGAGGCACTTGATACTGGCACATGGGGGGGTTTGGCACTATGATACTGGCACATGGGGGGTGGGAAGGAGAGAGGCAGTTGATACTGGCACATGGGGGGAGATGGCACTATAATACTGGGACATGTGGGGGGGGGAGAGGCACTTGATACTGGCACATGATGGGGGGGCATCTATGGGGACACTTACTGGCACATTATTGGGGGGCATTATGGGGGACACTAGGCCGGCAGCCTATCAGAGGCCGGACACTGAGGGGCATCTACTGGGGCACTATATATGGGGCATTTTATACTGGTACATTATGGGGGGCACTAGCAGTAAGGGGGAGAGAAGCACTATGGGGGAATTTACTGGGGGCACTATATAGGGGTATTTTATACTGGCACATTATGGGGGCACTATGGGGACATTAGCTCAACTGGGGGCATTACAAGGGGGTATTTTTGCACTGTCACATTATAAGGAGAATTATTACTACTGGGTGGGCATTATGGTGGGCTTTATTACTCCCCCATGGTATGACCCCCTAGTAGCAGCACCAGCCTCTCCCTGCTCTGCTCTCCCTCTGCCCCTTCTCCAAATCCTTATTATGAAATCTTTCTCATTAGGATAAAACACAACATCAGCTCCGCCGAGCCCCCGGCCAAAGTGTGGAAGTGGCGTCCGAGATCCCCAAGGGCCAAGCCAAGAAATTGTAAGTGTTCATATGAAATATGTTTATGTTATACACATATAGCATACACTGTGCACACAATATACAGTATACCTCTACACCGTGCCACACAATATACAGTATACCGCTACACTGTGCCCCACAATATACAGTATACTGCTACACTGTGCCCCACAATATACAGTATACCTCTACACTGTGCCCCACAATATACAGTATACCGCTACACTGTGCCCCACAATATACAGTATATCGCTACACTGTGCCACACAATATACAGTATACCTCTACACTGTGCCCCACAATATACAGTATACCGCTACACTGTGCCCCACAATATACAGTATACCACTACACTGTGCCACACAATATACAGTATACCTCTACACTGTGCCCCACAATATACAGTATACCGCTACACTGTGCCACACAATATACAGTATACCTCTACACTGTGCCCCACAATGTACAGTATACCTCTATATTGTGCCCCACAATGTACAGTATACCGCTACACTGTGCCCCACAATATACAGTATACCGCTACACTGTGCCCCACAATATACAGTATACCGCTACACTGTGCCCCACAATATACAGTATACCGCTACACTGTGCCACACAATATACAGTATACCTCTACACTGTGCCCCACAATATACAGTATACCGCTACACTGTGCCACACAATATACAGTATACCTCTACACTATGCCTCACAATATACCTCTACACTGTGCCACACAATATACAGTATACCGCTACACTGTGCCACACAATATACAGTATACCGCTACACTGTGCCAAAGGAGTGGGGTTTACACAGGAGGAGGGAGATGCGAAGTGCGCTGAGGGGGGCCCTTACAAATATTTGCTGTGGGGCCCATTCACTTCTAGTTACGCCCCTGGGAGGAAATATTCCACAGTATTAAGCTGAACGGGGTCCAATAGGGGACTGTACAGCCTGGGTAATAGGAACAATCCTATTACACCTTGCTGCACTGACTGCGGATCCAAATTGCCATTATACAGCTCTGTAATTCCAGCAAACCGTTCTTATTAGGGTGCAAGTTCTGATTGATACAGGCATTAACAGGGTTTATTACAAGGAAATATTTCTATGTCTTATTTGCCCTTGTGTGGTGCAATTAGATGTTCTAAAGCATTTTTGGGCTTGTATTAGTGTGGTGAAGTGCTAAAAGCCTTTTAAAGCCTTTTGTGGCATGTATTAGCGGAAAAACTAAAATATATTTGCCACTCAGTGGTGCAGTTATCTGTTCTAAAGCCTTTAGTGACATGTATTAGTGGAAAAAGAAAAAATATATTTGACGCTCAGCGGTGCAGTTATTTGTTGTAAAGCCTTTAGCGGAAAAATAAAAATATATTTGCCGCTTAGCGTTACAGTTATCTGTTATAAAGCCTCTTGTGGCGCGTATTAGCGGAAAAAGAAAATAAGAAAAAATAAATAAAATAAGGGCCTATTTGCCGTTCAGCGGTGCAGTTATATGTTCTAAAGCCCTTTTTGGCATGTATAAGTGGCACAAAAAAGTATTTTTCATTGTGTGGTGAGGTGAGAAAATTAGAGCCCTTTTTGGCATGCAATAGTGGTTAAAAAAAGGGCTTCTTAGCCGTTGTGTGCTGAGAAAATTACAGTTTTTTAGGGTGTTTTAATTTCCATTTAATTTATTTATTGAATCTAACAGTATGTCAGACAGAGAAGTACCATATAGAGCAAGGTTAAAACAGCAAGGTGAACAGAATTTTCCCCACCAGAGTATAAAGGGAGTGCAGAGGGAGGGGGAAATAAGAGAACAGGTAGTGAGAACACCATTAAAAAGAAGTCTTGCAGAGGAAGAAGGGGAAAAGGGAAGAATAAGCCCAAAAACCAAAAAGAGCAAGGAAATATGAGAGGGATCTTTAACTTGAGCAGCCATGTTTTAACAGAAGGGGAAATAAGTGTCCTTGGGAAAGGTCTGAAGTATGCACCAAGCCAGAAAGTTAATAAATTCGAGACATTACTGGATATTCATAAGTACATTAGGAAAATCAATATGGCCAAATATTGGATAAATAATCCAGCACCGCAGAATAAATACGTGGAGGAAGAAAAGGGTTTTGTCCACACACAATTGAAAGAAAAATCCAAATTCTTTCCCAAAAACCAAAACAACGAGTGCGTGGAGGCATTCAAAACAGGCCTATTGAAAGAGTTGGAAAATATAGACACTAGTAAGGTGACACATAATCTTAACTATAATGAAAGAAAAGCCCTGAAAGAACTGGAGCGGAACCCGGACATTATCATCAAGCCGGCTGACAAAGGGGGGGGGGGGGTGGTTGTAATGAATAAGGAGAACTACGAATCAGAAATGGCGAGGTTGGTTTCAGATGAAACCACATATAAGAAGTTAAAAAAGAACCCCACCTCTGAATATAAACAGATTCTTGATGGAATACTAAAAGAGGGTTTTAGGAAAGGAGTACTAAATAAACAAGAATATGAGTATCTTACTGTTCCTTTTCCAATAGTGCCGGTGATATATCATCTACCAAAAGTGCACAAGAGCATGACCGACCCCCCAGGGAGGCCAATAATTTCTGGTCTCAATTCACTAACCTGTAAAATTACGGAATATATCGATTTTTTTCTGCAGGGATATGTGATGGAAAATCCATCGCATCTAAAGGACACAGGGGCAGTGATACATCTCATCAAGAATCTAACTCCCCCCACTACGAATACATGGATGGCCACAATTGATGTGGCATCCCTGTATACCGTTATCCCAAAGGGGTTAGGTATAGAAGCGGTGGAAAGCAGGATTAGGAATGACCCTAAAATAGGAGATGTGCAGGGGAATTTTATCTTGAAATGTCTCGAATATTGTTTGGATTATAATTACTTCTGGTTTAGGGACTCCCACTATGTTCAGTGCATCGGTACGGCGATGGGGGCGAAATTCGCCCCCAGTTTCGCCAATATTTTCATGGGGGCATGGGAGGAGAAGACTATCCTTCCCACACTAGGAGCAGATATCCAAGGGGGTAAGCTTACCCTCTGGAGAAGGTATATAGATGACTGTCTCCTGGTGTGGGAAGGAGAGAGAGAGGGACTTGAGACCTTTATCCAGGGACTAAATATGAACAACTGGAACCTGCGGTTTGTGGGGGAGGTCAGCAACACATCTGTTAACTTTCTGGACTTGTGTATACAGATAGAGGAGGGGCGATTTAAAACTAGCTCGTACTTCAAGGAAACTGATGTGAACTCATACATCGACATGAAAAGTTGCCACTACGGGCCATGGCTCAAAAACATACCGAAAGGGCAGTTTAAAAGGATGGCCCGTAACTGCACAGTAGTAGAAGACTATAGGACACAATGTAAGGTGCTAAAAGATAGGTTTCTAGAAAGGGGTTACGACGGAGTCGCTCTAGATACATGTATTAAAACGGTAGAGGAGGAAAAAAAGAAAGAAAATGAATGCAAGCAAGATAGGGAGGACACAAAAAGGAAAAAGAATGAAAAAGATTATAGATTCTCTTTCTTGACAAAGTATTGTTCGATGGCTGATAAGATTAAAAAAGCGGTGAAAAAGAACTGGCGCGTCCTAAAGAACGACCCAGTGCTAGGTAAGGTCATTCCCGACAATCCCTCCTTTATTTTTAGGAAAGCGACGAACATTAAAACAAAGCTTGTTCATAGCGCTATCCCCCCAGTAATTGTAAAACCGAGGAAGGATGGAGGAAGATTCACATGGTGCGGCTTCTGCACTGGATGCAGAAACCGGGATAGTAAAGGACGTCTAAAAAACATCAACTGTATGATATCCAAAAAAATGGTCAAGAGTTCCGCATAAAAGGGAACTGTTCGTGCGAAAATGAGGGGATCATATACGTGCTGGAGTGTCCGTGTGAGCTCCAGTACGTTGGCAGGACAGTGAGAAAATTAAAAATAAGGATTCAGGAACATATACGGAATATCAAGAAGGGACTGATGACTCACAGTGTGTCGGCTCACTTCAAACTTATGCATGGGAAAGATCCGCGGGGCTTGAAGTTTGCCGGAGTGGAAGTCGTCAAGCCGCACTGGCGAGGGGGGGACTCGCTGGCACAGATCAATAGGAAAGAAGTAGAATGGATCTACCAGCTGGGGACCCTGCAGCCTGGGGGCCTGAATATTGAATTTGATTTAAAACCCTGCATAATATGAACGATCCTTTCCTATGATGTCATTTGGGGAGTTCTCTTCCATCCTTCTTGAGGACCTTTGAGGCACGTCAGGAGGCGCGGTCACCTGATGGATGACGAGGCTAGGTGACGTGAGGGAGGAGGGCTGAGAACACCTGAATGACGTGGGCATAGGAGGGTGGGACTACATATAATGGCAAGTATAATGAGGAAATGTAATGGTAAATGTGCACGTAACAGTTAAAGGGAAATTTGAGTGACCCTAGGAGACTAGAATATTTGACTATACAATCCGGAATGAAAAAAGAGCTTTTTTTAGGTGATATGCAAGATGTAGGTTTGCAATAATACAAATGACCCTTTGTATAACAACGGCAACCAGAAAAAGAAAAGAGTGTTTTTTAAAAATGTTGCAATTTGAATATATAGGATGTTTTTATTATTTATTGAGTTTGTTTGATTTGCAATAGTAGACATGAAAATGGGAATGTGATTTGGGCCGATTTCGGCACTTGTAATATGAGAGGCCGGACTATTTAAAGGGCCTGACTGCAGACATGCGCAGTTGTCGCCCCTGAGGAAGCCAGCGAGCGAAACCCGGGTCGGGCAGGAACGTGACGGTTCTTTTGTGTTTTATGCCTATTTTCTGCAAACTCTTAGGAGGCGGTCTGTGAAGGATTGGATCCACTTTAGGTGAAGAGGAGAGACGCGGGTGCCCTGCTATATCCACTGACAAAACGGACTACATAGCCTCGAGCAGCGCGGTTCCAACACCCCTATTCCTTGATTACTCAGTGTGAACTACCTACCACACCTTATCGGGACCAGCAGCGCAAGTACTTTTGTCCTTGTTGGGACTCAGGATTGACTTTTTCTTTATATATATCTCGTGTATATTGTTTTATATTTAGAGAAGTACCAGGCCCTGCACAGGGGAGTGGCAGAGGCCTAAATGTTTCTGGCACAGGCAGAGGTTGTTTTAGAGTAAGGGGGCATGGCAGCAGGGGTTGCAGTGAGAGGCCTCAGCTCCCGGTGTCATCTAGCAGTTGTGTCTTGACCAGCAACAAAACGGTTCTTGAATGGTTGACTCGGCCATCCACTTCATCCCAAGTGACATCAGACGCCCCCAGCCAAAAGTCGGTGGGTTCGTTAGACACAATCCTTACTTGGCATGGCCTGGGAACAGGCCCTGTGGCCTCACCTGTCCTCAACCTGCCTCTGTCCTTTTCTGCTCCCTCAGCCAGCGAAGTATTGTATGCTGTGGGCTCAGCTCCACTATACAGTGAGGATGAGCTAATAGAGGACAGTCTGCAGCTACTGGCAAGCCAAGATCTGGAGGAGACATCCTTGACTTCCTCCACTAGGTGGGCATATAGTGATGAGGAGAGTGGAGTGGGAGCTGGTGTTGTGAGCGGTCAGGCTCCTGACCCAGAGACGGTTGAGGTGGACATCGGTGACGAGCAGACAGTACTCGATGATGATGTAGCTGATCGCACTTGGGAGCCGGGTAACGAAGAGGCTTTATCATGATCGACAGAAGAGGGTGGCAGCAGCAGAGCCAGCAAGTGGCTAGCGTGGCCGGGAGTCAGCAAGGTGGCAACAGTGGGAGGTCGGTAGCCAAACGTGCCTGGGATAGACCACCTGCTTCGCGGGAGACTACTTGCCTGGGAAGTAGCAGTGCACGTGTTCACGGAGGCAGCGGTGGTAGCAGTAAGTAAGTGCATAGTGTTGGGGGTAAAATCAGCTACTCGGCGGTGTGACAGTTTTATGTTAAGCACGGCCATATGTAGAATCTGTGGGCAGAAGGTAAAGCGTGGCCAGCGTGCCAATGTTGGCACTACATCCCTGCGTCAACATATGCAGTGTCGCCATAAAGTGACCTGGCAGAACCGCGGCTCCGATGTGGTTGTCCGGCCTGCTGCAGCAACCTCTGCATCACCCAGTGGCACACACCTGATTTCAGGCAGTCAAGGCTCCACCACCTCAGCCAAAGGAAGCTGCCTTTCCATCATCTGCTCCTGCTCCTCGCCCTCCTGCTCCTCCTAGTCAGTAATTCCATCAGCAATCGCTCACCGAAGCGATTGCAAAGAGACAACAGTATGCGTGCACTTATCCAACGGCGCAGAAGCTGAATGTGCTCCTGTCCAAGTTGCTGGTGCTGCAGTCCCTCCCTTTCCAAGTGGTGGACTATGCACCTTTCAGAGAACTGATAGCTTGTGCCGAGCCAAGGCGAAGAGTCCCAAGTCATAATTTCGTTGCCAAAAAGGTAGTACCAGCCCTGCACCACACACATGTAGAACAGAAGGTGGGCCAGTCCTTGAGCCTGTCGGTGTCTGCCAAATTGCACGGCAGCGCTGACATGTACAACCGTAACTACGGTCAGGGACAATACATGTTCTTTACGGCCCACTGGGTGAATGTGGTTCCTGCACAGCCACACTAGCAACTTGGCCAGGTCACGCCGCTTCCGCCTCCATGTTGCCACGCCGTTGGTCCTGCAACAATGTCCGTCTCCTCATCCTCCAACGTGTCCTCAGCCTCCACTGCAGGGACAATTCACAATGCCCCTCCAGCAAACCACATGTGCAGGGCACACCGGGAAGGAACTGCTCCATGTCCTTCATAAAGAAATCGAATCTTGGCTTTCTCCGCGACAACTCAAAATCGGAACCATGGTGACCGACAACGGGAAAAACATTGTGTCTGCGCTGCGTCAAGGAGGGCTGAGCCATGCGCCCTGCGTGGCACATGTGTTCAATCTGGTTGTCAAGCGGTTCCTGAAGTCTTCCACCCATCTGCAAGACATCCTAAAAATGGACAGGAAACTTTGCATGCACGTCAGCCACTCGTACACTGCACAGCATACCCTCCTTGAGCTGCAGCGGTAGAACTGTATCCCCCAACATAGGCTGATATGCAACGTTTCTACCCGTTGGAATTCCACCATCCATATGTTGGGCCGACTGTACGAACAAAGAAAGGCCATAAACGATTTATTGATGATCCAAGCGGACAGGAGAACTACCCTGTGTAACTTCAATGTCTGCCAGTGGCAGCTCATGCGTGACAACTGCCGTTTACTCAGGCTCTTTGAGGAGGCCACATTATTTGTCAGTCGCCAGGACTATGGGATGAATGATGTCATTCCAGTGATTCATGTCCTGGAACAGATGCTGGTAAATCTAGCTGGTGAGGGGACTGGAGACATGGCGCCCAGATCTCATGGCCACATGAGCCCCTGAGGGGTGAACTGGAGGAGGAGGACATTGGAGCACAAGCAATGTGTAGCAAAATGGGTGGTTTTTCTACACAGGTGACAGGAGAGGAGAGGCAGGAGCAACCAGAGGAGCTACAGGAAGATGAGGAAGATGAGGCAGAGGACCCACACACACTGTGGCAGTATGAAGTGGAGTTGGAGGCAGGGAGTCCCTCCGAGTCACTTGCACAAATGGCCCGCTGCATGCTCACTTGCTTGAGTAGTGACAGCCGAATTGCCTCCTGGCTCTCCCCCTTGTTGGACCCTCGCTACCTGTCCAAAATAGGGGCCTTTTGTACACCCGATGAGAGGGAGGACAGTAAATTACTATAGAGACATCCTATGTAGTCAGTTGGCTGCTGCCTATCTGCACCATCATCCATCCTCATCATCCACACTCTGTCATTTTAGCACTCTGATCTCCTGATGCTGCCGCCACCTCCACATTCTGTCATTGTGCCACTCTGTGGGCTCCTGATGTTGCCGCCACCTCCAGACTCTGTCATTGGGCCACTCTGTGGTCTCCTCATGCTGCTTCCACCTCACCACTATGTCATAGGGCCACTCTGTGGACTTCTCATGCTTTTTCCACCCTCCCCACTTCATGACTGGGCCACTATTTAACCATTTTAGCTTGGCAGACATCATCATTTATTTGACCCTTCCTCTGATCTGTCAGAAGGAAGATAAAATGAAACACACAACAGATCCTGTCTGTTTAATAGCTGGAAGGCCTGTATGGTCCTGCAGCACGCCAGACCTGCAGGGTATAGCGATTGTGAGGTCACGGTTTATGGGCAAGCGAGGGTTACTCACAGTTCTGTAGGAAAACCCTGGGCAGGCGTACAGCAGTGAAGGAGAGGCTGGCACAGGGGTCCTCTGGGGCACACTCTGTATATAGGGACCAGGCCTGATGGTGGATGAGATGCCCTGGATGTTGCAGGTGTTTAATGTGCCTAGGGAAAGGTCCCTTCAAGAAACGTGACGCCAGTGCCTGTAACGGTGGCACACCGGTCTATAGTTGCAATAAGTGAGGAACACAGGTTGAGGTGAACCAAACTTTTCTTTACTAATAACAGTTCAACTTTGTACAGTTGGTGGTCAATACAATTCCATATAGCAATTTCACTTCACAAGCAGGCTCTTACACATCAATGACAGGTATACGGTTCCTTGCAAGATACTCAGAGGGTAACAACAACACACTCAGATCAGGCTGTACCTTCTCCTCAGAAATAGTGTACACTGTTCCTTAGAACTCCTGTCTGGTTTTATCCCAAGGCCCGGTTGCCCTAATACTGGCTTTATCCTTGGTAGAAATCTTCCTCCCGTATTTATCCTTGCTTTACATTAATGATTCCTCTGCCCTTCAGCTTACTTGTTTTAGCTGGAAACACAGGCTCTGCAGGTTTCTCCCAAGAGGCAAACTCTTCTCATGGGGTGACTCTTCTGAGCTAACTCTGGCTCTTTATCCTCAGGCAGGCTAGGATCCTTCCACTAACCTCCTGGTAGCAACTAGAAGCCTGGGCTGTCTAGCTTCATGTCAGGAGGAGGCCCTCAGCTTGTCTCTGGCTGGTGCCTTCTCACTTTTGTCTCCACAGACTCCTGACTACAGACTCACTCCTCCCTGTCTGGGCCTGAACATTTATACTAGGGGCTCTCTATCTCCCTTTAGTGTCTAGGATGCTACACTACACCCTAATAGGCCTGCTGCACATATCACAGGGGAACAATACACATAAAAGCATATAGAAAATACATTAAAATGGACGGTTAAATATACTGCCACTGTCCCTCAGGAGTAGGAGTACCACGTGGCCCAATTGACCCTTGTGTAGTGCCCACCTTTACCTAGTGGGACACTACAGTCCCATCAGAATTGGCTTTTGATTTGGTAGCCAAAAGCAGGAGTGAGCACAAAACACAGAAGACTTGCAAATATTCCGTTCACGTGTCATCTCTGTTTTGAATCCACTCCAGTTTTTTTGGCAATAGCAATACTGATGGATTACTGACCAAATTCTGACCGAGTGAAGGCGGATGCTTCACAGATAGGATCCGCTTTTTGTGGGTTATTATTCTGATGGATCAGAGGAAGGGCAAAATAATCAGTGACGTCAACACAAACTTATTGCTGACACCCTCTCCACTCTGTCGCGGGTGGGGGGCTCTACTTGTATAAGCGTTTAATAGAACAGGTTCTGTAGACATCTATGTGGAATCAGCTGACGGTTTAAAAGGAGTGTGCTTCTTCTTGGTGCTAACATATATGGCTGAGTTAATACTTAAGTTATTTGATCCGTTTTGGCCCTGTGACTGCCCAAATAAGTGAAGTGAGCAGTGATTCTAAGAGCGACGCCTGTCATCTGCATGTCATACGGACTCACAGTATTATTTCACTACCAAAGCAGACTACCTATGCGTGCTACTGCAAGGCACAATGTTCTACACCACTATAAAGGCTCTCTGAAGCCAGGAAATAGCAGTTTTTAGCAAAATTTGCCACAAATAAATTCGGATCGAACCACAAAGAGGTGTGGAAACTTATGGAAATGAGCTGCCCAGGAGTCATTGGAGTATAGATGAATGGTATTAAAGAATGCTATTCCGTTTTACAATCACAGTCCCTGAGATCCTATCCTAGGGCAGGAGAGTCCATCCTGTGACCCACCAGATGATGTGCAGCTGCTAAAATGAATTGACAGTAGGCATGTTCGGAGTAATTGTTCCACAGCAGGTGGTGTGCCATAGTTTGGAGCCCACTGTCTTAGGGAGCACATTTTAGTTTAATTTCTTTAGTTTCAATTATCATAGTGGCTCTCTAGACTTTCTGCATGTATGCATGCAGTTTAAGGCAGGTCATACACTTTAGACAGCTGTCGGCTGAAGCTATCCCTCCTGACCCCCTCATATGTAATACCCCGGAGTGGTATTATCATTTCTGCACTCCACTACTGTCTCTAATGGGCTAACCTAAATGTCATCTTTGTATTTCTGTCCAGGTCCTCTACATTGTGCAGTGATATAATCTTTCTATGCAATTGTTATTACATGTAATATGCCTGGTTCACCAGCAGGTGGCAGTACAAATGGCAGAGCTATAGTTAGATAGAATGGAACTCACCAATCCATTCTCCCCACTTTGGGCAGAAGTGGGCCAGTTCTGCCTTCTGCCGGAAGGGTGGGGCAGAGAGTTAGTGCTAGTGGCAGTGGAGTTTGGGCAGGAGGAGAGACGCAAGGACGGGCACACACAGGCGTGCCTATGCCAGCCGCGTTGCACATACACACAAAGAGGAGAAGGAGAGATAACTTCTTCCTTCAATGTAGCCTACTATGCATTATCTTTTAGATAATGCATTAGAGCTTTAGAAATTCATATGTAGTGACTTCAGACAGCTCAAATTCTATAATCTACAGTATGTCTAAGGCTAAGTGAAAGCAAGCAGAGTGTTTGGAAATCTACAAAGAAATACAGTGGCATTCAACTGTGCAGAAATTTATTAGGGTATTATATGATGTATCCAACCTTTCACTGCCAATGCCATTTCAAAAAAGTTCCCATGTGTAAAGTCTCATTCACACGTCAGGGGTAAAAGGACCCTGCTTAGAATTGACTCATTTTCATTGCTGTCAGCATTTTCCACCATTCATGGAAAAACTATGGATGCTGAAGATGTCTACAGGTTGTCCTCCACTAACCCCACTTCTTGGAGGAGAGACAGAAAAGCTTGAAAGGCACAATATTTCAGCTGAGACATACAGATGACCCCAACTAATTATTTAACATTTCTGATGGTAGTCCTGGACATAGTAGCCTTTTCATCTTGATACCTCTATGTTGAGTTTTCTATTTTACCACGTTCTTTAACCTTCAATGAAAATTGAGTTTAGAAAATCATTTTGTATAAACGCTATGTGAATTCAGATAACTGCTTATGGAATAAAATGGGCACCAAAGTTTTTGTTTCCTGCATCTTTGCAGTCTTCTTTTCAATACACATCTCTGTTAAGTAGTTCATAAAGAAGAAATTACATTATATTTGCCTGCAGGACATTTTTTTTTACTATCCAGAAGTGGATTTTAATGAATACTCATGAGAGATTCCACATACTCATGGAACATGCCTAAGCATCTATTGTATACTCCTCACTTACAGTTGCTATACATAAAATATAGGATAAACATATTTTTAGACAAAACATATTTGCATCCTAGTAGTCACCTTGCTGTGCGATCCTTCCAAGCAATGATCATTTGATTTGTAACAAACAGCAAATAACGCTTCACAAAGCACGAAAAAATGATCAGTGTCCAGCCAGGAGCGCCGCCTGATTTCTTAAGGCACTGAAGCGCGGAGGATGTATTTCACTACTGCAAAAAGCTATCCTTAACATCTCATCTTCTAATTAGTTCTTTATTTGTCCCCATTTTTTTCTATAATTTCTGCCTGTGCGCAAAAATGCCTTTAAGAGAGACAAAATCCAGGAAAATATTTGACTAAGCTAGGGTAGCATTCCAAAAATTGAGCGGCCTCTTTCTCAAGAAACAATATATCATTATTTTCTTAAAGGGGACATGACTGATACAAGTTACTGATTGATCTGTTTTAATTCATTAATTTTAATCAACTCTCTCTCCAGATGGAAGAAACTGTCCCTCTAAAGCAGGCATGCTCAACCTGCGGCCCTCCAGTTGTTGTAAAACTACAACTCCCACAATACCCTGCTGTAGGCTGATAGGTGTAGGCTGTTCGGGCATGCTGGGAGTTGTAGTTAGCGACAGATGGAGGGCCGCAGGTTGAGCATGCCTGCTCTAAAGCCATCTACTGATGTGTACTGTCCACCTTTGAATTTGTTTACAGGAAGTCTGTCACCAGGAAATTCACTGTTAAACCTTGTAGGGCTATCTCAGCTGAATGTAATGATACCTTTCATAGCCATTCACTGCTTCATTCTGGAGAAAAAGAACCTTTAATGTATATGCAAACGAGCAGTTAAGTGCACCAAAGGCAGACCCAAGCCACTCCACCCTAGCTCCTCCTGCTTACTCTGCTAGCTCTTCTCCTTTATTGACAAGATGATGTAAGATGACTATGTAGGAACCTCGCCCTATCCATTAAGAAGGAGAGAGCAGGACTGGTAGGGGAAGCAGGAAAAACAAAGGTGAACCGAGTGGCTTCGGCTCACCCTCAAATTAACTTAACTTCTCATTTGCATATGGATCAACAGCACTTTTTTTGCAGGGCAACAGAAAAGATCTACGGATGCGGATAGCACAGGGTGCACTGTCCGCATCATTTGCGGCCCTATTGAAATGAATGGGTCTGCACCCATTCCACAAAATTGCAGAATGGATATGGACCCATTCATATGGTCATGTGAATGAGCCCTTAGTGAAAGGTATCATTACATCCAGCTGAGCTAGCCATACAAGGCATTGTGCCTGGTTTAACAGTAAATATCCTGTAAACAAACTCACTTTAAGAAATCAATCAAACTTGATAGGCCAAAGTGCACAACAAAATCACTGAGTGGCCATACATATGTTATGGCATTATGGAAACGATGGGATGACAGAAGATATTCTTGATTTACATGTCTCTCTCCCGCTCCCTCTTGTCTCTCCCTGTCTCTCCCTCCTATCTGTCTGTCTCCCCCTCCTTCTTCTCCCCTACTTCCCCTTGCTTTTTTTTATACAACTGCAGCCCGTAAAATAAGGTAGGAAAATAGAAGTTATCCTACATGTATTGTGTCCCCTGGTGTAGCCTCTCAGAATCAGTCTGAGCGAGTGGTGTGGCAGCAGTTTGGGGCATCTTCGAGGGCATGTGAGTAAGAACCCCACAGTTAAATAGTGTATACTTTGGAAGATGAAGATCTTTGTGACAGTTGCTATTGTGTTGTCTTGTTGAACGTAGTGAGAAGGAGACAGGATAACTACTGAGCCTGTCAAAGAATGCCTCATGTGCCTGAACCTGACAGACAGTCAGAGCATCTGTCTGTCACTAAAGAGGTCTCAGAAGGGAATCGGTTTAATCTGCTGGCCAGTGTTTTGCCTCGGAATTAGACTCAAAACAGGCTTCAGGCATGTATCCTTCTAGTCCTTCCCCTGGTCGTCTCCAGTAGGCTCCAGTAGGCTTAAGGACGACCTCAGAGTGAGTTGAGAATGGGAAACTCTGTGAGTTTGAATAAGGACTCTTTTGTACCTACCCGGTATGTGAAAGACAGGAAAGGAAAGAAATTCTTAAAGGGATTCAGTAGGTTAGAAAAGAACTTTGGTATACCAAAGGGTGGAACTTGTGTAGTGAAACATGGAATAACTTGTTAAAGGAAAAACGAGGAAAACTAGAGGATCAAAAGTTAACTCTGCTAGTCAGAGCATGGCGGGATTGTAGTAAGGAATTTGAGGAGACAGGAGGATGCCAGGAATATGATGAAAAGTCAAAAATGTTTGTGAAAAAGTAAAAAATGTGTAATGTAGAATAGACATCTCATGACAGAGTATTCAAAAATTATTTTCTATAAAATAATTAAAAATTTAATTATCTTGTGTCACAGGATACAGTGAGCAAAGAGGAAAGGTAAGGAAGGACACACATATGTCAGTGCAAAGCCAGGTACTTGTGAACTGAGTGAGAACCTTAAATAACCATATTGCTACTTTCATTCACGGCCTGAGTCCAGGTTTGTCACTCAACCTTGTTTACTTAATATACCTTGAAGAAAAATGTTAGACAGGAGGTCGTTTTGGGGCCATAATGTATGTACATTTTCTACTGAGTGATGACAGAGCTCACACAATAGCTATTTAACCTGATCATATATTTTTTAACCCTTGAAACACTGCAAGCAATGGTGACCTCTGTGTTAACAAAGTACAGGGTTATATTCAAGTTGAGCTTTTTATACAGGTAACTGGGGCCTGCAAAGGAACCTCAGGGACAGGGTAAAATTTGCTTAAAAAAAGTATCCTTGAGCAGACTCCCACCTCCCCCTTGATTGACAGGGCCAGACAAATTTGTGCTAAGCATCGGCACACATGCAAAGGCTCTGCTGCTGCTACTTTTGCAGTGCAGGTGTTGATTGTGCATGCACCACTACATATCCCGGAGTACCCAGACGTGAGCGGCATATGCGCAGTCGGCATCTGTGCTGCTCAGTTAGCCGCTACAGAACCTCTGCTATTGCACCGCTACATAGAACAATGGGGCGGGCATGAGATTGATGGAGCCCGGTGAGATGTCTGGCCCTGTAAATAAAGGGAGAGTCTCTTGAGCAGTGGGGTCAGCCACTTATTTTTAAACGAATTAGATTAGAGAGAAACAATTTGATCATCACTATCCCAGAGATATCTGGTGTTAATGCCTGATAAAAATGTGTAACTTGCCAAGCAAAGGAGGATCTCATACAGCCATGTTGACATTAAAATAAAATGTCATCTTAATGTTCACCATAGGTGAGCACAACTTAAAGGGATTGTCCCACAAAAAAATATTCTACAGATTTCAAACGAGGACCTGGATCTGAATACTTTTGTAATTGCATGTAATTAATAATTTATTATAGCTACTGAGTTATTCAAAGAAATCTATCTGTATAGCGCCACCTGCTGTGTGTTTTTCTTTATTTCTCATCCATCTCACTGAGGCGGTCGCACGTGCTCAGTTAAAATTTTTAACTGTCAGCAGCCATATGTACTGTTAGAAGCTATGATAGTTACAGAGAGAGCTGCAGCAGAAATGACAGCCCCCCTGAGCTGATAGACTGAAGATCTAGCAGACCAATCAGAGCAATGAATGGGGGGATCTCTGAATCCATGTGAGGCATATGGCTGGTGTGGTGATAGTTAGAAAGCGATTGTCATGTACTACATTATGTCTGATTTTCATATTTTACATCAATCATGACAATTGTCTTTCTCTTTTTATTTAGTATTATCTGTTATATGTGTGCAACACAAGGCAAATACATGTATTCTATCTAATTGCTTTCTGTCGATGAGCATTGTGTCCATGTTGTAGAAGATCCCCATCAGAAATCTGGTGTTTACAGCTGTAAGTCTACGCTTGAGTCGTTAACTCTCATCCTGTAAGAGCTTTAGCATTGCCCAATTTATGACATCTTAACACAATGATTTATTTCTTTCTAATTCATTTAGTTAAAATAAATAAAAAAACACAAAGAAGAAAAACGTAATGGTTACCATATGATTGCCCTTCGAGTCTCCTTCTTCTATCAGTTTAATAGAAAAGAAACCCGTCCATAAAATCGACACGTTGCCTAGCAACTGGAGGTGAGCAAATGTAAGCAGGGTCTTGCAAACTCTAGATAGTGAAGGGTAAAGGGATACAGGCTGAAGGCATTGTCACGTGAAATGAGTTGATCTGTTCATTTTTCCAGCAGCAAAATTAATACCTTTCTCATCATGTTTCTGGTGGTTTTAAGGTTATGACAAACATCCAATTCAAGCTGTCATCCTGGTCAGGTTCACCGGCATGTTCAGTAGATCTGAACTCCCTAGATGAGTCAAAAATACTGATATTGCTTGTATAGACAGAAGAGACCGTATCAAACTTGTACACGTGAATGTGTACATACGTGCAGTGTCTGTTAAACAATTCTGTAGGGACCTTTCTATTGCTGTTATCACGAGGCATTTAAAAGAAATGTGCCCCTAAAAAAGTTTGCATGGCAGAGAAAAAAATAGTAACACATCTCCTTTTTTTCTAATATGTTTTTATTTTCTGATTGCATTTTTTATTCTATTTCCTGGACATGATCATTTGGGGTGGCCATCTTGCCCGAGCTGTTCTTAACAGCAGAAACTGAAAAAAAATAATACAGCACCCATTTCAATAGGGAGATCCAGTTTCATGGATACACGTCTCCCTTGGGGCCCAGTCCAATGGATGGTCAGAAATAACGTAACGCAAAAAGATGAAGACAGCATCCAATCCTTGAAGTGATGAGGTTCTTTAATCCATAGTAGAGATTCTACAAACCCAAATATATGCAACGTTTCGGCTGACACTCAGTATTTTCTTTTTTTCTTTTTTTGATATCTAGCAAGTCCATAATACGTACACTCCACTGATTGATATATTATTTTATAGACATTTCAGATACCAGTTATTTTTTCAATCTTTCATCTTTTTTTATTGACTATGACATCGGATAAACCCAATATTTTTGCATACACTGATGCAGATCTGCAGAGGATTTGTCACGGGTAGAGTCACGGGTATCAAGATAGAGCGTAGGTGCACTCCCTGAGCTGCCACCCCGTCCCCTGTCCCTGCCTACTTGCTCCACCCGCCCTAGGTGACAGAGGGCAACTGGGCGACAGTCCCTAACCTACTAAGTGCAAGTAGAGAGAAAGAGACAGCAGGGAAGAGGACAGCCACTGAGAAGTTACAATAAGCGGACAAGAGGTAGAAGAAAAGCTGAAGGCGAGGCGGGTCAACTAGCTGAGGTCAGTCCAGAAGGTCACGTAAGAACAAGGGAAGAGGCAAAGACAAATCCGTAAACAAACCGAGGTCAAAATCCGAGAGGTGGCGTCAAGGTACAGGGAGCAGGCAGAAGAGGTGTCAAGAGGCGGATCGAGGTTCAATTCCACAGGTAGCTTAATAACAATAAAGTACACAGCCTATAGGACGTAAATCACAGGCAACCTGTAGCCAGCAGGCCGCCTGTATTTATAGTGGGGAGTGAGGGTCATGTGACCTGGCCAGCGTCACATGACCGACAGCCAGACAAGTCGAGCACCGAGTGATCAGCTCGGCGCTCAAGGCAGACCTAGGAGCAGGGAGCCTCCCAGCTAGCAAAGCCGCCCTGGGAACGAGGCCAAACACAGATCCTCGCTCCCGAAGCTAAGCAACAGGTCTGTGGCTGATGGGAGACTGAGTGCGCCTTCTGCGCCCCGTTACAGTACAGTACTTACAACATTGTATCAAAGCAAGATTTTTAGTCGAAACCACACCTTATCGCCGAGTACAAAATTGACCCCCTTGGAACGTCTCTTATTGGCATGTTTACACTGGGTTTCCTGGGCCTTTTCCAGGTTCGATTGAACCTGTACCCAGACAGTGCACAGTCTAGAGGTTAAAGAATCTGCCTGCAGGTTGAGTGAGGATACAGAGGGATTAGAACTCAAGCGAGGATGTAAACCACTGTTACAAAAAAGAGGAGACACCCCCATGGAAGAATTAACCCGATTGTTGATGGCGAATTCTGCCAACGGGAGGTATCTCACCCATAGGAGTTGATTGTGTGATACATAGCACTTTAGAAAAAGCTCCACTGCCTGATTTAACCGTTCCATCTGCCCATTGGTCTGTGGATGGAAAGCAGACGAAAAGGACAAAGAGATGTCACATCTTCTACAAAAAGCCCTCCAAAAGCTAGAAACAAACTGAACACCTTAGGATGCTAAGGTCTTTGCATCAGGGAGCTTACTTAAAAGAACAAAGTGCACCATCTTGCTAAAACGGTCAACCACTACCCACACCACTGACTTCCCCTCAGAGAGGGGCAGGTCAGAAATAAAATCAATGGAGATGTGAGACCATGTCTTACAGGGAATGGGTGGTGGTTGTAGTTCACCAGCGGGATGTGTTCTTGGGGTCTTAGACCGGGCACAAACATCGCAAGCTAAAACATAAGACCACACATCTTTAGACAAAGTGGGTCACCAGAAAGACCTCAGCAGCAATTCCTTAGTGGCAGCAATACCTGGATGACCACAGAGCACGGAGTCATGACATTCACCCAATAATTGAACACGAAAACATTCAGGAACAAACAACTTATCTGCCGGTGTTTGTGGAGGAGCAAGTTGCTGAGCCTGTTAAATCTCAGAGGAAAGATCCGCAGAAACTTCTGCCACAAAGATGTTTGTCGGCAAGATGGGTTCCGGGGGGGTATCAGGAGGTGTGACGGCATTAAAACTCTTGGACAAGACATCTGCCTTAACATTTTTACTTCCTGGTCTGAAAGTAACAGAAAAGTTAAAACGAGTAAAAAACAGGGCCCATCTGGCTTGTCTAGGATTAAGGCGTTTGGCCGCCTCAAGAAGCACTAAGTTCTTAAGATCAGTGAGAACAGTAATACGGTGTCTAGCCCCTTCTAAAAAATGCCTCCACTCCTCAAATGCCCATTTAATGGCCAGTAACTCGCGGTTTCCAATATCATAATTTCTCTGCGAAGGCTGAACCAAGACTGGAGCCATTTGGAAACAATTTTTTAGTGTATCAAAGGCTCGACAGGCCTCCAACGACCAGTTAACCAGATCCGAACCTTTTTTAGTTATATCCGTGAGGGGTTTGGCAATAGCAGAAAAATTCTTTATGAATTTACGGTAAAAATTTGCGAATCCTAAAAAATGCCTTTAAGGAGGATGGTCTTACCCAGTCTTTGATAGCCTGAACCTTACTGGGATCCATTTTAAATGTAGGAGGAGTAAGAATATAGCCAAGATAGGGTATCTCTTGAACTCCAAATACACCTTTCTCTAATTTAACCGACAAATGGTTCTCCCTGAGGATTTTAAGAACCAGTCTGATGTGAGACACATGAGAATCCCAGTCAGGTGAAAAGACAAGAATATCATCAAGATAAACAATCATAACTTTGTCAATACATTCTGAAAAACACTGCTGGGGCATTGCAATGACCAAATGGCATAACCAGATACTCAAAGTATCCCTCTGGAGTATTAACAGCAGTTTTCCACTCATCTCCCTCCTTAATACAAACTAGTTTATAAGCTCCTCTCAAATCAAATTTAGAAAACCAAGAAGTACCCAAAATCTGGTTAAACAAATCAGGAATCAACGGGGTGGAATACTGATTCCTAATAGTAATTTTATTTAAATTTCTGTAGTCAATGCAGGGCCTGAGACCACTGTCTTTCTTTTTAACGGAGAGGTGGAGGGCCTGATATGTCCCTTCCTGAGACTTTCCTGGATTTAGTCTTTCATGGACTTGCGCTCAGGACCAGACAGATTATAAATCCGTCCTTTAGGAAATTTGAACTCAGGTATCAAGTCAATAACACAGTCATAAGACCTATGGGGAGGGAGAGTATCTGTCTCAGGGGTGGAAAAAACATCTGAATAACCTGCAATGAAATGAGGAATATCTGATGAGACCCCAGCTTGAACTACGGTTAAGCAAGAATTACAGTTAGGCCCCCATCTCTCTAACTCGCCCAAACTCCAGTTAATGACCGGATTGTGTTGCTGAAGCCAGGGCATACCAAGGACTACCTGAACTGGAAGATTCTCTAAAACAAAGAAGTAACATTTCTCAGAGTGGCAGATCCCTACAGATAGGGTAACCTCCTGAGTATGGAGTTTTACTCTGCCCCCTAGCAGGGGGGTAAAATCGATGGCGACAACCTGGATCGGGGTGGGTAATTCTAGTATAGAAATTCCCATCTGATATACAAATTTGTAATCAATAAAACTAAAAGCTGACCCTGAATCCACAAAGGCATTTCCTGACCCCTTTAAGACCCCAAAGGTAATAGAAACCGGCAGGAATAGTTCACTTCTTACCACCTCCGGGAGTACCTTGTCCTTGAATCCCTCAGACTTGGATGATTTTCCAGAAGGCGGAGCTTTAGGACACTGACGGATCTAGTGTTCGGGATCCCCACAATAAAAACAAGAGCCGCGACGACGACGTAGTTCTCTTCGCGTCATCCAGAGTTGCATGGGCTCATCCCAGTGGGCTTCCATCCTGGGTTCAGGGGGGGGGGGAGTCTCAGGTTGAAGAAGGATATGAGGAGAAAACAAATGCCGCTGCTGTCTCTCTCTGACCCATCTATCTAGTCTGATGGCTAGCGTCATGGTCTCCTCTAAAGAGTCAGGACCGGGATAACAAACCAACATATCCTTTAACTTTTCAGTCAAGCCTGCCCTAAATTGACATTTGAGCGCTGGTTCGTTCCAGCCCGAAGGAACGCACCACTTGCGAAACTGCGTACAATAATCCACATAATCCACGGTACGATTTCCCCAAGTGAGGGCCTTAAGATTGGATTCTGCCACAGAGGCTCGGTCAGGTTCATCATAAAGAACCCCTATAGCCTGAAAAAAGAGGTTCACAGAGCTAAGACAAGGGGAATATGGTGGTAAAGAAAAGGTCCATTCCTGGGTGTCCCCTTGAAGCAAGGAAATAATACCAACCCTCTGTGGGTCAGGGCAAAAGGAGTGGGGTAATAGTCGAAAATAAAGCTTACAGCTTTCCTTGAAAGCTAAAAAACTTTGGCGGTCACCCAAAAACTGATCGGGCAATTTAATGTGAGGTTCCACCTGAACGGTGGCAGGAGCAAGAATAGGGGGAGTTCGGCCTCTCTCCTGAACTTGTAGTCTCTCCCTAAGTTCCTGTACTATTTGAGCAAGACCCTGCACATGTTCGGTGAGGCTCTGTATAGGGTCCATGCTGAATTTGGGCCTGTGATTCTGTCACGGGTAGCGTAGTTTACTATGACACAGTCACGGACACAATAACAATTCTTGGACGTCAGTGTACATAAGGATGAAATGACAATCGCCACAGGCCTGTTTGTAACAGCAACTGATAGAAATAGTTAATTACATTATAAAAGCTTTCACCCCAGACATATGATCAGGTCACTACCCAAGTCCCAATTTACTACGGTATAATGAATAATTAATAATAATGCTATTCCTTCTACAAGATTACAAGATATGGCAGATAAATTCAAAAAAAGGGGCTTCCCGGAAATAAAACAAGAAATAAGAGAAAAAGGACAGGAAAACAAAGGAGACAAAATTGCTACAATACCCTTTGCAAGTACTTATAGCAATGTAAGTACGAAAGTGGGCAATATAATCAAGAGGAATTGGAATATAATACAGAGGGGCATTCCACAGAATGCTGATCTACATGCACCTCCTCTATTAGCCTATAAATTCCTCAGAATCTACAGGGCCATTTGGTGAAGTCTGACATATGCCCAAACACGAGACAGACAGAGACAACTCTGACTATAAGAAGGTAAGGCAACTTCCCGTGCTTAAAATGTTGCCATTGCAACTCGATTCAAAATGGAGATGCATTTTCATATCCAAGGACTGGTAAGATCTACTCTATTAAGGGTTATTATACATGCCAGACACCCTATGTAGTCTATACAGTATAATGCCCCTGTGGCCTCTTGTATGTAGGGGAGACCATCAATGCCTATAAAGAAAGAATCGGGCAACACAAATCGAAGATTTAGAACAAGGTCTTAGATTTACCTGTACCCAAACATTTTGAGGAGTTACAACACAATGTGAGTCAACTAAGGTATAGAATTATTGATCATCTTCCTCCATTTAGATGAGAAGGAGACAGGGAGAGGATCCTAAAACAAAAAGAACTGAGGTGGATCTACGATTTAGAAACCATGTATCCAAAAGGCATGAATATTGATTTTGCTTTGACTCAGTATCTCTAGGTCTCATTTCATCTATAATGAATTACTGTACTGTAGTCTTACTTATTATTTTTATTCCCACAGATGTACATTTTATCACTATTTACAGGGGTGGTAAGAAACATAGTTTATAATCCTGCTAGACAACCCCTTTAAGCTTTTTCATAGCATACTCAATGGCATAGTCACTTCTTCAATGCATCCCAATTGGTGTAATAAATAGCCTTTGCATATTATATCTGTTGGACATGCTCACTGATTCTGAATTTGACAATTTGCATCCTACTGTTGGGCAGTGGTATGTATCTTAGAAGTCTTTGGAGTCTCCATGTATTCTCTATGGTACTGCTGGAAATGACTGAGTACAGCTATTTTATAGAGAATGAATAGAGTGCTAACGACCATGTGCAATACCCCAGACCTGGTGACATCTGCAATTGCTATGTTTTAAATGTATTGTATTTTATTAGTATTATGTATTTTCATATGTTTATGCCTTTATTCCAGCAAGAAGAAGAATGGTTGCCAAAGGTTAGCCCTGTTCCTCACCTTTTGATAGGAGCGAGCTGGGAGTGAAGAAGCACATGGCAGAACTCCTACTCCTAAGAAGATTTTGTTGAAATATCTTTTGTGGCAAAATCTGTGATTTTTTCCCCCCCCCGTCATGCTGCTCACGCCAGTGCAGAGAAAAAGGGGCAAAGGCGTGTAAGAGGGCGGGCTGGCAGGCCCATCTCATTTATAATTTTCTAAGCCAGCTTTTGACATAGAAAATGGCTTAAATCTATTTCAGCAAGGGAGCTGGTATAGGTTTAAGCTTATTGCATGCCACCGTTACATGCAACTAAGTTATGTAGAGGCCTGCGTCTCTACATAACTTTGTCACATCCACTGCCAGTGCAGAGGTATTAAGACCAGCATATAAATTACCGGTCTTAATAAATCACCCCATTAACGTTTATGTAAATTACTAGTTCTTTGCAGAAAAATCACACCCCTTTACCCTTCCAGCCCTGCCCAATGAGCGTAGGTTGACATTGTCAGGCATTAGATTCGCCATTCGACATGTGCAGTACAGTCAGGATACTCTGCCCGGATAAAAACAAGATATGCCTTATCTGCACATGCACCACGGAGAGTAATCATTCTGGCACTATCCTTAGTGGAAGTGATGCTTTATACATTACCCAGGCCCGAAACCTTATAAAGGATGTGATATTAGCGGAAGCCTAATTTTTAAAAGAGGAGCAGAGTCACATGACGGAGTTACTGGGAGACTGATCCACACAATTTAGAATGGTAAGTATATTACAAACCTTCTCCAACAGGTTTGTTCTGCATAATTAAGGTGGCCGGACTAAATAGGTCCTAGAAACCCCCTTTAAGGCATGTAGACATCGTAGAGGGGGGCCTAATCTCTAATAGTCAGACCAGTGAGCAGCTAGAACATACATCTACTGCTCCAGTTTGTGCATCTTTTAACATGCTCATGATGCATTGTACATGGTTTCCCAGTTTTTTGGTTACACTATTAGACCTGCTGATATCAGCTGGTCTCCAGGATGGATATATTTTAAAATCCTGCTTGAATATTTCACACTTGCCATTGACCTTGACTTTTATGGTTACCTGTCTTTTTCTCACCGGTGATTTGGGCTTTTTTATAATAATTTAGCTATTTTTGCAGTACACCTCAGCTCTCCATATACTGGCTTCCTGGTTAGGGATGAACAAACTGACCCTAACAAATCAATTTATCACATTAGAAGAAGTTTTTCACCTGTGAGGGACTGTCCTCAAAGGTGAAGAAGAACCCACCTGTCTATTGATTGACAGGGTCAGACAATTTTGTTACTGCACTATTGGTCCAAGAAGCTCCATTAGCGCAGAGGCCCTGCTACTGGAGCAGTAAGTGCTATACTTCCAGGTAGCGGCACATAAACAGTTACTGCACCTGCAGTGGAAGCAGAGCCTCTACACTTGTGCAGCTACTTGGAGCAGCAGGTGTGGGATTGTCATGGCCAGAGGAGATGTCTGGCTCTCTCAATCAACAGGCAGGTGGGCTCTTCTTTACCTGTGAGGACATCCTCTCATAGGTGAAGAACTTTTGCTAATGAGACAAATCAATTTGTTAGAATTGATTCATTCATGCCTATTCCTGGTGAGAATATCATAGACTTGTATTATACACATCAGCCAATCTGAGAAGGCAAATCTGCAAGTGGAGGAGCCTGAAAGAATGATGACACTGGAGGTGTGTCTTAGACTATTTGAGACTACCTATAGACATTGAAGCAAAACTGTAGTCAACGATGACAGATCTACCATAATGGAACTGAAATACAAAAACAACCAAACAGCAAGTAAATAGTTGGCAAGCTTCAGTAAGTACAGACCTACTGTACATATCATTTTGAAGCTCAGAATTTGACATTTGTTTTAATTCTGAAAAGTGATTAAAGATCAAAGCCAATCTTCATAAATCCTAAAAGATAGAACTCTAGATAAAAATTGCATTTATTGTATTATGTCTTTAAAATGTATTAGATGGAATAAATAATTGCATTTGGCACTATAATTTAATATATAATAACTTTTTAGAAAGTGGTGTCATTGTAATTATATTAAATAAATAAAAAATGTGCCTTTTGATTATTATCATTGACATGCATTACCTTGCTCCAACGTTTGAATTTAATACTCTTGGAAGTTAAACTTCAAAATAAATTGAATTTTCAGATTTGCATAGATTGTCTTTTTTGAAGTGTTCTCCATGATTTTCTAAGATATATGTGTGAAACCTGGCAGTAATGTAAAAAAAAAAGTAGATTAAAACAAATCTTTCCTCAGTTTCAGCCTTTGAGGAACCTGCTAGGAAGAAAGCATTACAGTCGCATGAAATGTGAAAATATAATTACATTTTAAATGGAGATCTTGCCAAATGCTGTACGGATAGTAAATTGGGAAAGTAAGCTGTACAAAGAACCCAAATCAAATCTCAGTATGTCACAATATGGGATGATAATATGAACTGTCCTGCTCAATATTTAGGTATCTGTTTACAAAATACAAACTATTCCTTTTTAGTAGTATTCCCTTCAATTCGTTACAAATTACTTTGTCACAAATTGCTTTCTATTGTATGGAGCTGGAGCAATGATGGGAAATGAAGATCAACCCTCCCCCATCATTTAACCCCTCAGATGCAGTGTTCAATGCTAATTGTGGCATCTGTGACTCACATTAAGTCAGTCATTGGTTAATCAGGAGTTTAAAAGAAAATTATACTCACCTCATCCACTGGCTTGTGGGAAGGCTGTCTGCTACTGTACCATCTTGATTGATGAAAACCCACCAAAGGATCTGTGGCTGAAGTCACCACGTGATCACGTTGGGTGCGCACTGTGGGGTCATTACTATTTTTTTCAACCACCATTTTAGGGAAAATTGATTTGTTACCACAAAGCGCAAGGAAATTTGGCTTTGTGGCAAATTTAATTTTTCCTGAAATTCAGATGGAAGTTCACTTCGCATACTTCGATTTGCTCAACACTAATAGTCATCATAATCCTGATCTTACATGAAAAACATTGTGTCATATGTGTTTTCTAACAGAAATAGCGTGGTGTTCAACAGGCAGGAAATGCTCAAACCCACATGCAGTTGTGCACATATATACAGGGGAGCAAATCCTGCACTTGTGGCCCATTGCTAATGGCGATCCCCAGCAAAAATGCATACAATGGAGGATGTCCGCAGCGGACCACAAGTACCGCAATAGACATCCTACACAAGATAGCAATTGTGTGGATGTGATAAACAGTATAACAATCTAATAACAAGGACAGGTGCACTCTGCGATCTTACTAAGCCCTCAAACTGGTGTTAGAATTGAGAGATTAGCCAACATGTCCTACATGAGGACATGTCTGAGCCCGAGCACCGCGCCAAGGTTTCCCAAGTAGCTTAGGTCCTAACACTCACCTACCTGAGCCGTATGGGCAATACCAGGGGCCAGTGGGTGAATTACAGGAGTGTAAGGACCGACTCACAGACCACTCACCAGTTAACTCCAGCATCTACCATGCCAGCAATGGGATGAGGGAGGATTCTGCGAGTCCCACTCAATACTGGCTGGTATGGCCCAGGCTTCACAGGTGCACCTAAATGTAGCCTGTGGATGGAAAACAGGCACATTTAAATTGGAGTTTATACACCTCCATATACAAGCAAACTAACAGAAATAGCGTTGTGTTCAACAGGCAGAAAATGTTCAAACCCATATGCAGTTATGCACATATATACAGGGGAGAAAATCTTGCACTTTTGGCCCATTGCTAATGGCGATCCCCATCAAAAATGCATACAATGGGACATGTTGGCTAATATCTCAATTTTAACACCAGTTTGAGGGCTTAGTAAGATCGAAAAGTGCACCTGTCCTTGCTATTAGATTGTCATATGTGTTTTCCACATGTATCCTGCCCCTATTATTAACCCCTTAGGGACCCATGACGTACCGGTACGGCATGGATTCCGAGTCCTTAAAGACCAATGACGTACCGGTACGTCATGGGTTGTTCCGATCACTGTTGCCCGGCGGGCGGTGATCGGAACGAGGTGCCTGCTCAAATCATTGAGTAGGCACCTCGGCTAAATGTGCGGGGGGGTTCCGTGATCCCCCCGCGTCGGCGATCGCCGCAAACCGTCAATTCAGACCTGTGGTTTGCGGCTTTCTATAGTGCGGCGGTGGTGCCATCGGGTCCCCATGGGGCTGTAGGGGGGACCTGATGGCATGGAAGGCAGCGCGATGCCTAAGGAAGGCATCACACTGCCTTCCTGTGACGTGCCTGTGAGATCCAGCCCCATGTATCTCACAGGCCCCGGAAGCTGTATGAGTATAGCACAGTATTACTCATACAGCCAATGCATTCCAATACAGAAGTATTGGAATGCATTGTAAAGGAATATACCCCCAAAAGTTCAATTCCCATAGTGGGGCAAAAAATTAAGTGAAAAAAAAGTTGAAAAAATAAAGTTTTTCCCCGAAAATTTAAAAGTTTCAAGTAAAAATAAACAAAAACGTATTTTTCCCCCAATAAAGTTCAAAAAAAAAATTGGTACAAAATAGGGGGGGGGGGGGGGGAGTATACATATTAGGTATTGCGGTGTCTGTATCGACCGGCTCTATAAACATATCACATGACCTAACCCCTCAGATGAACACCATAAAAAATAAAAACTGTGCTAAATAAAAAAAAAAAATTGTCACCTTACATCACAAAAAGTACAACAGCAAGCGATAGAAAAGGCGTTTGCCCACCAAAATAGTACCTATCTAACCATCACCTCATCCCGCAAAAAATGAGCCCCTATCTGAGACAATCTCCCCAAAAATAAAAAAACTATGGCTCAGAATATGGAGACACTAAAACATCATTTTTTTTTGTTTGAAAAAAGCTGTTATTGTGTAAAACTTACATAAATAAAAAAAAGTATACATATTTGGTATCACCGCATTCGTATCAACCGGCTCTATAAAAATATCACATGACCTAACCTCTCAGATGAACACCATAAAAAATAAAAAATAAAAACTGTGCTAAATAAACAATTTTTTGTCACCTTACATCACAAAAAGTGTAATAGCAAGCGATCAAAAAGTCATATGCACCCAAAATAGTGCCAATAAAACCGTCATCTCATCCTGCAAAAATCATACCCTACCCACAGTAATCGCCCAAAAACTGAAAAAATTATGGCTCTCAGATTATGGAAACACTAAAACATGATTTTTTTTTTGCTTCAAAAATGAAATCATTGTGTAAAACTTACATAAATAAAAAAAAGTATACATATTAGGTATCGCCACATCCCTGACAACCTGGTCTATAAAAATATCACATGATCTAACCTATCAGATGAATGTTGTAAATAACAAAAAATATAAACTGTGCCAAAACAGCTATTTCTTGTTATCTTGCCTCACAAAAAGTGTAATATAGAGCAACCAAAAATCATATGTACCCTAAACTAGTACAAACAATACTGCCACCCTATCCTGTAGTTTCTAAAATGGTGCCACTTTTTTGGAGTTTCTACTCTAGGGGTGCATCAGGGGGGCTTCAAATGGGACATGGTGTCAAAAAAAACAGTCCAGCAAAATCTGCCTTCCAAAAACCGTATGGCATTCCTTTCCTTCTGCGCCCTGCCGTGTGCCCGTACAGCTGTTTACGACCACATATGGGTTGTTTCTGTAAACTACAGAATCAGAGCCATAAATATTGAGTTTTGTTTGGCTGTTAACCCTTGCTTTGTTACTGGGCTTGCTTTGTTACTGGGAAAAATAGATTAAAATGGAAAATTTGCCCAAAAATTGAAATTCTGAAATTTCATCTCTATTTGCCAATAACTCTTGTGGAACACCTAAAGGGTTAACGATGTTTGTAAAATCTGTTTTGAATACCTTGAGGGGTGTAGTTTCTTAGATGGGGTCACTTTTATGGAGTTTCCACTCTAGGGGTGCATCAGGGGGGCTTCAAATGGGACATGGTGTCAAAAAACCAGTCCAGCAAAACCTGCCTTCCAAAAACCGTATGGCATTCCTTTCCTTCTGCGCCCTGTTGTGTGCCCGTACAGCGGTTTACGACCACATATGGGGTGTTTCTGTAAAGTTTGGTTTGGCTGTTAACCCTTGCTTTGTAACTGGAAAAAAATTATTAAAATGGAAAATCTGCCAAAAAAGGGAAATTTTGATATTGTATCTCTATTTTCCATTAATTCTTGTGGAACACCTAAAGGGTTAACGACGTTTGTTAAATCAGTTTTGAATACCTTGAGGGGTGTAGTTTCTTAGATGGGGTCACTTTTATGGAGTTTCTACTCTAGGGGTGCATCAGGGGGGCTTCAAATGGGACATGGTGTCAAAAAAAACAGTCCAGCCTTCCAAAAACCGTATGGCATTCCTTTCCATCTATAAACTACACCTTGAGGGGTGTAGTTTATAGAATGGGGTCATTTTTTGGTGGTTTCTATTATGTAAGCCTCGCAAAGTGACTTCAGACCTGAACTGGTCCCTAAAAATTGGGTTTTTGAAAATTTCTGAAAAATTTCAAGATTTGCTTCTAAATTTCTAAGCCTTGTAACATCCCCAAAAAATAAAATTACATTCCCAAAATAATCCAAACATGAAGTAGACATATGGGGAATGTAAAATAATAACTATTTTTTGGAGGTATTACTATGTATTATAGAAGTAGAGAAATTGAAACTTATACATTTGCTATTTTTTACAAATTTTTGGTAAATTTGGTATTTTTTTATAAATAAAAAATGATATATTTTTTTTACTTCATTTTACCAGTGTCATGAAGTACAATATGTGATGAAAAAACTATCTTAGAATGGCCTGGATAAGTCAAAGCGTTTTAAAGTTATCAGCACTTAAAGTGACACTGGTCAGATTTGCAAAAAATGGCCTGGTCCTTAAGGTGCAATAGGGCTGAGTCCTTAAGGGGTTAAATGAGCTGTCTAGTTGAGCAAAAACCCTATAGATCATGTGATTTATTATATGAAATGAGCACTTCACTGATGCTCTCATCGATGGTGACAATAGGGAGGAGAGTCATGTGATAGGACTCGATGGTCACGTGTGCGCTTCATCTGGAAGGTGGAAGTGTGCGCATCATTTACTCTTGCGCAGTTCGTTGATTGTTATGCTAAATGTGTGCACTAAGCTAATTATCACACCGAGAACTATCTGTTACACCGGAATCCATGCTGGCTAAGTGTCCACATATCTATGTTTTTAATTATATGTTTTTAATTTAGCACTTTCTTAATCTATGGTTGATGATCAGCATATTTATATGAATTTGAGTATGAATTGGAGACACCTTTATTAATTTTTACACTAAGTAATAACCATGAGAACCACAAAATATTTACAATCATGTATATTCATGTATAATCAAATATCAGTATAATCTAATCATGTATGCACACGTTTTATGCGCAATTATGTTATTAATGAGTTATATTGAGAACCCTATTTATATGCACAGAGCACCTATGTATATTGTCACTGCTTGAGAAAGGTCCCAGTGAATGGACCGAAACGCTGCTGTCTGGTGATTGTAATATACTTTTTGATACATATTTGGAAAGTGCTGTGGAATTTTGTATTTTATATTATTTGGTAACTATTCTAAAGTCTGGCTCCAGATCAATACTGACTGACAAAAACAACAATTACTACTACATATAGTCAAATTAAATTAGTAGAAGGATTTAGACTAAACAAATCCCAGCTTGTCAAGTGATGTTTGCTATTTGATGCCAAATGTGCACTGGCACCACTTTCTGGGGGAAAGTGAAACATTCAGTAGGATATCCAGGGGAGAAATGTCTATGAGGCAAGGTGAGCACCATTCTCCCGGAAATGCTCTTTTCTGATTACAGGCAGCAGCAAACTTGCAACAGGTCCAGGCAATAGTCCAGGGGAGCTGGGCTCTGGTAACCATGTAGTATCCAAATATCTATTGAGCACTTTCCTTATACCCCCCCCCCCCTCTTCCATTCTCTTTACTGCAGCATCTTTAAAAAGATAAAGAAAAAAGTATGCAGATCCCTCCTCTCTAATAGAAGCTTCTGGCTGTGCAGTGGTTGGGTTTGGGGTGGCCTCAATGCTACGCTGGGTCCTCTGAACTCCGTTGAGATATCACCACGTGTTGCTGCACTCTGGAAGGGATGGTAAGGTGTGGTGCACCCCAATAGGAGAAAAGTCCAGAGAGCCAGGGTCTGATATAAGCCAGTATACTTCTTTACTGGAGGAATTCAGGTGCAAAACAATACAGGCAAGACATAAGATTGACTTCTCCAGTGTCCTTCTGTGCAGAAGAGGGGTTTGATGCTGAGGAAAAGTCTGAGCTAGCTGTCCCTCTCAATCTCTCTCAGAAGGATGGTACCCATGCCAAAGATGTCTTCTTATGGTCGCTCAATAGTATGGCACAGTCTCCTCTTCTAAGCACTGTTCCATAACTTCAGAACACTAGGGTCTCTGACTGCTCTCCTTATATACAGTTTTTGGTTGAACTAAAACCTTCTAGTGGGAGGGGTGAAGTGGAGAAACTCAGCACAAACAGATACAAAGCTACAACTCCCATCTGTTATAGACTTACATTACAGCTTCAGTGATACTTAATGGCAATGACACAGCATTTTTCTTGACAAAAAAAAGTTTTCAGACATAACAACAGAGCTGAACAAGACATTCTAAAGTTTAGTCTGTCTGGTTTTCATGGTAAACAAATCTGGCTTTTTCCCCTCCAAAACATGATCTTCTTTAAACCCTATGGTAGCTGTGGAAAATTACTAGCTTCTCATTCAAAGTCCCAAGAAAGTAGTCTTTCAGTAATCATTAACCCTTTTCACAGAGCCTCGCCATATAAAATGCAGTTACACAGTATTAAAGAGTATAAGCCAATGCAAGTTAGCCCTTTCAAGTGAAATAAAGTAAGAAGTTTATAACTTTGCATAGGGGAAATAGGCAAATGTCTACAAATGTCCAGACTTCAAAGTACCCCTGCTCCAGGGCACTACAGCTGTAGAGACTAAAGACCATATCCACTGCTATCACCACTAGCTGCAGGGTTGAAACTCCAGGTAATAGAGTGAAGATTTAGCATATGATACATTTGAATATTATGTCGATTAATTAAAGAGGTAATACAAGTAGACTTGTATACCATTCATATTTGCCATCCAATTATGTATTCTGTACATCAGGGTTCAGCAACCTCTGGTTCTCAAACTGCTGTTAAGCCACAACTCTCAACATGCACACTTGCAAGGCTGCTCCTTTAGCTCCAAGGGAAGTGAATGGAGCATTCTGGGAGTTGTGGTTTCAGAACAGTTGGAGTACTGGTGGTTGCTGATCCCTGCTGTGTTTCAAAATAAAAATTAAGTAAATAAAAAAAGCTAAAGTAACATAAAATGAACAAAACAAATTTAGCCAATTCGATACTGGGTTCATACAAGGTAAAATCTATAAACTTTAAAAAGATGTAAAGCGAATATGTGACCATGTTTAGAGAACATCCCTCATTTCTACTCTACAAGAGGATTACAATCATGTTATTTTGATAGATCACAGCAGTGGAGTGAGTAGCGTTTGCTGAGACCTCATCTGACTGCAGATGACACACAAAAAAAAAAGAGGTTTTGTCACATACCTACTGGAAAAAACGTTATCAGAAAATACTATAATTGCTTTGAGTTAAGTCCTCGGTTCAAAAGTGCTTTACACAAGGAAGATTAATTTGAAATAATCATTTTTGGTGTTTTTTTTTTTTTTAAAGCACAGCTGTTTCTGAGCTTGAAATGTATTCCAGCTGTGGCTCACATGGGGCTGACTATTAGCCTGATTGTTAGGCTTGGAGAGATGTTCTTAAGACAGATTAATAGGCTAAATTACTATGTGCTATAGTGTGTCATTTTAAGGAAGCTGTAGATGTCTGTGCTTGTGTGTATGCATGACTGATCTTTCTTCTTGGAGCTAGTGTTCTATATCTTTTTCAGCACATCAGTATGAGAAATATGAATGTATCTTTGTATAAAAAAAAAGTCGGTTCTAGAGATGAGCGAATTTCTCAAAAATTTGATTTGGCCAGTTTGCCGAATTTTTCGAAAAGATTCGCTTCGATCCCAATTTATTCACGCAAATTAAGTTAAAAAAACGCTATTTCCAGGGTGCAGAGAGCCTTTATAGTGGTGTGGAACACTGTGCCTTGCAGTAACAAGCATAGAGAGTCTGCTGTGGTAGTGAAATAATACTGTGAGTCAGTATGACATGCAGATAACAGGGGTCGCTCTTAGAATCACTGCATACTTAACTTATCTGTGCAGTAACAGAGCCAAAACGGACCAAATAACTGAAGTATCAACTGATTCCACATAGATGTCTACAGAACCTGTTCTATTAAATGCTTATACAAGTAGAACCCCCCTGACAGAGTGGAGAGGGTGTCAGCACTAAGTTTGTGTTGACGTCACTAATTAATTTGCCCTTCCTCTGATCCGTCAGCACAATAGCCCACAAAAAACAGATCCTGTCTATGGAGCACACGCCTTCACTCGGTCAGCATTTGCTCAATAATCCATCAGTATTGCTAATGCCAAAAAAAAAAAAAAAACTGCAGTGAATCTAAAACAGAGATGACACGTCAATAGAATATTTGCATGTCTTCTGTGTTTTGTACCCACTCCTGCTTTTGGCTACCAAATCATAAGCCAATTCTGATGAGACCAAACAGGCCTTACAGCTGTTACACTGAGAGGATACGTTGTGCGTCTCATTTTTCCTTCCTTCTGACAGATCAGAAGAAAAGTCAAATAAATGATGATGTCAGCCAGGCCGAAAGCCAAAATTGTGGACCAGTCATGAAGTGGGGAGGGTGGAAACAGCATGAGAAGTCCACAGAGTGCACCTATGACATAATGCTGAGGTGGAGGCAGCATGAGGAGACCACAGAGTGGCCCAATGACAGGGTCTGGAGGTGGAAGCAGTATGAGGAGGCCACCGAGTGGCACAATGACAGAGTCTGGAGGTGGCAGCATCAGGAGAAGGCCACCGAGTGGCACAATGACAGAGTCGTGAGGTGGCAGCAGTATGAGGAGGCCACCGAGTGGCACAATGACAGACTCTTGGCAGCAGTATGAGGAGGCCACGGAGTGGCACAATGACAGAGTCTGGAGGTGGCAGCAGTATGAGAAGGCCACCGAGTGGCACAATGACAGAGTATGGAGTTGGCAGCAGTATGAGGAGGCCACTGAGTGGCATAATGAAAGAGTCTGGAGATGGCAGCAGTATGAGGAGGCCACCAAGTGGAAAGATGACAGAGTCTGGAGGTGGCAGCAGTATGGGGAAGCCACCGAGTGGCACAACAACAGAGTCTGGAGGTGGCGGCAGCATCAGGAGAAGGCTACAGAGTGTCACAATGACAGAGTCTGGAGTTGGCAGCACCAGGAGAAGGCCACTGAGTTGCACAATGACAGAGTCTGGAGGTGGCAGCAGTATGAGGAGGCCACCGAGAGGCACAATGACTGAGTCTGGAGGTAGCGGCAGCATAAGGAGGAGGTCACAGGTGGCACAATGACCGAGTCTGGAGGTGGTGGCAGAAGCAGCATAAGGAGGATACCACAGAATGGTAAGGTGACCTTGTGTGTAGTAGGCAGCAGCAGCATCAGGATACAACAGAGTGGCAAGGTGACATAGTGTGGAAATGGCAGCAGCAGCATCAGGAAACAACAGAGTGGCAAGGTGACATAGTGTGGATATGGCAGCAGCAGTATCAGGATACCACAGAGGGGCAAGGTGACATAGTGTGGAGATGGCAGCAGCATCATCAGGATGCCACAGAGTGGCAAGGTGATATTGTGTGGCTATGGCAGCAGCAGCAGCATCAGGATACCACAGAGTGGCAAGGTGACATAATATGGATATGGCAGCAGCAGCATCAGGATACCACAGAGTGGCACAAGCCATCAGTTCTCTAAAAGGTGCAGAGTCCACCACTTGGAAAGGGAGGGACTGCAGCACCAGTGATGAGTGGCAGGGACAATATTCAAATTTGTGAATATTTGGGTGAATTTTTGGCATATATTCGCGAATTCGAGAATTCGTGATCTCCAGTCATTATTTTCTTCATTGCAAAAATCGGCAACCGGAAAATTCGCAATATGAAAATTTGCTATTAACACTACTCCTAAAGTCAAAGATATTGCAGTCTTCTCATTGGCCCACAAGCAAGAAGCAGTGACAGATTATAAGTACTGATAAAAAAAAAAATCTAAAATATTCTCGATTTACGAAGATATATTACTATATTCTATATATTCGTGAATTCTCAAAATACCAATATTCACAATAAAAATTTGCTATTTGAATATGCGCGATCAACACTATGCAGCACCAGCAACTTGGCCAGGAGCACATTCAGCTTCTGCGCTGTTGGATGAGTGCACTCATACGGCTGACTCTTGGAAATCGCTTCGGTGATCGATTGCTGATGGAATGACGAGGAGGAGGAGCAGGAGCATCTGGACCAGCAAAGACAGACAGCTCCCTTCGGCTGAGGTGGCGGAGCCTTCACTGGCTGAAACCGGGTACATGCCACTGGGTGATGCAGTTGATGCCGACTGTTTACTGGGGGTGTCTGATGTCAGTTTAGATGAAATGGATGACCAAGTTAACCAATCAAGAACTGCTGGGTTGCTGGTCAAGACACGATCGCTAGATGGCACCTCTCGCTGCGACTCCTGCTGCCACGCACCCTTACTCTGCTGTGACCTTTGCCTGCACCAGAAACATTTATGCCTCTGCCACTCCTCTGTGCATGGACTAGCATTTCTCTGTCTGACATACTTTTAGCTGAACTAAATAAATTAAAAGCAAATTAAAACACCCCTAAAAGCGATGAATATATTTTTATTTTTGTACTGAAATAAGCCACTAAACGCTTTCACCACAAATAACTGCAGCAATAAAGTGTGTATATATATTTTTCTTTCTGTACTGAAATAGGCCACTAAATGCTTTCACCACAAATAACTGCAACAGTAAAATGTGTATATCTTTTTCTTTATGTACTGAAATAGGCCATTAAATGCTTTCACCACAAATAACTGCAACAGTGAAGTGCGTATATTTTTTTCTTTCTGTACTGAAATAGGCCACTAAACGCTTTCAACACATATAACTGAATGAACTGAAAATATATTTTTCTTTTTGTGCTGAAATAGGCCACTAAGCGTTTTCATCACAAATAACTGCAACAGTGAAGTGCGTATATATTTTTATTTTTGTATTGAAATAAACCACTAAACGCTTTCACTACAAATAACTGCAACAATGAAGCACATATATTTTTTTATTATTGTACTGAAATAAGCCACTAAACGCTTCCACCACAAATAACTACAACAGTGAAGTGCGTATATATTTTTCTTTTTGTACTGAAATAGGCAACTAAACGCTTTCACCAAAATAACTGCAACGGTGAAGTGCGTATATATTTTTCTTTTTGTACTGAAATAAGACACTAAATGCTTTTACCACAAATAACTGCAACAGTGAAATGTGTACATATTTATCTTTTTGTACTGAAATAGGCCACTAAATGCTTTCAACACATATAACTGCAGAATGAACTGAGAATATATTTTTATTTTTGTACTGAAATAGGCCACTAAGCGTTTTCACCACAAATAACTGCAACAGTGAAGTGCCTATATATTTTTCTTTCTGTACTGAAATAGGCCACTAAACACTTTCATCACATATAACTACAGAAGTGAAACACGTATATATTTTTCTTTTTGTGCTGAAATACGCAACTAAACGCTTTTACCACAAATAACTGCAATGCGTATATATATTTTTTTGTACTGAAATAGGCCACTAAAGGCTTTTCAACATAGCACTTGCACACCAATAAAAAGAACAAATTGCTGGAATGACTGAGCTGTATGCCTATTTGAATTCCTAAATAATATTTTCCTGCACTTGTAAATCGCTTTTCTAACACTCTCCCTACCGCTTTATGACATCTCTCTCTGCACTATGATGCCGTGAAATGATTCCTCCCTATCCTTTCCCTGCACTTATAAATCGGTTTTTCATTTTTTTCCCACAAACAGGTTTTTCCTATTGCTGTCCCTAGTGCCTTCTCACGTCTGTCCCTGCACTCAGAACGCTGGAAAATGTCTGAATCCAAGATGGCCACCGTATTGATAGGGCTGTGACATCACTGGCTGGCTGCTGATTGGCTGCATGCATGGCATTATTGGTCATCCTGCCTTACCGGAGTTCCTTGCCCCATGTCCTCACACGTGTAGCCACCATTTTAGGAAAAATTGTGATTCGTTACCACGAAGCAAGAGGAAATTTGCATTCATTGCAAATCAAATTTTTCCTGAAATTCAGATCAAATTCCAGTTTGTCAGCTTCGATTTGCTCATCTCTAGTTGGTTCTAAAAACAGACAATACTGAATGGCTGAAGTAAAATCATCATGACAAACTGGGAGATAAAAAGAAGCAATGTCGCTGTTGGCTTTGAGCTATGCTTGTTATTTCAGCTGTCGAGGTCCACATAGGGCTTGTGTAGGTAGTATTGAAGCGGGGGGGGGGGGGGGGGGCTGGGAATGCTGAATGGTGGCTTCATTCTTTCATTCTATTAAAGTGGTCCTCCAGTTCAAAAATAAACTACATTAACTGGGGAACCAACATGATACTTTCCTGGTGCCCTCCTTTTAATATTTTCACCTGCAGATCCACCAACTCTTCTGGCATACAAGATGGCTGCAATGCTTCTCAGACTTCCCAATGCACAGTGTGCATTTGTTAGTCCAAGACACTTCCTGCTTGTCCAGCCCTGCTCTTGGATTGGCCGCTATTGTTCACATGCAGTGGTGGCCAATCCAATGGCAGCAGTAAATGTCCTGGACTACCAAATGCACAGTATGCAACAGGTAGTCTGAGAATCCATGTGGCCATCTTGGTTTATTCCCATGCAAACTTTTTTCTTAAACCAATAGGTCTTTTTTTTCCCCCTGCCATTTGCATATTGGTTTTCTAAGACTAGGGTCACACAGAGGATTTTTAGCGCTGAAAAAAATCTGATTCAGAACCTGCATCAGTTTTTTTTTTCCATTCTTTTTTTTCCTAAGGCTGAGTTCACACGAGCGTGACAGATTAGGTCCGGATGCGTTCAGGGTGCGTTAAGTTAAACTCGCACCATTTTGCAAGCAAGTTCAGTCAGTTTTGTCTGCGATTGCGTTTAGTTGTTCAGTTTTTTCCGCGCGGGTGCAGTGCGTTTTGATGCATTTTTTAACGCGCGTGATAAAAAACTGAAGGTTTACAAAAAAAAATTCTTAGCAACCATCAATGAAAAACGCATCGCACCTGCACTTGCTTGCGGATGCAATGCGTTATTCACGCAGCACCATTCACTTCTATGGAGCCAGGGCTGCGTGAAAAACGCAGAATATAGAACATGCTGCGATTTTAAAGCATTGCAGAAGTGATGCGTGAAAATAAAACGCTCATGTACACAGCCCCATTGAAATGAATGGGTCAGGATTCAGTGCGGGTGCAATACGTTCACCTACTGCATTGCACCCGCGCGGAAATCTCGCCCGTGTGAACGCAGCCTAACATGTTTTTTAATGCGGTTTTGGGTGTGGTTTCAGCAAGGATTTTCATTCCTGTTCATTTTCAATAGAATCCGGGTAAAGAATAGACAGGACACTTCTTTTTTTCTGCAGTGTGGTTTTTAAAACCACAAACAGAAAAAAAGTGCTGTATAGTTTAACATGCGGATTCCCCATTGAAATCAATGAGGAAGGTCTTCATGCGTTTTTATTATTAAGCATATTCACTTATTATAAAGTATATTCTTTTACTATTATTATTATTATTATTATTATTAATACAATACTAATATTCATTTGTACTACTACAAATACTATGGATGATCAAGTATTTTACTTTACTAGTATGGGAAAAAATACCATATCCTGGGATTTTAGGCATCAGTCTTGTTGCTGATCAAAGGAGTTGTCTAGCCCTTTTTAAAATGATGGCCTGTCATCTGGATAGGCCATCACTATTTGATCGGAAGGGGTCCGACATTACGCACCTTTGCTGATCAGCTGTTTTGTGTAACTCTGTTATCTTTTCATGTTACTGAGCTCAACTGTCTTTCCAATTATTTGGATCTTCTCATAATACTGTAAAATAGCAATTTCCTTCAACATACACCTTTTCCCTTTTTTATAAGCAGCAAGCTCAAGAGCATTAAAACATCTTATGCTCGGTTTCTTAAGTCTTGTTTTTGATCATTAAAATGGGTTGTCTGGCTCAAAAAATCTTAAATGCATAACATGTACAATTTACAGTACTCATACTTGTCAATAACAAAGATGTGCCAATCTTCCAATGTTGGCACCTGTCCTGAGTCCCCTGACTCTGCTTCCGACTTGTGCTTGACACCACATTCTGTATATATAAGAATGTCATCAGTGGTGTGTATGAAGGGGGGTGGCTGACTGAAATACTGTAGCTAAACCATGCCCCTTCTTTGTCATGACCGATACATAGACAGAGAAGGGGGCTGGCTTAGCTATTATGCTGATTCAGTCAACCAGTACCCTTTATAAGCTCTCTTGTGTGACACACAAGCCAGAAGTGATGCTGTGGAATCTTGTACCAGCACTGACAGTGGGAGAAAATGTAAATCTTGGTATTTAAAACACATTTATAAATAATTTCTGAGGTGGAAACACCTCATCAAAAATCATATAGAGGCTCATGGGTTTCAACCAGTGCTCTTAGATAGTCTATGTCCCCCATACAACCTGATGGTTAAGATATACTACAGCCAGAGCAAGATAGAGAGGAGAAGAACCATGATCATGTACAGTATAAAGATGACATACAGTAGTTGTGGAGTAAATGCAATTGGTAACTAAGGCTATCATTATTACTTTTAATCTTCCAAGTACTAGACTACATTGTATTTCTGTACTCGGAAAGATGTCTGCTAGGTCACTTTCTGTCTTAAGCTGCCTATAGACCTAAATAATAATTTGGACTATTTCAAGATGATTCACAATTATTGTTACTTGTGTGATAGTAAAGATGATCAGTTCCAACCCTGATCTTTCCTTGTATATTAGCAGTTAATGCTACAATTGTGATCCAAGAATAATCTATGGCGCAAGTAAATGCAGGAGAATTCCAAGATACAAACTTTCTGTGTGCCCCCTTCCTAATCAATGCTTGTCATATCTTGACCAAATCTATGGCCAATGTTAGATGTTTTCCAGTTGGCATATATTTTTTTTTAGATATTTTGCAGTTTACTTGTTTTAAGGGGTCTTGTAAAGTGATGGCTGTGATAAGTAGATGGCCCACCTTGTATCACACATTATATGTTATGTGGTTATGTCATATGTCCCATTGTATCTTTAAGGATAATATTGCATGTTGCTAGGAAGTATTCATGAGGGGCCCAGACATTGAGTCTCCACTCACACCAGGTAGCCCAGGGACGTGCCTAGGACCAAAATGTTAATCATTTTCATAATCACATAATCACAGTACATCAAGGGATTCACATGAAGCCTAAACACCCCATGCCTTCATGTTTCCCCACTTAACAAGGATCTAATCTTCTGTAGACACTACATGACAAATTTTTAGTGTATATAGGATCTGTATAATAAAATATGAATTATGGAAGTATGCCTGTGCCTGTATCTCCTGTTGTAAATGCTGGCAGTCATGTTTTGGTCATATTTCATATCTGCCATTTGGAACGGAAGGCGGGTGAGCATGAATAATGAAACGACTCCCCGAGGGACGAACCAAGATGGAGGAGTTTCTCCTCCCAGCCCCACCCCTTTTGTGGAAGGGAAATAAAAAACACATTACCATGGACATTTTAAGGGACACAAGTTGGTAGACATCTGATTGGAGTGTGTATATCTTCTTACCTGTCTCTGGGACAGCAAGGACTTTCACCACACAATGTGATAGATATTTGACTTTCTTTTTTCTCTTTTATTTCAAAAGTGTCTTTGCACATGTATCTATGTCTTTATTTTTGTAGCTAAATTCTGTACCTTTTGCACATTAAAACATAAAACTTTAATGGTTTTCCTTGTTTCCCTAAAGAACTTAGGCATTCTCTATAGAGCATAAGTGTGGCTGGTGTTACTGTGTGCCTGCTTGGCAGCAGAGCTTGTTGTGTTAAATTGGTTGGTGGCAGCAAATCTGTTCCTGGGTGTGTACTGGTTGAAGGTATGTGTTTTGCTCAAGTAATGGCCTGAGCTTGGGGTGAGATTGAGCTGTGGAGTACCGTTACCCCTTGGTCACACCCTGGTCACAGTGGTCTAGGGCAGTGAGGTGGGGCCCATTTGATTCCCTGTCCCTCATACGTGGCAATTAGAGATGAGTGAAGTTTTGAAAAATTTGATTAGGCTGCTTCGCTGAACTTTGACAAGAAATTTGATTTATTACAAATTCTGTTGTCACAAATCACTTTTACGGGGAACGGTAATTGTGCCGCTCTCTGTCATTTAACCCATCAGTTGCCGCATTCAGCGCTGATCACAGCATCTGTGACTCATATTCAATCTTTCAGGGCTTTATTTAGGGGTTACATTTTTTTTTTTACTCACCTCATCCACTTGCCCGCAGAGAGGCCGTTTTCTCCAGTCTTGATTGAAGAAAATCCGCCAATGGACTTGGTGAGGGGAGAATATTTTTTTTTACAGCCACTACTTTGGGAAAAATTAAAGCGCAAGGAAATTCGACTTCATGATAAATCAAATTTTTCCTGAAATGTGGATCAAAGTCCATTTCGGATACTTTGATTCGCTGAACACTACTGACAATACCATACTTCTACAATATGCCATCAAATTATGATCAGAGCTGGTCTGTCCTCAGCACGCCAACAAAAAACTAAGGGCTTATTTCTGGTTTAGCACTACCATACCTTCTAGGTTTTCCCTGTACAGCAATACTTCTCACTTCTGAGCTCTGAAGCCAGCCTTCTTTCATTTAATAGGATTGCTGTGGCATGCAGGGGAGAAAAATGAAGGGGATACGATACAGTGTGAGTGTTATAGCACAATTCAATACCTGCCGTTTAACTCCTCCTAGTGGGTACAGCTGCCAGAGCTCTCACATGTCTTCTTCTGCCCCCACGTATGTGTCTATGGCTGCCAACATCTTGCTGTTCCCTCCTGGCAGTCCCATCGGAGTACTGCTGCTCTGCCCACTCCATGTAGGCTGAGGTCTGCATCTTGCTTGCTCCACCTCTCACTGCCTATAGGATCAGAAATTGTTCCCTCTGACTCTGAAATGCACTTTTATCTAATGAAAAACACTACCACCCCCACCCCGATTGTCAACATGTGGGTAGTGGTCATCTGAGACTATTCACAGGCTAAGTGAATAAAGCAGCCACAGCTAAAGTCATAGCTCACTGATATCTGTCAGGGTACCATCCGACATTGTTTCCTTTAAGCCATGGGGTATCCAAAACACCTTAAAAACTCATAATTTGCAGGCAATGTGAAGAAATAATTCACAGGCTGGTAAATGCTATTTAGATTTGCCTAGATTTGACAAATTGTCTTTCCTTCCTGATTGGTTTACCAGCCCCCTGTTTGTTAACATCAGTCTTGATTCACTGTATTTAATTGGCTCACACAGAGTTCATCTGATTATTCTGCCAAGTGGAGCATAACAAGAAACCTTTACAAGTCTTAAGTCTCAGGCTGTGGTTAAGAATTAATTAAGAATTAAAAGGAACTATCCATTAGCACCAGTGTTAATTATTATGTCTATTAACTATGTAGCAATCTCTATCACTATTATAGTAAAATCAAGTATGCTATATATTTATTGGAGTTTTAATAATTTTGTTTAATCCAGTTGTGTTTTCTAATTTTTTTAAACAATACATTAAGAATAACAACTCATATTAGCTCAAATGTGTTCTGACCCATGAAGTCTTCATCCTGCTGCGAAATAGCTGTGCTTCATAAATTTCAGGGTATTAATTAGCAAAGTTTTGGGCCACAGTAAAGATAAAATGATTCTATTCAGACAAAAGATATATAAAATAAAACAAAGATACAAAAAAATACATAAAAAAAACTGATTGGAAAGTGAGTAATAAAAAGTTTTTGCACCATAATTTGTCTACTGCTCGTCTACTTCATTTTCTTAGCATTATTACTGTTTATACATAAGTCCGCATAGGATTATGAATAGGTCTTCATTAGAATCTCCTGGACATGTTATGCCTTAAGGTAACTAAATGGCTTGTACATTTTCCTCATACTTCGTTCTCTTCAACCCTTTTTTTTAAATAAATAAGCCACACTAACGAACAGCTGATTGGCGCTGGTCTTGCATCTCTATTGATAGAATACAAGCACTTATTGTAACTAAAACCTCAGTTGTGCACAACACCAGAGAACTGGACTTCACAATTACCCTTCCAATACCTAGCAATGGACCTTGGTACTCAGATACACCCAGGACTTACAGTTGGGCTGAACTGCACAACAATTGGATGGTTACAAAAGAAACATGTAAAAAAGCATCCATCAACATTAGTGGAAAACAAGACAATAAATAAGCTCACTGGTGAATGACAGGAACTGAATGCTGAGGGTCACAGGAGAAGATGATCCAGCAATGGAGTGCATGGCTCGTGTATGGTATACAGGTAGATAGCGGATGAATGATCATAAACAGAAATAGAGCAATATTGAACTGACCCTATCTGAAATCAAGTCAGCAAACTAGCCTGGATAGTCCAATAATAATATAGTGAGGTCTGGAAGAATAAAGGTTTAGCAATCAGCAACTCTAGCCTAATCAATCAAACCTAGATTCAGATGCAGGACATTTGCATAGCAACTACCCAAGCAAAGTTAGTAATTAGGTGAAAGTGTGAAAATGAAGCAACTGATGGTCATAACAGGTATACTAAGTAAAAGCCTGGACACAGGGGCGTAGCTATAGGGGGTGCAGAGGTAGCAGTCGCTACCAGGCCCAGGAGCCTGAGGGGGCCCAAAGACCCTTTGGCCACATAAGAAGACACCGGTAGCTGGAGGGAAGGGGCAAGTTCAAGAATTTGAAAATGGGAGGAGTGCTGTTTCAATTTTTGTCTCAGGGAGCACAAAGACTATGTGCTCTCCTGCTCCTGGCCACAAAGCACTGAGGGAAGGGGAACCCAAGCTGAACTCTCGCACCAGGGCCCATGAGCCTTCAGCTATGCCCCTGCCTGGACATATATTACATGGATAGGCCTGGAGCACTAGAGGGAGAGACACTACTTGTGAGTTGCTTTGCATTCTGGCTTATGAAGTGGGGATCTTCTATAATATCTATATGCCCTAACATGGCATATGGAAAGGAATCTTTTTATAAAAGAAACAGTGTATAAATGTAAATTACTTTCTAACACGTTGTCTTATTTAAAGGGTTTTCCAGGGGAATAATTTTTTAACACAGGGTCAAAAGGAGCTAAAACAAAAAAAAATATTCTGGGCCCAGAAAATGGAGAGCAGCAAGGATCAAAGAAGTGTTGTTATGGCAGAGGTGGAGATCTGTAAGGGTATTATTTTAATTTTTAACCTATTAAAATCCATTTTTTTTAAATAAAATTATTCCCTGGAAAAATCTCTTTAAATTATATATCTAAACTAATATTAATACATAAAATAGAATGTGAATTTGCAGTATATATTTGAGGCATGACAAAATCTTACTTTCAGAAAACTAAATTATTACATTCTGTTCTCCAGCTTGTATACCACCTTTGAAATCAGAAATTTCTAAACATCTGTTGGCCTTCCTAAGAACAATTGTTTTGCTTGAAAAGCTTCCTATGGGGCCAGCAATTGGAAACAATGTGAGCTCGCTAAAATAACAGATTAAGGAAAATAACTGGAAGTGACTTGTGGAGCGGTGAGCTGAATCATTTTCCCAGGTCAGCCATGGGTCCTAGGAACTGTATATGACTGTTGCAACCATGCTTGTTAGTTTAGAGAAATTTTGCTCTATTATAGCTTTTTTAATTGCATTATATACAGTATGTGTCTTCGATGCACCACCCACGCTTAACGTACATATGGATACACATACATGTAAGTATAAATGTACATATCCTTTAAGAGAGGTGATTAAATTATGAGGTCAATTATTATATAAACCCTTTTAATAACAAGTAAGAAATATCTTGGTAATACAATGTGCATTGTTCTGGTATGGTACTTTCTATAACGTCAATGATTGTGTGGACCAGGAGCTCTTCATCATCATTCATGACATCACTTGGAGTTGAAGCTCTTGCACCCCATAGCTATACCTTTTAAAATCTGGATAGCTCATTCAAATGAACAGATAGGTTTTTAAATCCTTTCATGACCTGGGGTGTGTTAAACCTTCATAACCAGAGCCAACTTTCTGGCTTTCTTATCAATTAACATTATCTAACCATATTTTAGCTTTACATGTATCCAAGTACATATTTATTTATTTATTTTTAGTAGAGGCCTAAAAGTACTAAAAGTAGTACAAAAGGGAAAAAATAGTGACGGGTGGTAACTATTAGGTACAGTGTAACATATATTCTGCCTGACAGATACACATTAATGTCTTAAATGGAACCTGTCATCAACTTTATGTTGACCTCACGGAGGGCAGCATAAATTAGTGACCGAAATGCTGATTTCAGTGGTGTCGATGATATAAGGTTGGATAGTTCTCCAATTGGATTGCGTGGGTGTTAGGAGATGGTTCCCAAACCAGATATATGCAATTTAGAAAGACTCCTGTACTCCACTTGAGTTTCAGTATAAAGTTTTTATTTTGTGCGGTTCCAGTTGACTGGAACCGCACAAAATAAAAGCTTTATACTGAAACTCAAGTGGAGTACAGGAGTCTTTCTAAATTGCGATTTCAGTGGTGTGTCACTCATGAGCTAAAAGTAAGAGGTTGCTGAGAACCAGCATCATAATCATTGCAGCCCAGGCCTTGAGAAGAGTCATATCTACCTGAGAAGAGTCATGGTTATTCATAATCTCCTGCTCTCTCACCCATCTGCTGATGATTGGCAGTTCTCTTCTATAGAGAAAGGGAGAAAACTAGGTAGAAGACTGTCAGTCATCAGCAGGTGGGCAGGAGAGCAGGAATTTATGAAAAACCATGACTCTTCTCAGGTGGCCGTGACTCTTTTCCAGGCCCAGTGTCACAACCAGACAGCTGAGAATCTCTGACAGAAGCCTTTCAGAACCTCCTCCTTGAGTTTTCTTTGTTGTGGTATTCAGTTCCTCATCTCGTTAGCCTCTCTCAGCTGTCATGTAGTTGGACTGATTGCATCCCTTTAAATTCCGCCCCATAACGCATTACTGGGCGGCTTATACTTCTTCCTGGAGTGTATGTGCATGCTGATACTGTTTCCCCGTCTGCTACAAAGTTAAGTGCTGTACATTTATCTGTTATTTTCTGTTTGCTGGATCCCAGGTGACCCTGACTCCCTCCGTGTCTGGTGTAGGCAGCCGGTGGTCGTGTCCCCTCACTATTGTAGGGTGTTCAGGGGTTATATAGTCGAGGTACGTGGAAATGCAACCATCCACCTTTGGGATCTTTGCATAGGCTGAGCAGCCAGGGAAAGTGCTAGGTCTGGTGCAGGGGTCTCCCTTTTGGTTCCTTAGCTTTGGATCCAGTGAGTCATATATGCATGTTGCATTGTCTTGTTTCCTGTACACCGTCCGTGACATTATAAGCCGCCAAAACCGTCTCAAGCATGGATCCGGTTTCACTTTTGGCTGAACGCCTTCAGGGTCTTTCATTGGAGGTAGCTGATCTCCGCAGGACTTTTTCTCAGCTTCAAGTGACCGGTTCAGCTGGCGTTCATGGAGTTTGTTCTGAGCCTAAGATCTCGCTCCCGGATACGTTTTCCGGGGGTAGTGAGAATTTTGTGCCTTTTAGAGAGGCTTGCAAACTCCATTTTCGCCTTCTTCCTCATTCCTCTGGTGATGAGGAACGGAGGGTGGGGATCATTATATCGCTGCTCAGGGGTAACGCTCAGTCCTGGGCCTTTTCGCTGCCGGAGGGGGCACGGCCTCTCCGTTCAGTGGATGAATTCTTTTTAACCCTGGGTCAGATATATGATGATCCGGATCGTATTGCTCTGGCTGAGTCTAGACTACGTCTATTATGCCAGGGTAAACAATCCGCAGAGATATACTGCTCAGAATTTCGGAGATGGGCAGCTGATACTGGTTGGAAAGATGCTGCACTCCGAAGTCAATTTTCCATGGTCTTTCAGAGGGATTGAAAGATGCATTTGCCTTTCATGAAAGGCCTATTTCCTTGGACTCTGCTATGTCTCAGGCCGTTCGTATTGACAGACGTCTTAGAGAGAGAGGAGAGATCTCTCCTTCCTGTCATACTCAGTCCCATTCTGTGCGCAGGGGTCTCAGTCGCTGTCAGCCCCTTCTGAGCAGGAGCCCATGCAGCTGGGGTTGATTGCTTCTGACAATAGAAGATTCAGCCCGCATGGGAGGGTTTGTTTTTGTTGTGGAGGTATAAATCATTTGGCAAATGTTTGTCCCTCTAGGAGATTCAGGCAGTTCTCTGGGAGTAATAAAAAAGCAAAGGGGAAAAAATCTTTTAAAAATGTTCCGTCTGTTACTATTGGCAGGGTTGAGGCGGAAATTAAAGGTTTTCCGTGTGCTTGTAGTTCCCATTTTGTCCTGCCATTGATAATCAATTTGCAATAACTCATGGTTTCCAGGTGTGCACTTTGGGAAAGGATATTCCTGTTTTTGCTATTGATTCCGCTCCACTTTCTCAGAAATCATTAAAGGGGATAGTTCACAATATCCGTTTAATTGCGAGTGATGCTCATGTTGAGTATGTGTCATGTTTCGTCCTTAGCGGTTTGCCTACTCCTCTAGTGTTGGGGCTACCCAGGCTCACTAAACATAACCCCACCATTGATTGGCAAGCGAGGCAAATAAATGGTTGGAGTGACTTTTGCAGCGAGAATTGCCTCACGACATCTGTTTCTGAGGTTGCTACTAAGACTGTACCATCTTTTCTCTCTGAATTTTCGGATGTCTTCTCTGAGAGTGGAGTTCAGGATTTGCCTCCGCACAGGGAGTACGATTGCCCTATTAATATCATCCCAGGCGCCAAACTGCCTAAATCTCGTTTATACAATCTTTCCCAACCTGAAAGGATCGCTATGCGTGCTTATATCTCTGAGAGTCTGAGAAAAGGACACATACGACCCTCGAAGTCACCTGTTGCCGCTGGTTTTTTCTTTGTTAAGAAAAAAGATGGTTCTTTAAGACCTTGTCTGGATTTCAGGGAGCTGAACAGTATCACTATTCGTGACCCTTATCCGCTTCCTCTGATCCCGGACCTGTTTAACCAGGTTGTTGGGGCTAAAGTATTTTCCAAATTAGATCTAAGAGGGGCATACAACCTGGTCAGGGTCAGAGAAGGAGACAAATGGAAGACGGCCTTCAATACCCCTGAGGGCCATTTTGAAAATTTGTTTATGCCTTTTGGTTTGATGAATGCCCCAGCCGTTTTTCAGCATTTCGTGAACAGCATTTTTTATCATTTGATGGGAAAATTTGTATTAGTGTATTTGGATGACATTTTGATTTTTTCTCCTGATTTCAAAACTCATAAGGAACATTTACGTCAGGTCTTGCTCATCCTGCGGGAGAATAAATTATATGCGAAACTGGAAAAATGTGTGTTTGCGGTTCCAGAAATTCAATTTCTGTTTTTTTTTCTCGCCGCTTCTGGTTTTCGCATGGACCCCGAGAAGGTCCGCGCTGTGCTTGAGTGGGAGCTTCCTGAGAATCAGAAGGTGCTGATGTGTTTTTTGGGCTTTGCCAATTATTACAGGAAGTTTATTTTGAATTATTCGTCTATTGTTAAACCACTCACTGATATGACCAGAAAGGGGGTAGATTTTTCTTCTTGGTCGGTAGAGGCGCGTAAGGCTTTTTATAATATCAAGGAGAGTTTTGCTTCCGCTCCCATCTTGGTGCAACCTGATATTTCTTTACCCTTCATAGTTGAGGTTGATGCTTTTGAGGTGGGTGTGGGGGCGGTCTTGTCTCAGGGTTCCAATCCTGCCAAATGGCGACCGTGTGCCTTTTTCTCGAAAAAACTCTCCTCCGCAGAGAGAAATTACGACGTGGGAGATAGGGAATTGTTGGCCATCAAGTTGGCTTTTGAGGAATGGCGCCATTGGCTAGAGGGAGCCAGACACCCTATTACCGTGTTTACTGACCATAAAAATCTGGCCTACTTGGAGTCAGCCAAGCATCTGAACCCGAGACAGGCCAGATGGTCTTTGTTCTTTTCAAGATTTAATTTTGTTGTCACGTTCCGCCCTGGAGTTAAGAATGTGAAGGCAGATGCCCTGTCACGTTGTTTTCCGGGAGGCGGGAATTTTGAAGACCCGGGTCCCATTTTGGCCGAAGGTGTGGTGGTCTCTGCTCTTTTTTCTGAATTGGAGGCAGAGGTGCAGGCAGCCCAGTCAGAGGCTCCTGATCTTTGTCCTCCTGGGAGGTTGTTTGTGCCTCTCGCTTTAAGACACAAGATTTTTAAGGAACACCACGATACGGTCCTTGCTGAGCACCTGGGGGCAAGAGCCACACTGGATCTCATCGCTCGGAGATTCTGGTGGCCTGTGCTTCGTAAGTCGGTTGAGGGTTTTGTGGCAGCCTGCGAGACTTGCGCTCGTGCCAAAGTCCCTCATTCACGGCCATCAGGTCTTCTCCTTCCCTTACCCATTCCTTCCCGTCCTTGGACACATCTGTCCATGGACTTCATAACGGACCTGCTTCGTTCCTCGGGGAAGACTGTGATTCTGGTGGTGGTTGACCGTTTTAGCAAAATGGTGCATTTCATCCCTTTTCCTGGTTTGCCCAATGCTAAGACGCTGGCGCAGGCATTTATTGATCACATTGTCAAATTGCACGGTATTCCTTCAGACATAGTCTCTGATAGGGGCACGCAGTTTGTTTCCAGATTCTGGAAGGCTTTCTGTTCTCGCTTGGGGGTTCGGTTGTCATTCTCTTCTGCTTTCCACCCGCAGTCGAATGGCCAGACGGAGCGCGTCAATCAGAATCTGGAGACATATCTGCGCTGTTTTGTGGCGGAGAATCAGGAGGATTGGTGTTCTTTTTTGTCCCTTGCTGAGTTTGCTTTAAATAACCGTCGTCAGGAGTCCTCTGATAGGTCACAATTTTTTGGTGCATATGGGTTTCATCCGCAGTTTGGGACTTTCTCGGGAGAGGGGTCTTCTGGTTTACCTGATGAGGACAGATTCTCCTCGTCTTTGTCTTCTATTTGGCAAAAGATTCAGGATAATCTAAAGAGCATGAGTGAGAGATATAAGCGTGTGGCAGATAAGAGACGTGTGCTTGGTCGGGACCTGAATGTTGGTGATCTGGTGTGGTTGTCTACCAAGAATATCAAATTGAAGGTTCCCTCCTGGAAGTTGGGTCCTAGGTTTATTGGGACTTACAAAATCCTGTCTGTCATCAATCCTGTTGCCTACCGTCTTGATCTTCCTCAGACTTGGAAGATCCATAATGTTTTTCATAAGTCCTTATTGAAACCTTATGTTCAACCCATTGTACCCTCGCCTTTGCCTCCTCCTCCAATTATGGTTGATGGGAATCTTGAATTTCAGGTCTCTAGGATTGTGGATTCTCGTCTTGTCCGCGGTTCTCTCCAGTACCTTGTTCATTGGGAGGGTTATGGTCCTGAGGAGAGGATGTGGGTCCCAGTGACGGACATTAAGGCCTCTCGTCTCATCAGGGCTTTCCATAGGTCCCATCCTGAGAAGGTGGGCTCTGAGTGTCCGGAGTCCACTCGTAGAGGGAGGGGTACTGTCACAACCAGACAGCTGAGAAGCTCTGACAGAAGCCTTTCAGAACCTCCTCCTTGAGTTTTCTTTGTTCTGGTATTCAGTTCCTCATCTCGTTAGCCTCTCTCAGCTGTCATGTAGTTGGACTGATTGCTCCCCTTTAAATTCCGCCATATAATGCATTACTGTGCGGCTTATACTTCTTCCTGGAGTGTGTGTGCATGCTGATCCTGTTTCCCCGTCTGCTACAAAGTTAAGTGCTGTACATTTATCTGTTATTTTCTGTTTGCTGGATCCCAGGTGACCCTGACTCCCTCCATGTCTGGTGTAGGGAGCCGGTGGTCGTGTCCCCTCACTATTGTAGGGTGTTCAGGGGTTATATAGTCGAGGTACGTGGATATGCAACCATCCACCTTTGGGATCTTTGCGTAGGCTGAGCAGCCAGGGAAAGTGCTAGGTCTGGTGCAGGGGTCTCCCTTTTGGTTCCTTAGCTTTGGATCCAGTGAGTCATATATGCATGTTGCTTTGTCTTGTTTCCTGTACACCGTCCGTGACGCCCAGTCTGCAATGATTGTGATATTGGTTCTCGGCAACCACTTACTTTTAACTTATAAATGACACACCGCTGAAATCAACTCGCCTGTATCTACTTTATTCTGCTGTTAGTATGGACAGCATAAAGTTGATGACAGGTTCCCTTTAACATATGACTCCCATGCAGAACCCAATTATGTAGCAAAACAATTCTAAACGTGTGGGTATTGGTTCTAAGAACTGTGCTTTTTTTTTGGTGAAGGGTAGTTTTTTTATGTTTTTATTTTTTTTCTAAGTTTACTTTTACTAAATGTGTTCCCTGCTGTCCTTATAGACAGGACAGGTTAACAGTGATCCGATGGTAATATCTAGTGTTCAGGGAAGCATTCAAAGTGGAATTCAGTCTAAGGTTAAGGAAAACGTAGATTAGAAACAAAACGAATTTCCTCGTGCTTTGTGGTAAAAAATCAGCTTTTACTAAAATGCTGGCTGCACATGTTACAAAGCGAAACTAAGTGTAAAGGAGATAAGCCCGTAAACATAAGATCACCCATAATGCCGCGCAGACAGCCATTCTGCCAATAGCCATCCCTTGTGATGTTACAGCCCTATAAAATCATCATCCCGCACTGTCTCCACCATTGTCTTGTGAGCTGAGCATAGGGAGAGACGTTGCAAGTGTTCATATGCTTGGAACAGTGTTGTAAAAAATGATTAATAGAACAATTCAATACCAATAAGATGTCAGCCTTTATTATGCCCAGCGTGCCTACCAATACCATCCAGTCTGCACCCCTTAGTGGGGCCAGGTCTTAATGATCATCACCCTCATCTTTTTTGCTGTCTGTACTTCATAGAAAAGTCATCATGCAGAGAGATCATTGATATTAAATCATGTGGAAAAATAGGAAAAGCAGATGGCAGAAGAAGGGCTCCCACCTGCAGGGCAGGAGAGCACTGAGTTTGGAGAAGTGGGTATGCCAGTTTATTGTGCCCCCACCTAATCAGCCAAACCCCATACCAGCAATAACCTCTGTTAAAAGGAGCATTAAAGGTGTCGCGCAGTCATTAACAATGAAGACCGACTATACAGAGCGGTCTTCATTAATAAATGAAAGGCAACACTGGGCCAATTGGCCACATAGTTTTTTTTACAGCAGCATGGCAGCAACCCGCTCATAACACGGCCGCTCCATGTGACTGTACCCTAAGGCAGAGTAACCTGGTTATACCTGATTTCTAGCATTTCATGACAAATTAATTTGGAACAAATCAAATTTCTTGTGGAACTTTGTCAAAGCTGAATTTTTAAAAACTTCACTCAGCTCTAGTAATAGCCCATCGACGACTGTTACCAATTATCCGTATACAGAGACAGAGTATGTGGATAGAAGACAGATGTCATTGCCTGCAAATAGTGTTGAGCAATCAAAGTTCACAAAGTGGACTTTGATCCGAATTTCAGGAAAAATTCAAGTCGCTGCAAAGTCGAATTTCCTCACGTGTGATGGTAACAAATTGATTTTGGTAGTAAAAATAAAAAATCATACTTACTTCATCCATTTGAGCGTGAAGAGGTTGCTGCAGCTATCTTGCTTGAAGATCCCATGCAAAATCTTGTGTGCAGTGATGTATGATGTCACCATGCCAGCTGACGTAATGACTTCATCACGCGCCACGCAAGATTTCACGCAGTATCTTCAAGCAAGATGGCCAATGAACGCTGCATCTGAGTGGTTCAATGATGGGTGGTGGCGCAATCACCGTTCCCTGTCATTGCACTTGCTATTTACAAAAAAATGCGCTTCGTCATTCGTCACAAAGCAAATATTTTTGCACAATTCAGCAAAGCAGCAAAATTTAATTTTTGAGAACTTTACTCATAACTACTAGCAATGCAATGCTCGAATATAGTAAGAACACTTTAGCATTTGGGAACACAATGGGAGATTTATCATATCCCCTGCTCCAGAATTGTAGCATCAAAATATTGCTAATTTGTGTATAAGCCCTTTTTTTGCACAGAAATGTGCAGATATCTGCCCTTCTCTATTATCCTTACTGCTTTTGTTAAAGGTGGGCAGAGCTCAGGTGGAAGGGGATAGCCAAGTGGCCCGACATATTTACCATTCCTTAAGCCAATTTGTTTGAGCAAATAATTCCTGAAACCTCCGCCAGTTACGAGACATGCCAGACTTATTAAGTGGCATGCAACGCTTAATAATTTTGGTGCATCTTGCCCCCCCGCCCCAATCAAGAAATGTAAAAAATAAAATCTCCCCCAAAGGATTTCTCTCTCTCCAGTACCACCTATAGGTGGTACGTCTGTCCATGGCTGGCCACTAAAAGAACTAAACCAGAGACTCATCAGTAGACTGGTGTTTGCTCCTTATCAGTACAGAGTAAAGTTCTAATAGATTGTGTAACATGCTTAGTGAAGGGTTTGCAGCACTGGCGTAACTATATGGGTCACAGCGATTGCAGTTGCGACTAGGCACCTAAGCCAGAGTGGCCCAGAGGGCCCCCTTGCCAGTGGTACTGTACTTTTTCCTTTATAAGATGCAGTGCATCTTATAAAAGGAATACTAGTGAGCGCTTCCTTAATGGCTGTGAGTGCTGTACAGTACTTACCCCTCCTCCTGCATGCTCTTCTCAGTGCCTGCGCTGCTGTGTCCTGGCTGCCTGCAGACCTGAGGCTGCAGGAGGTCAGGTGACTGCAGCGCGGGGCCTGAGAAGATAAGACAAGGGAGAGCCAGGACAGGGAGAGTGGCGGCAGGAGAAGTAAGTTACTTTAGTATTTTACAATCTGATCTGAGGTCTAATATGGAGGTCTAATGGGGGGTCTGGAGGTCTGACTGGGAGGGGTCTGGAGTGGTCTGACTGGGGGGTCTGGAGTGGTCTGACTGGGGGGTCTGGAGTGGTCTGACTGGGGGTCTGGAGAGGTCTCACTGGGGGTCTGGAGGCCTCACTGGGGGTCTGGAGGTCTCACCGGGGGTCTGGAGAGGTCTAATGGGGGGTCTGGAGGTCTGACTGGGGGTCTGGAGTGGTCTAATGGGGGTCTGGAGGTCTGACTGGGGAGTCTGGAAGTCTTACTGGAGGGTCTGGAGGTCGGATTGGGGGGTCTGGAGGTCTGACTGGGGGGTCTGGAGGTCTTATTGGGAGGTCTGGAGGTCTGACTAGGGGTCAGATAAGGGGGTCTGGAGGTCTAATGGGGGTCTGGCGGTCTAATGCGGTCTGGTCTGAGGTCTGATATGGTGGTCTGGAGGTCTGGTCTTAGGTTTGATATGGGGGTCTAGAGGTCTGATATGAGGGTCAGGAGGTCTAATGGGGGTCTTATATGGGGGTCTGGAGGTTTAATGGAAGTCTTATCTGAGGTCAGATATTGGGTCGGGGTAATCCATGGAGGTCAAATGGGGGTCTTATCTGAGGTCTAAAACTGGGGTATTATATGAGGTCTGACATAGAGGTCTAAAGGGGGTTTGTTCTGAGATGGGGGGATCTCATTTAGGGTTTTATATAGGGGTCTGATCTAAAAGGAACAGGGTATTTGTATCACACAATATAAAAGAGTGTTTTTGTACTGACGCATTTGTGTGGTACCAGTATTTTCAGGGGGACTGTTTCTGCAGAAAAGTATTGGGGAGCACAGTGGACAAAGTATTGGGGGTGGCAGGATGGGGTGTTGAGAAGGTGGGAGGATGATGGAAAAGTAGAAAAGGAAGATGTCTGTTAAACTCTGCAGAGATGAAGTCAAAAGAAGGGGTTAGGTTGAGAAATTGGCATGGGGGGGCGTTTACATTTTTGCACCAGCGCTGAGAAAGGGGGGAGGGGCACATCTGAACTCTTGCACCAGGGCCCATGAGCCTTTAGCTACGCCCCTGATTTGCAGCATTTCTTCCTGTGAAGTGATGAGGAGGAAAAACAGCAATGTCTTTAGATGGGTGTCTCTGGCTTGGCCGATAACCCAGTTTTTGTCTCAAGTCACTTTGAAGGATAGAATATAAAATATACACACTTCTATTACTGTCCCACATAGCACTGTTAATGACTGTATATGTCTAGGTCAATATTCTAGACTCAGTATCCGAATTTTCATTGTGTACAAACACATTTACAGACATTTACAGTAGACCATAATAGTTACCAATTTCTTGACGTGCATTACCAGCCTAGGAACACCTTCAATACAATCCATACGTCAATAGAGACTCTACACAGCAATGCCATTAGTGGTGTTGTACATTGTTCTTCCTTGGCAATTAATAAACGCTCGTGCTCAGATTAATTGTTTGGCATATCGCTCATTATCAGTCATGTGTGGAAACTGTGCTCCACTTAATGAGTTCAATAGACTCATTAACAGATAGCAACTAATAATTCTACTAAAAATCAATACGCACATAAAGATTGACATTAAGCCACTAAATGTAACAATTATAATGTAAATGACTCCAGTAAAAGGCCTCTTTGCTTGTGACACTTTACTTTGTTTTTAGGACTTCATTTAAAGGCTGCAAAATATTTGAACTAGGCTTGGAATAAAATGTCAAGACAAGTCTGCGATGTTACAGAAGTTTTAGAGGTTGTCCCATTAGGGCAGCTTAGCCCCTACCCACAGGATAGGGGATTGATCGATTGAGGTCCAACCACTGGAGACACCAGCAATCATGAGAATGGGTACCCATGCTCTCCTGTATGAACGGAGATGCAGAAGTCATACATGCATGCTGCTGCTCTATTCAGCTTCATCGAGCTGTCTGGAAAACAGCTTGTACTCAGCTGTGAATGGAGCAGCGGGTATGAATGTTTGTCTGCCGCTCCATTCGAATGGGAGAATGAGCCCTTAGGATTCTGGTCAGAAACTTACCTCCTATCCTGTGTGTAGAGGATACATTCTCATAGTGGGACCACCCCTTCAAGAGGTGATACAGTAGGTAGCTGCTAGCCTTTTCAGAAAACATCTGAAATATCATTATTAACAGTTAATACACATGTTGCATTCTCATACTTCAGCGGTGCATGTGTTTGCTTGATACAGATATCTCCACCTTTACTTTAACTTCAATTTGGCTAAGGACACTCATTACTCATGTGGCAAATCCAATACAATATGGTGACTTGCTAGCAAAACGCTTGACAGGCCGCATGTCACGGAATGTGTACAGGTAACAAGGCAAAACAACATGCATAAATGTCTCGCTGGATCCAAAAGCTAAGGAACGAAAGGGAGACCCCTGTAGAAGACCTGGCACTTTCCCTGGCTGCTCAGCCTATGCATAGATCCAAATGGTGGAGGTATGCATATCCACGAACCTTGACTATAAAGCCCTGAGCACCCTACAATAGTGAGGGGACACGACCACCGGCTCCCTACACCAGACACGGAGGGAGTCAGGGTCACCTGGGATCCAGCAAACAGAAAATAACAGATAACAGTGTAACACTTAACTTTGTGGAGGAGAGGAGAACCAGATGGGCAAGCACACATACTCCAGGAAGAAATATAAGCCGCCCAGAAAAGCATTCTGGGGAAGAATTTAAAGGGAAACAATTAGTCCAACACATAACAGCTGAGAGACGCTAATGAGAGGAGGAGCTGAATACCACAACACAGAAGTCAAGGAGGAGGTTCTGAAAGGCCTCTGTCAGAGCTTCTCAGCTGTCTGGTTGTGACAGTACCCCTCCCTCTACGAGTGGACTCCGGACACTCAGAACCCACCTTCTCAGGATGGGACCTATGGAAAGCCTTGATGAGACGAGAGGCTTTAATGTCCGTCACTGAGACCCACATCCTCTCCTCAGGACCATACCCCTCCCAGTGAACAAGGTACTGAAGAGAACCGCGGACAAGACGAGAATCCACAATCCTAGAGACCTGAAATTCAAGATTCCCATCAACCATAATCGGAGGAGGAGGCAAAGGCGAGGGTACAATGGGTTGAACATAAGGTTTCAATAAGGACTTATGAAAAACATTATGGATCTTCCAAGTCTGAGGAAGATCAAGACGGTATGCAACAGGATTGATGACAGACAGGATTTTGTAAGGCCCAATAAACCTAGGACCCAACTTCCAGGAGGGAACCTTCAATTTGATATTCTTGGTAGACAACCACACCAGATCACCAACATTCAGGTCCGGACCAAGCACACGTCTCTTATCAGCCACACGCTTATATCTCTCACTCATGCTCTTTAGATTATCTTGAATCTTTTGCCAAATAGATGACAAAGACGAGGAGAATCTGTCCTCATCAGGTAAACCAGAAGACCCCTCTCCCGAGAAAGTCCCAAACTGTGGATGAAACCCATATGCACCAAAAAATGGTGACTTATCAGAGGACTCCTGACGACGGTTATTTAAAGCAAACTCAGCAAGGGACAAAAAAGAACACCAATCCTCTTGATTCTCCGCCACAAAACAGCGCAGATATGTCTCCAGATTCTGATTGACGCGCTCTGTCTGGCCATTCGACTGCGGGTGGAAAGCAGAAGAGAATGACAACCGAACCCCCAAGCGAGAACAGAAAGCCTTCCAGAATCTGGAAACAAACTGCGTGCCCCTATCAGAGACTATGTCTGAAGGAATACCGTGCAATTTGACAATGTGATCAACAAATGCCTGCGCCAGCGTCTTAGCATTGGGCAAACCAGGAAAAGGGATGAAATGCACCATTTTGCTAAAACGGTCCACCATCACCAGAATCACAGTCTTCCCCGAGGAACGAGGCAGGTCCGTGATAAAATCCATGGACAGATGTGTCCAAGGACGGGAAGGAATGGGTAAGGATAGGAGAGGACCTGATGGCCGTGAATGAGGGACTTTGGCACGAGCGCAAGTCTCGCAGGCTGCCACAAAACCCTCAACCGACTTACGAAGCGCAGGCCACCAGAATCTCCGAGCGATGAGATCCAGTGTGGCTCTTACCCCCGGGTGCCCAGCAAGGACCGTATCGTGGTGTTCTTTAAAAATCTTGTGTCTTAAAGCGAGAGGCACAAACAACCTCCCAGGAGGACAAAGATCAGGAGCCTCTGACTGGGCTGCCTGCACCTCTGCCTCCAATTCAGGAAAAAGAGCAGAGACCACCACACCTTCAGCCAAAATGGGACCCGGGTCTTCAAAATTCCCGCCTCCCGGAAAACAACGTGACAGGGCATCTGCCTTCACATTCTTAACTCCAGGGCGGAACGTGACAACAAAATTAAACCTAGAAAAGAACAACGACCATCTGGCCTGTCTCGGGTTCAGACGCTTGGCTGACTCCAAGTAGGCCAGATTTTTATGGTCAGTAAATACGGTAATAGGGTGTCTGGCTCCCTCTAGCCAATGGCGCCATTCCTCAAAAGCCAACTTGATGGCCAACAATTCCCTATCTCCCACATCGTAATTTCTCTCTGCGGAGGAGAGTTTTCTTGAGAAAAAGGCACACGGTCGCCAATTGGCAGGAGAGGAACCCTGAGACAAGACCGCCCCCACACCCACCTCAGAAGCATCAACCTCAACTATGAAGGGTAACGAAACATCAGGTTGCACCAAGATGGGAGCGGAAGCAAAACTCTCCTTGATATCAGAAAAAGCCTTACGCGCCTCTACTGACCAAGAAGAAAAATCTACCCCCTTTCTGGTCATATCAGTGAGTGGTTTAACAATAGAAGAATAATTCAAGATGAACTTCCTGTAATAATTGGCAAAGCCCAAAAAACACATCAGCGTCTTTTGATTCTCAGGAAGCTCCCACTCAAGCACAGCGCGGACCTTCTCTGGGTCCATGCGAAAACCAGAAGCGGAGAGAAGAAACCCCAGAAATTGAATTTCTGGAACCGCAAACACACATTTTTCCAGTTTCGCATATAATTTATTCTCCCGCAGGATGAGCAAGACCTGACGTAAATGTTCCTTATGAGTTTTGAAATCGGGAGAAAAAATCAAAATGTCATCCAAATACACCAATACAAATTTTCCCATCAAATGATAAAAAATGCTGTTCACGAAATGCTGGAAAACGGCTGGGGCATTCATCAAACCAAAAGGCATAACCAAGTTTTCAAAATGGCCCTCAGGGGTATTGAAGGCCGTCTTCCATTCGTCCCCTTCTCTGACCCTGACCAGGTTGTATGCCCCTCTTAAATCTAATTTGGAAAAGACTTTAGCCCCAACAACCTGGTTAAATAGGTCCGGGATCAGAGGAAGCGGATAAGGGTCACGAATTGTGATATTGTTCAGCTCCCTGAAATCCAGACATGGTCTTAAAGAACCATCTTTTTTCTTAACAAAGAAAAAACCAGCGGCAACAGGTGACTTCGAGGGTCGTATGTGTCCCTTTCTCAGACTCTCAGAGATATAAGCACGCATAGCGATCCTCTCAGGTTGGGAAAGATTGTATAAACGAGATTTAGGCAGCTTGGCGTCTGGGATGAGATTAATAGGGCAATCGTACTCCCTGTGCGGGGGCAAATCCTGAACTCCACTCTCAGAGAAGACATCCGAAAATTCAGAGAGAAAAGATGGTATAGTCTTAGTAGCAACCTCAGAAACAGATGTCATGAGGCAATTCTCTCTGCAAAAGTCACTCCAACCATTTATTTGCTTCGCTTGCCAATCAATGGTGGGGTTATGCTTAGTGAGCCAGGGCAGCCCCAACACCAGCGGGGTGGGCAAACCGCTAAGGACGAAACATGACACATCCTCAACATGAGCATCACTCACAATTAAACGGATATTGTGAACTATGCCCTTTAATGATTTCTGAGAAAGTGGAGCGGAATCGATAGCAAATACAGGAATATCCTTTCTCAAAGCGCACACCTGGAAACCATGAGTTATCGCAAAGTGATTATCAATGAGATTGACCGCTGCTCCACTATCCACAAAAATCTCACAAAAAATGTTCTTGCTCTCTAGCGCCACCCTAGCCGGCAGGACAAAACGGGAACTACAAGCAAACGGAAAATCTTCAATCTCCGCCTCAATCCTTCCAATAGTAACAGACGGAACATTTTTCAAAGATTTTTTCCTCTTTGTTTCTTTATTATACCCAGAGAACTGCCTGAATCTCCTAGAGGGACAAATATTTGCCAAATGATTAATACCTCCACAACAAAAACAAACCCTCCCATGCGGGCTGAATCTTCTATTGTCAGAAGCAATCAACCCCAGCTGCATGGGCTCCTGCTCAGAAGGGGCTGACAGCGACTGAGACCCCTGCGCAGAGAATGGGACCGCTGCACAGTCCTGGGACCGAGTATGACAGGAAGGAGAGATCTCTCCTCTCTCTCTAAGACGCCTGTCAATACGAACGGCCTGAGACATAGCAGAGTCCAAAGAAATAGGCCTTTCATGAAAGGCAAATGCATCTTTCAATCCCTCTGAAAGACCATGGCAAAATTGACTTCGGAGTGCAGCATCATTCCAACCAGTATCAGCTGCCCAACTCCAAAATTCTGAGCAGTATATTTCTGCGGATTGTTTACCCTGGCATAGGAGACGTAGTCTAGACTCCGCCAGAGAAATACGATCCGGATCATCATATATCCGACCCAGGGCTAAAAAGAATTCATCCACTGAACGGAGGGGCCGTGCCCCCTCCGGCAGCGAAAATGCCCAGGACTGAGCGTTACCCCTGAGCAGCGATATAATGATCCCCACCCTCCGTTCCTCATCACCAGAAGAATGGGGAAGAAGGCGAAAATGGAGTTTGCAAGCCTCTCTAAAACGCACAAAATTCTCACTACCCCCGGAGAACGTATCCGGGAGCGAGATCTTAGGCTCAGAACAAGCTCCAAGCTGAACCGCACTTGAAGCTGAGAAAAAGTCTTACGGAGGTCAGCTACCTCCAATGAAAGACCCTGGAAGCGTTCAGCCAAAAGTGAAACCGGATCCATGCTTAAGACGGTTTTGGCGGCTTATAATGTCACGGAATGTGTACAGGTAACAAGGCAAAACAACATGCATAAATGTCTCGCTGGATCCAAAAGCTAAGGAACGAAAGGGAGACCCCTGTAGAAGACCTGGCACTTTCCCTGGCTGCTTAGCCTATGCATAGATCCAAATGGTGGAGGTATGCATATCCACGAACCTTGACTATAAAGCCCTGAGCACCCTACAATAGTGAGGGGACACGACCACCGGCTCCCTACACCAGACACAGAGGGAGTCAGGGTCACCTGGGATCCAGCAAACAGAAAATAACAGATAACAGTGTAACACTTAACTTTGTGGAGGAGAGGAGAACCAGATGGGCAAGCACACATACTCCAGGAAGAAATATAAGCCGCCCAGAAAAGCATTCTGGGGAAGAATTTAAAGGGAAACAATTAGTCCAACACATAACAGCTGAGAGACGCTAATGAGAGGAGGAGCTGAATACCACAACACAGAAGTCAAGGAGGAGGTTCTGAAAGGCCTCTGTCAGAGCTTCTCAGCTGTCTGGTTGTGACACCGCAATTCAGATCACAACCACTCACAAAATCATGTTTGTTTGTTTTTCAAAATGTTTGCTCATCTCCCACGCCATATATCTTAGTGTATGTTGAGCCATGAGGAAAAGTAAGGAGGACACATCTGTATTTCATTTCTCTAAATACTGTATGTTTCTGATGGGCTGTTTTATGGACTCATAGTCTTTATAAAAGTGTTGGCACCTGGAGTGCTGCATGCGGACCTCAGATGCCTAATCTGTGACCCTTCTTTCCCACCATGCATGAGCCCAGCTTCCTGTCTGCACACTTTACATTTATATTTACACAACATATGTGAATTCCTTGACTCCCTTGTCCCCATTTGTAGCAGAAAGGTTTATGTATCTTCCACAAACTAACCTGTCTTCTGGACTTAAGGCTAAATATAGTCGCATTGATTCTTTTGTATGGCTTAGATATGAGTGAGCCACTCGAGATTCGTGTTGGGTCTGGATGCGTATTTTTTTTTAAAAAGTTTGGTTCGGACACGAATCAGTTCAGGCCAAACGAAAGTTGCTCCAATTACCCTGAAAGTTGGTATATAACCACTCTAGCCTCCTTGATATCTCTTTTTGTTTATTTTTAATGAATTTATTTTCCCTCCCAAAGCTTTGGAATGCAATGACAGCAAGAGTAAATGATAGCATGGAACATACAAGGCAGTTAGTCAGGTAGTAGTGGTGGTAGTGGTAGTAGTGGCAGATGCTTTGCATTGATAGGAGTGGCAGTAGGAGATTAGCAAGAAGGAGAAGCATCAGCCGAGGCAGCGGCAGCAGCAACAGCTATATGGTACATGTTTGCAGGTAGGCAGCAGCATGATGGCGGCATCAGTAGCCTTACGGAAAATGATGATTGGCTGGCTGCAGCAGTGGCATGATGGTGGCGGTGGCATGATGGAGGTGGCAGCAGCCGTACAGAACAAAATAGTAGGTAGGTGACAGCGGTGGCATAATGGTGGGGGCAGCAGCTGTACAGAATGTGATGGTAGGTAGGTGGCAGCAATGGCATGATGGCGGCAGAAGCAGCCATATAGAACGTAATGGTAGGCAGGTCGCAGCAGTGGCATGATGGTGGTGGTTGCAGCTGCTGTACGTAACGTGATAGTAGGCAGGTGGCAGCAGTGGCATGATGGCGGCAGCAGCAGCCATATAGAATTTAATGGTAGGCAGGTCGAAGCAGCGGCATGATGGAAGAAGCAGCAGCAGCTGTTCTGAAAGTGATGGAAGACAGGTCGCAGCAGTGGCATGATGGTGACATCAGGCAAGCATACAGCAACAGTGGCAAGATAGGGCACTGCCAGCAAGTCTAGATCTATTCATTGGAATCTCCCGGAGAAGTGTGAAAATCCTCCTGAATCCAAACTTGGTTCATTTGGAAAAAAGTGATGTTTTGGACACTGGCAGAGGAAAACTTGGTCCATTTGGGTGTCACTGCACACTCCCCGATCCCCCTTCCCGCAATCCCCCCACCCCCGCAGTGCTGAAAACCCTCTCTGAGATGACACTGGAGGCAGGGCTAGAAAGAAGAAAGAGAGCATGCCGTGCCAGTTCGGGCAACTGTTCCAGTCCAGGGTTTTCTTGCCAATTCTTCGGAAGAGTGAAAACTTCTTTGGAGCTGAAAGGAGAAGGTTGAGAAATTAGAGAGAGGGGTAGTATCTTTAAAACAGCTAAATATTAAGATGGAGCAAAAATTAATAAATCAAGAAGATAGATAAAGGAGAACAAATATAAGATGTGTAGGGATCCCAGAATGGTAAGAAGGGGATAATTGTATAGAATTTATGGAGCGATGGATAAAGGAGAACTGTAAAGAGGGTATTCTATCCCCGCTGTTTGTTATTGAAAGAGCACACAGGGTTCCCACAAAAAAGAGGGCTCCAGGGGATTATCCCAGACACATGTTAGTGAAATGTTTACTCTCTAAGGACCGAGATACAATATTGGCTGATGCAAGAACCTCTGAAAAATATCAGATACATGGTGAAAAAATAAGACTTTTTCCAGATTATTCAGCAGATACTATCATGCGTAGGAGGGAGTTTATAAGTGTAAAAAAGAGATTAAGGGAGGCAGGTATGAAGTATAGTTTACTATTTCTGGCAAAGTTAAGGGTAGAATATAAAGGAAGGGTTGAATTTTTTCAAACACCAATAGAAGCTAATGATTGGGCGGACAGGATGGGCTTTTGAGGGGGAGGGGCACGGGGGGGAGAGAAGGAGCCGAGATGCTAAGTAATGGAGCTGCCTCTACTACTGGTTAGCAGAGGGGGAGCTATTCAGAAGGGTGGGGTGGAAGGTATGTTGAGAAGAGAGAGGAATTTTTATTTTTTTTCTCCCCCCTCTGCTAGATGGTAAGACTCTTTCATTAAATGTAAGAGGTCTACGTGAAAGAGTAAAGAGATATGCCCTCCTTGAGTGGATGAAGAGGTTTTTGCCAGCCATCGTCTGCCTTCAAGAGACACACTTAGTTAAAGAATCCTTAAGGTGGTTGGAGAGGAAATGGATAGCTGAAGGGTACCACTCGGTATACACTACTTATTCCAGAGGGGTTTCAATTTTGGTACATGATAAGATTAAATTTGAGTGTGTTTCATACAGGGCGGACGACTGTGGTAGGTACCTCACCTTACAATGCAATATAGAAGGGGTTAAAATGGTAATTGCAAATATATATATTCCACCTCCATATAAGCCAGATGTGCTGTATGAGTTACATAATTTCATGTTGAATAGAGAGGAATGTACAGTATAATGATTGCGATAGGAGACTATAATGCTGTGATGGATCCACTCAGGGATAGAATGTCTGGCAGAGGGGGAAGAATACAAAATGTAGATTTGGTTAAACTGGCCTCAGAGTTTGATTGGATTGATGTATGGCGTTATTTAAATCCGGAAGAAACCATGTATTCTTGTTACTTTAAAACACATCAAACATGGTCAAGTATAGATATGGTTTTGGAAAATAAAAACTTGATGTCTCAAAAGAAGATTAAGATAAAGTATTTTCCCATGGCATTATCTGACCACAGTGCTCTGGTAATAAAAGTGGACTTGAACATAAACAAAATTTGTCAATGTTTAAGTTCAACGCCCATTGGTTATCATTGATCTAAGATAAAGAAAGCATACTGGGTGAGTTAAAAAGTTTCTTCCAGGAGAATAATAACTCCGCTAGTAAATTAATAGTCTGGGACACCGCTAAGGCATATTTAAGAGGACTCTTGTTTAAAAAGGTGAATTATTGGAAGAAAACAACCAGAGAAAAAGGGAATCTACTGGAAAAAAATTAGAAGAAGCAAGAGTATTATGTATAATGAATCCGACTGGAAATAACAAGAAAAAATGGGAGGAGGAACAGGAAAAATTAAAAATCCATCAGTTAGAGAGGAGTAGGAAAGAATTGCTCTTCCAAGGGTTTCAGTTAGCCTCAGAGGGAGAAAAAGTTGGTAAAATTTTGGCAGGTATAGTAAAAAATCAGAGAGGGAAATCCTGGATAGGGGTGATTAGAGATAATACGGATGTAATAGTCAGCTCACCCGAAGAAATTAAGAAAGTTTTTGTGGATTATTTCCAGGATCTTTATAAGTCCAGGGTACAATATACAAAAAAGATCTGGACCAATACTTAGATCAGATTGTATTGAGAGAAATATCTAAGCCCCAAAAGGAATACCTGGAAAAAAGAAATATCTATTCTAGAAATAGAAGAGGTTTTGGGGACTGTGAAACCATTAAAAACACCAGGGTGTGATGGACTCCCTTTTGAAATATACAAGATGCTCGCGCAGGTGTTAATACCAGAATTAAGAGCAACATTGTGTGAGGCCCCAAAAATAGGCAATTTACCAGACTCAATGAAAGAAGCAATTATTACATTGATTCCCAAAAAGGGCAAAGAACAACTAGATCCCTGTTCATTTAGACCAATATCTCTCTTAAATACGGACGTAAAAAATTTGGCAAGAGTTTTGGCAGGTAGGCTTTCTAAGGTGATTAAAGGGATAATTCATGAAGATCAGACAGGTTTTATACCCGGAAGAACGATATACTCAAATATAAGAAGGTTGTACCTTAATATGGAAGCCAATAGAACAGAAAATGGTGAGGAAGCTATACTCTCACTAGATGCCCAAAAGGCATTTGATTGTATTGAGTGGGAGTATTTATGGGCAGTGCTGAAAAGGGTCGGTATAGGGGAGGGATTTATAGGATGGATACAACTTATATATTCTAACCCAAGGTGTAGAGTGATGGTGGATGGGAGCTTGTCCCTGCATTTTGCCCTTTATAGGGGCACTAGGCAGGGATGCCCTCTCTCCCCATTACAATTCGCTATTGCAATAGAGCCTTTAGCATGCATAATAAGAAATGATATTGAGTTTAAAGGTTTTCAATGTGGGGAAGGAAATGAAAGATTATCAATGTATGCCGATGATATTTTATTATTTATGCACAACACTGGGGACGAGTTTAATAGAGTAATAGATATAATAGATAAAAAAAGAAATTCTGGTTTAAATATCAATTGGGGGAAATCCCATATGATGTTATTAGGGAAGGGGCGACCACAGAATAGTTTAAGGGTGCATGTGCTGGAGAAACACGAGAGTTTTAAATATTTAGGTATACAAATTTCCAGAAATATAGAACAATATGAAAAGCTAAATGTACTTCCCTTAATAAAAGAACTTAGAACTAAAATTCATATTTCGAAAAGACTACCGTTGTCAATTCAGGGTCGGGTGAACTTAATTAAAATGATTTTTCTCCCAAAAATACTGTATGTCTTATAAAACGCCCCTATGAGGTTGACGAATTCTTTTATTAGGTTATTAGATAAGACAAAAAAAAAGGGGTCAGTCAGCACATACCAAACCGCAGGAGCACATTGCTATGGCAGGGAACAACATTAAAAGACAAAACATGCAATGCGACAACTCACTGCAATATAGAGTACAAAATTGCATAATAATTACAAGTGCTACAACATAAGTGAGAGATACTTGAACAAAATTATTTGAGCCCGTCTGCCGCACGTCAAGGCGATCTCTGTTAGACGGGTTCCTAACACTAAATTCTACCTGTTAAGTGCCATGACGGCTACCATACACTTCAAGGAGTGTAGGTTCCACATGCATGCTGGATCTGCTTCAATAACTGTCATTTTGGGTGCCAAAATGGCCTCCACTGTATCCAATGAGTGCAGGTACCAACATGCATGCAGGCCCTCTCCACAACACCCCCGGCGCCAAATGGCCACCAAAGACTGCAGTGAGAGTCCGCAAACTATCTCACTACTGGTGCCAAATGGCTTCAGTGAGTGAGGGGGAGCAGGCCTGACTATATACTCACACTAATTAAAATATTTTATCAGCCTATAGGGCAGACAAGGTGGTCAGGAGTGCATGACTGAGGAGGCAGCCACACCTCCAGTACAAACTGCAAAGAAAGACAAAAAAAGGGGTCAGTCAGCACATACCAAACCGCAGGAGCACATTGCTATGGCAGGGAACAACATTAAAAGACAAAACATGCAATGCGACAACTCACTGCAATATAGAGTACAAAATTGCATAATAATTACAAGTGCTACACTATAAGTGGCAAATCGTTTTGTACAAAATTATTTGAGCCCGTCTGCCGCACGTCAAGGCGATCTCTGTTAGACGGGTTCCTAACACTAAATTCTACCTGTTAAGTGCCATGACGGCTACCATACACTTCAGGGAGTAGGTTATTAGATAACACATGCCATAACCTGACACATCTCTGCTGAGGACAGTGATTGGATGCAATGATCACATAACATAACCTGTCTACTTCCTGCTGCTGTTTGCAAAAAAAATTGTGGTAAGAGTACCAGAGGAACACACAGAGAACGTCATTGGAGAAAGGGGTGAGTATATAATTATTATTTATATTATTATAGTAGCAGAAGGACCCAGCTTTGCACGGTTATATTTAATTTAATGTTTGTGTGTGTCGTTAAAGATATCGACAGTATTTACTATGACAGCTACAGTACCCCGCCCCTTTAACAGTGACTTCCACAGCGGCCTACCCCCTTAACAGTAACATCCACAGCGCCCTCCCCTTTACCAGTGACCTCCACAGTGGCCTCCCCTTTATTAGTGACCTCCACAGTACCCCGTCTCGTTAACAGTGATTTCCACAATAACTCGCCCCCTTAACAGTGACCTATACAGAGCTCTGTTCCCTTAAAATGTGACGTCTACAACACCTCGCCCCATTAACAGTGACCTCTACAGCACCCCGCCCCTAAACACTGACCTCCATAGTGGACCGTCTTCTTAACTGTGACCTCCACAGTTCCCTGTCCCCTTAACACAGACCTCCACAGCACTTGCCCTATTAACAGTGACCTCAATAGAATCCTGCCCCCTTTAATAATGACCTCCACAGCGGCCGCCGCTTTTTTAGTGACCTCCAAAGTACCCCATTTCCTTAACAGTGATTTACGCAACACCCCATCCCCTTAACGGTGGCCTCTACAGCAATCTGCCCCTTAACACTAACCTCCATAGCGGACTGTCTCCTTAACTGTGATCTCCACAGCAGCCTGCCCCTAGGATGGCCAGAGGTCTGGTTTTAGGCCGGACGGTCCTGATTTCAGACTCGCTGTCCTCTGTCCGGTGCAGGGCCTGAATGGACACAGGGATGTTCTTTTGAACAGCTCACTCTCAGGCAGCAGCACTGTGCTGTCTGAGTGTGAGCTGCAGGGAGAAAGTCACCTTCCCTCCCACCCCTGCAGCTGACAGAAGCTGATTTTTACCTTCACTTTTTCAATCTTTGCCGGCTGCAGAATGAGAGGGGGCGTGGCTTAGCAGGACCTGGGGCGTGGTTTTTAAGTCTGTATTTTGAGGGTGGCCTGTATGGCCACCCTACCTGCCCCTGAACTGTGACCTCCACAGCACTACGCTTCCTTAACAGTGTCATCCACAGAGCCCTCTCCCTTTAAAGCTGACCTACAACAGTATAGAAAAATGGCTAGGTTGTTATGGAAACCTGGTGTAAAACTGTGTGTATGTGGAGACTAAGAGCCTGCAAGCTTCTATTGGCTGATAAGGGTCATGTGACCAGGCTTCTGTTGACTAATGCATTTTTTTGGGAATATCTCATGCAGGGATGTTCTTTTGAACAGCTCAATCTCAGACAGCAGCATCATGCTGTCTGAGCGTGAGCTGTTTAAAAGAACATCCCTGCATCTATTGGCTGATAAGGGACATGTGACCGTATGTATGGCAGTTGGATATGAAGTTGGGATATGAAGAGAAAGACCTGCAGGCTTGAATTGGTTAATGTAGGTTATGTGATAAGCCATATTTGCATTTTTTGGGAATATCTCAGGAACTGTACTTGCTAGAGAGCTTAGACCTTCCCGGACACCTGATGTACCTGTATGCCAAATTTCATGAATGTAAATGCGACGGTACGGATTCCTTTAGCGGACATACATAATACACACACACACATACATACACTTAGCTTTATATATTAGATTATATCATATATTAGTAATATAATTATTTTTTTATTGAAAGCAATTGTAGGGGTTGCCCAAGATTTTTATGATAATTATCTCAGGCATCCCTTTTAAGATGTTGGAGTATGATAGCTGCAAGTAGTGGTGTTTATATAATCCATTAAAAACACATCAATATGGACTAATACACATATTTTATCTATGTGTGTGTATTGTCCTAAAAATCTGAGATACTAAGGCATTTTCTTTCTTTTTTTTCTTTCATCAGTTTCTAACGAACGCAGCATTAATGATTAAATCGACATATGTGTTTATTTTTGTTGAGGTAGCATTTGTTCCTCCTGCAGTTTTTGGAGAAAATAAAGAACTCGGCATGACACTGATTATGAGTAAGGACAGAAAATTCGAAACAATATTTATGTTTCTAAAATGTTCTAAAAAAGAAAAACACTTGACCAACTAAGCCAGTGTTTTGTACAAGTGCGCTTTTGCCATCACAGTTAGGGGGACTTGGGGCATGGAAAGTACTTTGTGTAAGCTCAGCATGGTCCATTGTATTCCCAGTGTTACACTTTGTTTGGAGTACAGCACTTATTGAACAGAGAGATTTACCTTTGGTTGATGTCTTGTCGCTTTTTTCTTTTTTTAGTCTTGCCAGTATTTTTCATGAGCAGAGAATGGGCTTAAGAAGTTCTTGCTCCTAAGTGCAGAGGCGGGTCTGAAATTGCAGCTGCCTGATCCAAAGCCTTAGAAGGGTGATGATTAAAGATGAAGTCAAGGAGGTCAGATGCTGCTTTTTAAATTTTGCCAAAAAATCTGTATCCTGCTGCTCAGTCCTGGAATACCCCTCATGTGACAAATGAAATGGGAAAGGTATGTTCAAATCATTGACATTAAACAAATACATGATTTATTATGTTTGACTGCTTTGGAAAACTTTCACTCTTAACAGCAATAATTAGTATCAAACCCCAGAAACATGGTATCTGCAGTAGTACACGGTTGTCTAATTAGTCACATATCATTGAAGTATTGCTATGGGCTGTAAATACAAATGTAGCCAGCATTATCTCGATTCCAGGGCAGCCATTTTAATAAAATTTTTATTCTCATTGCCATAATGTGATTTTATTGCATTAATGTGTTAAGCCAGTCAAGATAACTTTGGCTTTAGGTAAAGCTCCTTCCTAGTGCTAAATTCAAACTACCAAACAAATGGTCACTTTGTATTATCGATTGGGTTGTACAATCCAACATTAAAAGAGGTAATGTTGGATGGCAGAGATAGGGTATGGAAGTGTAATATAAATGAGCATTAGTGGGTTTCCCAGACACGCTAATAAAATGCTCCAAGTGTGACGAGTTGCTCACGGACTTATGGCATGTAGTGTGGGGATCTGATCACACTAAGTAATATTGGACAAGCTATTACTTGGCATATTAATACTCATTAGCATGTAGCTATACTGTTAACACCAAATGCCATATTGTCCATCAGCTAAATCCGTCAGATGATGCCTATTTGAATATTAAGAAGATACAAAAAATTGTACTGTTTTTGTAGTGACTTTACGATAAATGGATATATCCAGAAATCCTTAGTAGTGTCTCAGCTCAAACATCTCTTTGCCGTAGACTGTATAGACATTAAACTGCACAAGAAACAAAAGGCAAAGAAGTATTTTTTAAATGGAGAACCTATACTGAAACTTATTATTGTAAACAATGGATATCATACAGGGAGTGCAGAATTATTAGGCAAATTAGTATTTTGACCACATCATCCTCTTTATGCATGTTGTCTTACTCCAAGCTGTATAGGCTCGAAAACCTACTACCAATTAAGCATATTAGGTGATGTGCATCTCTGTAATGAGAAGGGGTGTGGTCTAATGACATCAACACCCTATATCAGGTGTGCATAATTATTAGGCAACTTCCTTTACTTTGGCAAAATGGGTCAAAAGAAGGACTTGACAGGCTCTGAAAAGTCAAAAATAGTGAGATATCTTGCAGAGGGATGCAGCACTCTTAAAATTGCAAAGCTTCTGAAGCATGATCATCGAACAATCAAGCGTTTCATTCAAAATAGTCAACAGGGTCGCAAGAAGTGTGGAAAAACCAAGGCGCAAAATAACTGCCCATGAACTGAGAAAAGTCAAGCGTGCAGCTGCCAAGATGCCACTTGCCACCAGTTTAGCCATATTTCAGAGCTGCAACATCACTGGAGTGCCCAAAAGCACAAGGTGTGCAATACTCAGAGACATGGCCAAGGTAAGAAAGGCTGAAAGACGACCACCACTGAACAAGACACACAAGCTGAAACGTCAAGACTGGGCCAAGAAATATCTCAAGACTGATTTTTCTAAGGTTTTATGGACTGATGAAATGAGAGTGAGTCTTGATGGGCCAGATGGATGGGCCCGTGGCTGGATTGGTAAAGGGCAGAGAGCTCCAGTCCGACTCAGACGCCAGCAAGGTGGAGGTGGAGTACTGGTTTGGGCTGGTATCATCAAAGATGAGCTTGTGGGGCCTTTTCAGGTTGAGGATGGAGTCAAGCTCAACTCCCAGTCCTACTGCCAGTTTCTGGAAGACACCTTCTTCAAGCAGTGGTACAGGAAGAAGTCTGCATCCTTCAAGAAAAACATGATTTTCATGCAGGACAATGCTCCATCACACGCGTCCAAGTACTCCACAGCGTGGCTGGCAAGAAAGGGTATAAAAGAAGAAAATCTAATGACATGGCCTCCTTGTTCACCTGATCTGAACCCCATTGAGAACCTGTGGTCCATCATCAAATGTGAGATTTACAAGGAGGGAAAACAGTACACCTCTCTGAACAGTGTCTGGGAGGCTGTGGTTGCTGCTGCACGCAATGTTGATGGTGAACAGATCAAAACACTGACAGAATCCATGGATGGCAGGCTTTTGAGTGTCCTTGCAAAGAAAGGTGGCTATATTGGTCACTGATTTGTTTTTGTTTTGTTTTTGAATGTCAGAAATGTATATTTGTGAATGTTGACATGTTATATTGGTTTCACTGGTAAAAATAAATAATTGAAATGGGTATATATTTGTTTTTTGTTAAGTTGCCTAATAATTATGCACAGTAATAGTCACCTGCACACACAGATATCCCCCTAAAATAGCTAAAACTAAAAACAAACTAAAAACTACTTCCAAAAATATTCAGCTTTGATATTAATGAGTTTTTTGGGTTCATTGAGAACATGGTTGTTCAATAATAAAATTAATCCTCAAAAATACAACTTGCCTAATAATTCTGCACTCCCTGTACAACCTCTCCATTACACACTTGGGGCACTACAAATCAATTCCGGCAATTCAGCAATTAGGGATGACATTGAATAGTAAGTTATGTAATGTCTGACATAGTGCATACACCTTAATTGCATTTCTACCCAACTTGCAGTATGTATGTGATACTCTGACATTTGTCTAACAGATTAAACAAAATGGGAGTCATTAATTATGGCCACAAAATGGTTACATAAATAGCAAACAACCAGTTGAAGTTTATGGGCAAGTGGCGTTTCTATACTGCCCTTGCCATAAAAAAAAAAAAAAAAGGGATAGTGGTCGGGAATCAGGATGTGGTGTGAGTGGGTAAATTTGCTCTGCACATTCACTATCACATTCACTAGTTTACCAGCTGGAATAGATTTCAACCCAGGCACATAGACAGCTTGACGATACATCTAAATTATGATGATGCCTGTGGATCATTAATAAGTTAAGAGCATCCTCCAGCAGAGGGGGATATCAAAGACTGGCCAAAACCACTGGTCTTTGATAAATGACTGGTGTTGAGCGAATCAACATTTACAAAATTCATCACAAATCCAAATTTCCTTGCGCTTCATAGTAACTAATCAGATTTTATCCCAAAAAATCACAGCCCTATAAAAAGCCTCATCATGCCTGGTCTCCACTATTTAACAGTGAATCTAATTCAGGGCGAAATGTGACAGGTGCTAAGGACAGTGATTAAGAAGCCTTTATTTGCAAAATTACAGTTTGGAACAGTTCAGCGACAGCACAGGGACAGTGTAGGGAGATAATACGGAGATCATAAAGAGCCTTTATCCACACCATAGGGAGAGCATAGGGAGAGTCCAGGGGCCATTAGAACAGAGCCCCCCTTGGTATATATATAAGCAATTCTATTACACCTTGCTGCACTAAATGGGGTCCAAAGTGGTCTAATACTATTTAAGAAATAAAAATATATCATTTAAAAAAATTACTTTTTAATAATAATTAGCGGTTTTCCTTCAATTTAAACCTAAAAAAATACAAAAAAAAAAAACATTTGAATAAAAAGTCCTAAGTGTCAAGTAAAGAATAAAAATGTGAAAAAATTATTTTGGTAGTCAAACAAATAAAACAGCTACTGTCACTAATCCACCAAGAGCACAAAATCACAAAAAGTTGCCTGGACATTCAGGCCTTTTTTGGGCCTGATCATGAAAGAGTTAACTGCGTAAATTGGTGGACCACTTGCGAAGGACATGATTAAACTGCTTAGTGCTGCTTGCTTGTGATACATTATAAATACATCTAGGAATTTGGTTAAGTAAGTTATTTTCAATGAGGATTTCAATTTGGATCTAGATAAAGAGACTTGTACAGTAACATTTGAAACTGAGCCTGAAGGGCATGACAAAGTTGTGGGTATCTGTAAAAACCTAAACTACTCTAGGTAGATTAAGCTTTTGAAGGGAAGCCAGAGGGTTTGAGCAACATCTGTTCAAGATATTTTATTCTCTGGAGTTTTCAGAACACTCCTCCAAATAGCTTATGTAGATGAGCTAGGTTATGGCTGATATTCTTTACTTATGTATTTTGCACCAAACTAACCATTTGAAGGCAGATTAATCCCTATACTTGTAGGTATTTAGCATATATCCTCCTTGTCAGTCCTATTATCTGCGCTTTATGGCCTCCTGGGGCAGTGGTTGATTTTCTTTATTTAGTGTTCTTTCTTCTCTTTTGCAAATATGCTTCACTGCTCTTATACCTTTTTGTTGCACTCTTCCCTCTCTTGCATGTTCCTTCTCTTCATTTTTCAACACTCATGTGCCCTTTGTGCTTTATTTAGTGATTCAATTAATAAAAACGGATCCTATTTTGAATAATTTCTAAGCAATTCAATCTTGGTTAGGTCCACTCAGAAAAAGCATTGATTTTCAGCCCAGACTTTCTACTTTCACATTTGTGTTTTCCTTTTCGGTTTTGAGATCTGGCTTCACTTTTGTCCCCATTCATTGTCAATGGGGACAAATCTGAGCAAACCAGAATGGAGTGCACCAGAATGCATTCAGGTCTGGTTTATTGCGTTCCTATGCCGGATAAAAAAACACTGCAAGCAGCATTTTTGTGCCCGGCTTGGGAAACTGAACACTAAAACTATGTAAGTCAATGATGTCCAAACCAACCATATTCCACAGAAACACCCACAAAACAGATGGATTTCTAAAACTTGGAGCAACTAGTTTGATAGAACAGGGCCTGTCGCAAAGTTCAAGGTGTACCATCACTAAAACTAGTGTTGAGCGAAGTGAAGCAAAACATTTAAAGCGGAATTTGGTCCAAAGTTTAGGAAAACTTTGAATTTCCAAATCTCCTGTTGTTTTGTGATAAATAATCAATTTTTCCTAAAATGGAGGCTGTACGTGTTACAAAGTGAAAGTAAGAAACACCTGAACGAGAGATCACCATAAAGCTGTGCAGCCAGCCAATCTGCAGCCATTCCCTGTGATGTCACAGCCCTATAAAACCCTCCTTCAGTGCGGTCTCCGCCATTGTTCTGAGAGCTGAACACAGAGAGAGACATGGCAAGCGCTCATGCACTAGGGACAGTGAAAATGATTAATAGAGGAACATTGAAGAGGAAGACTGCAGGGAGAGTGCAGGGAGAGTACAAGGAGAGTACAGGCAGAGTGCAGGGAGACTTATTCTGCGTCACTTTCATTTGTTTATTCCTACATTTACTTATTCCTACATCAGCCGTAAACTAAAAAAATTCATTCAATACCAATCAGATAAAAGCCTTTATTATTCCGGTGCCAGCGTAATAATCAATACCATCCAGTCTGCACCCCTTAGGGGGGCTAGGTCTTTATAATGACCATTCTTATCTTTAATTTTTCTAAATTATCCTTCAAAGTCTCCATGTCCTAGAATTGTCAGCAAGATGCAGAGAGAGAAGGAACTGGATGTCCCTGATGACATATTCTCATCGATATTAGATGATGTGATAAACGAGGGAAAACAAATGGCAGAATAAGGGCTTTAACCTGTAGGACAGGAGAGCACTAGGGTTGGAGAAGTGGATATGCCAGAGTTGATTAACATTCTGTTATTACTGTCAACCTTCTAGAGATTTCAGGACAGAACAGCAATAATGCATATTGCCCCCTCACAGCCCCGACTATCCAGCCAGCCAAATTTCATACCAGCAACAGCCCCTGTTTAATGGTACATTAAAGGTGCCACATGGCCATTTACAATGAATACGTACTATACTGTGCGATATTCAATATTAAATGAAAGGCAGCTGCGGGTTAATTGGCTGAACTGTTCTTCACTGAAGCATGGCCGCAACCCGCCCACAGCATGGGCACGCTGTGTGGTTGTACCCTAAGGGCTCATTCATACAACTGTATGAATGGGTCTGCATCCATTCCACAATTTTGAGGAATAGATGTAGACCCATTCATTTCAATTAGTGTTGATCGCAAATATTTTAATTGCGAATTTCGAGAATTTGAGAAGATGTAGAATATAGAGCTTCTACGGCCGTCTGAATGAGCCTGGGTATACCTGATTGATAGCAATTTGTGACAAATTATTTCGTAACATATCAAATTTCATGGCTAACTTTAGGAAAGTTGTCGAATCAAATTTTTAAAGCTTCTCTCATCTCTATTAACAACATTGCACTTGCGTGCAGTTTATCGAAATTTATCGAAAGCATGTTCCATGTTCCTAATTTTGCTGCAGGTTAGCATAGCAAGTCGAATCTTAAAACTAACTTCAAATAATCTGTCACTGGTATATAACAATATAAGGCAGGGTAGGTATATAAGAAAAGCCATTGAATTAAATATATACCCTATTAAGACATAGCATTTATTGATATTTCTTAAAAAATGTATATAAACTGAAAAAAAATATAAACGCAACACTTTTGGTTTTGATCCCATTTTGCATGAGCTAAACTCAAAGATCTGAAACATTTTCTACATACACAAAAGACCCATTACTCTCAACTACTGTTCACAAATCTGTCTAAATCTGTGTTAGTGAGCACTTCTCCTTTGCCGAGATAATCTATCCCACCTCACAGGTGTGGCATATCAAGGTGCTGATTAGACAGCATGAATATTGCACAGGTGTGCCTTAGACTGCCCACAATAAAAGGCCGCTCTGAAATGTGCAGTTTAATCACACAGCACAATGCCACAGATTTTGCAACATTTGAGGGAGCGTGAAATTGGCATACTGACTGCAGGAATGTCTACCAGAGCTGTTGCCCATGCAATGAATGTTCATTTTTCTACCATAAGCCGTCTCCAAAGGTGTTTTAGAGAATTTGGTAGAACATCCAACCAGCCTCACAACTTTAGACCACGTGTAACCACACCAGCCCAGGACATCCACATCCAACATGTTCACCTCCACCAGCCACCTGGACAGCTGCAGCAACAATCGGTATGCATAATCAAAGAATATTTGCACAAACTGTCAGAAACCGTCTTAGGGAAGCTCATCTGCATGCTCATCATCCTCATCGGGGTCCGGACCTGACTGCAGTTCGCCATCGTAACCGACTTGAGTGGCCAAATTCTCACATTTTATGGCGTCTGGCACATTGGAGATGTGTTCTGCTAACGGATGAGTCCCGGTTTTTACTGTTCAGGGCAGATGGCAGACTACGTGTGTGGCGTCGTGTGGGTGAGTGGTTTTCTGACGTGGATAGAGTGGCCCATGGTGGCGGTGGGGTTATAGTATGGCCAGGCGTATGTTAGGGATAATAAACACAGGTGCATTTTATTGATGGCATTTTGAATGGAGTAAGCAGAGAATAGTCAGGACAAGCCGGGGTCAAATACCAGGAGAGTAATAAAGTACCACAGGAGTCTGCAGAGAATCGTCAAATGGAAGCCGGGGTCGGATACCAGGAGAGCAGTGCAGTACAGGAGGAGCAGGCAGAGGATCATCAGGAAACACAGAAACAGGTAAGTATGCCAGGTAACAGAATCGCAAATAAACCTTATTAACAGGCAACCTGTGGCCAGAAGGCTGCCTGTTAAATACTGACTAGCTGGGGTCATGTGACGTGGCCAGCGTCACATGACCCACGCTGCTGAATACAGCTGAGCACCGAGTGCCCAGCTCGGTGCTCAGACCTCCCCTGGTTGCCGGGGGAACTGAGGACACCGGGACACCTTTACCACCATTTACTACCCAGCCAAAAAGTCTCTATGGGCAAACCTTTGGTTAAATTATTAGGTCCCAACCATATGTGTATTGAATTTGTGGTGGCAAGATTTTTGAGGTAAATTTATTAGGCCTGCGTTTGTGCCTATATCTAGGCATAAGTGATGTTTCTACACTGTCCTTGTCACTTTGCAAAAAAGAGGTGTCGGCAGGACCGTCAACTCTGACTCATTTATCAGCTATGAGCTGGCATAGATTTCAATCCAGTCATATGGTCTGCCAGGTCATGCACCTTGTCACAAATTAAGCACAACCTTTAGTGTAATGTTCCTGGAAACTCATGTTATATTTATACCACAGGGCTGACCTCTGCCTACTTTTATAGTGGGTTTTTTAACACAAACAGCAAAATTCATTTCTACAGGTTTTTTTTTTGTCCTACTGCACAAAAACAGTTTTGTGAGCTAAATGTTGCTGAATGTTTTGGAACCTTCAACAGACCTAAGGTGCTTTCACCTACATTGATGCTGCAAACTATGTTTTATTGTCTACTGGATGGCTGAAGTGGCTGTATATGTCAGTCTTCAAGAGTTTTTACATTTACTTTTGTTTCTGATACAAGAATAAAGGTCCAGTCATGGGACTCCAGCATCTACCTATCACAAATTGATACCTATCCTAACTCATGAATTTTGATGAGACCTCTCACACATACAGTTAACTTATTTATATTGTATTAAAGTTTGTATATAGAGATAGTGAGGGCTGTGTGGTAATCATACAATTTGGCAAGGAGATGCTATGGTGCATGGTGATATATTTTTTTTTTAGCAAGGGCACTCACAACCAGAATGGCTATTACAGCAATGTTCAGCAATAACGGAATTGATAACATTGATGTAAGCCTATCCTTATTAGTCATCTCCCCCTTGGCATTCTTCCAGCAACATTTATCAGCATAAAGATAATCCATGGAGGGCGTATGGAGACATCAGTGGACTCCAAAAAGAAAGTAATAACATGAATTATCTTTTAAAAATGTGCATGGTCACTAAGGGGTTAATACCTTGTTGGCAGAGGAAGTGCTTATGCATTTCAAACCAGAGCTCTTAATTGTAGCTTTTTTATACTTATCTACATACATATATCATCTAAACTGTATACAGTACCACCACAGAAGCACTTTAGAAACAACATAACACAACTTTTTCCTTTTAATCAGAAGGGAGTTTTAAAACTATTACAAAGTTTGAAAAAATATTTTTTTCATACTGAGTTTTTTCTTACTGAGACCTGTTGGGACATGTTCTGAAAAAGTAGGGTAATATGGTTGAGAAGGTGTATAAAATAACATATTGCAAAAAAAAAGCACAATAGGGATCTGCAAGCCATTAGTTACAATAAGTGGTAGCTATAGATATTACTTTTTGAGGAGTAGCTTAAATGGAAAATTAGAAATTTGTAATAACATTGTATGAGGTTGTAGGTAAAATATATAATTACTAAACAGTTTGAAGCTGATCTAAAGAACAAGATGGAGATATATATGAGATATGGGTGGCTCACAATAAACATTGTTTTCTTAACCACTTAGCAACCAGCCTGTTTTGCACCTACAGTGGATATAAAAAGTCTACACACCCCTGTGAAAATGTCAGGTTTCTGTGCTGTAAAAAAATGATAAATCATTTCAGAACTTTTTCCACCTTTAACCACTTAAGGACCACAGGTTTATACCCCCCTAGTGACCAGGCCCTTTTTTACAAATCGGCACTCCACAACTTTAGCGGTTTATCGCTCGGTCATGCAACTTACCACCCAAATGAATTTTACCTCCTTTTCTTCTCACTAATAGAGCTTTCATTTGGTGGTATTTCATTGCCGCTGACATTTTTACTTTTTTTGTTATTAATCGAAATTTAACGATTTTTTTGCAAAAAAATGACATTTTTCACTTTCAGCTGTAAAATTTTGCAAAAAAAACGACATCCATATATACATTTTTCGCCAAATTTATTGTTCTACATGTCTTTGATAAAAAAAAAATGTTTGGGCAAAAAAAAATGGTTTGGGTAAAAGTTATAGCGTTTACAAACTATGGTACAAAAATGTGAATTTCCGCTTTTTGAAACAGCTCTGACTTTCTGAGCACCTGTCATGATTCCTGAGGTTCTACAATGCCCAAACAGTAGAAAACCCCCACAAATGATCCCATTTCGGAAAGTAGACACCCTAAGGTATTCGCTGATGGCCATAGTGAGTTCATAGAACTTTTTATTTTTTGTCACAAGTTAGCGGAAAATGATGATGATTTTATTTTTTTTATTTTTTCTTACAAAGTCTCATATTCCACTAACTTGCGACAAAAAATAAAAAATTCTAAAAACTTGCCATGCCCCTCACGGAATACCTTGGGGTGTCTTCTTTCCAAAATGGGGTCACTTGTGGCGTAGTTATACTGCCCTGGCAATTTAGGGGCCCAAATGTGTGAGAAGAACTTTGCAATCAAAATGTGTAAAAAATGACCGGTGAAATCCAAAAGGTGCACTTTGGAATATGCGCCCCTTTGCCCACCTTGGCAGCAAAAAAGTGTGACACATCTGGTATCGCCGTACTCAGGAGAAGTTGGGGAATGTGTTTTGGGGTGTCATTTTACATATACCCATGCTGGGTGAGAGAAATATCTTGGTCAAATGCCAACTTTGTATAAAAAAATGGGAAAAGTTGTCTTTTGCCAAGATATTTCTCTCACCCAGCATGGGTATATGTAAAATGACACCCCAAAACACATTCCCCAACTTCTCCTGAGTACGGCGATACCAGATGTGTCACACTTTTTTGCTGCCAAGGTGGGCAAAGGGGCACATATTCCAAAGTGCACCTTTCAGATTTTGCAGGCCATTTTTTACACATTTTGATTGCAAGGTACTTCTCACACATTTGGGCCCCTAAATTGCCAGGGCAGTATAACTACGCCACAAGTGACCCCATTTTGGAAAGAAGACACCCCAAGGTATTCCGTGAGGGGCATGGCGAGTTCCTAGAATTTTTTATTTTTTGTCACAAGTTAGCGGAAAATGATGATTTTTTTTTTTTCTCTTTTTTCCTTACAAAGTCTCATATTCCACTAACTTGCGACAAAAAATAAAAAATTCTAGGAACTCGCCATGCCCCTCACGGAATACCTTGGGGTGTCTTCTTTCCAAAATGGGGTCACTTGTGGCGTAGTTATACTGCCCTGGCAATTTAGGGGCCCAAATGTGTGAGAAGTACTTTGCAATCAAAATCTGTAAAAAAATGACCGGTGAAATCCGAAAGGTGCACTTTGGAATATGTGCCCCTTTGCCCACCTTGGCATCAAAAAAGTGTCACACATCTGGTATCGCCGTACTCAGGAGAAGTTGGGAAATGTGTTTTGGGGTGTCATTTTACATATACCCATGCTGGGTGAGAGAAATATCTTGGCAAAAGACAACTTTTCCCATTTTTTTATACAAAGTTGGCATTTGACCAAGATATTTTTCTCACCCAGCATGGGTATATGTAAAATGACACCCCAAAACACATTCCCCAACTTCTCCTGAGTACGGCGATACCAGATGTGTCACACTTTTTTGCTGCCAAGGTGGGCAAAGGGGCACATATTCCAAAGTGCACCTTTCGGATTTTGCAGGGCATTTTTTACACATTTTGATTGCAAAGTTCTTCTCACACATTTGGGCCCCTAAATTGCCAGGGCAGTATAACTACCCCACAAGTGACCCCATTTTGGAAAGAAGACACCCCAAGGTATTCCGTGAGGGGCATGGCGAGTTCCTAGAATTTTTTATTTTTTGTCGCAAGTTAGTGGAATATGAGACTTTGTAAGGAAAAAAGAAAAAAAAAGAAAAATCATCATTTTCCGCTAACTTCTGACAAAAAATAAAACATTCTAGGAACTCGCCATGCCCCTCACGGAATACCTTGGGGTGTCTTCTTTCCAAAATGGGGTCACTTGTGGCGTAGTTATACTGCCCTGGCAATTTAGGGGCCCAAATGTGTAAGAAGTACTTTGCAATCAAAATGTGTAAAAAATGGCCGGTGAAATCCGAAAGGTGCACTTTGGAATGTGTGCCCCTTTGCCCACCTTGGCTGCAAAAAAGTGTGACACATCTGGTATCGCCGTACTCAGGAGAAGTTGGGGAATGTGTTTTGGGGTGTCATTTTACATATACCCATGCTGGGTGAGAAAAATATCTTGGCAAAAGATAACTTTTCCCATTTTTTTATACAAAGTTGGCATTTGACCAAGATATTTTTCTCACCCAGCATGGGTATATGTAAAATGACACCCCAAAACACATTCCCCAACTTCTCCTGAGTACGGCGATACCAGATGTGTGACACTTTTTTGCAGCCTAGATGCGCAAAGGGGCCCAAATTCCTTTTAGGAGGGCATTTTTAGACATTTGGATCCCAGACTTCTTCTCACACTTTCGGGCCCCTAAAAAGCCAGGGCAGTATAAATACCCCACATGTGACCCCACTTTGGAAAGAAGACACCCCAAGGTATTCAATGAGGGGCCTGGCAAGTTCCTAGAATTTTTTTTTTTTTTGCATAAGTTAGCGGACATTGATTTTTTTTGTTTTTTTCTCACAAAGTCTCACTTTCCGCTAACTTAGGACAAAGATTTCAATCTTTCATGGACTCAATACGCCCCTCACGGAATACCTTGGGGTGTCTTCTTTCCGAAATGGGGTCACATGTGGGGTATTTATACTGCCCTGGCTTTTTAGGGGCCCTAAAGCGTGAGAAGAAGTCTGGAATATAAATGTCTAAAAATGTTTACGCATTTGGATTCCGTGAGGGGTATGGTGAGTTCATGTGAGATTTTATTTTTTGACACAAGTTAGTGGAATATGAGACTTAGTAAGAAAAAACAAAAACAAACAAAAAATTTCCGCTAACTTGTGCCAAAAAAAATGTCTGAATGGAGCCTTACCAGGGGGGGGGGGGGTGATCAATGACAGGGGGGTGATCAATGACAGGGGGGTGATCACCCATATAGACTCCCTGATCACCCCCCTGTCATTGATCACCCCCCCTGTAAGGCTCCATTCAGACATCCGCATGATTTTTTACGGATCCATGGATACATGTATCGGATCCACAGAACGCATGCGGACGTCTGAATGGAGCCTTACAGAGGGGTTATCAATGACAGGGGGTGATCAGGGTAATCAGGGTGATCACCCCCCTGTCACTGATCACCCCCCCTGTAAGGCTCCATTCAGACATCCGCATGATTTTTTACGGATCCATGGATACATGTATCGGATCCACAGAACGCATGCGGACGTCTGAATGGAGCCTTACAGGGGGGTTATCAATGACAGGGGGTGATCAGGGTAATCAGGGTGATCACCCCCCTGTCACTGATCACCCCCCCTGTAAGGCTCCATTCAGACATCCGCATGATTTTTTACGGATCCATGGATACATGTATCGGATCCACAAAACGCATGCGGACGTCTGAATGGAGCCTTACAGGGGGGTTATCAATGACAGGGGGTGATCAGGGTAATCACCCCCCTGTCACTGATCACCCCCCCTGTAAGGCTCCATTCAGACATCCGCATGATTTTTTACGGATCCATGGATACATGTATCGGATCCACAAAACGCATGCGGACGTCTGAATGGAGCCTTACAGGGGGGTTATCAATGACAGGGGGTGATCAGGGTAATCAGGGTGATCACCCCCCTGTCACTGATCACCCCCCCTGTAAGGCTCCATTCAGACATCCGCATGATTTTTTACGGATCCATGGATACATGTATCGGATCCACAGAACGCATGCGGACGTCTGAATGGAGCCTTACAGGGGGGTTATCAATGACAGGGGGTGATCAGGGTAATCAGGGTGATCACCCCCCTGTCACTGATCACCCCCCCTGTAAGGCTCCATTCAGACATCCGCATGATTTTTTACGGATCCATGGATACATGTATCGGATCCACAGAACGCATGCGGACGTCTGAATGGAGCCTTACAGGGGGGTTATCAATGACAGGGGGTGATCAGGGTAATCAGGGTGATCACCCCCCTGTCACTGATCACCCTCCTGTAAGGCTCCATTCAGACATCCGCATGATTTTTTACGGATCCATGGATCGGATCCACAAAACGCATGCGGACGTCTGAATGGAGCCTTACAGGGGGGTTATCAATGACAGGGGGTGATCAGGGTGATCACCCCCCTGTCACTGATCACCCCCCCTGTAAGGCTCCATTCAGACATCCGCATGATTTTTTACGGATCCATGGATCGGATCCACAAAACGCATGCGGACGTCTGAATGGAGCCTTACAAGGGGGTTATCAATGACAGGGGGTGATCAGGGTGATCACCCCCCTGTCACTGATCACCCCCCCTGTAAGGCTCCATTCAGACATCCGCATGATTTTTTACGGATCCATGGATACATGGATCGGATCCACAAAACGCATGCTGACGTCTGAATGGAGCCTTACAGGGGGGTTATCAATGACAGGGGGGTGATCAGGGAGTGTATATGGGTGATCACCCGCCTGTCATTGATCACCCCCTGTAAGGGTCCATTCAGACGTCCGCATGTATTTTGCGGATCCGATCCATGTATCCATGGATCCGTAAAAATCATGCGGACGTCTGAATGGAGCCTTACAGGGGAGTGATCAATGACAGGGGGGTGATCAATGACAGGGGGTGATCAGGGAGTGTATATGGGTGATCACCCGCCTGTCATTGATCACCCCCCTGTAAGGCTCCATTCAGACGTCCGTATGCTTTTTTACGGATCCATGGATACATGGATCGGATCCACAAAACGCATGCGGACGTCTGAATGGAGCCTTACAGGGGGGTTATCAATGACAGGGGGTGATCAGGGTAATCAGGGTGATCACCCCCCTGTCACTGATCACCCCCCCTGTAAGGCTCCATTCAGACATCCGCATGATTTTTTACGGATCCATGGATACATGGATCGGATCCACAAAACGCATGCGGACGTCTGAATGGAGCCTTACAGGGGGGTTATCAATGACAGGGGTGATCAGGGTAATCAGGGTGATCACCCCCCTGTCACTGATCACCCCCCCTGTAAGGCTCCATTCAGACATCCGCATGATTTTTTACGGATCCATGGATCGGATCCACAAAACGCATGCGGACGTCTGAATGGAGCCTTACAGGGGGGTTATCAATGACAGGGGGTGATCAGGGAGTGTATATGGGTGATCACCCGCCTGTCATTGATCACCCCCCTGTAAGGCTCCATTCAGACGTCCGTATGCTTTTTGCGGATCCGATCCATGTATCCGTGGATCCGTAAAAATCATACGGACGTCTGAACGGAGCCTGACAGGGGGGTGATCAATGACAGGGCGGTGATCAATGACAGGGGGGTGATCAGGGAGTTTATATGGGGTGATCATGGGTGATCAGGGGTTTATAAGGGGTTAATAAGTGACGGGGGGGGGGGGGTGTAGTGTAGTGTGGTGTTTGGTGCGACTGTACTGACCTACCTGAGTCCTCTGGTGGTCGATCCTAACAAAAGGGACCACCAGAGGACCAGGTAGGAGGTATATTAGACGCTGTTATGAAAACAGCGTCTAATATACCTGTTAGGGATTAAAAAATTCGGATCTCCAGCCTGCCAGCGAGCGATCGCCGCTGGCAGGCTGGAGATCCACTCGCTTACCTTCCGTTCCTGTGAGCGCGCGCGCCTGTGTGCGCGCGTTCACAGGAAATCTCGGCTCACGCGAGATGACGCCAATCGGCGTTAGCGTAGCCTGGGAGCGCCGCGGAGATGACGCCTTTCGGCGTTAGCTTAGCGGTAAGTGGTTAATGTGACCTATAAACTGTACCACTCAATTGAAAAACAAACTGAAATATTTTAGGTGAAGAGAAGAAAATAAAAAAATAATGTGGTTGCATAAGTGTGCACACCCTCTTATAACTGGGGATGTAGCTGTGTTCAGAACTAAGCAATAACATTCAAAATCATGTTAAATAGGAGTCAGTATACACCTGCCATCATTTAAAGTGCCTCTGATTAACCCCAAATAAAGTTCAGCTGCTCTAGTTGGTCTTTCCTGAAATGTTCTTAGTCACATCCTACAGCAAAAGTCATGGTCCACAGAGAGCTTCCATAACATCAGAGGGATCTCATTGTTAAAAAGTATCAGTCAGGAGAAGGGTACAAAAGATTTTCCAAGGCATTAGATATATTATGGAACACAGTGAAGACAGTCATCATCAAGTGGAGAAAATATGGCACAACAGTGACATTACCAAGAACTTGATGTCCCTCCAAAATTGATGAAAAGAAGAGAAGAAAACTGGTCTGGGAGGCTACCAAGAGGCCTACAACAACATTAAAGGAGCGGCAGGAATATTTGGCAAGTACTGTCTGTGTTGTGCATGTGACAACAATCTACCGTATTCTTTATATGTCTGGGCTATGGGGTAGAGTGACAAGACGAAAGCCTTTTCTTATGAAGAAAAACATGCAAGCCAGGCTACATTTTGCAAAAAAACACATCTGAAGTCTCCCAAAAGCATGTGGGAAAATGTGTTATGGTCTGATGAAATCAAGGTTTAACTTTTTGTCCATAATTCCAAAAGATATGTTTGGTGCAAAAAAAACACTGCACATCACTAAAAGAACACCGTACCCACAGTGAAGTATGGTGGTGGCAGCATCATGCTTTGGGGCTGTTTTTCTTCAGCTGGAACTGGGGCCTTAGTTAAAGCTAGAGGGAATTATGAACAGTTCTAAATACCAGTCGATATTGACACAAAACCTTCCGGCTTCTGTTAGAAAGCTGAACATGAAGAGGAACTTCTTTCAGCATGACAACGACCCAAAGCATACATCCAAGTCAACAAAGGAATGGCTTCACCAGAAGAAGATGAAAGTTTTGGAATGGCCCAGCCAAAGCCCAGACCTGAATCCAATTAAAAATCTGTGGGGTGATCTGAAGAGTTCTGTACACAGGAGATGCCCTCACAATCTGACAGGTTTGGAGTGTTTTTGCAAAGAAGAGTGGGCATATTTTGCCAAGTCAATACCCCAAAAGATTGAGTGCTGTAATAAAATCAAAAGGTGCTTCAACAAAGTATTAGTTTAAGGGTGTGCACACTTATGCAACCATATTATATTATTTTTATATTTTTTCTTCCCTCTACCTAAAAGATTTCAGTTTGTTTTTCAATTGAGTTGTACAGTTTATAGGTCATATTAAGGGTGGAAAAAGTTCTGAAATGATTTATCTTTGTCTTATTTTTTTTACATCACTGAAACCTGACATTTTAAGAGAGGTGTGTAGACTTTTAATATCCACTGTAAGTGACCAAGCAATTTATTTCAATTTACTTCATTTTTTTATCATCTCATTCCAAGAGCTATACCGGTAACTCTTTTTCTTGTTTCTTGGTGTATTGTTTTGATGAGGCATGTAGTAGCTTTTTAATAGCGCCATTTTGGGGAACATATAACTCATTGATTAACTTTTTCTGGGGGAGGGTAGAAAAAAAGACAGCAATACCATCATTGTGTTTGTACCTTGTAAATCTTGCGACTTTTACTTTGCAGTATAATTAATATGATAACTTTATTCTCTAGGTCGGTATGATTACAAAGATACCAAATGTATATGGTGTGCAAAAAGCAAGAGTATCAAGCTTTTGGTAAAACAATAGATATCCTTTATTTGATGCGGTAAAATCCATAAAGTGTAAGAAAAGTGCAAAATCTACGCATTTCGGATCCCAAGTTAACGATCCTTACTCAGAATTTTACTGCTTCAAATAAAGGATTATCATTTTACAAGAAGCTGGATCTTCTTACTTTTAGCACCGTTTATGTCGGCCTTGTCCTAGCCACATCTGTGCCTCTGACATGATACAAATGAGCGATGCATGTCTGACTTTCTATACCTATACCAAATATATATATATATATTTTTATATATATATATATATATATATATATATATATTTTTTTTTTTTTTACTACTTTTGCACAATAAAAAGCTTTTTTGTAATGTTTCAAGTTTTTGTATCACTGTATCCCAAGACCCACAACTTTTTATTATTTATTTTTACAGAGCTGTGTGGGGGCCATAATTTTTGCAGGACAACTTGTAGTTTTCATTGGTGTCATTTTTTGACAGTGAAAAAGCATAAAACAATTCTGATATTGTTTTTTAGGGTTCTTTTTTATGGCATTCGCCATGTGGGATAGATTACTGTACATGATAATGGTATAGTGTGGGTTGTTATGGGTGCACTGATACCAAATATGTGGAGGGAACTTTATTTTTGCAACTTTTTCCATTTGAAAATAATTTTTTCAATGGAAAAAGTGTATTTTTGTAATTTTTTTTTCACTAAAGCTTATTTTTAGAATTAGTCCCAAAGGGGATTTTGACATGCTATTCTTCAATCACTTATGCACCTCTGGCATAGGCTGATAAACACACACTAAGGGCAGGCCTGGGGATTTCACTAGGACTCAGTTGCTGTATGGAAACACTGACACTCTGCGATCTCATTCACAATGGTGCTGATGCCAGACAGATGGCACCCCTCCTTCTGAAACAGCTTGGATGCCAAGGTTGATCTTGACTGTAGCATCTAAGGGGTTAAAAAAAGGGGTTCCGTGCTTTTGTCGATCCGGGCCGAAAGATCAGGAGACGTGTGATGCTTAGACTAGGCTGCCATATAAAGGTGGTGGCCTAGCCTATGGCCCCTTAGTGATTGCAGTCACTTAGGGGTTAATAGTTATAGGCTGTCAGTCTTTCAAAAACAAATATTGGCATTTAATTCAAAATTTGCAACCCATCTTGAGAGAAAACTCAACGCATACTTTATTTGTAATATATCCTTTATTTGATTTCTAAATTCATAAACGTACATGACAACCGTGCTTTTCTTACAGATAGACACCATTAAAAGACATTTAAAATGTATCTTATATTACATTTGGTCCATAAAACAGGTTGCAAGATACTAAATATAAAGGATATTTCTTTATTTTTTTCCATTAACAAGCTCTGTATATAGTTTACTATGCATATGTTACATTACATATATATTTTATATATATAGAGATAACTTTGAGTCTTGACATAATATCTTATTGCGGGTAAGCTTATTGTATGATAGAATATATTTTTTTATAAGGGAAGAGACTACAAAAGATACAGTTATTCACAATTGAAACACAGTAGTTCCTACATCACTATTCTGCTAAAGTAGTTATTTTGTATATAAGAATGCTACAAAGCATATCTGTCAATTTTTTTTTTTTTTGTATGTACGTGTGGTATACAATCAAACATTTAAATACTGCATTTATTTTTCTGAACAACATTGGACTGTAGTACATATATTTAAAAAGCCATCCGGAGCGAATGGGTTATTAGCTCTGGTACTGCATAAACTTCACAAAGAATGATAGGAGACATTGTATACAAAATAAAGTTACAACAAGACGTTTTGCCTGGTTGCACTACAAACATACATTATTATAATTTAGAATATGTTACATTTGGTATGAGACATTTCAGGATCTACGAAACAATACTGTTGTACAAATTCCCTTAAAATATTTGTATATATTTTCTACAATAAATGTGCTTGACATTCTTAGAATATTAATTTATTGCAATAACATATATAGATATTCTTTTTCACTCTTTGGACAAAAATGACAAACCAAACTAACATCCACGATAAACATATTATCACGTAATAGCTTTAAAGTATGTGCTATAGAACTTTTTTTTTTTAAAGCACAAGACTTTGCTAAAGAGAAAGTTCAATGTGCAACACAGTCATCAATCACCAATGTAGTCATTTTATGTTGTGCCTAAAATTGATCAAAAGGAGATGCCAAATGCGATCAAGCAGCAAGTATTTGTTTCTATTCCTATGTTACAATATATTATTTTGGAACACTGGAACACTTAGATCATTTACAAGGTGCCATAAATCCAACCAGGGGTGTTGCGTGGCATAAGGGTGTCATTATCCTTTTTCCCTAATGTATTGAAAATTGCTATTTCATCCCATTCTACATTTTCCAACAGTTTAAGTGAATACCCTGTTTCTAGAAATAAAATCATCTTGTCTCATCTTTTAAAATACTTAAAATAATTTTAATGTAATTACAGTTGGGTTTTTTATTTAATTAATTGCTTCTTTAAAAATAAATTGAATAAAGTGTTCAATGAATTGTATATTTCATTTTGTAAGAAAAAGCTGGTGTTTGGCATATACATTATCATTTTTATTATTTAGATTTTTCTGTACTAAATGTATATGTAAATTTGGTCCCTTGAACTTGATTGTGCTTTCATTTTCTTAATAAGAGAAAAATCTATAATTTCCATTTAAAGAAAACCTTTTTTTTTTGTTACAATAATTGAAAAAAGAAAATCCTTCAAACATCTATGTTATCTCCATTTGTTCTGTAAAAATGCTAAGCAAAAAAAAAAAAAAAGAGAAGGAGAGATAATTTACCCTTTACATGGATTGTATTCAAAGTCTCGGGAGCTGCCTCTAAGAAATGTTACTGAATTAAAAATCAATCACACAAAACCTTATATCTTAGTAGCCAAATATAGCTTTAGAAATGGTGCTTTTCGGTTTATAAATTCAACTCTTTGCAGTAAAGATAAAAACTTTAACAGTCTAAATTGCCTGGACACGCAAACCATTCACGTTAATTCACAAAACAGTAAGAAAATAACCTAGTTGATTTCCTTGTGCTCTACTGGTGATGGTCCCCTTTTTTGCCACTGGAGGTAGGTAAATTCTTTATTCCAGATGTAATTATGTGGTCATGTCAACCATTTTGTATTTAGAGGATCATAACAACTGGACTTCTTTAGTACAGTATATTTATATATAGGCTTCCTTGTTGGCAGAGTTACTCTTTGACAACTGTTCAGGCCCATTTTCATTGTGAACAATATCATCACTTGGCTGGATCATGACCTGTAGACGCTGGAGAAAGAAAAAAAGTGTTGTTGGATTTCTGTATTGTATTAAAATATACCTGTGTGGCCTATGCAAATTTGTAGGGAATAGATTATGCTTAGTTTCAATTTTGCATTCTAGAAAGTTTATCTTTGAATATATTTACCAAGCATTATAGTAAAAAAAAAAAGCTTATAAAAAGGTAAAAATCCTCTAGTGGTATCAAATAGTCAAATAAAGCATGGTAAAGTTTACAAACAAAAATGGAAAAGCCAATAAACAAATTGAAAATAAGCTTCTTTGTACATCTTTATTGGAATTTTTATCTGTTTCAATCCACAAAAAAGGTCAATGGGGGACTTTTATCATGCTATTTATGACACTATTGTGGCATTAAAAAGTCACAAATTGTGGTACATGCAATATGTGTGCCATAATTTGTGACTTTTTTAGCATCTCATCATTTTTCCAAAGTAGTGAGAAAAAGGTCAGGGCTTAGTGGGAATTATTTTCTTATAGCAGATTGCTGAACAGGAAACTAACATAAATTATAGCTTAAGTCTATGCAATGCTCTTGCTTTTGTAGATTTGAGTTTCTAGCACATGAAGAGGCAGAAATGTGCCTAATTTTAATAAATAGGTTCTTCTCACTTCAATGCACAGAAGATTTGTATATGGGAACTCCAGACTTGATAAATCATTTCCCCCCCATGTGTTTTTTTTCTAGTACACAAGGAATGGTTTCAATGATAATAAAACAAAAATTACAAGAATTTCTTTCTCTTTCCCTTATTTTTCATTTTCCCCTAAGACAGGGATCAGCAACCTCTGTCACTCCAGCTGTTCTGAAACTACAACTTCCACAATCCTCCTTTCACTTATATGGGAGTTACAAGAATAACTAAGTGTGCACGCTGGGAGCTGTAGTTTCAAGCTGTAGTTTCGAAGATTATACCTGTTTTAAAGATCCTTTGAGGGAGAGGAACATAAATATCATGTATCCTGGAATCAACACCATGGAAGATAAGGCCATACACCAGCCAACTCCCTGTCCCCAAGCAGGGAAAACATAGCTGCCCATAGTAAGCGGAGTCATTTGCACAGCACTGAAAAGGAATACTCCCTGTAAAAGACAAAAATAATTCAACAACAATTTTATGCACATGTATTACTTGGCTCACTTTGAAAAGTAAGCTAACTCAAATCAGAAATGATTAAGTGCTGAAAAGGTCACAAAGCCAACATCAAGAAAATTAATGCAAAGTACTTTCAGTCTGGCATCAAAAGGGACAGAAATAGAAGCTGCTATAAAGCTCTTTCCTAAGGGAAACTTGTTGACATTTCAATAATCAGTGTTTTACAAAGTGGGTAGTGAAAGAACAGTCAAGTTTAAATTATGTTTGCCAAATCTTAAAAAAAAAATGTTAGTGTTGATTTTTGGTTGTTTTTCCCCCTCAACTTTTTTACACATCTATTATTTTAGAACATTCCAAATTCTCTGTTCTGTGTATAACTTTTTTTAATATGTATGCCAAAATAAATGGTGTAGCTGTATATAACATACAGTGGTGTTTGACAGTTTGTAAGTGCTTTAGAGTTGGCTATAGCAGCAACTTGACCTAAAGCTACAACAGATATTCACACAAGTCCTAAAAGAAATAACCAGATCAATTAAATGTTTATGGTAATTGTTGATTAGTCCTGAACATTGGCTAGGAGGAATTGTAGCCCACTCCTCCATACAAAACAGCTTCAGCTCTGCTATGTTGGGGTTCCTCTCATGAACTTTTGTCTTCGGGTCCTTCCACAATATTTCTGTTGGATTAAGGCCAGGACTTTACCTTGGCCATTCCAAAACATTAACGTTATTCTTCTTTACTCATTCTTTGGTAGAATTACTTTTGTGCTTAGGGTCATTATTAGAAATGAGCGAAGTTTTCAAAAATTTTATTCGGATGCCTTGCCAATTTTTTTCAAGACATTCTCTTCATCATGAAGCACATTAAATAAGGTATATCCCTGCCTGCATGGAGAGTGTATTTTGGTGTAAATCACTGTGCATTGCATCAACATGCATAGCTAGTCTTTTCTGGTAGTGAAACAGGCTCCATTCAGACGTCCGCAAGTGTGGCCGCATCTGTTCCACAATTGTGCAGAACGGGTGTGGACCCATTTATTCTCTATGGGGATACAGACACTATGTGCTCTGCACATCCGCATTTCCGGAGCGCGGCCCCGGTCTTCCTGTCCGCAGCTTCGCAAGAAAATAGAGCATGTCCTATTCTTGTCCACAAATGCAGACAATAATAGGCAGTTCCATGGGGTGCCGGCCGGGTGTATTGCGGATCTGCATTTTGCAGATCCGCAATACACTACGAACGTGTGAATGGACCCTTACTGTGACAACAGGTGAACACCACAGTAACAATAAAAATAGACATTTTATTCACCCCAATTTAAAAATCAAGGCCTAATATAATTGCTCATCTATTAAACAAGGTGGACACCCCAATACCAGTAAAACTAGACAGCTTATTCACCCCAATTTGAGAATGAAGGCCAAATATAACTGCTTATTAAACAAGGAGGACATTGTTCAATTAGCTAGCTCTGTCCCCTACACAGGGATTGATACAAACTGTGCTTTCTCCTATGGATCTCTTTAGCTTCAGATTACAGTCCCTGAACTGTGCCTGCAGTCACCCTATGCTCTACCTACAGTGTGTAAAAGCTCTCCCTTCGATCTCCCTACACTGTCCCTGCACTCTCCCTATTGAATATTCCATAATTAAAAGCTTTTAGCAACACTGTCCCTAGTGCTTGTCATGTCTATCCCTATGCTCAGCTCACAGTGAAATGGCAGAGACCATGCGGGATGAGGCTTTTAAAGAGCTGTGACATCACAAGGACTGGCTAGCTGCTGTTTGGCTTTCTGTATGGCATTATGTGTGATTTAGCATTTCCAGGCTTCTAACTTTCACTTTGTAACTTGTGTAGCCTCCATTTTAGGAAAAATATATTAATTCAGATTTGTTAAGAATCACATTTTTCTAATTCCACTTTGGATCCTTTGATTCGCTCAACACTAGTCGTTATATCGCTGCATGACTCATATTTCCTTGAAATTCAGCTCAGGAACATGTGTCCTGTTTTCTTCAGAATTTGCTAGTATAATACAGAATTCATTGAACCATCAAACCATGATACCACCACTGTGGTTTTTATGCTGGAATGCAGTGTTTACCTTTCTCCAAACCAAAAAGTCCTATTATGGTCTATTCCATTTGCAAAAATAATGTTTCAACAGCCTTTTTGGCTTGTCCAGGTGATCTTTAGCAAACTGCAGATGGGCCACAATGTTCTTTTTGGAAAGCAGTGGCTTTCTTCATGCAATCCTTCCATGCACACTATTTTTTTGTGTCCTCCTGATATTACACTCATGAACATTAACATTAGCTGATGTGCATAAATAATGCCTTTAGTTGATTTGAGGTTACCCTGGTATCCTTTGTGAGCTTGCAGATTATTATATGCTTTGTTCTTGCTGTAGTCTTTGTTGGTTGACCACTCCTGAGGAGGATAATAATTGTCTTGAATTTACTCCATTTGTACACAATCTGGCTCTGGTTTGGTGGAGTCCAAACCTTTTAGAGATGACTATGTAACCTTTTACAGCCGAAGAGCATCAACAGTTCTTTTTCTGAGGTCCTCAGCAATCTCCTTTGTTTGTATTATATTCACTTCCACAAATATATGTTGTGGAGATCAGATTATTGTTTAAATAAAACAGGTCACCCACTCATACCCGACTGTCTTCTCATTGAGAAAACACTTGACTCTAATTTCACCTCCAAATTTTCTGCTAATCACAAAAATTCACATACTTTTGCCAGCCTGTTATCTTTTAGGACGTTTGTGAAAATCTGATGCCTCTAAGTCAAATGTATGCAGAAATATTGAAAATTCTGAAGTATTCACAAACTTTTAAGCATCACTGTATCACACATGAAACAGTGAATACATATACGGTATCTACCTGAAAGATGACTAATTTCATAGGTCACTGAGTAGCAATTTTAAAATAACATTATTAAAGTCATTAAAAAATTTATACTTTTTATTGTTTGCTTATAGGCATGGTTTCAAATGTATTGATTTTTAGTGTGCAACCATGCACACAACTCTAATGATGGCACCATTTATAGGCTTGAAGTTGAAGTGACTAGCCACAGGAAAGTTGTTTGGCTGTTGTCCAGGATTAGAAACCTGGCTGCTTTCTTCCATAAACAGTTCCACACTTGTCCATAGGTTATTTGTGGCACTGTAGCTCAACGCTATTTATTTTAATAGAGCTGAGCTGCCATACCAGACACAACCCGTGGACATGTGTGGCAAAGTTTTTGGAAAGAAAACAGACATTTCATTCTACTCCTGGAAACCCCTTTAATTGTGACTAATGCCGATACTGATTATAAAGGCATAATACAGATGTTTCTGTCAGGGTCTATATAAAACATGGAAAAACATACAAATTTCGCATGCTCCATTCGACTAAACTGCTTGAATAGGACAATATCTCCAAACAAATAGAATCAATCTATCTATCTATCTACAGTATTTCACAACATAGTTAACATACTGAGTACAATGTAACAATATTTTTTTCTCAATGATAAATATTTCCTGCCAATGAGACATTTTATCTTACCCCTACAACGATGGGTGTAAAGAATGACCAGCAGAGTTTCCACCAAAGACAAGGCCTGTAACCAACCATTTCTTCAATGTTGTCATAAAATCTATTAACACCTGGAAAAAATATCAATGTTTAAATGAAATTCAGAGACTTGAAAAAAAAAAGCAATATTTCTAATTGCAGTATAATGAAATGGGTTACTTTTATGAGATACCATTCTGTAGATTTTATACACATTAGTTTTTAGGTATACATAGGTATATTTAGCTATATAACCTAGTTTCAGCATAACTTTCTTCTCAGTACCTTTTTAGTTTAAAACAGCAAAGCATTCTACTTTAGATTTTTCTGTTCTCAGATGACCTCTTGTATTAGTTTGATTTAAAGGGGACCTTTCACCGCTCCTGACATGCCTGTTTTAATAGCTTCATGCATTCCCTATGTAATACCAATTCTGGAGCATCTATTCTTATGGCTCTATGTTGTGCCATTCCTTTATTAATCCTGCTATAAGTTATGAATTCATTTCTATTAGCCTTCAGTAAGGGTACAGAGGGGAGGTAACAAGTTGGGTGTGTGTACCTGCACAGTCTGACTCTATCCAATCAGTGCTGCCATTTTACAGACTGTGCAGGTGCACCCCCCTTAACTGGTTAACTGTACCCTTACTGCAGACTGTTTGCAATTCATTCATAACTTCTAGTTGAAATAATAAACGGATTGGACAACATGGAGCCATAAGAATAGAGGTTCCAGAATTGTTATTAAGTGGGAAATGCATGCAGCTATTAAAGCAGGAATTTCAGGAGAGGTGAAAAGTCCGAGATGTCAGCCAATGCTTGAGATCAAACAGTGGTGCAGTGACCGAGTGGTTAGCACTGTGGCTTTTCAGTACTGCAATCTTGGTGGTGGAGGCCAATCAATGGTAAAAATCTGCATGGAATTAAATACCCTTGCCCTTTACTAAAATGGCTTGTAGTGCCAATGCCAATGTTAACAGTCTGCTAGGGCAACCACTGGTTATTATCTCTTCTCATGCACTGTGATTCATGAAGAATCATGTCACATTACAGCCCTGGCAAATCATCATGCATGACACATTATGTCATATGAGTGCAGTTGCTAATTGTCATAGACAATACTTAAAGGGGCTATCCAATGATTAATGTGAAAAACATCAAACATCACATAATTATAGTACATTACCACCACTTTCTAGCAAAACTAGAACCTGCCCTGTATCTCACATGCATCCAGAACTTCCCCATCCTGTTCATTGCTCCAATTGCTTTTGCTAGTTTATTTCAGGCTGCCAGCTCAGAGGGAGTGTCCTTTCCTAGGGAGTGTGTCCTTTCTGTTGCATCTTTATGTTGTAGCTAGGCAACGTTCTGCTAAAGAGTGTCACTCCCTGCAGTAACATTCTGCAGTTTAAGTAATGGCTTGTTGCAGATTTTCCTAAGTTTAATCCACACCTAAATCCATCCTTTGCTTTCTTCTCATTTAGATTGGAAAGCTAATTTGCACAGCCTTTTCCCAGAAACTCAGAAGAGCATTGTTTGGCCTATAAGATTCCTCACTACTAGGTGTTCATGTGTGCTCCATAAGGAGAAAAAGTGCTAGTTATCCCTGCACAGCACTGACGTTTGACCTTCTGAGTTATGCTTCAATGTCTGTTTAAACAACTAACCATTGACTTTTTTTGATTAATGACTAATATCAGGTAGCATCAGAAGCTTAGCTGATGTTACTTTGCACACCCATAAGAGGCTTGTTGGGTCTATAAGACTCCTCAAGCAGGTGATCATCTCTCTGTGTCTGCTCCTCTCAAAATTCTAAAATGGACAAATCTAAAAAATATTTGCATTGAACTTTGATTCTAATTAATCGATTTGATCATTTCCTAAATAGACATGTTTACTAAAACAGGCATGTCAGGAGAGCTGAAAGGTCCTCTTTGAGATAACGTAATATTTCATAAGCTTTCTTACCATAACACCATGATATTGAAATGCACTCAAAAAACACAAGGAACAGCAGACTCATTCCACTGGCTGAATAATAATCGAAAAGTTTGAATACATAAATTCCACCCTGCGGAGAAAAGAAAACTTCAGATATACATATTTGATTTTTTTTATACAATGACAATTAACTGAATGCTATAATTCCTCCCAATCTTGTTCAAAGCATGTCATAACATGAGAGTAAAAGACTACAAAATATTTAAACGTGCAATCTTATACTAAGATTGATCATCTTTGCAGAGTGGACTATAATTATGACCATGTGAGAACAAGCTCAATGTTGGTGGTCCTCATATAGTTACTACAGTTGAAAAAAGACCAAGGGTCCATCAAGTTTAACTTTCCACCCTTTAATTATCGAACAGTGACTTATCTCAGTCTGTGTATAAGAAAGATATAGCTAATTGCCATAGAAATTATCAAAACTGGGGTATCGAGGCTTGAAAATAGATTTCTTAGAAGCAATATAATTACTATACAAATATAACAATTTACATTACGCAAATCTAATGATTATTTTTTTTTTATACTTAGACCTATAACCATGGGAAGGGGACCTCCACTATGTCTAAAGGAAAGATGATTTCTACATATTCATAAACAGTCCTTACACAGTATGGTTGAAAGAAAAGACATAGGTCCATCAAGTTCAAACATGGGATGGGTGAGGATGTGGATGAAGGTAGGACAATATGAAAACAGAATAGTTTAAACATGATTGACTTGTGTTTTTGTCTACCTTTCTAGGTCTTTCTGCTAGACATGTTGTATTATTTCAGTCTGTACACAAACCGATACAAGAATAGTTACCTGAGTTATGTTGGACAAACCAATGAGATAGGAAACAACGCACACAACTGCAATAAATATTTCTCTTCGAGGACGCAACAGTTTTGGAAACTCATCCACAAGAGCTGTTATAAACCCTTCAACTGTGCAGAACTGCAAAGTAAGAAGGAACATTGTACAATTCATGTCAGCAAAATCATTAAAATTATATACTTAGGTACAATAGGCCTTGGGAACAAATAAATTACATTCTCATGGTTCAGCTCAGAAAATGACTACCACATTCAAGTGCCTCATAAGTATTCAAAACGGCATTTTATTTTTCCATCTGCTGTCTGCTGGAATTTCTTTTACCTTGTTAAGAAATGTGCATTCAAATTGGTGTTATTGTTGGTGAGATCTGTCAATTTTTCATAGCTGGAATAACATCAGAGCTTATTGCTTTATTTGGAGTGGTTTGCCTATTTATATACTGCATCTATATCTCCCTCTGATGGGATCAAAGATTAAAAGAACCTGAAGTGACTACTCTGTGCATTTGCATGTAAATTCAAGCATCAATGATAGTAGGTACAGATGGTTGCATCTAATATTCTGCTGGGTATTCATTCTTAAAATGAATGACACCATTCTAAACAAATATCTAACAAACAAGATATACAATCAAACTCACTCCTTTGCTTTAAAAATAAAAGAAAATAATCAATAAAAAATAAAAATCATTGTCATCACCGCATCCCAAAACCTCATACTATTACAATGTAGAAGTATTTATCACTAGTGTTGATCACGAATATTTGAATTTCAAATTTTTATTGCGAATATAGGTACTTTGAAAATTCACAAATATTTCGAATATAGTAATATATATTCATAATTTTGAATATTCAATTTATTTTTAAATCAGTACACATGATCCCTTCCTGGTTCTAGCTTGTGGGCCAATGAGAAGGCTGCAGTATATTTGACTTTAGGAGTAGTGTTGTTTGCAAATTTTTGTAATGCAAATTTTTGTAATGAGAACATTTATTGCAAATTACAACTATTAGACAAAGAAGATTATAGCACTATATTAGCTGAATTGCTCTATATTCTTTTTTTTTTTTTTTCGCTATATTGCTATAACTTCGTTTTTTCGAATATTCGTAATATTCTAAAACAAGAATATATAGCAATATAGCGAATATTCGAAAAAAATGAATATAGAGCAATTTAGCTAATGTACTATAATCTTCTTTGTCTAATAGTTGTAATTTTTTTATCAACTATAAAAAAAAGATTATAGCACTATATTAGCTAAATTGCTCTATATTCGTTTTTATCGAATATTCGCTATATTGCTATATATTCTTGTTTTAGAATATTACAAATATTCAAAAAAACGAAGTTATAGCAATATAGCGAATATTCAAAAAAAAATAATATAGAGCAATTTAGCTAATATAGAGCTATAATCTTCTTTGTCTTCGTCTAATAAAAATTCCCATTACAAAAATTTGCATATTACACGATCATTACCTTGCCGATTTTTTGAGTAAAAAAATCGTAGAATATAACGAATATTCAAATTTGCGAATATTTCACGAATATTCTACAAAATATTTCGCAAATTCGAATATGACCCCTGCTGCTCATCACTATTTATCACTAACGGTGAACAATGTAACAGAAAAGAAAGCATGGTTGGTTCAGTGTTTTTTGGTCTCTTCACCCCCCAAAAAAGATTGATTAAAAAGTAATCAAGAAGTCATACATATCCCAAATTGGTATTGATAAAAAATTCAGATTGTTCCACAAAACATGAGCCCTTAAACAACAGCATAGACATAAGTATGAAAATGGCATAATAGAATATGGAAATACAAAGAATTTTTTTTTTTATAAAGTTTCAAATTTTTAAGTATTAAAACACAAGAAAAACTTAAAAAAATGTGGTGTTTCTGTAATTGTATTGACCCCACAGGATAACGTTAACATGTCATTTTCACTGCATAGGGAATGCTCTAAAACTTAAACCCACAAAACTATAGTAGAATTGCATTTCAGAATTTCACCCTATTTCAAATTGTTTTTAGCTGCCCACTACATTGTATGCAATATTAAATTGTTTGTAAGTACAACTTCCACTGCAAAAAAAAAAAAGCCCTTATACAGTTATCTAAAAATAAAAAAGCTATGGCTTCTGGAAGGCAGGAAGTGGAGAATGAAAAATGGAAAATCGCTGCATCTGGAAGGGGTCAAATTACATTGCAGTTACACTACATTGTTACATTGTAGGTAAACTAAATACTAAAGTAATGCCTACAAGAAGAGGAGTACACATCAGAGGAACGGAGATAATGGGGCTAGGCAAACACAGAGGAGTATAGCCATTGTAGTGAAATAATTTTTGGCTGCCCAGTAAGAAAGGGGTGCATTTAAGATAGTAGTATAGCCAGTTCTGTGTGGATTTTTACACAAACTGTACATACAGTTACTATAAATCCTTGACACCTCCTCACTAACAATAACTGCATAATAACAATACATTTTTATCAAAGGTGACAATCAGTTGGACCTTCCCATCTTCCCCTAATATCAACAGGGACGAATGACATTGCATGATCAAACAAAAATGCAAAGCCTGACATGAATAGCCACGTCTCATAAATCTCCTGTCCAATTCCTTGGCTTTAACATGGAAATCTGACAGGGATAAGCAGTTTTACCTTATCCTCAGGAACTGCCCTTTGGGGTGATGGCTAGTCCACCCTAGAAGAGTATTGGTGGCAGTGGGTTTTCTAAGTATTGTAGTAGTTGATGCTCCATCTCAATCAATGAAAATCAACAGGTCCAGAAGGGAAATTAAGTGTGTGTTGATCTTTGCCAGTGAATCTCATGCTAATATTATTCATACTCAGCTCAGAGAAATTAAATATCAATATACTGTATAACAAACCTCAACACTAAAGATGAGTTCCAATAGATTGGTAGATTCAAAACTGTAAACTGCAAAACCAAACATTCATTCCAGAGTGTTTTTTTTTTTTACTCCTATGATTAGAGGTGGGAATTCATGGACTCGAATTCCGACGTAATTTGCGAAATTCGAATCCGACAAATCTAGGGCTGATTTGTAGCTATGTGGGCGGGAGTGGGCGGTTTACTTTAACTTTAACTCAGCGCATCTTTATTACCTGACAATGAAGCTCCAATAACAGGCAGAGCGGGCGGCGGCATAACGTGACTTACGTGACGCGCCTGCTCCGCCTGCTTTATTCATAAAGTGGGCGGAGCAGGCACGTAACGTGAGTGAGTAAAATTACACCGCTGCCCGCTCTGCCTGTTACTGGAGCTTCATTGTAAGGTAATAAAGATGCGCTGAACCTGATAAAAGTTACTGCCGGGCCGGGGCTGTTATGGGGAGGGGGATCTGTGGATGCACTGTTATGAGGGATCTGTAGATGGCACTGTTATGGGGGGATCTGTGGATGGCGCTGTTATGGGGGGGATCTGTGGATGGCGCTGTTATGGGGGAACTGTGGATGACACATATAGCATAAGATGCTATATATAGTGTCATCCATAGATCCCCCATAGCATGGTCATCCACAGATCCCCCATAACAGTGCCATCCACAGATCCCCCACAACAGTGCCATCCACAGATCCCCCATAACAGCGTCATCCACAGATCCACCATAACAGTGTCATCCACATATCCCGCATAACAGTGTCATCCACAGATCCCCTATAACTGTGCCATCCACAGATCCCCCATACCAGTGTCATCCACAGATCCCCCATACCAGTGTCATCCACAGATCCCTCGCATAACAGCACCATCCACAGATCCCCCATAACCTTGTCATCCACAGATCCCCCATAATAGTGTCATCCACAGATCACTTTGTTTCTTACACCGTTCACACAATTCTTATGTACAGGATTCATAGGATTCGAGATTTGAAAGATTCAATATATTCGAGAACCTACTCGGAGTCGGAAAAAAATTGGATTTGTCCCACCTCTACCTATGATGAATGGCACAAGTATGCAACCCCTCTATATACTCTTACTGTAGCTTAGAGTAAAATTATTTTGGCACCTTCTTCATTGTGAAAGGGAGTCTGTCACCTAATCTGAGCCTTTTAGACTGCTCAGATCAGTTTATAGACTCGTGTGCCCTCATTACAATGGTACCTTTAATTGTTCTGTCCCTCGACGAGATCTTCAAAAAAAGACTTTTTAAACTTATGTTAATGAGGTTTCGGCAAGTGCCTAGGGGTGGAGTTACTGCAGTAAGTGCCCAGGCCCTTCGGCGATGTGCCCAGAAAACCACACCTCTTTCACCCCTCTGGCCCACCCTTGTTGCCAATTATTACCTCCTCCTCCTCTCCCTCCCAGATCTTGCACCTTCGCCGCTCCACATTTGTCCCTCACCTGCGCACTGCTGTATATTGCACCCCTCAATCAGTATTTTGTGGAGACAGGTACTGTATATAGAACCCCTGAATCAATATTTGGTGGAAGCAGGTAAGTCACACCCCTCAATCACTATTTGGTGGAAGCCGGTGTATCGCAGGCCTCAATCAATATTTTGTGGAAGCAGGTATATCACACCCCTCAATCAGTATTTGTGTAAGCAGGTATATAGAACCCCTTAATCAGTATTTTGTAGAAGCAGGTATATCCCACCTCTCAATCAGAATTTTGTGGAAACAGGTATATAGAACACCTGAATCAGTATTTTGTGGAAGCAGGTATATTGCACCCCTCAATATGTATTTTGTGGAAGCATGTGTATCAAACCCCTTAATCAGTATTTTGTGGAAGCAGGTATATCGCACCCCTCAATCAGTATTTTGTCGAATCAGGTATATCGCACCCCTCAATCAGTATTTTGTGAAAGCAGGTATATAGAACCCCTTAATCAGTATTTTGTAGAAGCAGGCATATCACACCCCGCAATCAGTATTTTGTGAAAGCAGGTATATAGAACACCTTAAAGGGATTCTGTCACCTCTTTATACCTTATAGAGATGCGGACATGCATGGCTAGATCGCCGTTAGCATGTCCGCAATATAACTGTCCCATATCTCTGAGTGGTTTTATTGAGTAAAAAAATGATTTTGTATATATAAAAAACAGCCTGGTAAGGAGCCCAAAGGGCTGTACTAACTGGAGCCTAGCCATGCCCCCCTGTGAAGGAGCCCAGCACCGTCTGTATCCACAAATCTCCTCCTTGCTCGCAAAGTCAGATCACCGTAAACTTGCGATGCGCGAGCTCGGAAATACGCAGTGCCGGCATAGTGTTCCTTCCCTGTGCTGGTATCAGCCTCAGGGAAAGAACTGCGCACGCACAAGCTTGTGCACCACGAGATTACGGCGATCTGACTTTGTGAGCAAGGAGGAGATTCGTGGATACTGGCGGTGCTGGGCTCCTTTACAGGGGGGCGTGGCTGGGCTCCAGAACAGTTAGTACAGCCCCTTGGGCTCCTTACCAGGCTGATTTACATATATATAAAAAAAAATTACACTCAATTAAACCACTCAGAGACATGGGACAGGTATATTGCGGACATGCTAGCGGCGATCTAACCGTGCATGTCCGCATCTCTATAGGGTAAAAAGAGGTGACAGAATCCCTTTAATCAGTATTTTGTAGAAGCAGGTATATCGCACCCCTCAATCAGTATTTTGTGGAAACAGGTATATAGAACCCCTGAATCAATATTTGGTGGAAGCAGGTATATCGCACCCCTCAATCAGTATTTTGTGGAAGCAGTAATATAAAATCCCTTAATCAGTATTTTGTGGAAGCAGGTATATCGCACCCCTCAATCAGTTTTTTGGGGGCAACAGGTATATCACACCTGTTGCAAATAGTTGTTCCAATAACGCTTGTCCCTCTATATACCTGCGGTATCGCAGTAGAACCGCACACAACTGTTGCACAATACAAATGAACTATAATATACTTTCTATGTTAGAAAGTATATTATAGGTATATCACACCCCTCAATCAGTTTTTTGGGGGGTCAACAGGTATATCACACCAGTTGTAATTAGTTAATCCAATAGCGTTTGTCCCTCTATATAGCTGCGGTATCGCAGCAGAACCGCACACAACTGCGGCACAATACAAATGTTAGAAAGTATATTATAAGTATATCACACCCCTCAGTATATTACACCTATCGATAGCCCACCTATACCAGTCCTTAAAAGGATTTTTGTGGCCCTATTAGCTAGCGTTTGGTGTCCCTAATAGCCTGTGCCTGCTCCACACGACAACATCCCCCTACACTGATAAAACACAGAATGTAAAATGGCTGCCAGATTGGGTTCTGTAAAGCTATAATCTAACAGCTCACTCTGCTGTCTTGTCTCTCAAGCGTTTTCTTGAGACAGGATTACATTTTTCTAATAGCAAAAAAATATCTGGTTCCTCAGTTTCCCATATAGGGGGATAAGATATGGTTCCTGGGAAAGGGAGCTCTGCATGTGCTTCCTCAATAGTCCCCCCCCCCCCCCCCCCATAACTAACAGAAACTCTCTCTATTCTCCTTTCTATGTCTCTTTAGATTTAAACGCTCCTAGTAGAACCAGCACACTACTACCAAGAGGGAAGGAACAGGGTGGTTAACCCTGTTCCTGCCAACCATTGCTAACTATTACCCCCCCCCCCCCTAGAATAAATGGCATAGCATCACATTACACTGCATATTAATCATTAACAATTGTAGATATTGAAAAGTCTGGGGTACTGCACACCCATATGCTGATATTTTACATTGGACATAAGTACAGTATAATATGCTTTGGGACAACCAAATTTAAGGCAGACACACATTTTCTATATTTTTCTGCACTATTAAAAATTTATTTATTAGGGTCTATGAATGCCCTTTCAACAACAATAGAAATTGCATCTTCTTCACTGCTTTAAAAAAAAGATTCATTCTTCATAAAAGAAGCTCACTGCTATATTATAACACTGCTTATCCTGACCATGAATTTCTTCTATCATTTGAAACTGAACCAACAACTCCATCCTCTTCGCCTCCTGCGTTGACAGTGCCAGAAGCATATAGCCTTAGGCCAATCTTTGGCTTTTTTTTCTCCACAATTGCTCATCCCTCTGTCAGTCCAAAATAGTAACATAGAGAATGCATTCCAGGCAGTACTATTTCAATCTGAAAGGTGCAGTGAGGTGAAAGACATTTTGTAAGAGCAAATCTGAAACAGGAACTGCTTGTAAAGCACCATAGTAGAATAGAGGGAATATGTGCAAGTCTACAATGTAATATATGCTGAGCTGGACAGGCATACCCATAGTTCTAATAAAGGGTGCAGTTTAAAATCATTGAAGGGTATTCAAATTCCAAGTAAACATTTAATGCATTAATGCATCGCCACAAAGTATCATATATACAGTTAAAACGAGAAAGGATGAAACATACCGGTCCTATACTGTATGCATGGTGGTCAAGTGTACTGGTTTGAACATTACATCTCTTATCTTGTACTGGTCCTTAATAACAGTACAGTCCACAGCTGAAATCACAATTCTGCTGCCTACTTCTAGAAAGGTGACATATCCCAAACTGAGCTGCTATTTTTCTGCTATAGTATAGCTATTGATTTAAAAAAGAACTTCCCAGAATACAAATATCTGTGCGAAATGTGAGCCAGCAAAAAATGCAGAACATTTTCAACCTTGATAATAGGTTTAGGCAGGCTGCTGAATCTCTGGAAGTACTCTCTGGTATGGAGACTTACCGGCAATGCTCTATGGGAAAAGAATATGCAAAGAGGTATCTCCCAATAAGGAGAACCATCTATCCAGCACCACCTTTTGGAAGTTCCTCCTTATGAGTCAAGATCCAACTTTCCAAAAAGCCTTCAGATTTGACAAGGAAATACGTCCAAGCCAGATATCAATCCATAGGAAGCTGTTTTAGGGTGCTTCCCCCTCATCATTATAGAGTTGGATTCTGGCTGGCTCAGTGCGATGCCTTAAAAGTGTCTTAAAGTGAAGAAAAGAAGTTCCCACGGCGCAAAAAACAATCTTTGAAAATGGCTTAGGCAGGGTGCTGAATCTCCTTAAAGAGGCCAGTTCTGTATAGAGATCTATTGACAATCCTCCACAGGAAACGAATATGCTAAGAGATATCTCTAAGAAAGAGAAGCATCTTTCCAGTGCCACCTACTGGAAGTGATTCACCATGAGTCAAGACACAGCTTTCCAACAAGCCTTGGGATTTGACAAGAGTATATAGTGAAGCCAGGTATCCATCTGTAGACACATGTTCCAGGGTGCTTGCCTGCTCATCAGTACAGAGTAGGATTTTGGCTGGCTCAGTGTGGTGCCTTGAAACAGCTTAGGCAGGGTGCTGAATCTCCTGATAGTGGATGAATCCAAACAGATATGTAAAAGGGGCAAAGCTAAAGGGGGTGCATAGGAAAAAGTTGCACCTTATCCTTGGTGCCAAAGAGGGCAAAAGGCCTCTATGTTGCAGAAAAAGACACCACTATTATAAATGGTACATGGTAGGTGCGGAGCATCCCATATTTTGCATTGAGGCCCAGGAGTATTCAGTAATGTAAAAACATACATAGCTGGATGAACACTGTAATCTTCTAAGGCCAAGATGTGCAATCAGTAATATGACTAATAAGACTTGTCATACTGTATTTAGTCGCTGCCAGGCTTATTAGAAAATCTAATGTTCCTTCTTTATGTGTTGCACTTAGATCTTAACATTTGTAAGCAGCTAAAACGTATAGCCCACCAGATTTGTCTACTGAGTCATTTGCAATAAGTCTATATTTCATAAGAACTCCGGATAATTATATACACTTCAGACATTATTGTTGAAATATTTTTTTCTCACTGATCGTCTCAGTTCCTGAGGCATATAGCGACCTACTTTCCTCATATGACTTGACAACTATTCAGAAAATGACTGCAGCACTTGTCAAGACTCCTGTGCGCTCATATGTGAAGCAATGGCATGGTCACTTCGGAGCATCATAAATCATCATGTTTTAGTGACATTGTAATTGTATCAGTGCTTTTTCAAAGCCCAAAATGTATCTAAACCTATAAATAAAGTTTATTAAAACATACTGTAAATGACCTTAAATGATATTTTCTAACATACTTCATTTATTTAATTATTTTCCATGCAATACAGGCAACAGCTATAGGCAATCCATACTTCCGTGCACTGTTGCGTAAGGGAGCTCCATAGCACATCGCTTCTCCTGTCTGCACCAACGTTGCTCTCCTAAAGCCTGGCATACATGTGCTATGCCAGGTTTCAGGGGGTTGTGCAGCCATTAATATTGATGACCTATCCTCAGGATAGGGTCATCATTGGGGGTCAGACTCCCGACACCCCCGCCAATAAGCTATTTGTAAGAGCACTGCTAACTTTTCAAAAAGTGATCTCGCTGGCAGCAGTGGTGCAATGTAATTACAAGTGCTCATCCCATTCAAGAAAATTGAAAAAGCACTTGTAATTGCACTGCACCGCTGAGACTTCCAAGGTGATGCCAAGTGTAATCTTGGAGAAGAAGTAGTGCTCTCATGAGTCTTCGAACAGTGCGGTGGAGGTGCCCCCCACTGAGTAGATATTGATGAACTATTCTAAGGATAGGTCATCAATATGTAAATGCTGCACAACCCCTTTAAGCAGAGTGGGCACAGTTAGAGAAGCATTGTGCTAAATTGAGCTCCCACCCTGCGCCTGCCTGTTCCGTGCTGCTACAGCCTTGCGTGTTGAATGGTCTAGCAGAGCAAGCGGGCGCAGGGCTGGAGCAAAGTATTATTATGTACTTGCTGCACTACCCACATCTACGCCAGGCTTTAGCAGAACAACGCTGGTACAGACAGGAGCATTGATGTGCTATGGAGCGCCTGCCTGTACAATGCTCAGTGTAGTTGCATGGAAATTCGTACTGCCATACAATGCCTGTACAGACAGTGCTGGTACAGACAGGAGCATTGATGTTCTATAGAGTGCCTGCCTATACAATGCTCAGTGTAGTTGCATGGAAATTCGTACTGCCATACAATGCCGGTACAGACAGTGCTGGTACAGACAGGAGCATTGATGTGCTATGGAGCGCCTGCCTGTACAATGCTCAGTGTAGTCGCATGGAAATTCATGCTGCCATACAATGCCTGTACAGACAGTGCTGGTACAGACAGGAGCATTGATGTTCTATAGAGTGCCTGCCTATACAATGCTCAGTGTAGTTGCATGGAAATTCGTACTGCCATACAATGCCGGTACAGACAGTGCTGGTACAGACAGGAGCATTGATGTGCTATGGAGCGCCTGCCTGTACAATGCTCAGTGTAGTCGCATGGAAATTCATGCTGCCATGAGAGTGTACGGTAATATGGCTTGCAAAGCTCTATAGGCAATTGAACCTCAGGTTCCTAGATTGCATGAAAAAAAAAAAAAGTATATTAGAAAAAAAAATCATTTTAGGGCATTTACGATTGGTTTCAATAAACTTTATGCTTAGTTACACTTTAATGAAATGTATAATTGTCTTTCATATACTCTGCTGTTATTGGTGTAGCTGTATGTTACATTGTTACATAGTTATGAAATTAAACATTCTAGTTCACCATAAACTAACTGTAGTCATTTTTATCATTGCATTTAATATTTCTACAATTCTTAAAGGGAACCTGTACCACATACTGTACATTGAGTCGTAGCCAGGCTTTAGTATTATACAGGTTCCCTTCCTTGTCCTGCTGCCTGACCTCTCATTATCTTTTTATAGGATAACCCTCACCATGCCTACCTAACGTGGGTGTAGGGAGGGATGTGTCAATCAGAATGGGGAACGGTAGAAGAAAGCCCCCAGCGGATATATTCCCACAAGTCTGGAGGACCAACTGTGAACCAGTTTTTAAGGTACTATATCTCTTACATGTGCCCCCCATCCATTAAATTTTTTGGGTTCCCCTACTTTAACAGGAGCAACAGTGTAATAATGTGATGCTGTGAATTCCTGTTGTGACTGGGCTTCATAAGATAGAGAGTATTTCACTGTAATCACCCAAAGTGATAGATCATAGTGCAATTAATCAGTGGTGCATATGGTGCTGGGAATGTCCCCTCTATAAACATAGATGACCTGATAGGATGGCGTATACTGGGATACGGAGAAACCACCAGCAGGGAAGCAGTTGCCAGGGGAACACGACACACAACCCAACAAGCCCAACCCACTTTAAACTTCTAAGGCCTGATTGGCTGCTTAAGTAGGAAGCTGTGATGTAGGGTGTCCATCCCTACAACTGATTGGCTGAAAAATAGGATTCCCTATGAGTGAAGGAGGAGATTTAGAGTATAAATAACTAGTGTTGGCACAGCTGCAGAGAGCCATTGTTGTTCACACCACTAATCTGAATGCTACATGCTATCGGTCTTGCTGACAAGCTCAGTGATGAGCAAAATATGTTGAAGGCCAGCTCAAAGCTAGAAATAATGGGGAACTTTGTAACCTTGGGCGTTCTTTTTGAAGTGATATCCCCAATATTGAGTTACTTTGGGAAACCTTAGATTACATAGGGACTGCAGAGAAATGGCAGCATGGAATGTAAGAGTGTTGCCAAAGTGTTCCCCAAGTGTACCAGAGCCATACCAGTAGAATTTGACAGGCTCCAGAGCGCTACAGAGTACTTTGAATATGTACTGTATACAGTATAGGGTGTGACAAGAATAGATACTTTGGGGGTTATTTATGACACTGAAATACTCCTATCTTAGGCGTATCCCAGGCACAGATTGCAGCACAATGGTTAGTTGCATCACAATCTGTGACTTCTCCTCGCTCACGCCAGGTCTAAGACTGTGGGGGTGGCATGAGCGGGGAAGAGGACGGGTTGGCAGGCCTGTCTCATTTACCATTTTCTAAGCCTGTTTCAGGTGTAGAAAAAGGTCTAAATGTAAGACAGCTCAGAAGTAGTGTTGAGCGAACCCGAACTGTAAAGTTCGGGTCCGTACCAAACTTTATGATTTTGGGTACCAGGACCCGAACCCAAACTTTGCTTAGAAGCCATCACAGCCATGACTAGTAATGGCATGGCTGTGATTGGCAGGTGCATCATGTGACCCAGCCTCTATAAACCAAAGCCAGCTCCAAGGAGTTCCCTGGCGTAGCAGTTCTTCAATGTGCTGACAACAAGATGCGAGTGGTTTGCACGCTGTGCAATCAGAGCCTGAAGTGAGGCATAAATGTTCTAAACCTGAGCACCACCTGCATTACCAGGCATCTAAATGCAAAGCACGAGCTACAGTGGAGTAAACACCTCAAAATCCACAAAATATCTTAGGCTCCTCCTGCTCCCTCTTCTGCTGCAGTCTCGGCCTCTTCCTCCCCTCTGGAGTGACAATGGCACCTGCCACCCCGAAAAACAGAGGATGTGGCAGCAACACCACCACCTCTGTCACTGTCACCAAGCATCTCCACACTGTCCCATGGAAGCGTTCAGCTGTCCATTTCCCAAACATTGGAGAGAAAGACGAAGTACCCCACTACCCACCCACGATCCCAGGCCCTGGATGCCAGCATTTCAAAATTCCTGGTCTTTGAAATGCTTTCATTTCGTCTGGTGGAGACAGAGACTTTTAAAAACGTTATGGCGGTGGCTGTCCCACAGTACGTGGTTCCCAGCCGCCACTACTTTTCCAGGTGAGCCATCCCTGCTCTGCACAACCAAGTGGAGGACAAAATTAGGTGTGCACTGCGCAATGCCATCGGTGGCAAGGTCCACATCATCACCGATAAGTGGACCAGTAAGCATGGCCAGGGACGTTATATCTCTCTAATTGCACAGGCATCCGGGCCTGAGGCGGATAGCAATTTCGCGCATGTCCTTCCGCCACCGAGGATTGCAGGATGTTTCTCTTTGCCTCCTGTTGCCTCCTTTTACTACTCCGCTTCCTCCTCTACCATCTCCTCATCCGGTCAGCGTAACACCTTTACCACCAACTTCAGCACAGCCAGGTAGAAACGACACCAGGAAACTCATCTGTTTGGGGGAAAAAACCCACACCGTTCAGGAGCTATGGACGGGCATGGAACAACAGACCGATGAGTGGTTGGTGTCACTGAGCCTCAAGTCCGGCCTGGTGGTGTGCGATAATGGCCGAAAGTTCTGGGCCTAGCTGGTTTGATGCACATCCCTTGCATGGCGCATGTGCTGAATTTGGTGGTGCAGAGGTTCCTTAAAAATTACCCCGATATGTCAGAGCTGCTGCAGAAAGTGCGGGCCATCTGTGCACGCTTTTGGTGTTCTCACCCTGCTGTTGCTCGCCTGTCTGCGCTGCAGCGTAACTTCGGTCTTCCCACTCACTGCCTTATTTGCAACGTACCCACAAGGTGGAACTCCACCTTGCACATGCTGGAGAGACTGTGCGAGCAGCAGCAGGCGATAGCTGGAGAGACTGTGCGGAACAGCACCACTTCACGAGTAGACCTCCATGCGGGAAGTGTGTGCCGTGTTGCGCTGTTTCGAGTACTCCACTAACATGGCCAGTGCCGATGACGCCATCCTCAGCGTTACTATCCCACTTCTATGTCTCCTTGAAAAATGCTTTTTGCGATGATGGAAGAGCATGTGGCACAAGAGGAAGAGGAGGAGGAAGAGGGATCATTTCCACAGTTATCAGGCCAGTCATGGCTCGGAGGGTGGGTTCCTGCACCAACAGAGGCCAGGTACACAACTGTCCAGCCAGGACACAGTTCTGGAGGATGAGGAGGAGGAGGAGGATGAGGAGGAGGAGGAACTGTGTTCACAATAGGGTGGCACCGAAAGCAGGTCACGGGCATCCCTGGAGCGTGGCTGGGGGGATACAGAGGACACAGACGGTACACTTCCCACAGAGGACAGCTTGTCATTGCCTCTGGGTCGCCTGGCACATGTGTGTGACTACATGCTGCAGTGCCTGCGCAACGACTGCCGAGTTGCCCACATTCTAATTAGTGCTGATTACTGGGTGGCCACCATTCTGGATCCCTGCTACAAGGACAACGTGCTGTCCTTAATTCCGTCACTGGAGTGTGATCGGAAGATGCGCAAGTACAAGCGTGCACTGGTAGACGCGCTGATTATGGCATTCCCACCTGCCAGCAGGGGCACAGTGGAAGCACAAGGCGAAAGAAGAGGAGGAGGAAGAAGTGTTTAACGCAGCTGGGGCACCACCAGCACCTCAGAATGGAGGGTCATCATGGCTGAAATGTGGAAAAGCTTTGTCAGCGCGCCACAACAACCAGCACCACCAGCGCCACCACCACCACGGAATGTCTTAGCAGGAGGCAGCATTTTAGCAACATGGTGGAACAGTACGTGTGCACATGCCTACACGTACTAACTGATGGGTCTGCCCCATTCAACTTTTGGGTCGCCAAATTTGGCACATGGCCTGAGCTTTCCCTTTATGTTTTGGAGGTGTTGACCTGCCCTGCGGCCAGTGTATTGTCCAAACGTGTGTTTAGCACTTCAGGAGGGGTGATCACAGACAAGCACAGCTGCCTGTCCACAGCCAATGTGGACAAGCTCACGTTCATTAAAATGAACCAGGCATGGATTCCACAGGACTTGTCCGTACCTTGTGCAAAATAGACATGTATACCGGCCTAATCCAACCATTGTTATACTCCAGTGCACTTTCTCTTTGCATTTTCTTTTCTATTTCCCAATGTTTTGGGGTCTTCCCAAATTTATAAAAAAATTAAAATACAAAAAAAATAAAAATAAAATAAAAACCACAAAATAGTGTTGGCTAACTCCTCCTCCTCAACCACTGTTTCTACCTACATGTCCACCTACTCCTCAACCTCCTATTCCACTTTGACCTCTGCCTCCTAGTTCAAGATTATTATTATTATTTTTTTCTATTGTATGTTCTTATTTGTTTGCAGGGCAATTGTCCTGCTCTTACCCCCATTTTGTTTCCCTTTGCAGTCCTCTAGCCCTTACTATGACTATTTTACAGGCATTTTAGTGCCCCAAAGTTTGGGTCCCAATTGACTTCAATGGGGTTCAGGTTCGGGGTCAAGTTCGGCTCCCGAACCCAAACTATGTTGGCCAAACCCGGCGAACCCAAACTTCCAGGTGCTCGCTCATCCCTACTCAGAAGCTGTATTACATTTAGAACTGGCGGAGGATTGGCCGAAGTTATGAAGAGGCCTGCATGTCTTCATAACTTTGGCGGAACCACCGCCATCACAGGAACTTAATTAAGACTAATTACTAAATGTGCCACTTTATGTTCTTACTTTTTGCACTGGGATAGTTATTTCTTAGATGGATTACCATTTCATACCACATTTGTATGCAAACTTAAGCTCATTTCACAATTACGTCATGGTTTCTATTTTGAAAATTAAACCATAATGAGTGGCCAGATTTGTTGCATGACAGATCCTGTACCAGCAGCATTTAACTGTCCCCATTTATCCATAATGAGTTCCATTGGGTTCTGATGATGTATCCATTATGTTAATTGGAAAAAGAGTGCAGTCTTAAATAAGGTTCTGAACAGAAACAAAGGTGGATGCAGATGGAAAAAGATTCAAAGGTGAATTTACACAGCACTAATGAACAGAGAACTGTCGAAAAGGAAGCGTTCCTTCTCAATAATTGCCTGCTTGTTATTGGAGATCAAGAGCTGCATTCACATGCAGTGATCCCCTCTACTCTATGAGGATGAGCGATGGCTACTCCCATCACTCATGCTCATACAGTTTCATTGTTTTTCAGCAGCAGAGTGCTGTTTAAACAGCATGATCTGCTGTCCAGAGACAATGATTGAGGTGTCCACACCACAGATCATTTCCCTCAATAAGAGAGCATTTTGCTTGGTTATCTGGTGATCTGTGGCTCCTTTACACAGGCAGATTATCAGGAACAAACGTTTTTAGGAATATTGTTCCCTTATAATCTGACAAACAATTGGGCAATCAAAATGCAGTATAAGGGAACTCTGGCTGGCTATCACTAACTTTTGCTGCACTTAGAAAGGGCATGGTTAGTGATCTTGCAAAGCTCCCCATTAGATAAGACAGTCCTCATGGAATTGGATTCCAAATCTCAAACTGGGAAAGCATGAGAAAAATAACAATGTACATAGTGGTTGCATAGTTAATGCGGTTTAAAAAAAGACCATCAAGTTCAACCAAAGGATAGATCAGGACGCGAATCCCAGAACGAAATGAGACTCAGATTTGTAGGTTTTCATAAGCATTATTGTTTTTTACTTTTAAGAATTAATCTAAATCCTTTTTAAAACTGTCCACTGTTCCTTCTGTGACCACATCCTGATGAGGTTTACTGTATTCCACAGATTCACAGTTCTTACAGTAAAGAAGTTTTGAGGTTCCTGGAGACTGAACTTTTTCTTCTCCAGTCGAAAACAGTGCCCCCTTGTCTTTTAAAGGCATTTTACATGGAACAGTTTTTTGTATGACCCATTTATATATTTGTATAGGTTAATCATGTCCCCCCATAGAAATCTCTTCTCAAGACTAAATAAATTCAGTTCTTTTAATCTTTCTTCATAACTAAGACCCTCCATGCTCCTTATCAGTTTAGTCGCTCTCCTCTGTACTTTTTCTAGCTGCAGTGCATCCTTTCTATGGACTGGTGCCCAGAACTGAACTGCATATTTCAGATAAGACATCCCTGCCCGCGAGTCCATGCCTCATTTAATGCATAACAATATCCTCGTGGCCTTAGAAGCAGCTGACTGACATTGTATGCTGTTATTAACCCTTTCAGGACCAAGCCATTTTTCACCTTAAGGACCAGGCTATTTTTTGCAAATCTGACCAGTGTCAGTTTATGTGTGAATAACTTTAAAACACCTTTACTTATCCAGGCCGTTCTGAGATTGTTTTTTCGTCCCATATTGTACTTCATGACACTGGTAAAATTAAGTCAAAAAAATTATTTTTTTTTGCACAAAAAATACCTAATTTACCCAAAATTTGAAATAATTGGCAAATTTCAAAGTTTCAGTTTTTCTACTCCTGTAATACATAGTAATACCCCCAAAAATTGTGATGACTTTACATTCCCCATATGTCTACTTCATGTTTGGATCATTTTGGGAATTACATTTTATTTTTTGGGGACGTTACAAGGCTTAGAAGTTTAGAAGCATTTTTCGGAAAATTTCCAAAACCCATTTTTTAAAGACCAGTTCAGGTCTGAAGTCACTTTGTGAGGCTTACATAAATTGAAACCACCCAAAAATGACCCCATTCTATAAACTACACCCCTCAAGGTATTCAAAACTGATTTTACAAACTTTGTTAACCCTTTAGGTGTTGCACAAGAGTTATTGGCAAATGGGGATGAAATTTGAGAATTTCATTTTTTTGCCTAATCTTCAAATTTAACCCATTTTTTCCACTAACAAAGCAAGGGTTAACAGCCAAACAAGACTGTATCTTTATTGCCCTGACTCTGCTGTTTACAGAAACACCCCATATGTGGCCGTAAACTACTGTACTGCCACACAGCGGGGCATATAGTGAAATGTGCGCCGTATGGTTTTTGGAAGCCAGATTTTGCTGGACATTTTTTTTTACACCATGTCCCATTTGAAGCCCCCTGATGCACCCCAAGAGTAGAAACTCTATAAAAGTGACCCCATCTAAGAAACTACACCCCTCAAGGTATTCAAAACTGATTTCACAAACGTTGTTAACCCTTTAGGTGTTCCACAAGAGTTATTGGCAAATAGAGATGAAATTTCAGAATTTTACTATTTTTTTTTCCAGTTACAAAGCAAAGTTTAACAGCCAAACAAAACTAATTATTTATGGCCCTGATTCTGTAGTTTACAGAAACACCCCATATGTGGTCGCAAACTGCTGTACGGGCACACGGCAGGGCGCAGAAGGAAAGGGATGCCATACGGTTTTTGGAAGGCAGATTTTGCTGGACAGTTTTCTTTAGGCACCATGTCCCATTTGAAGCCCCCCTGATGCACCCCTAGGTTAGAAACTCCAAAAGAGTGACCCCATTTTGGAAACTATGGGATAAGGTGGCAGTTTTGTTGGTACTATTTTAGGGTATATATGATTTTTGGTTGCTCTATATTACACTTTTTGTGAGGCAAAGTAACAAAAAATAGAAATTCTGAAATTTCATCTCCATTTGCCACTAACTCTTGTGGAACACTTAAAGAGTTAACCAAGTTTGTAAAATCAGTTTTGAATACCTTGAGGGGTGTAGTTTCCAAAATGGGGTAACTTTTTGGAGTTTCTACTCTAGGGGTGCATCAGAGGGGGCTTCAAATGGGACATGGTGTCAAAAATACCAGCCCAGCAAAAACTGCCTTCCAAAAACCATATGGCATTCCTTTCCTTCTGTGCCCTGCCGTGTGGCCATACAGCAGTTTACGACCAAATATGGGGCATTTATATAAACTAAAGAATCAGGCCAATAAATATTGAGTTTTATTTGGCTGTTAACCCTTGCTTTGTTACGGGAAAAAATTGATTAAAATGGAAAATTTCCCCAAAAATAGCTGTTTTAGCACTGTTTTTATTTTTTATTATTTGCAACGTTCATCTGACAGGTACGATCATGTGCTATTGTTATAGAGCAGGTTCTTACGGACGTGGCAATATCTAATATGTCTGCCTTTTTTTAATTTATCTAGGTTTTACACAATAATATAATTTTTGTAACAAAAAAAATCATGTTTTAGTGTCTCCATAGTCTGAGAGCCATAGTTTTTTCAGTTTTTAGGTGATTGTCTCATGTAGGGGCTCATTTTTTGCGGGATGAGGTGACGGTTTGATTGGCACTATTTTGGCGTACATGCGACTTTTTTGATCACTTTTATTATCTTTTTTTGGGAAGTAAGGTGGGCAAAATTTCTATTTCCTCATAGTTTTTATTTTTTTATTTTTATGGCGTTCACCGTGCGGGGAAAGTAACATGATTGTTTTATAGATCAGGTCGTTACGAACGCGACGATACCTAATATGTGTAGTGTATTTTCTATTTTTTATTTTTATTCAGTGATAAATGTTTTTTTTTTATCTTTTACTTTTTTCACTTTTTTTTTAAACTTTTTTTTGACCCAGACCCACTTGGTTCTTGAAGATCCAGTGGGTCTGATGTCTGTATAATACAGTACAGTACAATATATATTGTACAGTACTGTATTTTACTTACAGTTTGCCTGAACAGATCTATGCTTTCAGCATAGATCTGTTCAGCACCATGGACAGCAGGATGCCTGAGAAGGCATCCTGTTGCCATGGGAACCTTCCCCGTCTGTCACAACTGCGCAGACGGGGAAGGGTGAGGACGGGGCTGGCGGGGGGCTGTCTGGGGGCTCTCTCCCTCTCCCATCGGGGGGCTGCAAAGGCACAGCAGCCCCCCGATCGGAGAGGGAGGGAGCTCCCTGCGCTGTTAACCTTTTCCATACAGCGGTCCGTACGGACCGCTGTATGGAAAGGTTTAAACGGCTGACATTGCATCAACGATGTCAGCCGTTTATACCAGGGTGCCAGCAATGTGCTGGCACCCTGGTATACCCACTAGAAACCAACGATTATTGAAGGGGAGGCGGGCGGTGCGGCAGGCGGGATCGCGATCCCCCGCCCGCCTCCCCTTCAATAATCGTACCGCCCCGCACTGCCCGCAACCCTCCCCCTGCACCACCCGCCCACATATTACCATTCAGGGGTGCAGGGGGGGGTAAAAAAAACGTTATTTTGGCAATTTTAAAGTTTCTGATCCCCGCGGTCAGGGACCGCAGGGATCAGAAACGATATAAAGCGCTAAAAAAGCGCTCGCCGATACGGGGGGGTCACAGGACCCCCCTCGGCATTGACCCTGGGTGCCTGGCTGTGTGTAACAGCCAGCACTCAGCGCTGTCACCATGTCTGCAGACATGGTGACAGTTTAATGCCATGACGTTTATACTCGTCATGGAGCACTAAGTAGCAGTGCTCCATGACGAGTATACACGTCATAGGTCGGGAAGGGGTTAAATCTATGATTTACGGTACAAGGACACCCAAATTCTTCTCTATAAGTGATTCCCCAGTGTTACATCCCCTAGGACATATGAAGCACAGAGATTATTACTACCAAGATGCATAACTTTACATTTATCCACATTTAACCTCATTTGCCAAGTTGATGCCCAATCACTCAGAGTGTTCAAGCCAGCTTGTAGTTTATGAACATCTTCCATAGACTGTACAGTACTACATAGCTTAGTGTCATCTGCAAAAGTAGAAATGGTGCTATTAATCCTGTCCTCGATATCAATAATAAATAAATTAAATAATAAAGGGCCCAGCACTGAACCCTGGGGTACATCACTTATAAACCGGGACCATTCTGAATAGGAATCATTGACCACAGCTCTCTGGATACGGTCCTTCAGACAGTTTTCAATCCAATTAAAGACTATAGTTTCCAAGCCTATAGACCTTACTTTACCTATTAAATGTCTATGAGGGACAGTATCAAAAGATTTTCAAAATCCAGATGCACTACATCCACAGCCGCCCCTCTGTCCAGGTTACCACTCACCTCCTCATAAAACAAATCAGGTTAGTCTGACAACTTTTGTCCTTTGTAAACCCATGTTGGTTATCACTAATAATATAACAGGTTAGTTTGACTCCTGTATGTAGTCCCTTAAGAGTCCTTCAATTTTTTTTCCCACAACAGAAGTTAAACTAACTGGTCTTACCTGTGGAGGACCTAGATCCTTTTTTGAATATGGGCACCACCTTTCCCTTGCGCCAATCACTTGGCACTGTACCTAGAGAATCTTTTAAAATTATAACAGGGGCACAGCAATGACTGAACTGAGCTCTTTAAGCACTCTTGGGTGTAATCCATCTGGACCTGGAGTCTTGTTCATATTTACCTTATTTAACTTATCTTGGACCATCTCTACAGTTAGCCAATTGAGTATGTTACTGAATATCAGCCCCAGCACCACAGTTATCAGTTCCTTTCTCTTCTTTTGTATATACAGAGCTCAACATTTTTTAGTAACTTTGCCTTTTCCTTATCTTTAGTGACTAACCCCCCTTTACCATTATTTAGGGTGCCTACCTGCTCAGACCTTGGTCTTTTAGCATTTTATATATTTAAATAATTTTTGGGAATTTGTTTTTGCTCTTTTTTGCCACCTGCTGTTTGTTTTGTATTTTTGCAAATTTTATCTCCTTTTTACAGATTTTATTAAGCCCTTCTAAACTTCAAATGCTACATCTGACTCTTCAGATTTGCATTTTTAAATGCCATTTGTTTGGTCTTTTATTTGCCTTTTTACAGTAGCTATAAGCCATGGAGGGTTTAATTTTAGCCATTTATACTTGTTACTTAAAGGAATACATTTTTAGTGCAATTACTCAATGTGGATTTAAAGCTCACCCATTTATCCTTAGTATTATTATGTGACAGTAGCTGCTCCCAGTCTATGCCCTGAAATGCTGCCCTCGACCCAGGGAAATTAGCCTTTTTAAAATTCTGTGTCTTTGCTCTGCTTGACAGAGTTTGCTTCTTATAGTTTAGGGCAGGCATGTCCAAACTGCGGCCCTCCAGCTGTTGCAAAACTACAACTCCCAGCGCTATCCAGGCATGCTGGGAGTTGTAGTTTTGGAACAGCTGGAGGGCCGTAGTTTGGACATGCCTGGTTTAGGGGGAATATAATTATATTGTGGTCACTGTTGCCTAGTGTTTTATCGAACAGTAACATTTCCAACAAGCTCTGCATCATTAGAAATTACCAGATCCAACAGAGCATTGCCCCTAGTGGGAGCTTCTACAAACTGGCCCATAAAGTGGTCCTGCAGCAAATCTTCTCCCCTTTGTGGTTGAGGCAGAACCATGACCTGAGTCAATGCCTGAGTCAATGCCTGGGCAGTTAAAATGTCCCATTATGACCACTGTACCAGCCTGTGCCACCCGCTCTGTTTGGTTATACAGTTGTGTTTCTACTTACTCTATGATGTTAGGGGGTCTATAGATTACACCAAGTATTATTTTTTCAGTGTTTATATCCCTTTGAAATTCCACCCATATGGTCTCCACATCCTCACCCACAATTGCCTCTTTCACACTTGTCTTCAGATCACTCCTCACATACAGGCACACACCACCACATTTTCTATTGACCCTGTCTTTGCTAAATAGTGTAAAACCCTCAATATTAACAGCCCAGTCATGCAAAGAGTCCAACCATATCTCAGCCATACCAACTACATCTATGTGTTCTTCTAGTACCATAGCCTCCAGCTCCCCCATTTTGCTAGCTAGACTTCTGGCATTTGTGAAAATACATTTTAAATTACTATTACCTGTAAAGTGAGTATCCAGGATTTTTTGGTTACCTTGGTTGATGTTTGTATGTAATAGGTTCTTGTTACCAGCAGTTCTATTTTTCCTAAGTGTATAGTTATGCCCAGTCTTCTCCCTACTTTCCTCACTAACCCCAGCATCCACAAAATCTCCACTGTCCCCTCCTATATCCCACTCTCTATCTACACTATCTACCTCCTTATTAGTATGATCCCCCTACCCTTCTACTAGATCCTAGTTTAAAAGCTCCTCCAGCCATCTAACCATTTTTCCCCCCAGGGCAGTTGCACCCTCCCCATTAAGGTGCAGTCCCTACTGTAGAGCCTTTAACTGTCCAAGAAGTCGGCCCAGTTCTCCATAAACCCAAACCCTTCCTTCCTGCATCGGCGTCTGAGCCACATATTAAACTCCCTAAGATCTCGTTGTCTCTCTGGTGATGCTCATGGCACTGGTATTATTTCTGAAAACACTACCTTGGAGGTCCTAGACTTGAGCTTCTCTCCTAGTTCCCTTAAATAATTTTTAAGGACCTTCCATCTCCCTCTGACTTAGTCATTGGTGCCAATGTGTACCATGACAGCAGGGTCTTCTCCAGCCCCACCCAGCAATCTGTCAATCCGATCCGCAATATGCCGAACCCAAGCACCCAGAAGACAACACACTGTTCGGCATTCACAGTCTCAGCGACAGATGACCCTGTATGTCCTCTTAATAATAGAGTCCCCTACTACTAGCATCTGTCTAACCTTTGCTGCACTACTTTTCACATCCTTCCTGCAGCAGTCATCCTCCTGGTTGCTAGGAGAAACGGCCTGCTGTAGTGTTGCTGGCCCCGGGCTTTCATTCCAAACAGGCATATTTACTAGGATGTTCCAGCTCAGGACTAGCCTCCCTGACACTTTTCCCTCTACCCTTTCTTCCTACATTAATCCAACTGCTGACCTAATAGTCCTGATCTTGCCCTCCTCCTCCGCCCTCGATTTCACTGACCCAAGTCAGTGCCTGCACAGTGAGGTCTAAGCATCTCTCCAGGTCTGCAATGCCCCTAACTATTTCAAGCTGCTTATTTAAATACTAGATCTGGGCTTCCAAATATGCAACATGATTTTATCTAGTGCAAATGTATTCACCCTTTAATGGCACTTCAAGGCTTGCATACATTGCACAGGACACACACTTGGTAGCATTGTCCATGGAGCACATGTTTAGATGGGGATGAACAGTAAAGAAGGCAAACAGTAAATGTGAGGTAAGATTTAGACCATAAATCAAGCCAACAACACACAAGGAAAATCTATCAAACCTTAGTTTCTTGATCCTTGTCTTAAACTCCAGTTCTTTAAACTCCACTTATTCACAAGCCCACTTAGTACAGTATGCCCAGTAGAGGTTACAAGATTACATACTATATTGGTGCACCCATGAATATAACTACAGGGAGTGCAGAATTATTAGGCAAATGAGTATTTTGACCACATCATCCTCTTTATGCATGTTGTCTTACTCCAAGCTGTATAGGCTCGAAAGCCTACTACCAATTAAGCATATTAGGTGATGTGCATCTCTGTAATGAGAAGGGGTGTGGTCTGATGACATCAACACCCTATATTAGGTGTGCATAATTATTAGGCAACTTCCTTTCCTTTGGCAAAATGGGTCAAAAGAAGGACTTGACAGGCTCAGAAAAGTCAAAAATAGTGAGATATCTTGCAGAGGGATGCAGCACTCTTAAAATTGCAAAGCTTCTGAAGCGTGATCATCGAACAATCAAGCGTTTCATTCAAAATAGTCAACAGGGTCGCAAGAAGCGTGTGGAAAAACCAAGGCGCAAAATAACTGCCCATGAACGGAGAAAAGTCAAGCGTGCAGCTGCCAAGATGCCACTTGCCACCAGTTTGGCCATATTTCAGAGCTGCAACATCACTGGAGTGCCCAAAAGCACAAGGTGTGCAATACTCAGAGACATGGCCAAGGTAAGAAAGGCTGAAAGACGACCACCACTGAACAAGACACACAAGCTGAAACGTCAAGACTGGGCCAAGAAATACCTCAAGACTGATTTTTCTAAGGTTTTATGGACTGATGAAATGAGAGTGAGTCTTGATGGGCCAGATGGATGGGCCCGTGGCTGGATTGGTAAAGGGCAGAGAGCTCCAGTCCGACTCAGACGCCAGCAAGGTGGAGGTGGAGTACTGGTTTGGGCTGGTATCATCAAAGATGAGCTTGTGGGGCCTTTTCAGGTTGAGGATGGAGTCAAGCTCAACTCCCAGTCCTACTGCCAGTTTCTGGAAGACACCTTCTTCAAGCAGTGGTACAGGAAGAAGTCTGCATCCTTCAAGAAAAACATGATTTTCATGCAGGGCAATGCTCCATCACACGCGTCCAAGTACTCCACAGCGTGGCTGGCAAGAAAGGGTATAAAAGAAGAAAATCTAATGACATGGCCTCCTTGTTCACCTGATCTGAACCCCATTGAGAACCTGTGGTCCATCATCAAATGTGAGATTTACAAGGAGGGAAAACAGTACACCTCTCTGAACAGTGTCTGGGAGGCTGTGGTTGCTGCTGCACGCAATGTTGATGGTGAACAGATCAAAACACTGACAGAATCCATGGATGGCAGGCTTTTGAGTGTCCTTGCAAAGAAAGGTGGCTATATTGGTCACTGATTTGTTTTTGTTTTGTTTTTGAATGTCAGAAATGTATATTTGTGAATGTTGAGATGTTATATTGGTTTCACTGGTAAAAATAAATAATTGAAATGGGTATATATTTGTTTTTTGTTAAGTTGCCTAATAATTATGCACAGTAATAGTCACCTGCACACACAGATATCCCCCTAAAATAGCTAAAACTAAAAACAAACTAAAAACTACTTCCAAAAATATTCAGCTTTGATATTAATGAGTTTTTTGGGTTCATTGAGAACATGGTTGTTGTTCAATAATAAAATTAATCCTCAAAAATACAACTTGCCTAATAATTCTGCACTCCCTGTATAAGGGATAATTCAGACAAGCAATGTAAAACTCGCCCATGTTCCATTTATTAAAAACTGACGATTTTCCTTCCATTTTAAATCAGGATTTTCTGTGTTCAGTTTGTAAATTTTTTGAGCAAGTGGCATCAGTACTGTATATCATACATTTTTTATATCTATTAAAAAATTGAAGAAATCAAACAGAGTCTCCTAGCAGTTATCACTGAAAAATGCACCATACATGGATGATCTCCATGTGCAGTCAATTTCTTTTTCACAGAATGGGCGAAAATTGGACCAAAATAGTGCATGCTTCAATTTTCTTTGGTTAGAATGATAGTACGTGAACAAAAAATTGTAATATTATTATTGCAATGCTTCAGTTTTTAAATCTTGTCTATTCTTCTGTTCTTCTTTAAAAAAAATAAAAATATTATTAAGAAGACGTACCTGACTGTCAATTCCAAGCATCAGCAACATGGAAAAGAAGAGGATAGCCCATAGCGGAGAAATAGGCAGTTGAGTGACTGCTTCTGGATAAGCTAAAAATGCCAATCCTGGTCCTGTAAGAAAATGATAGCATATGTTTACTCCTTTTTCTCTAAACCAGAAGTCCCATGTTATTAAAAGACATGTCCAGTTTTCAATATTGATAACTTATCCTCAGGATAGGTCATCAATATTATCTCAGCTGGTTAAGACCCCCCACCGATCAACTGTTTGAAGAGACCACCGGCTCATGTAAGTGTAGGCTCCTCTTCACTTCATTGCAGCAGCGAGCAGTATAATTACACCTCCTCTGTCCCATTCACTTGAATGGGATGGAGTGTAACTAAGTACAAATGCTCCTTCCCATTCATGCTATTAGGATGGAGGAGCTGTAATTACACTGCTCGCCTCTGCAATGTTGATGGCAAGCAGGAAAACAGTGAGGTGATTGCAGTGCTCATACAAGCAATGCCTCTCTTCAAACAGCTAATTAGTCTGAAGATAGATCATCAATTTGGAAAACTGGACAATCCCTCTAAATAATTTTTATTTTTTATTTTTTTAAATGTTGCCGATAAAACAGGCTCCACAGAAAGTTAAATGTCATCCGATTTGTAACGGGTCAATTTTCTTGTCAAAGTTCGGCGAAGCAACTAAATAAATTTTTTAAAACTTTGCTAATATCTAATGACGTAATCACAGAGGACCTTCACCAGTGTATACTATTGGACTGTAGTCATCCTAGGTCTCTTCTTGGATGGCGGTATCTATCCATTGTCAGGTACATATAGGGCCTATTAGAGGTTCCTGACACGGGATCGCCCATATCGGGGCAACCATTCTGTTTTGCTAGGCAGGGCCTATAGTTTTATAGGTGTAAGTGTGAGGGTAAGTCAGTTTTCCTTTCCTTGTCCTGCCCAGCCTCATTGTTAATTGCTTTTTAAGGGTACAAATTGGGTGATTTTTAATGATCATAAGTAAAGGTTACGTTTTACACTGGTGAAGGTACTCTGTGATTACATTATAATTAAGTTACACTAGTAACTATCTGACATTTAAAGTCTATATATGTCTGAACTGTGAATAATATCTAATTATTACAGTACTTACTAATATAGCCTTGGTTGATATACTGTGCTATTTTCTGTAGTTCATAAGTTATGCCTTTTTGTTGTCAAGTCTTTTGTGCTGTCAACATGGAAGCCCTGTCCAGGATGGTTGCTGATGGGTGGTCATGTGACCAGGCAAAACATTTAGTGTTCTTCAACCAGATTCACTGCCCTTGCTATGTGTGTCTGTATAGTTGGGATTTAATGCAGGTGCAGTATGTGTGAATGGTCGAGGCTGAATGATATGTCTGGTCGCATGACCCTCCATCAACAGCCATCTTATAGACAGGACTAGGATCTCTACTTGGATAGCACAGAAGATTCCCTCAACAAGGGAACATGATTTATGAAATATAGCAACTGACACAGAATATCAACAAATGCTATAGTCATATAGTCATCTTACATACACATCGATCAACAGTAGCCTACCCTTTTAATAGTGCTTATGTAACACCCCAGAGTTGTGTTAATACACGCCTCTACCCCACTACTATCTCCCGAGAGCCTTTATACTGTCATCTGATGTAATTTACATTATGTCTTCCACAAATGTGCATATAAATTTATGTTAAATGAAATTGTTCAAGTAATTTGCCTGGTATACCAGCAGGTGGCAGCAAGCCATTGGCAGGTGCAAGTATAGTTTAGTGTTTAGTGAATCTGAGCTGGAATGGATTATTCCAGCTTAGCTCCCCCTCTGTGGAGAGGTGGGCTGGTTCCACATCCTGCAGCATGGGTGGAGAAAGAAGTTAGTCAGATTGTAGCCCACCCCCTGCTACGAGTAGGGTGTGCATGTGTGGAGCTCCCCTGCATAGGGAAGACAGCAAGGACCTACTCTCGGCTGAGACCTGGCCATATACCCAGTCTAAGCACCTTCAGCTCAGCTGGATGAGGAATGCAGAAACTACAGACAACCTCCAGAGTTCCAGGAAGAAAGCATCCCCTGAGAATTCATCTGGGAGATAAGTCCAGTGCCTAGGAGAAGCCAATTCCTCCTCAGGTAGTCTGTCCCCACAAAGCAGAAGGTACTAGATAAGTGCAGAAGCTAATCATGCCATAGTTACAGAGCTACCAAGCAGACGTTTTATCCTGCAAGCTCCACATTTAAAGCAGAAGTACTCATTCCTGCCAATGATTGCCAAGACCTGCTGGGACCAAGAGATCAAAGCTGTATACTGCTTGGATGCAAGTTATTTCAAGTAAAGAAACGTTTGAACTTCATCTAAAGGTCTGGACATAATTTCTTCTGCACAATTCCTCTATCACTCCTACTATCACTACACTCAAATTTATTGCAAGTGAGCCAGGAGCCAGGAGTCTGGCCGTACCCAGGTAGGAAACACTGTGATGCAATTATCACTACCCTACAGAGACATTATAGGCTATTACACCACTCTGGTATTCCTAATCTGGGACGTGCGTTAAAACACCTTGGAAGAGCCCTGGGATAATACCCTGTGCACGCTGCAATTGGCGTCACGAACAAATACTAGATATATTATCCACCTGACCCGGCCACTGCGCCGAAAGTGAAGTCAGCGAACCCGTTCCTGGTCGCTGCACTTACTGGAGATGTCCTGATCCCCTTTAGGTAACATGTCTACAATAAAGCTGGAGGAAAGTATTATAAGATCCGCCATTGACAGTAGGTAATTAGATACGATCAGCTCCTGTTAACTCCTTATCATCCCTGCACAGTGATAAGTCACAAAGCATGCCCACAACTTTCTCCCATATTTTCCGATGGAGGTATCTTATGCACATGTGGCTGCAGTCCATAACCTCAAGAACTGCTGTTCACAGCTCAGGCAAGATGATCACCCCAGTAATCATGTAGCAAAAATAGAATGACACAGTTACACACAATAGCGTATATACCTGAAGCTGCAACTTGTGCTATTGGTCTTTTAGTCTCGTGTGCCATGAATCCAACAATGGAGAAGATGACAAAACCCGCAAACATGCTTGTGCCAGAATTGATGCAACAGACAATGATTGAGTCTCTAGAAAAGATAAATCACAATTCACTATGGGACGAAATATAACATTTTAGTGTTACAAAATATAGTGCAACACATACCATACATTGTAATGAATTGTGCTTAATCATTACCAAGGGTTATCCATTTTGTGTGACTAAAATGCGTCCGGATCCAAGAAAAAGGAAGAAGGAACAGATAACAGGATGGCAATGTGATGCTATTTACAGTAGTTTTCATCAGATGCCAGCTTGGCAGATTTTAAAGGGGTTGCCTGAGTGTGTTTTACTGCTAACCTATTGTAACGATAGGTCATCAGTATCTGATCAGTGGGGGTATGGCTCCCTGCACCCTCGCCAATCAGCTGTTTGAAGACCAGAGCCCCGTGGCATCTTCTTGGCCAGTGATGTCTCATTCAAGTGAATGGTGCTGAGCTGCACAGCCACTGTCCAATGAATGGCATTGTGCTTGGTAAGGCTTGTTTCACACTAGAGTTTACGGAGATTTGTCCGCAACTCGCAAATTTGCTGATTCTTAGCCGGACAAATACTGCTGTGCAGTACAGAGAGGTCGGCAGGCTGTTCCCTGCTGGAACAGCCTGATGGATATATCAAGCGCTAGTGTGAAACTAGCCAAAACTGTGAAGAGGCTGATTGGTGGGTGTGCAGGGCATCAAACTCCCACCGATTGAATACTGATGACTGAGGGCTAATTCACACAAACGTGTGCCGGCCGGGCCCGTATTGCAGAGTGCTTCCGTGTAGTTTCTCTCTGTGCCTCAGCACCACACAAAAATCGAACATGTTTAGTTTTTTTGTGGTGCGGACAGATCATGGACCCATTCAAATTGAATAGGTCTGGATCCATCTGCGGCAGCCACATGGATGTTCCCCATGCATTGGGGACTGCAAATTGCAGCCCCCAATGCACAGAATGGCCGGGCAACGACCGAGTGCATAAGCCCTTATACTGAGGATAGGTCATCCGAAGTCGATTCGCATAAAACTTTGTTCTAATACTGTACGGAGCAGGAGCTCAGCTTATCTGAGCCAATACATTCTAATACTGTATGCAGCTCCTGCTCCGTACAGTATTAGAACAAAGTTTTATGCGAATCGACTTCGGATGTTTCATTCGAAGTCGATATGCTCATCCCTAGCATGAAACACTCTGAAACTTGGTACTTGCTATATCTGTATATGAAAGCTGCTTACATGAAGGAGCTCTGTGACATGTATACATTAGTCTTTTTTATATCACAGAGTATGTCATCTAATAAACAAGACAATATTAAAAGAAAAAAGCTAAACATTTTACTTGCCTGTAAACATTGTTGTGGAATGGATTATAACTTCCAAGGGCGATTAAGGACCCAAGTCCCAAGCCATATGAAAAAAAGATTTGGGTAGCAGCATCCAGCCACACCTGTGTCCGAGATGAGAATATTTGTTATGATCATACCAATTTAATTTAAGATATTAAAAATTGTTTCTTTTTACCTCCGAATTCGAGAGTTTACTGAAATCTGGAGTGATATAAAATAAGATTCCTTCTATTGCTCCAGGAAGGGTGACACCACGGAAAAATAAGATGACCAACATGATGTAGGGGTAAGTGGCTGAGAAGTAGACTACCTAAAAATGAACAAATATAGAAACATAAACATAGAAGATTGACATCAGAAAAAGACCTCATGGTTTATCTAGTCTGCCTTTATATTATTTCTTATTAATCTTAGGATGGACATGTATCTATTCCAAACATGCTTAAAGGTTTTTCTTTACCTCTGGGACCTTTTCTGCAGACTCCCCCAGCATGGCCGAACCCACAGTGGGAATCATTCATACTTGATTCCTAATGCAATTCTGGCCCCAGTGCTCTCCCTTGGACGCCTCAGGTCTTGGGTCTCTTCACGTCAACATCCGGCCAATAACTGGCCACAGCTGTGACATGTCACCAATGAGTAATGTCACTGGGTCATGTGAGAAGCAGAAGTGAACCGCAGCACTCTCAGGTCTTCAAGAAGTAGATGTGCAGCACATTTTGGTGAATAAACTCTACTTCTTGAAGAACTGGGAGTGCTGCAGTTCATTTCTGCTTCTTGGATGTCTTGGGGACCACGGATGGGTTCCCATCACCGCTGGCACCGCCACTATACAGACTAAAGAACCTAACCTATAAGTGCTCTACATATTCCAATGAACTTTTCTTGGCTGAGTCATGTGATTCATGGGTGACATGTCACGTCTCTGGCCAGTGATTTGCTGCAGTAGCCACTTGACCCACGTCAAACTGGATGCATGTCACTGGGTCACGTTATGCATTGGTGACTCATCACTGCTGCTGCAAATCATTGGCTGCAGCAGTCACATGATCCATGTCAACCCGGATGTTGACGTGGGGTGACCCGAGAGCTGCAGTGCCCAAGAAGGAGATGTGTCCCATCATCGAGGATCAGATAAGTATGATTCCGACCTTGGGTCCAGCCATGCTGGGGTGTCTGCAAAAAAGGCCCACAGGGGTGAAAAAAAACGTTACTTTAGATTTCCCAACCACATCTGTTAATATTTTGTTCTAACCATTTGAACAACATTTTTTAAAACATTTTAGTGCTGTGTTAGGCCTCATGCAAACGGCCGTTGTTTTTGTCCGCATTCAAGCCGCTGTTTTGGCATCTCGGATGCGGACCCTTTCACTTCAATGGGGCCGCAAAAGATGCAGACAGCACTTCGTGTGCTGTCCGCATCCATTGCTCCGTTCCGTGGCCCCGCTAAAAAAGTATAACATGTCCTATTCTTGTCCGCGCTTTGCGGACAAGAATAGGCATTTATATTGTCCGTGCCGTTCTGCAATTTGCGGAACGCAAAACACACCACGGTCGTGTGCATGCGGCCTTAAAATCAGAAAGATTTTTATATACCGAGAGTTATTTGGCAATGTATTGCTATGGTTTATGGCTACTTCAGAACATAATTTTGAACCTATTTTGTTTCTTTTGTTTTTGTGATAAAAAGGGTTTAGTTTGTACCTAGAACAGTCAATATATTTAAATGTTTCATGGTCTTATATTTAGTAAATTTTGTCATTTAGAAAATATTTCCATAATTCATGAACTAGTATAGGCTAAAACAATTTACATAAAAATGGACAAAAATAATAATAAAATTAGGAAAAAATTCAGTCTTAAGCAGCCAAATACATAATCAATATGCTAACATATTTGGCCTATTTATTTTCAGCTTTGGTGTTTTGTAACTTCATCTAGCATAGACTTAGTTTATAAAAACAAAATAACGTTAGTTACATTTGATAAAAAAATGTTCAAATAAAAGAAAAAAATTCATTAAAATAATCAACTTGAGGGTCAGTCAGGCAACACAGATGGTTATATTACCTTTCCTGTCCAGCCAACACCCTTCCAGATGCAAAAGTAAACCAGCACCCATGCAATAGCCAAGGTGATTGCGAGAGGCCATCTAATTTGACCTGACTTCTCCAAGCCATCTGTCATTTGGTGCATGTTGCGTCTGAAATTTAAGACAGATAAAATTAATGTGATCCGGAATGAAAAACAAAATGTTATTCTAAATTTAAAAAGCAACCAATCATACCACAAACAGGAAAGTAGCTCATTGTTTATGTCCAATCTCTAATCATATCTTGCAGCATAGCTGAAAATATTCAAACTTTTTTATGTGCTTTCTATGTACAAAAAATTGTTTACTTAACAATATTCCAGAATTTGTACATTACAATTAACTGTTGTTTATGCTTATTTTTAATATAGTCTTCAGTCTTCAGCATTCTACTGAATGCTGAAGACGTTTGTGTGTAACATACAGATACTTCCAGTCTGCTTCTTGTAAGTGTCCCAGTCTCTGACAATGTACATGTGCCCTAACTATCACTGCTAGTTACTCTGCCTATCTGACTTGTTAGCGTAAGGAGGAGGAACTTGCACTCCTGGTACTTAAGCGAGGTGCTGTGGTATTCGGCAGAGCCCTTGTATACTTGTAGAGAAAACCAGGCACACTCTTGCGAGTTTAGATATGCCAGGTGAATTTATTGGGAATCATACAATCCAAAATGTGAAGTAGGTGCTAGCAACATTTGCAACAATTAGCAAGAAAATAATTTTGCAACAATTAGCAAGAAAATAATTCTGCTGGTAAGATTACTAAATACTGCCCCAGTCGGGCGTTTATTGCTCAGTTTTTTAGAAACTTGTGTCGCGCCGTGAGTAGTATGGAGAACTGCGATGTTTCAAGACGTTTCGGTCATATGAGACCTTTATCAATAGATCGTAGGCTGAGGTACGGAGGGCGGGATGTCTACACGGCAGAGGATGCAAGTAGCAGCAACCTGTATCCTCTGCCGTGTAGCCGTCCCGCCTTCCGTACCTCAGCCTGCGGTTCTGCGCTGCCATGCTTAGTGGCAAAAGTAAAGTGCTCGTAAGTCAAAGTGTTAACAGTGACTCGACTTGAAGCATTTCATTAAGAAGCAGGACAAACCGCTCAGATAAAACTGTCAGCAGGCACCAGAAAGAGGAGGGATGAATGACCCACTTGCACAGACAAGTGCACATAGGATGCCTTCAGTTACTGAAAGGAGCAATGTAGATAAAGGAGCAGGATACAGCCGAGGGACTAAGAAGATCATTCTCCTTAATTCATACATGAAAAGAACTCATTCTGTCAGATATCGCACAAACTGGAGCCCTGCGACCGTAGAAAGTAAAGCCTATTAAGACTGCTACCTGAATATATGCTGCTTTTTACTGCTCAAAGAGGAATCATGCAGATGTATTGTCCTACTTAAAGCGAGTCCGCCACTCAATTTCCACGAATAAAACTACCTGCAGTGGCCAGGAGTACATGAAAAAACCATTCTGATCGCACCTGTAAGTCACCTGGCTGTGCCATGAATGTCCAGAAAAAGAACTTTTATCAATATCCAAACTGGATCCAAAGTGCCTGCCTGTTTTACACAATGTCTTCTCCTCCCCTAACCTTCTAAGCTTTCCTGCCCTCTCCACTGACATAACAGCGCTTCAGTCCCAAATCTCAGGTGGGCTTCGAGCGCCTGCGCACTACATTCCCTTCTGTGGGCTATTGCATCAGGAATATGTTCTGTGCAGGTGCTACGCTATACTCTGTGGCAAATAGCCTAAAGAAGGGAATGTAGTGCGTATGCGCTGGAAGCGCAAGTGAGGACGCCTGCACAAAATTTGGGAATCAAGATTTAGAATTAGACTGTGAGCATCTTCAAAGACAGTGATGTCTGTGAAGTGCTGTGGAATATGTCAGCTCTACATAAGGGCTCATGCACACGAACGTATGTATTTTGCGGTCCACAAAAAAAGGATCCACCAAAAAAAAATGGATGACATCCATGTGATGGCCATTTTTTTGCTGATCCATATTAACAATGCCTGTCCTTGTGCGAAAAACACACAAGAATAGAACATGTTCTATTTTTTGCGGAACAGACACTGAGTCATTTCAATTTTTTTTTGCAGCCCCATTGAAATGACTGGTTCCGCACACAGGCTGCAAATTTTTTTGGGGGAAAGGACACGGACAAAAAAATGTGTTTGTGTGCATGAGGCCTAAGTGAGTACAATACATAAAATAGGTCTGCCTCAGTATAGTATAGTCTACGTTCTGCCTCTCTCTCTCTTTCTGTTGTGTTTCTCTCTCTTTGTGATTCATCCCAAAGCAAATCAAAAGAAATTCAGGTTTATAAGAATCCAAAATTTTGGAGGAAATTCGAACCAAACTCTGAATTGGTAAAATCATTTTTCTCATCTCTAGTCAGGGGATTTCTAGTTCTAGTGAGCTCTGTGACATATAGTTTTAGGGTAGGATGATTGACAACTCTCTCTGTACACACATTGATATAGGGAAAAAGGTATATCACCCTGTGTGGATGGGCTAATTTTGTCTTTCATAGTTTCTTCTAAGAAATAAAACTTTACTAAACGTGAACCGGCATCTCACGGAACTCAGCACCAAATTATACATATAAAGTAAAGGAGGCGAAACAATATAAAACATAACTTTTACTGTCATAATTTTAAAATGCCCATTTGCGGGTACTGGTACATCATGTCTGGTAGTGTAATAGTAAGGAGCAGTCTTAATGGCTACAGAAAACCCTTAGGCAAATACAGTTCCAAAGGTGAGACAGATAACTGGGGTGGGGACAAATCCTAGCCCTATTACACTCTATGGTAGGTTAATCAGTGCACTTAAGCCTCAATACAGAGTAATCTCCCTAATAACGGTACCTCCGTCACAAACCTGTCCCTTTTTTTTATAAGGTCCTAAGGCTTTCCCTAGAGCATGGAAAAAATGACTCTTAGATGGATATCAGGGAATTACTCTCTATAGAGATGAGCGAATCGAAGCTGACAAAGTGGAATTCGTTTAGAATTTCAGGAAAAATTTGATTTGCAACAAATGCGAATTTCCTCGCGCTTCATGGTAACGAATTGCATTTTTCCTAAAATGGCGGCTTCACGTTTGAGGACTGAGGACATGGGGCAAGAAACTCTGGGAAGGCGGGATCACCCAGATTGACATGCCTGCATGCAGCCAATCAGCAGACAGCCAGCCCTGTGATGTCACAGCCCTATAAATACGGCGGCCATCTTACAGTCAGACAGGGACAGCGTTCAGAGTGCAGGGACAGATATGTAAAGGCGCCAGGGAAAGGATAGGGAGAAATCATTTCACAGCATCTTAGTTCAGGGAGAGACGTCAGACGGCGCTAGGGACATTCATGGGAAGGCAATTTAGAAGTGCAGGGACAGATTATTTGGGGATCTAAATAGCCATTACACAGCTCTGTCATTCCAGCTATTTGGGCTTCAAGTGCTATGTTGAAAAGCCTTTAGTACAGGGCCGGCGTCAGCATCCGGCAAACCCGGGCCCCACTGCTGCTAGGGGGCTCACTCAGGTCTATGCTGAAGATCGCTGTACAGAAAACTCCCCAGTGCTACTTAAGATCGCTATACAGGGAATCCCCCAGTGTTACTGGACTCAAGGTCCCGGCTTATGAGTCCCTGCTCTGACTCCATATACAGTGCCTTGCAAAAGTGTTCACTCCCCCTTGACTTTTTTCGTATTTTGGTACATTACAGCCTTAAATTCAATGTTTTGTTAATCTGAATTTTATGTGATGGATCAGAACACAATAGTCTAAGTTGGTGAAGTGAAATCAGAAAAATATATAAATAAAACTATTGTTTAGAAATAGAAAACAGAAAACTGGTGGCCTGTGCGTATGTATTCACCCCCTTTGTTAGGAAGCCCATAAAAAGCTCTGGTGCAACCAATTACCTTCAGAAGTCACATAATTAGTGAAATGAAGTCAAACTATGTGTAATCTAAGTGTCACATGATCTGTCATTACATATTGTAGGCATTTGCTCTGGTAGGCAGGGTAAGCAGACGCAATACAGAGGCAAGACCACGGTTGAAAAAACAAAAGTGCAGTCTAGTTTATTCACACAGAGAAGGCAGAAAGAAAAACAATGCTTTACAGGGTACTGGTGTTAGTTCACACATCAAGAGTTCCCAAAATAAGATAAATCACCTGGCAGACCACAGCAGTCTTTAAGGCGCCTGACTCCCAAAAGGCGGCTCTCATGCAGCTCTCAGGCTTGCAGTATGGCGGATCTCCTCAGCTCCCATAAACACACAGCTCCACTATCACTTGGAGGATCATACCACAACCAGCTGAGCTGCTGGCTGGGTTTTTAAACCCAGCCCAAAACCTGGCCTGGACATGGGGAACAGCCACCCACCCTGCTCTTTGGCTGCTTCCAATAATAACCGTCCCGGATTGGCTTTACAGCCACACTAAGTAAAACAGTGTCAGCGAGCACTAGCTGCCGCTGACAAACAAAATTACCGGTTCTTATCTCACCGAGATAAGAACCAAGCACATCACATCACCCAAAGAACACCATCCCCACAGTGAAACATGGTGGTGGCAGCATCATGCTGTGGGGACGTTTTTCAGCAGCCGGGACTGGGAAACTGGTCAGAGTTGAGGGAAAGATGGACGGTGCTAAATACAGGGATTTTCTTGAGCAAAACCTGTACCACACTGTGCGTGATTTGAGGCTAGGACGGAGGTTCACCTTCCAGCAGGACAATGACCCCAAACACACTGCTAAAGCAACACTTGAGTGGTATAAGGGGAAACATGTAAATGTGTTGGAATGGCCTAGTCAAAGCCAAGATCTCAATCCAATAAAAAATCTGTCGTGAGACTTGAAGCAGCTAGAGCAGTTGTGCAAGGAGGAATGGGAAAAAAATCCCAGTGGTAAGATGTGGCAAGCTCATAGAGACTTATCCAAGGCGACTTAGAGCTGTGATTGTCGCAAAAGGTGGCTCTACAAAGTATTGACTTTAGTGGGGTGAATAGTTATGGTTGTGGGCATGTTCTGTAAATTAAATGATGCAAATCCTCAAACAATCCATGTTAATTCCAGGTTGTGAGGCACCAAAATACGAAAAAAGTCAAGGGAGGTGAATACTTTTGCAAGGCACTGTATGGCTATGTTTATATATGGAATCAGTGCTATGAACATGAATTTATTATCAGTATGCTTGGGGACACCTACTGTATTTAAGTCTAATTTAGCCTCTATTTTATTCATATAAAATCAAATATATATAAAATCATATAAATACGGTATATATAAAATCATATATATATATATATATATATATATATATATATATATATATATAAAATTATACTTCTGATATATATGAATGCATATTATGTGGGAAACTACTACTGAGGTTTTTAGTGATAATATATGCACAGCAGGTAAACATGAAGCCCAGTGGTTAAGCTCCTTGACTTTAATGTAGAAGGCTGTGAGTTCGAATACCAGCATAATCATTTCATAAATAGAGGCTAAATAAAACTAAAATAGACACTAGTGATGAGCGGCAGGGACTATATTTGAATTTGCGATATTTCATGAATATTCATCATATATTTGCGAATTTGAGATTATTTTATTGAATGCGAAAAATCGGCAATGTCAAAATCGCGTAATGCGAATTCGTGGGTCACTTTGGCGACATTTTTCAAGGTGCTGGAAGTTTTATGAATTTCTCCTGAAACTGGAAAAAATGGTTGACACGGCAGAACATTACAATAGCTTTATATGCAGATAGAGTCAAGCGCTCCAAAATATTCACGATTGCGCTAATCGACAGTGATTAGAATTTTTTCGCACTACCTGCAACTTCACATTTTAGCAGGTCTGACTACAGATTACTGTTTGGTGCACTAAGTATAGTTGTGAACTTGTCATTGCTTCCTTCTCATTGGCCCACAAGCAAGAAGCAAAAGCAATCATGTGTTCAGATGGAAAAAAAATGCTGAATATTCGATATAACGAATATATAGCACTATATTCTAAATATTAGCGAATTCTCGAAGTGGCGATATTCGCAATAAAAATTCTCTATTCGAATATTCGCGCTCTACACTATTAGACACACCAACCTTTTAATTTGTGTAACTATTATTTTTTGTTGGGAAAGGTGGCAAAGGTGGCAACCCTAACAGAACCCCTGCTTAATCGAATTGCGATAATCGGCAAATGCGATATGGCAATTTGGCCGACCCAAAAATGCAGCGATTATATATGAAGGGGCCCCGCTCACATAACTGGCTTTGTGTGTAAAGTATTTTACTAGTGTGTGAAACAATCTCTCTCCCATTGATAACAGGTTCAGCCTCTGTACTCACTGTCACGATGAATGCACTGCAGCGAGCGGCAGCGAGCTGGCCGGCCGGCGAGTGACTGACGGCACTTAGTAACGCTCCTGCTTCCTGAAGTGGGAGGAGCGTTACTAAGTGACTTCAGTCACGTGCCGGCCGGCCAGCTCGCTGCAGTGCATTCATAGTGACAGTGAGTACAGAGGCTGGCCATGTTATCAATAGGGGAGAGATTGTTTTACACACTAGTAAAATACTTTACACACAAATCCAGTTATGTGTGCAGTTTAGGACATATAGGGCCATGAGGGGGACCAGCATAAGATGCTATATGTCTTATGCTGGCCCCCCTCATGGCCCTATGTGTCATAGCACACATCCCCTATAACAGTGTCCTCCACAGATGCACCCCATAACAGTGTCCTCCACAGATCCACCCCATAACAGCATCCTCCACAGATCCACCCCATAACAGCGTCCTCCACAGATCCACCCCATAACAGCATCCTCCACAGATCCACCCCATAACAGCGTCCTCCACAGATCCACCCCATAACAGCGTCCTCCACAGATCTACCCCATAACAGCGTCCTCCACAGATCCACCCCATAACAGCGCGTCCTCCACAGATCCCCCATAACAGCGCGTCATCCACAGATCCCCCATAACTATGTCATACCCAGCCGCGTCAGCGGCTCATATGGTAAAATCAAAGCAAATAGACCTCTAGCACAATTCCCTTAAAATATTGCATTGCATATCGTTATCACAATTTTTAGGGCCTTAATCGCAATCGCACAAAATTCCCATATCGTGCAGCCCTACATCAAACCCTACAATTCTAATACTATGCCTTCCAAATGCTAGCCCTACTGCTAACTGGCTGTATGACACTAGGTGCAACATCCTGAATCAAAGCGCACTGACACTCTCTAGACCAGGGGTAGGCAACCTCCTCCTACCCCTGCTCTAGACCCTTATTCTTATAATCCCTTTGCATTTCATTGTTAAACTTATCATGGGAACAAAAGGGGGTTGTTGGTCATTTTCTTATACAGACATGCTGTCGGTCCATTACGCTAGACATGCTCTAAATAATTTCTGACCAACGCTATCTCTTAACTCCCTTCTGTTCCCCTGATGAGTTTTAAGGGGAACTAAAGCCAGAATCCAAACACAAAAAAGAACAGCCAACAAAACATAACATAATATCCTTATGTTGTTATTTGCACTTGTTATGGTAGATATCACAATTGTGGACCATGAAAAATAATATAGAAAAGCAGTGCATTGCTTTCTTAGGCTGCAGCCAGGTCTTCTATCCCCTTTCCTCTCATGTTAGTGCACATAAGCCAGGAAGTAAAGTAGAATTGGGTTCGGTTTTAATTTGGATAACTTTTGTCTACACAGCGAGAGTAGCCATTTTGTTGGAAGGAATCTTCTAGTTAGTAATAGTACAAAATAGATTTGGTTGCAACCATGTGGAACTGTAATAGACTACAGAATACAAACTCTACTCCCCATTCCTAAATACTGCCATAGCAAGGCAGATTTGCCTTTCAGGTTTCTGGGAAAGCTGGGTTACTACTATGTAGCACTGTAATAATGCATAATACTTAATCTATCGAGACAAATTCCCCTCCTCACTCCAAAATAGTGCCACAGCTAGGCAGATTTTCCTTTCAGGATCCTTGGGAAGGTGGCATTACAACCATGTGGAACTGTAATAGATTACAGAATACTAAATCTGTTATGGGGCGTCAGTGGACAATTTAGGTAGAGATGTCAAGACTGGTTTTCTCACCATGTCAAGACTGGTTTTATGGGGCATTACTTAGAGAGGGATATCAAAGGAGAGAATTGCCCAATATTATTAGGATGTTATTATGGGCTATCAGGGGAGATTGCATGGAGGTAGTATAAGGAAAAAGCAAAAACTCCTAGCATTTCTCAATTTATAGTGGGAAATCACTAACTACTCTCTATTTAACCACTCACACACGCACACACACAGACACACAGAGTACAAGAGCTGCACCTACATTGTGACATCACACAGCTCTGTCTCAATGAGTAAAGCATGTATGTGACATCGTGTATGTGGGATGAGCAAGTTGAAAGGGCAGGGAGGCAGATGATAGATCTCAGGGGAGTAGGAGAGAAAGTGGCTGTGGGGACTAAGGGCAAGGAGTCCTACAGCAGTGAAGGCAGATCGATCTGCCTGAATTTCAGTGTGGGGATGAGGAAAAGAAAAGGTTCTTTGTCTGCAAGATCTCTTCTACACTGCTTATGACAGCAGTTTGGAGAACATCTTGAAGACATAGCTGTGTGTGCACTATGGAGTAAATGTATTTGTGTTATTTATGTTTTTTTCAGTGTTTAATTCTCCTTTAACAATCAAACATGTGCAGACTATAAGACTTAGGGCCTAGAGAGGATCAGTACATTTTGCCCCTAGTGGCGTACAGCCCTTGGCCAGTAGGGCCAGCATTTAGAAGGCATCTGCTGTAATACTAAGGGGTTTATTTTAACCTCTTTTATTCCACTTTTTTTTTTTAAATCAAGGCCGCCCCCCCCCCCTCATCAATCTGAACTCAATACTGTACCCTTAATTAAAAAAAATAATAAAACAGAATTTTAGAGTTGTTTGCAAATTTATTAAAAAGTTAAAAATAAAATATTGCATGGACATACATATTCAGACCCTTTCCTAAGACACTTAAATCTAGGTCTGGGGGCCTTCCATTTCTCTTGATTATCTTTTATATGTTTCTACAACTTGATAAATTCCTGTGGTCAATGGCTGGACATGATTTGGAAAGGCATAGCCTTTTTTATATTATATCTCACAACTGACAATGCATATTATAGGAGCAACAACCAAGCCAAGAGGAGGAAAGAACTGCATGTAAAGCTCAGAGACAGAATTGTGCGGAGGCAGAGATCTGGAGGAAGGGTAGACAAAAATTCAACTGCCCTAAAAGTTCCCGAGAGTACAGTGGCCTCCATAGTTCTTAAAAGGATGAAGTATGGAACAACCAGGACTCTTTCTAGATCTGGCCGCCCCACCAAACCAAGTAATCGGGGGAAAGAGGAACCTTGGAAGGAGAGGTAACCAAGAATCCAGTGGTCGCTGAGGCTGAGCTCCAAAGATCCTGTGTGCACATGGGATAAGCTTCGAGAAGGTCAACCATCACTGCGGTATTACACCAAGCTGTAGAGTGGCCGGAAAGAAGCTTCTCCTCAGTAAAAGACACATGAAAGTTTTCAAAAAAGCAGGAGTCAGACTCTGGAAAATAAGATTTTCTGGTCTGATGAAACCAAGATTAATCTTTTTGGCCTCCATTCTAAGAGCCATGTTTGAAAGAAACAAGGGACTGCCCATAACCACCCCTACAGTGAAGCATGATAGTGGGCACATCATGCTGTGGGGGGTGTTTTGGAGCTGCTGGGACAGGCAGACTGATTAGGGTTGAGGGAAACCTGAATGGAGCAAAGCACAGATATGAAAATCTGATCCATTGTGCTCTGGACTTCAAACAGGGCTGATTACAGTACCTTCCAACAAGATAATGACCCTAAGCATATAGTCAAGACAACCCAAGAGTGGCTCTGTGAATTTCCTTGAGTGGCCCAGCCAGAGCCCTGATTTGAACTGAATGAAACATCTCTGGAGAGACCTTTAAAGTATAACGGTCGTATTTTTTTTTATTTTTTTCTGGGAGTTTTGAATTGTGGTGATTAATATCTCCTTGGTGGCCCTATTTCAACTTTTCAAATTTTTGTTCCCTGTATTGCCTATTTTTACCTGTGCTTAAAATCAGGTTGCGAGGCAGGGTCCGTCTATGTGTTGAAGGACGGAGGACGCAGAAGCACGCAGCGTGCAAGGTCAGATTACTGATAGCCAGGAACTGTAAGTAAAAGATTAAAGCCAGGTCCTACCCAGCAGCTGATAACAGTGCCTGGGCTGTGTGCACTTCTCCCTGTCCCTGCGCTTGGCAGACGCTCCCTCACTCAGCAGAGCTGGGACAATGCAGAGTCGAAGCAGCGCAGACCAGGGAAGGGAGATCTGCCGTCTGCTCAGTGTATAAATGAAAGCAACATGTGGTAAGAGGACCCCTTTGTGCTGCAGGAGATTAACCCTTTAGGGGGAGGGCTGTGGTTACTGACACTTTTGGGGGGCTATTGTTACTGGCTAGTGAGGGCAGGCGGGATTAGCCTCAGGGTGAGGGCAGTGGCGGCCATCTTAACTGAATAGTGAAATTGCAGTTTTATGCAGACTGGTTGCTAAGGGCTGAATCTTATTAAATATGGGGTAAGTCAGTCTAATAGTAACTGATTCTGGAATATCATGTTATTAGTAACTACATATATGAAAATTGAAATTAGCGTCTAAGTGTGACAGTTATCCTTTAAAATTGTATTTTACCAGAAACTGTTAATTTTCCTATCTATCACATCTTCTATATGTTTAGGGTATCCTCAAACACAGCAGATTTGTTGATTGCAATGAGGTTATTCTGGCAGCAAAAACATGATTTTATGTAAGCCTATACAGATGAATTTTTGCAACAAATCTGTTGAGTGTGAATGTATCCTAAAGCAACTAGACGTCAATTATTGATGGGACTTGGATATAAAATAATCCATTTTGTCCATGAAACTAAGAAGTATATTCAGATTTTCAGTAAATGTATTGAAAGCTGTCATTGGAATAACAAGCTCAGAGGAAGACATGATTGAAAAAAGACATTACAATATTCAGTGTCTCTGAAAGAGCAATCAAGTGGTAATTATTCCATTGATACTGAGATTTAAAGATATTTTTGCTCAGAGCTTCAGTGTAACTCGAATAATGAAACAGATGCTGGACCTTTATTACATTTTTTGAACATACAGATTGGATTACTGGATTATGAAGGGTTTGGTTGCTTCAGAAGATAGGATTAATTCAATAAGTTTGTGTCATAACCGGAGGTAGCTTATCTGTGCGCTACAACCCATCACTGCCATGACCACTTTTATACAACTGGGTCATGCTATCATATAGTATATTATCATATGATATAATCACTTTGATATATTTATTAATGATCTTGTAGAAGATTTGCACAATAAAATATCTAGTTTTGCTGATGCCACTGACCTATGTAAAGTAATAAACACAAAAAAGATCAGTATACTGCTACAGATGGATCTGGACATGTTGGAGGCTTGGGCAGAGAAGTGGCAAATGAGGTCTATAAGGGTTGTCCAAGATAATTAAAAATTTAGGACAAGACCTTCAATAGCCTAAAATAAACCATTCACTCCCTCACTGGTCTTGTCCTTCTGCCACAGCTTGTTTACCAACTGCATTGGTATATGGCACATGACTAGAGATGAGTGAAAATGCGGTTCGGACACTGACAGGCAGGTCTCATACAGTATATGGATGTGGCCATCGTTATGCAGGCCACCAAAAGTCCTAGCTAATCCCTAGCTAATCCAAAAGAAAAGCATACAGTAGTCTTCAGTAAAGGAACAAAAAATACACTGTGCTTCGATAAGCTTAACACTATACATAACCACTGCCTGCAATCCCTGTCCTCAGTGTTAGACCACTAAGGACAGTAATTGGCTAGAGTGGTCAAGTGCCACATATTGGGGAAGCCGCAGTTTGTAAACAGGCAGCGGTAGGAGGACAGGACTGGTGCTAATTAGAAAGCTAATTAGAAATACTTTTTTATTTTTGATGGAGTGCTTGTCCAAGATTTTTAATTTTCTCAAACAACTGTTTTAAGACTGATAAATGTAAGGTTATGCGCATGTCAATTGAAAATACTGCACATGCTACTAAATAAGAATATACTGGATAAAACATGGAAAAAGCGTTTTAGTTCACAGTAAACTTCAGGGTAGCAACCAGTGTCAGGCAGCTTCAGCCAAGTCTAATAAGATCATAGGGTGCAAAAAAGGTGTATACAGGGGCGGACATACCGCATGTGCAGCCGGTTCGGTTGCACAGGGGCCCAGAGCAGGAGGGGGCCCCTTCTTACCGGCTGCAGGGGGGAGATAAGAAACTCCCAGGGCCGTCATTAAAGTGGGGCAAAGGCAGCTGCCCCGGGCCCAGTTGTTCCTAGGGGGCCCACCAGGGGCGTACAGGCCTGGCGGGGGAGGGGGCCCGCTGCACTCTCATGTAATGGGAGCGCTCTGACCGGGCCCAGCATGAAGTACAGTGAGAATGCCGGGCCCAGTCAGAGCGCTCTTCAAACAGGTGGCACAGAGGCAAGGAGGAGGGGGAGCACTCACCCGGCCCGGCAGTTCTCGTCACTGTCGGGCTGTTAGTTTCTTTAGTGGAGCAGGGAGACCTCTCTGCTCCCTGCTTCACTGATATTCAGAGCTCAGGCACTCCCCCTGCTGGCCGCACATTGCGCTGCTGGCTGTGGGAGGAGCGCTGAATGCCCGGGAATCCGCCTCCAGCACAGCCAGCAGCACGATGTGAGTGTGGGAGCCTGTCATCAGGGAAGAAGGTAAGTATTAGTTTGTTTCCCCCCCCCCCCATAAAGCTGCAAACAGGAGGCAACCACTAAAGTGAGGGGGCACAAAAGAGCCACTGTGAGGGGCACATATCTGGGTAAAACAACTACTGTGAGGGAGCACAGATATATAGGCATAACTACTATGAGGGGCACATATCTGGCATAACTATGGGGACTGGGCACATATCTAGCATAACTACTGTGAGGAGCACATATTTGGCAAAACTGTTATAAGGCAGCTTATATCTGGCGTAACTATGGGCATTGGGCACATATTTGGCATAACCACTGTGAGGGGCACATCTGGCATAACTGCTGTAAGGGGGCTCATATCTGGCATAACTAGGGGCACATATCTGGCATAACTGCTGTGAGGGAGGCACTTATCTGGCCATATTGACTGAGGGGGCACATATCTGGGCATAACTACTGAGGAGGCACATATCTGGGCATAACTACTGAGGAGGCACATATCTGGCTATAAATACTGTGAGGGGCACATATCTTGCATAATGACTGTGATGGGGCACATATCTGGCATAACTGCTGTGAGAGAGGCACATATCTAGCATAACCACTGTAAGGGAGGCACATATCTGGGCATAACAACTGTGAGAGGGGCCATATCTGGGCATAACGACTGTGAGGGAGGCACATATCTGGGCATAACGACTGTGAGGGAGGCACATATCTGGGCATAATGACTGTGAGGGAGGCACATATCTGGGCATAACGACTGTGAGGGAGGCACATATCTGGGCATAACAACTGTGAAGAAGGCACATATCTGGGCATAACGACTGTGAGGGGCACATATCTGGCATAACGAATGTGAGGGGGCACATATCTGGGCATAACGACTGTGAGGGAGGCACATATCTGGGCATAACGACTGTGAGGGAGGCACATATCTGGGCATAACGACTGTGAGGGAGGCACATATCTGGGCATAACGACTGGAAAGAAGGCACATATCTGGGCATAACGACTGTGAAGAAGGCACATATCTGGCCATAACGACTGAGGGTGCACATATCTGGGCATAACTACTGAGGAGGCACATATCTGGGCATAACGACTGAGGAGGCACATATCTGGCTATAACCACTGTGAGGGAGGCACATATCTGGCATAATGACTGTGAGGGGCACATATCTGGCATAACGACTGAGGGGCACATATCTGGGCATAACTACTGTGAGGGGGCACATATGTAGGTATAACTGCTGTGAGGGGCCACAAGGAGGACATAACTATTTTGACGGCTTAATTACTGTGAGGGGCCACAATGTGGGCATTAGTACTGTATGGTAGCACTAGATTACCTTGCTATACATTGGCAATTTGGCATGGCTCAGTCTTACAGGACCAACACAGTGCCCTCTGCTGGCGATTTCACAGGGGCAGTCACCATCCCTTCCTTATGTGATTTTTCTTTTTCTCTATCACCACAGGGACCTTGTTCTCGATCCAGCGGACATCACGCCGACGCCAGTGACATCCTGGATGAGGTAGGGTGAGTGTAGCCATGCATTGGGCTTAGGGCTCTTTCACACGAGCGGATCCTGTGCGGGTAATCTGCTGCGTGAAAGAGAGCCAAGCCCCGTTCCGAACAGCAGAGACATGGAGCATTACATGATTGATAATGCTCTTTGCCTCTCTGTGACCTTTTTACTACAAAATCACGGTGACACTGTATGTTTTGTATTGCTATAAGTAATGTTAGGACGGAATTGGTTATGTTGAGAACTTGGCTTGGAGAGGAGGGGGCCCAGGCACATTCTTTGCACAGGGGCCCTCTGCTGTCTGTGTCCGCCCCTGGGTGTATAGATGCATAAGTCACTAGTCAGACAACACATGATGCTTTGCATACACTTCTGACCACCAGTAGAGATGGACTTGAGGTTCGCCCGGCGGTCGTTTCGCGGCGAACTTTGCGTGTTCGCGATTCGCAGAACATGTGAACATATGGAGAAATTTGCGCCCACCATATTCTTCTACATTGTGAAGAACTTTGACCCATGACACATCCATTAGGTGGTACAGCACAGCCAATTGAGACATTTCAGCACGTGGACATACCACCTACCTTATAAATAAACCTGATCTGGCCGCCATTTTACATTCAGTGTTTTGCCAGTGAAGGGAGAGGTTGCTGCGTGGAGCAGGGACAGGCTGTTAGGGACACCAAACGCTAGCTAATAGGGGCACAAAAGTCCTTTTAAGGACTGGTATAGGTGTGCTATCGATATGTGTGATACACAGAGGGGTGCGATATACTTATAATATACTTTTATAATGAGTCAAAAACACATAGATCTATATAGTGATCGCGTGGAAATCTAGGAGCTAGGGGCTTACTAGGGCCATTTTTATATAGGGTAAGGTTCCGGACAGGGTCGCTCTTATAAGGGCGGGTGGTCTGTGGTTAGGCTATCAGGGCCAGAATAGCACCCCCTATAGGGCAATATCAGGGACAGTTCTTTGCCCACCCTGTCCTTCAATACCACATCATCATTTAGCCCAGGGATAGATGTTTTTTGCTTTCCCTCCGGGATTCAAGGATGTGCACTGGAACCCCCCGGATTGTGGTAGGACATATGGTTTCTGATTTGGTGCCGCCGAGCACTTGTTATTGCCGACCACATCTATGCTTTTTGCTTAACTTTAATAATGTATTTATTTTAATTTTGAGGGATATCTTTTCCATTCACACGTCCTCAAAATGGGTCCGCATCCGTTCCACAATTTTGCAGAACAGGTGCGGACCCATTCATTTTCAATGGGGCCGGAATGTGCTGTCCGCATCCGCATTTGCGGATCCACATCCGCATTTGCGTATCCCCACTTCCGCATCTGTGCTTCTGTTTCTACAAAAAAAAATAGAACATGTCCTATTCTTGTCCGCAATTGCAGACAAGATTAGGCATTTTCTATTATAGTGCCGGCGATGTGCGGTCCACAAATTGCGGACTGCACATTGACGGTGTCCGTGTTTTGCGGATCCGCAAAACACTTACAGACGTGTGAATGGACCCTCATAGTAAAATTATTAAAGGTTACGTTTTATCTTCATGTATATTCTAATGGATTGCCTTCCTTGTGCAATGTTATAATATATAAGTATATTATAGTGCATTTGTATTGTGCGGCAGTTGTCCGCGGTTCTGCTGCGATACTGCAGGTATATAGAAGGACAAGCGTTATTGGAACAAATTATTTCTACTGGTGTGATATACCAGTCGTCTGCCCAAAAAACTGATTGAAGCGGGGTGTTATATACCAATATACTTTCTTTATAGTGCATTTGGGTACTGTATAGTGCATTTTTTTAAGATCAATTTATACTCAGGACTGTAAGGCTGAGTTCACACGAGCGTGACAGATTTGGTCCGGATGCGTTCAGGGTGCGTTCAGTTAAACTCGCACCATTTTGCAAGCAAGTTCAGTCAGTTTTGGCTGCAATTGCGTTTAGTTGTTCAGTTTTTTCCGCGCGGGTGCAATGCGTTTTGATGCTTTTTTCACGCGCGTGATAAAAAACTGAAGGTTTACAAACAACATCTCCTAGCAACCATCAGTGAAAAACGCATTGCATCCGCACTTGCTTGCAGATGCAATGCGTTATTAACGCAGCCCCATTCACTTCTATGGAGCCAGGGCTGCGTGAAAAACGCAGAATATAGAGCATGCTGCGATTTTAAAGCATTGCAGAAGTGATGCATGAAAAAAAATGCTCATGTGCACAGCCCCATTGAAATGAATGGGTCAGGATTCAGTGCAGGTGCAATGCGTTCACCTACTGCATTGCACCCGCGCGGAAATCTCGCCCGTGTGAACTCAGCCTAACTGTGACAAGGTGACATGCTCTACATCTAGAGGAAAGGAAGTTTCTATAACAATATAGAAGGGGTTCTTTACTGTAAGAACAGTTAGACTATGGAGGTCTCTGCAAGAGGATGTTATGATGGGAACTCACTAAAATAATTCAAAACGACCTGGATGTTTTTCTTGGGCATACCATACAAGTTATAATCACTAGATTTCTCGAGAAGTGCCTTTTTTTCAGGAAGTTATTATAATTGCCAGATTTCGAGTTAGGAAAGAATGTTTTTCCTTTAGATGAGGAAAACTGGCTTCTACCTCCAGAGTTTTGGGGCTTCCTCAGACCAACTTTGCAGGATAATACGCTGAATTGGATGATGCACAGAAGTATTTGAAAGTTTTCAAAGCCTTCAGAATTTTCTATATGCTTGCATAAATTTGAACTAAAACTACATCAGATTTTGACAAAAGTCCTAAAAGAAGATAAAGATAACCAACTGAAACAAATGAACAAACTCAAACAAATGAGTCGAAGAATTAGACTTGGTCATTTATTTATTGAGGAAAATGATCCAATATTACATGTCTGTGAGTGGCAAAAGTATGTGAACCTTTCTGCAGCAATAGCTACAAGTAAACATTTTCAGTAAATGTTGATTAGTCCTACACAGAACAGCTTTAGCTCTATTATGTTGGGTGGGTTTCCTCCCATGAACTGTGCACTTCAGGTCCTTCCACATTTCTACTGGATTAAAGGGAATGTGCAATCAGAAAATGATTTATAGTTTAAATAATGTTTTTATGCTTATATTTTACATCTTTTTAAGACTTTTGCAGATTAGTTTTTTCTATGTCAATCTCTAGATTTATAAAATAAAATCCTGCAGTTTTCACACTAGCCACTAGGCTTAAAATATGTTAAGGCTTCCTGTCATGGGCCATAGACACAATGGACAGGAGTTGCCCCCATTGACTTGTATAGCAGAATTTGCTAGGCATGCTCTGTGACCTGTTGTGCAGAGGTCAGAAGGGACTAGATAAGCTAAGATATCACCTACTGTGAACAGTGGATCCTGTCTTTTATATAAGGAGCTCTTACATGTTGTAATTTTGCCTGTGTTGATAACGATAATAACTGAAAAGTTATAGACTGTCATCATCTGAATTGAAGTCTATGTTTAACCCTTTCACCCCCGGAGTTCTTTTTTTTTTGCGCTCCCTGCCTTCTTCCCAGAGACATAACTTTTTTATTTGTCCGTTCACATAGCCATATGAGGGCTTGTTTTTTGCAGGACAAGTAGTACTTTCCAACGCCACCATTTAATATTGCCTTGATGTAATGGGAAGCGAATTCCACCACAGTTTTACGCTTTTTTTATTTCCGACGTTCGATGTGCGATAAAACTGACCAGTTATTTTTATTCTACAGGTCAGTACGAATCCGGTGATATCTTATATGTATAGTTTTTTTGTGTTTTGATAGTGATAAAAAAATGTAAAAGTTGGAAAAAAAATCTGTTTTATTTCTTTGTCGCCATCTTTTGACCCCTATAACTTTTTGGAATTATGTGTACGGAGCTGTATGGGGGCTAATTTTTTGCGGGGCAATCTGAAATTTTCATTGAGATCATTCTGGCGTGTGTATGACTTTTTGATCACTTTTTATTTAATCTTTGTAGAAAAAGAAGCTATCAAAAATGGCAAATCGGCCATTTGGACGCTTTTTTCCGTTCTGCTGTCTGCCATATGTGGAATTTATTTTTATATTTTTATACTATGGGTGTTTTCGCACATTGCGACACCCACGATGTGTATTTCTTAATTTTTTTTGTTCTTTTAGGCCTCTTTTACACGGGCATAGCGGGTGAGGGCCGGATGTTAAGGGTGCAATGCGGGAAACCCACGCGAGTAGGCACGCAATTGCCGTCAGTTTTGTCCACAGTACCCTGTCTCGTTAATAGTGATTTTAATAATAACCCGCCCCCTTAACAGTGACCTCCATAGAGCTCCCTTCCCTTAAAATGTGACCTCCACAACACCCTGCCCCCTTAACAGTGACCTCTACAGCACCCCGCCCCTTAAGACTGACCTCCATAGCAGACCGTCCCCTAACTGTGACCTCCACCGTTTTCCTGCCCTCTCATAGAGACCTCCACAGCGCCTGCCCCTTTAAGAGTGACTGCCACAGTACTCTGCTGCCTTAAAAGTAACCCCCACAGCAGCTGCCCTTTTAATAGCGACCTCCACAGACCGTCCCCTAACTGTGACATCCACTGTTTCCTGCCCCTTTAACAGTGACCTCCACAGAATCCTGCCCCTTTAACAGTAACCTCCACAATACCTCAGCCGCCCCCCTAACAAAGACATCCACAGCAGGGCATTATCGTTTATAATTTATAGTATATAAAACCCCAGAGAATTAGTATACACTTAAGGTCAGGTGAGTTACATCACCCCCTGCTACAACGTTTGCTAAATAACTCACACATAAGCTCGCTTCTACTAACAATGTCCTTTGTTGCCTATAGCAACCAATCAGAGCTTATATTAATGACCTGTAGCAAAGTAGAAGCTGAGCTGTGATTGGTTGCTATATGCAACCTGATGAATATGCAGGTTAACTGCCACAACAACCAACAGACAATGGCTCCTGGAGTTTGGCGGTTAGGTTACTAAGCATATTTTTTGGCAGGGGTGAAAATTTCCACTCAAAACATAGTCTATGACGTTCCCCGAGTTACAGGAGGCAGCTGTACAAAATGTTGTGATTGTAAATGCGACTGTGCGGATTCCTTTAACGGACATAAATACATGCATACACTTAGCTTTATATAAGAGACTAGCTGAAGGACCCGACTTTGCTTGGGTATATTTAATCAATTTCATTTAATGTTTGTGTGTCGTTAAAAGATATCAACACTATCCACTATAACAGTGACATCTACAGCACCCCGCCCCCTTCAGACTCCCTGTCCTCTGTCTGGCACAGGGCCTGGATGGACACAAGGATGTCCTTTTGAATAGCTCACTCTTAGTCAGCAGCACTGTGCTGTCTGAGTGTGAGCTGCAGGAAGAAAGTCACCCTCCCCCCCACCTCTGCAGCTGACCGAAGTTGATTTTTAACTTTTTCAATCCCTGTCAGCTAAGGAGTTGGCTGGGGCATTGCCTACCCAGATTAGTGAGTGGCTTAGCGGGACCTAGAAGTTGATTTTTAACTTCATTTTTTCAATCCGTGTCGGCTGAGAAGTGGTAGGGGGCGTGGCCTCATGGATCGGGGACATGTCCTTTTGAACAGCTCAGTCTAAGACAGCAGCAATGTTCTGTCTGAGTGTGAGCTGCAGGGAGGAAGTCACCCTCCCACCCGTGCAGCTGACAGAAGTAGATTTTTAACTTCATTTTTTCAATCCCTGTCGGCTGAGGAATGGGAGGTGGTGTGGCATAACCAAATTGGGGGCGTAGCTTAGCAGGACCTAGAAGTTGATTTTTAACTTCATTTTTTTAATCCCTGTCGGCTGAGTGGAATGGGGCCTGGCCTAAACAGATCGGGGGCATGTCATTTTGAACAGCTCACTCCAAGACAGCAACACTATGCTGTCTGAGTGTGAGCTGCAGGGAGAAAGTCACCTCCCAAGCCTGCAGCTGACAGAAGTTGATTTTTTACTTCATTTTTTCAATCTCTGTCAGCTGAGTAGTGGGAGGGGGTGTGGCCTAACCAGATCAGGGGTGTGCCCTTTTGAACAGCTCACTCCAAGACAGCAGCACAGTGCTGTCCGAGTGTGAGCTGCAGGGAGAAAGTCACCCTCCCTCCCACCCTTGCAGCTGACAGAAGTTGAATTTTATCTTCATTTTTTAGATCCCCGTCAGCTGAGGAGTAGGATTAGGCATGGCCTAACCGGATAATAGGCGTGGCTTAGTGCGACCTGGAGGTGGGGTTTTAAGTTCATCTTTTGAGGGTGGACACATTGTGGCAGGGGGTATGTCTGGGCTCCTTATTGCAAGAGTGACACTACTCTGGGCACCTTACTGGCTCATTTTCCTACCAAATAAACTGGATTTTCAGAGGATAAAAACATCTATTGCTGGAACAAAGGCACATCTTGAAATAAGGTACTAAGTGCTATTAGGCCATGGCTTTACTTCAATAGCGATTATCCTGGTGACAAATTTCCTTTAAAGCTCACCTACAGCAGTGAAGAAAAATGCCTAGTTTGTTATGGAAACCTGGAGTAAAACTGTGTATGTGGAGGCTAACGGCTTGTGAGCTTCTATTGGCTGATAAGGGTCATGTGACCAAGCTTCTATTGGCTAATGTATTTTTTTGGACTATCTCAGGAACAGTATGTCCTAGAGAGCTAAGACCTGGTCTAAAACCTTCCCGGACACCTGATGTACCTGTATGCCAAATTTCGTGATTGTAAATGCGACGGTGTGGATTCCTTTAGCGGACATACATACATACACAGACACATACACTCAGCTTTATATGTTAGATTGAAGATTTTGTTGTTTTATATTCTGTACATGATTTTTGGGGCTGCCACCTTGTCTCACACACTGTTAACAACATGTACAGATAGACTTTACAGCATCCCCATAGACAATAGACACGAAAGAACAGAGGCGACTCATTGACTTCAATGGGAGAGTTTTCTAGATATGCTAAGCGGCCAGTGCAGAGGTAATTGTTCAGGAATGAGGTGTAGTCAATTATTGTGACTGCTGGATAATGTGTTATATACAGTATATATTGGTCTTATATTTTATTGTAATCCTGTCTGTTATGATTATTAAATGACTTCTGAGTAGTGTTGATCACGAATATTCAAATTGCGAATTTTAATCGCGAATATCGGCACGTCGAGAATTCGCGAATATTTAGAATATCGCAAAATATATTCGTAATTGCGAATATTCGATTTTTTTTGAATACCAGTTCATGCGAATTTTTATGCGAAAATGTTGATGCGAATTTTCAATCAAGAAAGTAATGCCTGGAGATCACAAATTAGTGAATTCTCGAATATATGGCGAATATTCGTCCAAATATTCGCGAAATATCGCGAATTCGAATATTGCCCCTGCCGCTCATCACTACTTCTGAGTACTGATCTCTACAATACTGAAGTGTCAGTTTATTATTAATCAAAAACTCCAAGATCGTAAAAATTTTATTTTCTAAATGTAGACAATGACATAGAAAATGTAAAATAATCACCACAAATTCTTACACATTCCCTTTAAAAGTATAGAGGAAACATGATCACTCGGTGGTTCTCCTGTTGTCAATCACTTTTAATAGCAGCAATTTGTTTTACCATGGTATTAGGGGATTGGACATAATGTCATTACCTATATCCTATGGTACCTTTAATCATTATCAGACTGATGCGCCAGCTTTACCTGGTGCTATGATAAATTAATAGAGCCGCCTGATATGGAAAGTAAATGTAAGATTTCTGAAAAGTAATAGATCAGAAAACTATTTTACAGCCATCTTTACATTTCATTTTACTGGTCCCCGAGTGGCATGAATCATATGAACGGTGCTTTTAGATACTCTTTATGACAAAGCTGGCACTGGGCTAGTGATTAGTTAACTGTACTCAATTACAGCACTTCATTTGTCTGCTTGTTTTGACCTTCTTTTCACAAGATACTTTATATGAAACCTTGAAGCTATAAATTTAGTTTAATAAGGTGTCTTGCCGACTGCTTTGCCATCTCCACGAGTCATTTCCCATGTTTTTTTTTTTGCTTTTGAGATTCCTGTACAGACTAACATCAATTTAGCACAATGAAAATGTGTCTCTGCTCTTGAGTTCATTACATAGAACCTGTTAAAAGAGCATGTCTGTTGGCTGGCCTATGACACTCAATCAGATATTGACTACTCTAAATTAAATCTCTATATTTGGTAAAATTTGTGACTATGTAAGATAAATAATCATGTCGGCCATGGTTTTCCAACACATGAGAGTAGATAAAAAATGGGCCACGTTTTAGAGCTGTGCCAGTCCTCACTTATACTTTGGTATAAATGGTGGAAAACAACACTAGGTTGGATCTGGAGTTGTTTTTAGCCAACACCATATTCAACTACTCCTGTTTCCAAAGCAATTTGCTTTTCCCTAGTTATTTTGACAGCTGATATATGTCTAATAATATTCTGATCGCATTATATGCATTTTCTGTATATCCTCTAAGACTTTTCTTTAGTAAAGTTGATTAGTATTACATGATGCCTGCCATCTTCAAAAGATGGAAGTGAATAGAGACGAGCAAATCATTTCTAAAACTCAGAAAGTTGACCTTCATTTTTTAAAATTTGTATTTCAACAAACCAAAAATTTGTGAGTGAGTGAGAGAAAAAGAGATAGGAAGACAGGGCAAGATACTTTACTACATAATCAGAGCACTTTCGATTTTGGTAAAATTTACTGTATTTGGACTATTTGAATTGAATCGCATGGCAAATTTGACCGAATCAGACCCAAGCCAAGAAATTCACTCATCTCTACCAGTGACAGTTTCTTTGCCAAATCATAGATGGCTGGGCTATGGCTAACAAATGAATGGTCAGATTTTGTAGAGATGGAATTTATCCAAGGCAGATATAATTTTTAGATACATTCAATGTGTTGTCCAGTTTTCATACTACCTCTTAGGAAATTCAGAGTAATCAGGACCTTGCTGTTCAGGATCTTCTTGGCCAGTGCAGAGAATGGTTACATAAAAGGTATCTCCATCTGAAGGACCTATCTTGCATTACGAAGACAAATCATTGGTTTCAGTGGGCACTGTGTAATGCTTAATTTCACCTTTGTTGGTTTTGCAGGGCAACTGAGGGGGATTTATCAAACTGGTGTAAAGTAGAACTGGCTTAGTTGCCCATTGGAACCAATCAGATTCCACCTTTAATCTTCCAAAGAAACTGCAAAAAATGAAAGGTGGAGGCTGATTGGTTGCTATGGGCAACTAAGCCAGTTCTACTTTGCACCAGTTTGATAAATGACCCTATAAAGGCCTATTGCCAGGATTTTCTAAAGATAACAGCTAAGTGCCCAGAAGAGACACACTTTGCCCACTTTGTAATCAGTTTATTGTGAAGTAACCCTTCCAAATATTAGGGATTGTCAAAAAGCAGACAGCTCTTTTAAAAAGGAATATTTTATACTAAAAATTACCATGTTCAAACCAAGTTTTTATATTTTTCTATAAGCATCTTTTAGACTTTTCTACTATACCATGTAAGAAAAATGAAGAGAAAATCCTGAAAACTGTTTTCACACTGGACACTGAGCTTAGTTAAGCATTAGTTGGACATTTTTCATTTTCTATAGGCCAGAAAACAGGCAATGAACAATTTGCATTGTTTTTGTTGTGTACACTAAAGGATCAGTGATATGTTATCTTATAATCATCAGTGGGCAGGATTACAATTAGAGATAAGCAAAGTTTTGAAAAATTCTATTTGCAACTTCGTCGAAGTTACCAAGAAATTTGATTTGCTCTGAATACAGATACAGCCGAGATAAACTTGATGGTTAACGCATTAAGTAAAATATGGCACTAAAAGGTTAACTAACCCTTTCAAAGTATTTCAATGGCTTTTATCACAAGATGGCATGAGATAACACTGTGACATGTATTACCAGAGTTATCAGAATCAATTTTAGCTCAGCTACATCGTTAAATTCGTCACAAATGGCTATAGGTATGTTCAGGCCACTCTGCCTTAGTATACGGCCACACAGAGCTGCCTTTCATGTAATAACGAAGACCACACTGTACAGTCCATCTTCATTGTTAATGGCCGTGTGCCGCCTTTAATGCATCTTTAAAAAGGGGGTTTGCTGGTATGGGGTTTGGCTGGTTAGGTGGGGGCCCAATATGCATATTGTTGCTGTTCTTGTCTGCAACAGTAAATACAGACTATTAGTCAGCTCTAGCAGACCAACTTCTCCAACCCCAGCGCTCTCCTGCCCTACAGGTGGGAGCCCTTCTTATGCTATCTGCTTTTCCTCCTTTTCCACATCATCTAAGAATATGGCATCAGTAACATTCAGCTCTTCCTCTCTCTGCATCTTAGTGACTTTTCTAGGACATGGAGACTTTGAAGGATGATTTGGAAGAATTAAAGCCAGCCAAAGATGAGGATGGTCATCATTAAGACCAGTTGGCACGCTGGCAGTGGAATAATAAAGTCTTCCATCTTATTGGTCTTGAATTACATATCTTAACTTAGTTCTGATGTAGGAATAAGTAAATGCAGAAATTAGAGGTGGGACAAATCCAATTTTTTTCGAATCAAAATCCGAAAAGGTTCTTGAATATATTGAATCTTTCGAATCTCAAATCCTACGAATCCTCAGGCTGCTGTTATGCGGTGCTTGCTTAGGGAAAGTTCACGGGTAGGGAAAAAGCAGGCAGGAGCGTATATAGAAAGCATGGGGCCCCATAGCAAAACTCAGAATTGGGCCCTCCCCAATAAAAAGTACAATTATTAAAGCTGATTAGTGAGGGTGCGGGGTACATTAGGGGCTAAATAAAATGTTAGGCTGTGTTCACATGTTTTTGCAATCTGTTTTTACGTATATGTTGGGGGGGGGGGAAGGGATAAAGTGCTGCACCCAATGCTTTTCTATCCTGCAGAGTTGAGTAGAAAAAACGTATATGTTAACATATACATTTTTCTTTCAAACACTATGATGAAGGATGCCACTGTATGTATACATGAAACGGATGGAAAAAAAACAGGATATGAACTCGGCCTTACCCTTTAAGTTGTATTTATTTTATGATAGGCGTAAATCAGAGGAGAGCCTATAGGCTCAATTACTGCAGCAGAACTGTCCACATTGGTCAATGTGACCCCTGGGACAGATCTGCAGGTCCACAGCATTAGATCTCTGTCTCACAGCTCAACCTCTCCCTTTGTTATTAACAGGGAGCAGAACTGAGCAATTTTTGTCATGTCCCATCCTTCACTCAGAGGTAGTCTATCTGGAGCATCCAGCACATGCCACAGGTCCCATATGAAAGAATATATATGCACTACAGTGAGCAGAGCTGAGGCTGACCCTAACAGCTCTAAGTACAGTCACACTGCTGCAGCAAACAGCCCATCTTCCTGACAGCTCCTCTCACCTCAGCTCTATCATGCAGAGCGTTTCTGCTGCTGCTTCCTTCTTCCCTCTCACACAGCCTAGGAATAGTGAAGGCAGTGCTGGGGTTTAACAAGCAAAAAGAAGGGCAGGAAGACCCAGAGGAGGGTCAGCATGTGGGACATCACTGCTGATAAAAGTAAATGCAGGGCTGGTACTTTACCGTGCTGCTAGCTGTGGGAGCAAACTTCCACCAAAGACATCACAGAGGAGTGGGCACACCAGGCACTGAGCTGCTACCTGATTGCAGGAAGTGGTTGCTCACTCTCCCTCCTGCTGTTGTCAGCGCACCACTAGCACTGCGCATAATGCCAAATGAAAATGTAAATATGTAATGGCACTAGGGCGCTTGGGGTGGCAATGGGCCCCTCACTGACACTGGGCCTGGGGCTGCCGACCCAAACGCCCCATTGCCGGTATTTATCTCTCTACTGTTACTAATGCAGCGTATATTCAAGTATAACCTTAGTTCATGTATAACCCTAACCTCACGGGCCCCATACCCAGTGCGTGGTCTGCCTATATTGATGGTAGGCCACTGATAGCAGGCATCTCGGGAGGCGTGGGGACGTGACATTGCGACAGCATTCGTAGTATTCGAATTTCGTAAATTACGTCGGGATTCGAGTCCACGAATCTAGCAAAATTCAAGGGATTCGTGGACCTCTAGTAGAAATAAATAAATAAAACTGATGCAGTATAAGTCTCCCTGCACTATCATTGCAGTCTCCCTCTCCAATATTCTTCTATTAATTTTTAGCAACACTGTCTCTAGTGCATGAGCCCTTGCCATGTCTCTCCCTATGTTCAGCTCACAGGACAATGGCAGAGACCATGCTGGATGAGGCTTTTATAGGGCTGTGAAGTCACAGGGGATGGCTATATTTGGATTGCCTGGCTGCACTGCATTATGGGTGACCTTGTATTTCGGGGCTTCTTACTTTCACTTTGTAACATGTGCAGCCGCCATTTAAAAAAAAACTGATTCATTACTATGAAGCGCAAGGAAATTCGGATTTATTGCAAATCAAAGTTTTCGTACACTTCAGACCGAATTCCGCTTCGAATGCTTGACTTTGTTCAACACTAATTACAACCAAAGGTAACACCTTTATTAAGAAGCTACAGACAAGTGACAAGACCGCACTATCAATATTAGGTGACAGAGACAGCTCAGCTACTGACTATCCTTACCTTCTCTGCATGTTGACCAATGGACCTATTACAGAGCGTGCCCATAGCAATCTCTCATAGAAATCAATGAGGCATATTTTTGTTGGCTTGCTTTAAATGTCCATATGCCTACTGTAAACCAATGCAACAACACTCACAGCAACACAGTCAATACTCTGCCCCCATAATCATGCAATAAAGTAGAATGAAAAATATGCAAGCAGATCATAAAGCTGATTTAAAATTAGTAATAAAAACAATGTGATACAATCCTTTTGCTATTGAGGTAAAAGCTACATTGAAATTAAAAATCATTACAAATGCATAAAACACGTGAAAAAAATTCATGCTTTGTTTTACTGTAGCTAATTTCATGTTTCATTTCTTGCTCTCTCTTGTAATATCCAACCCAATAAAATTGCACATGTTGAGCAATGAATTATGTGACAATTTCTTTATAGAATATTAGTAAATACCATAAATAACATTGTGTATTTGCCTATAGCAACCAGTTATTAAGTCTATCCGATCTCGTGTGAGAGAGAGAGCGAGTGTCTAACTGCTTGTTCTATGTCACAGCACAATTATACTTTTCACCCTGTTATTAGAGGGGCCTGATGCTGAAGGCTATAATTACTCTCGATGGAAATCTGTTTTGCTGATGATCTATTAAAGGTACATTTATGTGTAAGCCCACTATTATGTAAAAGGTGCTGCAGTTGTATCGTCAGGCTATAAAAGTGGTAGATATGCCCTCATGTAGTTAAAAAAGACACACTTACTCCCAAAACTCGGTCACAGCGCTGGTCATATTTGTTGTGTTGACCATAGAATAATTGGAGAAGCAGCGCTCCGTATTCCAATAATTATCACAATGTTTCCAAGGTAAAGACTATAGGATTAAAATGCAAATAAAATAGTTTAGTGTTTTATGCTTTTATTTTCCTTAAAATTTTTGTATTACAAAGTCTGCCATTCATTTTTACGTACAGGTATAATTTTTATATAGATTATGCAGCATATGGTGGCACACTGAGTGCATGTGGGTTAATATTATGGGTCCAAAGGGACTCCATGTGCCTCTGTATAGTGCCTTTGTGAGGCACCATAGTCTTATAAGAAACAATGCTTATAAACAAGAATACCATTCATAATATGAGCTTCCAACAAACTTGTCAATCACTGTGCGGGTGCACTGAAGCAAGACACACAGGATTTCTTTACAAGTTAACAAATCCTAGAAATATGTACATACAATCTGTATGTGTGAGCGTGTCTCTCTGATATCATATAACATAGTATAGGAGACCTGACAGAGCCACTTTAAAGGGTGTCTGTCTCCATTAACAAGACTATGAAACCAGGTACCATCCTAATAGGGCTGCCTGAGCTAATTACATTGATACCTGTTTTACCCTGATCCTTTCTGGCATTCCAGAGATACAGGGCAGTTGATTGACAGGGCCAGACATCCTATTCGTAATCTTGCTCGGCCTTGCAAAGGAATTGGTGGGGGAAGTGGCTGAATCAGAATAAAATGGGTATGGGTGAAACCAGCTCAGTCAGCCCTATCAGCTCTGTGTTTGTTTAATACTGTTATTCGGTGACAGATTCCCTTCAAAGAGGTTGGTCCATCTCAGACATTGATGGCATTTTGCGAGGATATGCTATCAACATCAACTAGGTGTGGATCCCACTTCTGGGTCCCGCTCCCATCTCCAGAACAGAGCTCTCAAAGTGAAACGAGAGAAGCAACACATACTTGGCCACCCTCCATTCTTCTTCACTTTGAGGGTCTGTTCTGGAGATAGGAGCAGGTCCTTGGGGTCCTAGCAATATGATATCAATAAGTGAGATGGGCCAGACATTATAGAGTACACGACAATCTCTTTCAAACAAAATTAAAACCAGCCCTGTACCTCACATGGATCCAGAGATGTCCCCATTCATTGCTCTGCTAGATTTATGTCAAGCTAGCAGCTCAAAATAAGTGTCCATTCTGCTGCAGCTCTCCCCCTATCACAGCTCCGGAGGCATGAAGGATGAAATTGAGCATGTGCGGCCATCTCAGTGGGCCAGATAAAGAAATAAGTAAAAAAAACTGCTGGTAGCGCTACACAGATATATTGTATTGAATTAAGGTGACCAGACACATAAGAATAAAGTAAGCCAGAATGGGAGATTTCAACCAATCCGGCCGACTGTCGTTTGAAAAACGAGAGCAAACGAGCATTGCGTTTTGCCGTCCTGGAAAACTTTGGCCGTTCATCGGCTGAAACTGCATGTTAATGGCATGATTGGCTGAATTCAGACGATTACTTGACATTGCGCTCAAGCACCAAGGAGTCTGTTTTTATAAAAAAAATTTACTCCCTGGTCTGGCAGTTTAGTTGGTGGGATCATTCGTACAAGCGATCCCATGGACGATGGCCGCGCCCACAGTGTGGCCGATCATTATCTCAAAAGCTTAACTCAGAGCTTAACAAGAAGCTGTAGAATATTTTTCATGGGACATCACATACAGTATAGTAAATCCAGTACTGCATTTTTAGATTTTAAAAATGGTTAGAGAATACAGAATATTTTGGATATGTGAGCTATAGCTAGCATGCAAGAGGATATATTGAACATTTAGTGTATAGAAATACTTACAGTAGTGAATGAGTTATATAGATAATATATAGCCCAGGATATAATAACGATGTAGTAAATATTTAACCAGAAAGATAGAACGGCAGCAGCAAGTCCGACACCTGTAGGAAAACAGTTCAATTACAGATATGTGTGCAATAACTTATCCACTATGTACTATGCTATAACTGGAATATTACAATCAGTTGCAAAAAGAATGGGCATAATCACCCACATAAAATAAATATTCTTCTAATAAATTAAAGGTGCTGTACACGATTAGAAGAAAACGGTTGCTTTCTTCCACAAACAGCACTCCATGGGTTGTGTTTCACAGCTCAGCTACACTTAAAAGACTTTACCTGGGCGGCAGATATTCAAGATATCCTTAGTTTAGGTCATCAATATCAGATCTGTTAGAGTGGAAGCAGAAGGCTCCGTGCACTGAGTAGTGGCCGTGCTGAGGTACAGCTGAGGTGAGCTATAGTACACAGGTGCCGAAAACTACACAGTGAACATGGGCCTATGCTTCTGCTCTAACACTGCATAGTTTCCAGTACCACAACTGGGTGTCGGGCCATATTATACTAAATATTCCATAGTTTTAGGGTGAAAAACACATTAAAAACAAATAGCAAAAACATAATGCAAAGTTCCTTAGCTCAGTAGCCCTCTATTTATTTATGATAATTGACATTGGGATCCATTTCTGTTATTACACTTTCAAAACTTAAGCTACCCACAAAATATAACTGTTTTGACTGTTTTTAACAACTATCAAATGCACAACATTTAAAGCCTATGAACATATTTGGGGTCAATCTTTTTATCACTGCATTCTACTCATTTTGGGCTAAAAATAATCTTTCATTGAGTTGTTATTAAAACATTTTAACAGTTTTTAGTCTGCACTGCAGCTTTCCCTTTCAGTGTATGTGCAAGCTATTGCTTCTCCCCTTCTTAGTAAATCCATCAGAGAACATTTCTGACAGCTTGATCCGTAGCCATTATCAGTGTCGAACACGAATATTCGAATTGCGAATTTCAATCGCGAATAGCGGCATTTTGAGAATTCGCGAATATTTAGAATATCGCTAAATATATTCGTAATCTAATTTTCGCAATCAAGAAAATAATGCCTGGAGATCACGAATTTGCGAATTCTCGAATATATGGCGAATATTCGGCCAAATATTTGCGAAATATCGCAAATTCGAATATTGCCCCTGCCGCTCATCACTAGTCCTTATCTCTTAAATTCTGGCAATTCATAAAGTTATTAAAGCTAAATGTAAAGCATGGCTTTAATTGGTCTTTCCCCTTTCATTCTGAACAAATGTAAATTGTTAGAGATGTCTAACACCATGCCGCAGTTCTGCAGTATGAGGTAACAGTACATGCGTACTAATATTTAGGTAGGGTTAGGAGCGGCCAGGAGACTTGAAAACATTTAGCTTTGTAACAGAGAGGGCAGCTCCATTGAAGACATCATCAGAGTAAGATGTCTTGCTACCATCAGCTCTCTTTATATCCTAAGGGGGATCTGCCATGTTGGGCGCTGGTCGAAGTGGAGCTAGCCCATCTGTTTGCAGACTTTCGGTGACTGATATTTATCTTTGTATATCTTTGTGTATATATATTTTATCATAGTTTAGTAAACTCTATTTGCACCTAAGTCGTCTTAACATCCCAAACTTCAGATCCCATGATAATATACAAAATTCTTATCAAACTTCTTAAAATTAGTTATATTCAGTGCTTATGAGCTGTTAAGAATGTGCTGATGGCTGCAGATTGAGCCTTCAGAGCAGCTCTATGATGGATTCACTGAGAATGGTAGGCAATAGTCTGCAGATACACTAAAAGCTGTTGAGGAAAAAACTGGAGAAAATTGTTAATAGAGACCGATTGAAAAAAATTATATTCTTACCCTAAAATGAATATAATAGAATGCTAAAATACAAAAAAAAAAAATGCAGACCAAGGTGTCCATAGCCTTTCATTATGTTAGAATTTAGATTGATCCCTTGTTCCCTCTGGAAATAAGTGGTGCCAGAAGTGTATCTTCTTATTTAAAAAGTATGGAAATGTGTTTGATCACTGCAATAATGCCTTTGGAAATGTTAGGAGATTTAAATTTAAAGGGGGAAATTTGCCCAACATTTGGTGGTCAATAACATGTTTGATGGGTTGACTCATTTTGCTAGCTATGCAAGACCCCCTCTCTGTTATGGCTGAGATAAAGAAGTAATGAAGTCAGACTGCCCACTACTTTAAAGGGCATCTGTCAGCAGATTTGTACCTATGATAGTGGCTGACCTGTTACATGTGCAGTTGGCAGCTGAAGCCACCTATGTTTGTCCCATGTTCATATGTGCCTGCATTGTACATTGTTTTAATATAAGCAAGTGATCCTCTAGGAGCAATGGAGGCGTTTCCATTAGACCTAAAGGCTCAGCTCTTTCTGCAACTGTCAAGCTCTCCACTTTGATTGATAGGGCCATACATGGTGACGTTTTCACTCCCTTAGTTTGTCAAACAAATTGCAGAGGATGCAGCAGTTACAGAGAGAAAAGAGCCTCTAAAAGCAATGGGAGAGTTGCCATGAGACCACCATTTGCATATATTAAGACCTAATTTTCTCAGCAATGCGGGCACTTATGAACACGGGACCAACACAGATGCCTTCAGCTGCCAAGCGCACATTCAACAGGTCAGCCAGTTTCCTAGGTACAAATCTGCTGACAGATGCCCTCTATTGGCAAGTCAGAAGATCAGTTTTGGATGAATATCCCCTTTTAAAAATACCATGATTTGTTGTGTTACATTTTATACCAGACTGGGCTTTTCAAGAGTTTCTTTTTATCTTACAGTGTAATGTAAAAATAATGTGAGCCTAGAAATTGTTGTTAAAATCCAATTACTCTAATAGGGCTCTATAGCTAGTAAAACATATTTTAGCAGCATAGGGACTGGCACCATAGAATGACAAGGTGTTATACAATTGTGCATAGAGTAGAATATAAATAAAAAATGGCAAGATCGCTATGATAGATATGCCACCACGAAGCACTCAGATATTTTGCTCAGTCTATAGACTTTGAGAGGGCTCATCATTGAACTGACAGAAACAGGATGGTCATTCTGAAAAGGTGTTATATGAGGGCATACACACACATCAACAGGGTCCAGGCAGCCCAGACAGTCCACCAGTAGAGAGGATCATTTGATCACACTGCCTCAACTAATGGTGTGATGATCTTGGGAGCTATCACATAAGACAGTATTTCACCTCTTGTAGTAATACGTGGGAACCTAACAGCTCAGTTATATGTCCATCAGATTGCAACATGGTGAATCCATGTTGAATGCAGCTTTGGCAACCTAGGAGTGTGCAGGATCAACAGGCCCAATTGCAACATCTGTGGGCAAATGTGCTGCAGGATTCCATATGGAATCTGTATTCCTCCATAACCAACTGTATCTCATCTTGTATCCAGGCTAGAGTCAACCCAACAGGGTCCTAAAGCCTCTAGTACTAGAGCTTTAAATTGTATAACTTTCCCCAATAAAGTTATCCTTTCTTTTTAATATTGTAATCACTTACATATATCATCATAACTAGAGATGAGCGAATTTCCATTTATTAAATTCGTTCACACTTTGTCTGTTGGTTAAAGGTGAGTTGCGTTATGGATTCCGTTACCACGGACCAATTTTAGGACTCCCCTGCATAACGGAAAAGGGACGACTCCGTTTTGCAGCCAATAGACTTCTATTATGACGGAATGAATAACGGAATGCCTTTATGCCGGCTTCTGTTATGCATTCCGTCATAGAATTGTGTTATGGTCCATGGTAACGCAATTCACCTTTAACTAACAAGCAAAGTGTGAATGAATTTCAAAGTATGAAATTCGCTGATCTCTAATCATAACGTTCACACATATAAAATTTCATACCATGACAACTCCTGCTTGGTGCGTTATGTTTATATATATATGTTATGGTGATGTGAACGCTAAAGTGAATAAGAATCCCAGAAGAGGGGTATATCTCACCCAGGTTCCTCAACTGGGTGAGATAAGTAAAGTTCCAGAGTGTTGCTAGCTTCAGCAAGGCATAGTTGCTGGAGCTATTTTGTTTAGTATTTAAGGGCTGGATTTTACTTGGATTGGGAGGTTGGTAGAGGGAGCTGTCAATCCACCCCTCCCATTCCAGGGCAGGTTTTCCCTAGCATGAGGGATCCCCAGGTGTAATTAACTGGGATCATTACTGGGGAGTAAAAGCCCATCCCAGAATGTCAGTCGGGGGCGTGGTTGCAAACAGAGGCCAGGTGAGACTCTGGGTGTGGGGTTCCAGTCGGGCTAGGCTGAGAAACCACGAGGCTGGGTCATAGCCTGGACTGACCGTGTTACAGCCTGGGGGGCTGGTATATGCTTGGCTCAGAAAGCCGGACCTGACACTGTGTCTGAACAGCACTCTATAGGTGAGTCAGGGATTCTACCATATGTTTAGTTAGAGGCCAGCCGGGCAGGTGTTTGTTTTGTATTATGTTTGTTTTGCTAAGGTGCCAAATAAAAGTGATGTTTGGACCTTAAACTTGGTGTATGGCGAAGATACTTGTGTGAATTACCCCCGGAGAAGAGCTAATCCCCCACAATATATATATACATATATATATATATATATATATATATATATATATATGAGTATGTGTGTTACTATTATGTTCAGTGTTCCAAGAAGTCCCTAGACAAATAACCACAAATCATTTTGATGATGGTTTGACAATAACTATTATGATAATATAGTATCTATAATGATAGAAATGTTTCCTTCCCTACCTCTCGTCTTTGCATGAAGTATCAAGAGAAGTCACACAAGCTGACCAACTTTTAATATAAAACACTTTTTGCCATAATCCTTTGGTTAGCTTGTGCCATTCACTTTGTGATACCTCAAGCCAAAAGGAAAGGTAAGGATAGACAAGTCATATGGATTATGAAATACTTATAATTTAACACATACCTTTAAACATTGGTGCAAGCCTCCAAACTCCAAGACCTCCAATTGACATGTATTGCCCCAAAGCACACTCCAAGAGAAAAAGTGGCATCCCCGCAAAAATGAGGGTTAAGAAATATGGGATAAGAAATGCACCTAGAAGAAAAGTAAAATTCAGTAGATTAAAAATAAATACATATTATTGTAATTAAATACATCTTTTTACCAATTATAGCCAGCTAATGATACATGTTCTTTTTATTTTGTTTTTATTTTCTGAATAAAGCAGCTCTTTACAGCAATTAAAACATGCTGTACTGCAGCCATATGGACCAAAGACACAATAGACATTAGATGTTCAATGACATTTATCGGAGAGTTTTCTATGGATGCTCAGTAATTTGTGATCTGCTTCTCAGAAACAAGGATTTCGGTGACAGCACCAATGATACTTTTAGTCATTGGGTGATCAGTGACACCTTTATATAAGGCATTAATCAGGAATGAGCATTTACAGAAATGCTCCTTCCTGATAACTGTCCTGACCATTGTAAAGGGACCTTTACATTTAAGACTTAGAGAGAATTTGTCGGCTGGGTCAACCAGGTTAAGTCAGTATAATGCCTGGTAAAGCTGATCCTGCTAATAAACCTGTTAATGACCGCTGAAATGCTTTTTTACAACAAATATTGCAGGGCCTTATTCCAGGCCATTGCCTTTTCATGACTTCAAATTCTAAGCACTGTGCCAGTCTCCTATGCATTGAAGAGTAGGAGGTCTGCCATAGTCAATAGTGATCACGGCATCTAAGTGGTTTCAGTGGGAGAGTGCTGCCTTTGTCACCTATTGCCACCAGAGAAATAGCAATCCCAGGGCCTGAAGTATTTATCGGGCACCCAGGGGTCCAATGAAGGGCCTCAAGTCTGTCCTCTCCTTAATAGGTTGTGCCAGAGTTTCTAATAACAGCATAGTCAACTGTACTACACAAATCCCCTTGTGGGACTAATAGGTGATAAAATAAAAAAATGAAGTTTTATTTAAAAGAATCTTTAATTTAAAAACCCACAAACCCTTTTCCATGGCAAAAAGTTTTTCAAATGGAAAAATAAAATCCCCTACAATATTTTTTTATTGCTGCATTCTTAACAACCTAAACTATTCAACTATTATGTAATTCATCCCACACTGTGAATGCTAGAGAAAAAAAAAAGTAAACATTTCTGGTTTTTGCTTAGCTGCCACCGAAAAGACAAAATAAAAAACAATCAAAATGTTGTATGAACCAATATGAGAAATGATACCAATGAAAACTACAAGTCATCCTGCAAGAATCAAGCCCTCACTCTGGCTGTGTGGCACTTGGGATGCAGCCATGCATTTTTTTAATGGTTTTATTTGTACAAAAGTAGTAACACGTAAAAAAAACTATAAGTATCATTTGTTAAGACCAGGGTTTTAGACGTCTTAATTAGAGATGAGCAAATCGAAGCTGACAAAGTGGAATTCGATCTGAATTTCAGGAAAAATTTGATTCGCACCAAATCCGAATTTCCTCACGCTGCTGCACATGTTAGGACATGAAGAAAAGAATGAAGGAATGAGGGATCACCCACAATGCCATGCATGCAGTCAATCAGCAGCTAGCAAGCCCTGTGATGTCACAGCCCTATAAATAGCTTTAGCCATCTTGGATTCAGCCATTTTCCAGTGTACGTAGTGCAGGGAGAGATGTTAGCAGGCGCTAGGGAAAGTGCTAGGAAAGACTTGAAAACTTTTATTGTAACGGTCACGTCCACACACACACAGGGGGAAGGATAGTGACCACTGTGCTCCACCCTCACCCCTGACCCTGCCTACTTGCCTCATGAGTCCTGATGACAGGGGACAACTGTATGACAGTCCCTTACTTAGGATATGTGAACGGACCGGGTCAGAACCAAGAGAGCTACGTAGTACAAAGGGTTAAGCAAAGAATGGTCATGAGAAGCCGGGGTGAAATACCAGGAGAGTCGAGAAGTACCAGAGGAGTCCGCAAAGAGTAGTCAGGTGGGAGCCGAGGTCACAATACCAGGAGAGATGCGCAGTACAGGAGGAGCAGGCAAAGGATCGTCAGGGAACAGGATCAGGTGAGTATTCAGTAGTCCAACAAATAGCCAGGAACCTAGAATTAACAGGCAACCTGTGGCCAGCAGGCTGCCTGTATTTATAGTGGGGTCTGATGGTCATGTGACGTGGCCAGCGTCACATGACCGACAGACAGACAAGTGTAGGGAAAGGATAGGGAGGAATTATTTCCACAGTATTGAGGCAGAAAATGGTCCAATAGGGGTGTTTACAGCCTGGGTAATAGGAACAATCCTATTACACCTTGCTGCACTGACTGCGGATCCAAATTGCCATTTTACTACTGCCTTCAGGTTTGCAATAGATGATACCTCTGTAATTCCAGCAAACCTTTCTTGTTATTGGGGTACAAGTGCTGTGTGGTACAACCATTAACAGAGTGTATTACTAGGAAATATTTCTACATCTTATTAGCCCTTGTGCTTTGCAGTTATATGTTCTAAAGTATTTTTTTTAGCAGTGTATCAGTGGAAAAAAGGGCTTATTAGCTGTTCAATGGTGCAGTTATATGTTTTAAAATCTTTTTTGAGGTGTATTAGTGGGGAAAAATAAGTCTTTTTAGCAGTTGTGTGGCGAAGAGAGAAAATGACAGCCTTTTTTTGCGTGTATTAGTAGAAAACAAAAAGTATTATTTGCCATTCAGCGGTGTAGTTATATATTCTAAAGCCTTTCTTGGGCCTTATCAGCCGTTGTGTGGTGAAGTGAGAAAATGACAGCCTTTTTTGGGGTGTATTAGTGGAAAAAAAGGGCTTATAAGTTAGTAGCCATTGTTTGGTGAAGTGAGAAAAATTGCTGCCTTTTTTGGCGTGTATTAGTGGAAAACAAAAAGTATTATTTGCCGTTCAGTGGTGCAGTTATATGTTCTAAAGCCTTTTTTGGGGTGTATTAGTTAAAAAAAAAAAGGCTTAATAGCCGTTCAGGGGTGCAGTTTTTTTGGGGATGTATAAGGCTACTTTCACACTAGCGTTCGGGGCTCCGCTTCTGAGTTCCGTTTGAAGGCTCTCACAAGCGGCCCCGAACGCATCCGTACTGCCCTAATGCATTCTGAGTGGATGCGGATCCGCTCAGACTGCATCAGTCTGGCACCGTTTGTCCTCTGCTCCGCTCAGCAGGCGGACACCCGAACGCTGCTTGCAGCGTTCGGGTGTCTGCCTGGCCGTGCGGAGGCAAACGGATCCGTCCAGACTTACAATGTAAGTGAATGGGGACGGATCCGTTTGAAGTTGACACAATATGGCTCAATTTCAAAAGGATCCGTCCCCCATTGACTTTCAATGTAAAGTCTGGACGGATCCGTCTGAGCAACTTTCACACTTAGAATTTTTCTAAACTATAATGCAGACGGATCCGTTCTGAACGGATCCCATCGTCTGCATTATAGGAGCGGATCCGTCTGTGCAGACACCAGACGGATCCGCTCTGAACGCAAGTGTGAAAGTAGCCTTAGTTTAAAAAAAATGGTCTTATTAGCAGTTGTGTGGTGAAGTGAAAAAAATGACAGCCATTTTTGGCGTGTATTAGTGGAAAACAAAAAGTATTATTTGCCAATCAGCTGTGCAGTCATATGTTCTAAAGCCTTTTTTGGGGTGTATCAGTGGCAAAAAAAAGGCTTATTAGTAGAGTTGAGCGGACACCTGGAAGTTCGGGTTTGGCCAAACTTGACCCCGAACCCCATTGAAGTCAATGAGGACCCAAACTTTGGAGCACTAGGGAAATTACTTAAAATAACATAAAATACATAAAAATTAAAAATAATAATCTTGATCTAGGAGGATGAGGTCCATATGGAGTAGGACAGGGGTAGGCAACCTCCGGCACTCCAGCTGTTGTGAAACTACAACTCCCAACATGCCTACTTGCTCATTTCTTCTTAGAACTCCCATATAAATGAATGGAGCATGCTGGGAATCGTAGTTTCACAACAGCTGGAGTGCCGAAGGTTGCTGATCCCTGGAGTAGGAGGTTGAGGAGGTGGTGGATGTGGCGGTGTAGGTGGAAGCAGCAATGAAGGAGAAGGAGGTAGCGAACACTGGTTTTTGTTTTTTTATTTTATTTAAATAAAAAAAATTGTTTAAATTTGGGTAGACACCAAAACATTGGGAAATATAAAAAAATAAAACAAAGAAAAAGTGCGCTGGAGTACAACAATGGCTGGGTGAGGCCAGTATACATGTCTATTCTGCACAAGGTACAGACAAGTCCTGTGGGATCACTGCCTGGTTCATTTTAATGAACGTGAGCTTGTCCACATTGGCTGTGGACAGGCGGCTGTGCATGTCTGTGATAACCCCCTCCTGCCGTGCTAAACAAACGTTCAGACAATACACTGGCAGCAGGGCAGGCTAGCACCTCCAAGGCGTAAAGGGCAAGCTCAGGCCATGTGCCCAATTTGGCGACCCAGAAGTTGAAGGGGGCAGACCCATCAGTCAGTACGTGTAGGCGTGTGCACACATACTGCTCCACCGTTGCTGAAATGCTGCCTCCTGCTAAGATGTTCCATATCAGCTGGTGGTGCTGGTTGTTGTGGCGTGCTGACAAAACTTTTCCACATTTCGGACATGCTAACTCTGCCTTCTGAGGGGCTGGCAGTGGCCCAGCTGCATTGGTGACCTCTTCCTCCTCCTCAGCCTTCGCCTTGTGCTTCCACTGAACCCCCGCTGTCAGGTGGGAATGCCATCAGCAGCGCATCGACCAGCGTGCGCTCTAGTTCCCTGTCAGCAATGCAGAGCAGAGGTTTTTCACCGGCAAAAATGGGTTAATGTCAACCATCAATGTAACAGACGAATTTTAAAAATTTAGGTCCCTGTCACCTATGCAGAGCAGGTGTTTATTCATGGCAAAACTGAGTTCATGTCACACCAGTGCACCAATGCCCAACCACTTATGTTTCAGGATGAGTACATGGGAGGACCACCGCAGCACGTCTTTGATGATGACGAAACACAGGTGCCAACTACTGTGGCTTTCTGCAGTGTGCAGACCGACAAGGAGGGCAGGGGTGAAGACTGGGTGTAAGATGGAATCAAGGTCATGCGAGTGACCTGTGTAGTTCGGAGGAAGAGGCGGTGGTCGCACAGAGCCACCAGCACAGCAGAAGAAGGAGCAGGGTGGAAAAGCGGAGCGGCCATCCCCTAGACAGTACGCCTGCTACTGCCCACCGCAGCAAGTGACCGAGCACACCAAAGCCAGCTCCAATTAGTTCCCTGGCTATGCAGTTCTTAAGACAATGTGCTGACGACAGGACACAAGTGATTTGCACGCTGTGCAATCAGAGCTTGAAGCCAGGCATAAACGTTCTCAACCTGAGCACAACCTGCATGACCAGGCATCTAAGTGCAAAGCTCGAGCTGCAGTGGAGTAGACACCTCAAAAACAAAGAAAGGTCTCTGGTTCCACCTGCTTCCTCTTCTGCTGTAGTCTCGGCCTCTTCATCCCCCTCTGGAGTGACAGTGGCACCTGCCACCCCACAAACAGAGGATCTGCCAGCAACGCCACCACCTTGGTCACCAAGCATCTCTACATTGGCCCATGTAAGCATTCAGCTGTCTATCTCACAAACACTGGAGCGAAAGAGGAAGTACCACCCTACCCACCTGCGATCCCTGGCCCTGAATGCCAGCATTTCAAAATTACTGGCATTTGAAATGCTGTTATTCCATCTGGTGGAGACGGAGAATTTTTAAAAGCCTTATGGCGGTGGCTGTCCCACAGTACGTCCTGCCCAGCCACCACTACTTTTCCAGGCGAGCCATCCCTTTCCTGCACAACCAAGTGGTGGACAAAATCAGGTGTGCACTGCGCAATGCCATCTGTGGCAAGGTCCACCTAACTACGTATACGTGGACCAGTAAGCATGGTCAGGGACGTTATATCTACCTAACAGCACACTGGGTAAATGCAGTGGAGGCTGGGCCTGAGGCAGATAGCAGTTTGGCCTTCCACCACCGAGGAATGCAGGGCGCTTCTCTTTGCCTCCTGTTGCTTCCTCCTCCTACTCCGCTTCCTCATCCTCTACCGCCTCCTCATCCGGTCAGCGTAACACCTTCACCACCAACTTCAGCACAGCCAGGGGCAAATGAAATCAGTCAGTTTTATAACTTATCTGTTTGGGGGACAAACCAAACACCGCGCAGGAGCTGTGGACGGGCATGGACAACAGACCGATGAGTAGTTGGTGCCAGTGAGCCTCAAGTCCGGCCTGGTGGTGTGCGATAATGGGTGAAATCTCGTAGCAGCTCTGGGCCTAGCCAGTTTGATGCACATCCCTTGCCTGGCGCTTGTGCTGAATTTGGTGGTGCAGAGGTTCCTTAAAAATTACCCCGATATGTCAGAGCTACTGCACAAAGTGCAGGACGTCTGTGTGCGCTTTCTGCGTTCTCACCCTGCTGCTGCTCGCCTGTCAGCGCTGCAGTGTAACTTCGGCCTTCCCGCTCACCGCCTCATATGCGATGTGCCCACAAGGTGGAATTTCACCTTGCACATGCTGGCCAGACTGTGCGAGCAGCAGCAAGTGATAGTGGAGTTTCAGCTGCAGCACGCAAAGGTGAGTTGCTCTGCGGAACAGCACCACTTCACAACCAATGAGTTAGCAGGTGGCAGAATTTCAGCAACATGGTTGAGCAGTATGTGTGCATGTGCCTACACATACTGAATGATGGGTCTGCCCCCTTTAACTTCTGGGTCTCCAAATTGGGCACATGGCCTTAGCTTGCCCTTTACGCCTTTTAGGTGCTGGCCTGCCCTGCATCTAGTGTATTGTCTGAACGTGTGTTTAGCACAGCAGGGTGCGTTATCATAGAAAAGCGCAGCCGCCTATCAACAGCCAATGTGGACAAACTCACATTCATTAAAATGAACCAGGCATGGATCCCACAGGACTTGTCCGTACCTTGTGCAGAATAGACATGTATACCGGCCTTACCCAGCCATTGTTATACTCCAGAGCAATTGCTCATTTTTGTATATTGTTGATATTTCCCACTCTTTTGGGGTGTACCCTAATTTAAACAAAAAAATAAATAAATGTAAACCAAAAACCAATGTTGGCTACCTCGTCCTCCTCCACTGCCGCTTTTACCTACACTGCTATGTCCACCGCCTCCTCAACCACCTACTCCATATGGACCTCCACCTCATAGTTCAAGATTATTATTTTTTAATTTTTACGTATTTCTTTTTCTATTTTAAGTCATTTCACTAATTTATCTGATACATTGCTGGGTAACATATCCCAAATTTTTGGCTGTGATATTCCCCTGCTCTACATTGTGGACAGGGAAATACCTTTTACTAATTCGTCTGTTACATTGTTGGGTGACATTCCCAAATTTTTTGGCTGTGATATACCCCTGCTCTACATTGTGGACAGGGAAATACCTTTCACTAATTTGCCTGTTACATTGTCAGGTGAAATTCACCAATTTTTGGCTGTGATATACCCCTGCTCTACCTAGTAGACAGGGAAATAAATTTCACTAATTTGTCTGTTACATTGTTGGGTGAAATTCACCAATTTTTGGCTGTGATATACCCCTGCTCTATCTATTGGACAGGAAAATACATTTTACTAATTAGTCTGTTACTTTGTCGGGTGACATTCCCAAATTTTTGACTGTGATATACCCCTGCTCTACATAGTGGACAAGGAAATACATTTCACTAATTCGTCTGTTACATTGTTGGGTGACAAATGCTCATCTTTTGTGCTAGAAAGTACATTTGCTGCCTACTGTATTTTGTACAGTAGGAATGGTGAGGCCAGAACAAGTACAGACTATAGTAGATTGGGGGGTTGAAAGTGCCTACAGTTCCTTTGCATTGTCTCCCACCCAGTCCCCTGCTGAAATATCAGTTGGCACCTACAGCCCATGGCCATCTGTCTTTCAACTCACTCCCTTGCAAATCAGGCAAGCAGTCTGAGCCCCAAGTCATGCAGCGGTCTGTTATGCTTTTTGATGACTCTGCTGACAGAGTTTCCGTGGGCAATCCACATAGCCCTGCCCCAGAGGTGGAAGAGATGCCCAACCACTTATGTTTCAGGATGAGGACATGGGAAGACCACCCCAGCACGTTTCTGATGATGACAAAACACAGGTGCCAACTGCTGCGGATTTCTGCAGTCTGCAGACCAACAAGGAGGGCAGGGTAAAGAGTGGGTGGAAGATGATGTGGAGGATGATGAGGTCCTAGACCCCACATGGAATCAAGGTCATGCGAGTGACGGGTACCTTTTAGAGGAAGAGGCAGTGGTCGCACAGAGGCACCAGCTCAGCAAAAGAGGGAGCAGGGTGCAAAAGCGTCTGTTAGATTCTTGGATGATATTTTACCATTTTTGCCATGCCCTGCTCTGCATAGGTGACGGGGACCAAAATTTCAAAAAATCGTCTGTTACATTGTCAGGTGACATTTTGCCAATTTTGCCATATACAAACCCCTGCTCTGCATAGGTGACAGGGACCTAATTATAGTAAAATTGTCTGTTTCATTGGTGGGTGACATTAACCCATTTTAGCTGATGAAAAACCCCTGCTCTGCATTGCTGACAGCAACTTAAATTTCAAAAATGTGTCTTTAATTGACGCGCACCCCCTCCAATAATTCGAATCCTTCCGCTTTAATAACTTGCCCCACATTTGCACTCAATCACATTTTAGCCATTGACCTCCCTTGGATGTGGTATCCTTTTCTCACGCTACCTCTCCGGCTTGGAACCCTGATTCCCCGCTACCATGCTAGGCGCAGAAAAGAACATCGAAAGTTGATAGAGAAGATATCCAATTGGATCGTGGACCTGCCCCCTTCAACTTCTAGGTCTCTAAATTGGGCACATGGCTTGAGCTTGCCCTTTACGCCTTGGAGGTGCTGGCCTGCCCTGCAGCCAGTGTATTGTCTGAACGTTTGTTTAGCATGGCTGGAGGGGGTTATCACAGGTTATATCTCCCAATGTTTTGGGGTGTACCCCAATTTAAACAAAAAAATATAAATTTAAACCAAAAACCAGCGTTGGCTACCTTCTCCTCCTCCACCGCTGCTTCCACCTACACCGCCACATCCACCGCTTCCTCAACCTCCTACTCCATATGGACCTCTTCCTCCGAGATCAAGATTATTATTTTTTATTTTTATGTATTTTATGCTATTTTAAGTCCTTTCTCTATCCATATTTGTTTGCAGAGCACTTGCCATGCTCTTAACTACATTTGTCTGCCATTTTCAGCCCTCTAGCCCTTTCCATTACTTTTTTAGAGCTATTTTAGTGCTCAAAAGTTCGGGTCCCCATTGACTTCAATGGGGTTCGGGGTCAAGTTTGAGTCAAGTTCAGGTCCCGAACTCGAACTTTTTTGTGAAGTTCGGCCGAACCTGTCGAACCCGAACATCCAGGTGTCCGCTCAACTCTACTTATTTGCCGTTCAGCATTGCAGTTATATGTTCTAAAGCCTTTTTTTGGCGTGTATAAATGGAAAAAAATAAGGGCTTATTTGCCATTCAGCGTTGCAGTTATATGTTCTAAAGCCTTTTTTGGGGTGTATTAGTGCAAAAAAAGGGGGCTTATTAGCTGTCGTGTGATGAAGTGAGAAAATAGCCTTTTTTGGGGTGTACTAATTTTCTTTTTATATATTTATTTGATCTAACAGTATGTAAGACAGAGAAGTAACAGTAAGGAGGTGTGGCAGCAAGGTCCCGAACTCGAACTTTTTTGTGAAGTTCGGCCGAACCTGTCGAACCCGAACATCCAGGTGTCCGCTCAACTCTACTTATTTGCCGTTCAGCATTGCAGTTATATGTTCTAAAGCCTTTTTTTGGCGTGTATAAATGGAAAAAAATAAGGGCTTATTTGCCATTCAGCGTTGCAGTTATATGTTCTAAAGCCTTTTTTGGGGTGTATTAGTGCAAAAAAAGGGGGCTTATTAGCTGTCGTGTGATGAAGTGAGAAAATAGCCTTTTTTGGGGTGTACTAATTTTCTTTTTATATATTTATTTGATCTAACAGTATGTAAGACAGAGAAGTAACAGTAAGGAGGTGTGGCAGCAGGGTCACTTTGAGAGGCCTTAGCTGCAGGTGTCATCTAGCGGTCGTGTCTTGACCAGCAACCGAGCAGTTCTTGAATGGTTGACTCAGTCATTCAACTCTTTCCCAGTGGCATCAGACACCCCCAGCCAAGACTCGGTGGGTTCGTAAGTTGGGACCCTTAGTTGGCATGTCCCGGGAACAGGCCCTGTGCCCTCACCTGTCCCCAACCTGTCTCTATCCTTTTCTGTTCCCTAAGCCAGAGAGGTATTATATGCTGTGGGTTCAGCTCCACTATACAGCGAGGATGAGCTACTGGAGGACAGTCAGCAGCGACTTCCAAGCCAAGATCTGGAGGAGACATCTGCCACTTCCTTCAGTAGACGGGCAAGTAGTGATGAGGAGAGTGATGTGGGAGCTGGTGTTGCAAGCAGTCAGGCTCCTGATGTAGCCAATAGCAATTGGGAGCCGGGTGATGAAGGAGCTTCATAATCATCGGAAGAAGAGGGTGGCAGCCTGCATGTGAGGCAACGGTAGAGCCAGCAAGTCGGTAGTGTGGCCGGGAGTCAGCAGGGTGGTAGCAGTGGGAGGTCAGGAGCCAAACATGCCCAAGATAGACCACCCACTTCGCAGGAGCCTGCCTGCACAGAAAGCAATGGTGCAGGGCTTCACAGAGGCAGTGATGGTAGCAGTCAGTCAGTGTGGAGTGTTGGGGGTAAAATCACGTACTCGGCGGTGTGGCAGTTTTTTGTTAAGCCTCCACGACCCTGCATCAACATATGCAGTCACCATAAAGTGGCCTGGGATAACCGTGACTCCAATGTGGTGGTCCAGCCTGCTACAGCAACCGCTGCATCACCAAGTGGCACACACCCGATTTCCTGGGAAAGCTGTCCTGCCCAGCCGGTAGTGTGGCATCAGAGCGGGTGTTCTGACCTTTGTCAAGATGATTCAGGCGTGGATCAGCCAGGATTTCCCCCACTATTGCCTGATGCATCAGATTAGATCATCCATGCTGCCTCATCTAAACCTTGACAAAAGAGACCATTTATTTTTCTGGCTACCTGCTGCAGGTACTATTCTGATACAGTTTGATGCCACACATCTGATGCCAAGTTCTCCTTCTTACACCCATCGTCAGTGGGTACTGTTATTGCCATCCACCTCCCCACTCTGTCACCGGGTCACTCTGTGGTCTCCTCATGCTGCTGCCACCTCACCACTCAGGTCTCCTCATGCTGCTGTTGCCATCTCTACACTATGTCAGTGTGCCACTCTGTGGTCTCCTCATGCTGCTGCCAAATCACAACTCTGTTTCTGGGCCACTCTGTGGTCTCCTTATGCTGCTGCCAACTCACAACTCTGTCTCTGGGCCACTCTGTGGTCTCCTCATGCTACTGCCGCCACCTCCACACTCTGTCATTGTGCCACTCTGTGGCCTCCTCATGCTGGTGCTGCCACCTCCACACTCTGTCATTGTGCCACTTTGTGGTCTCCTCATGCTGCTGCTAACTCAACACTATGTCACTGGGCCACTCTGTGGCTTCCTCATGCGCCTTCCACATCAACACTATGTCACTGGGCCACTCTTTGGCCCGTCATGCTGCTCCCACCTCCACAGTATGTCACCTTGCCACTTTGTGGTCTCCTCATGCTGCTGCCAACTCACAACTCTCCTACTGCTGCTGCTGCCACCTCCACACTCGGTCATTGTGCTACTCTGTGGCCTCCTCATGCTGCTGCTATTGCCACCTCCACACTGTCACCTTGCCAGTCTGTGGCCTCCTTATGCTGCTGCTAACCAAACACTATGTCACTGGGCCACTCTGTGGGTTCCTCTGGCTGCTGCCACCTCAACACTATGTAAATGGGCCACTCTGTAGTTTCCTCATGCTGCTGCTGCCACCTCCCCACTTAGTCACTGGGCCACTCTGTTGTCTCCTCATGCTGCAGCTACCTCAACACTCTGTCATTGTGACACTTTGTGGACTTCTCAAGCTGTTCTCCCACCCTCCCCACTCCATGACTGGACCACATTTTTGCCTTTTTGGCCTTGTTGATATCATCATTTATTTGACCCTTCTCCTGTTTTGTCAGAAGGAAGGAAAAATGAGACGCACAATGGATCCGTTTATTCAAATTTATCAGGCGATGCTGTTATCAGTAACCCACGAACAGCATGGATTTAAAATGGTCAGACAATTGTAGGTTTTGGGGACATATTTGAATATATTGTTTTCCATAATTTTTCAAAGTGCATAATGAAAAAATTAATAAAATGTTTTTGCAATAGAGCAGTAGCTTCTGTTTGTGACATTTGACTGTATAAGTACAGTATATACTGTAGGTTAAGTCCATGTAATGACTTGATAACAAATAACTTTTATCACTATTGAAGTTGCAGAGCTATGATTAGCAGATAATATATTTCCAGTGTACAGTCCTTAACATCTAATAACAAATAACCCCATATTTTGAGCTGAGATTGTTCTGGTACAGATCACAGTAGAAACACAGTAGGGTTTGGCTTTCCAAGTACTAATCAACTTCAAAATATCAGTAATTCATGTAGTAACCATAGTAATAGATGTGCAATATACAAAAAGAGTAGTGCACTGCTTTCATGTACCAGTGTGAGATAATAAAATATACCTGTATGAACTAGTAGTACAGATAAATATATACAGTGTATATGCATTTTTCGTATACTGTATTAGGAGAAAGTGGCAAATTTCTTATCTTGCCACAGCTTGCATTTCTACCTTCTTGCCTATAGGCTCTCTGTGAATGTTCAGAAACCCTCCAGTCATCAAAACATCCTCTAGAGTAAAAAATGAAATACTAGACAAGTTGGAGGTCTTAGCTACAGCAACATATCTCTTTACTGTGTGAGCCGTGCTGTGAGAGGGGAGGGGGAGGTTGCATGATGCCAGAGAGGAGGGGGAACACATGGGTTCTGACATCACACTAGAAAGACCCATTTGTTTAAAGAAACCAGCAGATAGGAGGAAAAAACAAACAAAATAGAACATGTATTTTTGTACTAAATCATATGTACATTTATAGTTGCCTTTAAAAGTTATTCCCATATTGGACATTGGGAGACTATCGCTAGGATATGCCCATAATGTCTGACAAGTGCGAGTCCCACCTCTGGGACCTGCGCTTATACTTACAACTGAGCCCACAAAGTGCCAGAAGGCACACCACGCATGAGCGGTGGCCCTCCAAATATTTCTATCTGAGTGTCGAAAATAGCCAAGCATTGAACTTGGCTATTTCTGGAAGTCTCATTGACATGAATAGGAAGCGCACTGTGCAAGCACAGCCACGGCTCCATTCACTTCACTTCACTTTTCCTTTGGGCTTATGAAAATAGCCAAGCCAGCGCTCGGCTATTTTCAGCGCTCCCATATGATTAAATGCTCTGTTTGCCCTTTGGCACTTTGCGGGCTCCATTCTAAGGATAGGTGCAGGTCCCAGAGGTGAGACCTGTACCTATCAGACATTGGGGACATGTCCAAGCAATATGCCCCCAAATGTTCAAGATGGAAATACCTCTTTGAGAAGGATTGTGATTTTTATTTTTTTTGCAGTAATAAATTTTGTTTATGGGGAATACATCATGTCATTTTCACCTACTGTATATAACTAACAGCATTGCCCCACAGAAGATTTCAAACACATTCCAAATATAACAATGTGTACTTTGAGCCTTTATACCATATCCAGAAAAAACAACGCCTGAGCAGGGTATGCTGTTCCCTGTGCCCAAAGCAAACCAGATTAAAAAAAGAGGGGAAAGCTGCTTTAGCTGCTCACATCTTGGGATTGCCAGCAACTAGATATGAGCCTGGTCTTGTTTGAAAGCTGGCATTCCAAACTTTCAGACAGTACCAGCCACAGCATTATATCCATTAAATTGGAAGATATAGCTGAAATATGATGGCAGAGAATGCAGTTGAAAGCGAAAGTAAAAACATTTCACTGATTTCACCCCTGACACAACTTATAAAAGCTATATCTTCAGATATAATGGATATATTTCTGCAACACTGGTATGGTTTAAAGGCTTAGAATGCCATATCTGTAGCTTTTGCCAATCGAATTGCGATTTCAACTTAGCACTGCTATATTCCATATTAGGCTAGAATTAACAAATATGGAATATAGCATTACTAAGTTGAAATCGCCATGCGATTACTTCGAGTTATATTAATCGCATTGCGATTTCAACTTGGACCTGGTTTACTATGGTTGGCTTGGTAGAATTAGCGAATATGACGAATGGATTCGTTATATTCCACAAAACGAAGATAACAAAGTATTCTCCATCATCGTTTTAGCTACCTATTCATCAACTTTGCTAATTCTAGCAATCATATAGGAAAGTTTACTATAGAGACAGCTAACTTTAATTCGCTATGCTATCATATTACTTAGCTTTTTTTAAAAATAAAAAGAATAATTATAATACCTGATAATTATTATAATTATTCTATTTATAAAAAAAAATATAAAAAATATAATCGCATAGCGAATTAAACTTAGCTGTCTCTATAGTAAACTTTCCTATATGATTGCTAGAATTAGCGAAGTTGATGAATAGGTAGCTAAAATGAAGATGCAGAATACTTCGTTATCTTCCTTTTGTGGAATATGACAAATACATTCGTTATCTTCGTTTTGTGGAATATGACGAATACATTCGTCATATTCGCTAATTCTACCAAACCAACCATAGTAAACCAGGTCCAAGTTGAAATCGCAATTCGATTATTATAACTTGAATTAATCGAATTGCGATTTCAACGTAATTCTCAAATCCGACAGTACATTCTAGTATATGGAGACGTTCCCATGGTGATGGGGACGCTCCATGAGCACGGAAGTCGGCAGAAGCGGCAACGGGCACTGACTGGAGCAGCCAGGAAGCCAGGAATCCTAAGGACGGGTAAGAACAACTTTAGGGAAGTGGGAAAGAAAAAAATATAACAAAAAAAAAACGAATATTCAAAATATCTAATTTATATTATTAATAATAACTATATTCAAAATATTTGTGAATTAGCGAAGTGCCGATATTCGCTAAAAAAATTTGATATTCAAAAAATCGCGCTCAACACTACTAGTGATATTTCAAGGCTCTTTAATGGGTCAGACATTGCCTTGCAGAGTAGCTACCTGTAGGTTGCTTTAGAACCACAATGTTTTATCTTCTAGAGAAGAACTAATAAGCATGCCTTTCTAAGAGCATATTGCCTTCAAGATGTCCTATAATAATGTTCCTATTTATGTCACAGTATACTAGATTTGACTTGTTAGTCTTAAAGGGGTTATGTCATATAGTACATAACAATCTCTTTCTAACAAAGCTAGAACCAGCCTTGTACCTCACATGGGTCCAGAGATCTCCCCATTCATTGCTACAATTACCCTGCTAGATTTATTTCAGGCTGGCAGCTCAGGGTGTGTGTCATTTTTTATGCTGCTCTCTCCCTGTAACTGCCACAGCTTCTATCAGAACTTATGTCTGGTGGCAGTTGAAGATTTAAATTGAGCACGTTCAACCAGCTCAGTGAGAGGGACAAAAAATAAGGAAAATAAGAAACTGCAGGTGGCCCTATACAGATACCTTTTTCTTTTTTTAATAGCTCAGTGGCTATACTAAATTTTTTATTACATGCAATTACAAAAGTTTTCAGATTCAGGTGCTGGTTTGAAAAATAATGAACATGTTTTGTGACTTTTATGCAGGTGGGTTATCTATATTTCATTTTTAAACCCCAAAGGCGATATGTCATATGCTGGAAGAAATTCCAATTATTTAGTTACCATATTAGCATTCAGAAGCAAAATGTATACATTTAAACCTCTGCTCTTTTTTATGTATAGGAGCCATGTGGGCGGTGCCACTCAGTGATTCACAGCCTTTTCAGTACACTTAATCACGCAGAGTTAGCCGCCACTCACTGAGTGGCACTGCCCAAGTCTTCCATGCATAAAAAAGCTGAGTTTTAAGTGTATAAATTACCATTTTTACTAAATCTTTTCCCACTAAATATATATATCTATATATCAATCTGCTCAGCTCCTCCTGCTCTATAAAAAGCTGCCTGCAGATTGCACTGCGTTTCATGTTGATGGATTCTTTTAAAGGTTTGAAGAAAATTTGGCTAAAAATTCTTGTACCTTCCAGGAGGTGGGAACTTTGCCAAAGACCAGGGACCTAAGGCAGGCTTGGACTCGGGGGAGCAAGTGAATCTCCCGGTGGGCGCATGAGTCAGGGTCACCCATAGTCTCTCTACCCCTTTCACGAACGGCACATAATAGTACACTAGATGCAATATATGCAGATAGACACTGTACAGCATCTCAACCAGCGTAGGCGTCCATGTTAAAAAACAAACAAAAAAAAACTAGGTACAGTATTTATCAATCTATCTAGTTTATTATTATAAATGCGCTGAGAGGCTGAGATGACTTGTAGGTAGTGTTGAGTGAAGCAAAGCGACGTGGAATTTGGTCTGAAGTTTACGAAAAATTTGATTTGTAAGTAATTTTAAATTTCTTGCACTTCATGGTAACAAATAAGATTTTCCTAAAATAGCGGCTGCACATGTTAGCCATCCCCTGTGATGTCACAGCCCTATTAAACCATCATACCATGTGGTCTCTGCCATTGTCCATGATTAATGAAAGAATATTGCAAAGAAAGTGCAAGGACACTAAAGGGAGACTTCAGGGAGAGTACAGGGAGAGTGCAGGGAGAGTGCAGGGAGACTTTTTTAGCATAATTTTTATTTATACCTACATTTACTTATTCCTACATCAGCCGTAAAGATATGTAATTCAATACCAATAATATGGAAGCCTTAATTATTCCAGTGCCAGAGTGCCAACCAATACCATCCAGTCTGCACCCCTTGGTGGGGGGGAGGTCTTAATGATGACCATCCTTATCTTTTGCTGGCTTACTTCTTTGAAATAATCTTTCAAAGTCTCCATGTCCTAGAAAAGTCAGCAAAATGCAGAGAGAGGAGAAGCTAGGTGTTCCTGATGACATATTCTCATCGATATTAGATAATGTGGAAAATGAAAAAAAGCAGATCGCAGAAGAAGGGCTTCCACCTGTAGAACAGGAGAGTGCTGTGGTTGAAGAAGTGGGTATGCCGGAGCTGATTAATATTCTGTGTTTACTTTCAAATAACCTGCAGGAGATTGCAGGACAGAACAGCAATAATATACATATTGTACACCTACCTAACCAGCCAAACCCCATACCAAACCAGTGGGACCTTTATGATTGTAAGAATATAGGCCCCCACATATCCAATTGTATAACTGTGACACAGAGTTTGAATGGAGCTGTAGTTGAGTATGCTTGATGCCACTCGATTTAATGTCTATGGTTCTGCCAAGCAAAAAACTCTGGGTTAGGCCTCATTAGGCCCACAGTATTTTTTCAGGGTCCAAAAAACGGGGTTCCGTTGTTCCGTGATCCGTGTCCGTTTTTTCTTCCGTGTGTCTTCCTTGACAAAAATCTACAGTAAGTCAAGTTTGCCTTGAAAATGATAGGAAAAAAACGGACACGGATCACGGATGTGCCTCCGTGTTTTTTCACGGACCCATTGACTTGAATGGGTCAGGTCATATTTTTTGGACGGACAGGAAACACGGATCACGGACGCGGATGACAAATGGTGCATTTTCCGAGTTTTCAACTGACCCATTGAAAGTCATTGGGTCCGCAGAAAATAAAGGAAAACGGAACAACGGCCACGGATGCACACAACGGACGTGTGCATGAGGCCTTAGAGATGAGTAAATCAATTTTAAATAAATTGGATTCTTTAGGAATTTCACAAAAAATTGCTATAAAAAATCTGAAGTTTTTTGATTAGTTTGGGATGAATCATGTAAAAATGATGCCCAGCACCATTTTACTGTGAATATTCGCTGGGAAAACCATGAGGGAGAAAGAAGGTGGAGGATTACATGACATTTGGGAGGAAGTGGAGCAGGGCTCACCCTGATTAGCTAAGAGGCTGACAGACAGCTGACAGACCTGATTAGCTATTAAGGGGCTGAATTCGGGAAGGTCCCTTGCTGGGAACATCATAGAACGCCATTCTGTGTTCATCTTCTGCCCTGGAAGAGTGTCATGTACAGTACCTGTGTCTAATAAAAAGCTATTACAGACATAAGTCACTAATGTAGTGTGATAGGGACAGAGATTTAAGGAGCAAATAGGGAGATATAATTGGGTAGATTTTAGAGAATTTGATTAGGAAAGCTTTAGGGAAAACTTTAAGGGAATGAGGGATTGGTTACCCAGTTGTGTATTTAGTACAGCTGCTGGCTGGAAGCTAGTCCTGCAATACAAAACCCTCCGCAAAAAATAAAATAAAAAATAAATTCATGTTTTGTATATGAATAGATATGTTTCCACAGTTCATAAGCTCATTGCCAGCACCACAATAACATTCTGCTACAAACGTTGATCAATTCAGTAATTGCACATTTTTTTTCTTCATGTTATAAAACACATTACATGTTAATGCAAGATAATGGGTAGTTACAGCAAAAAACATTTTGTGGCAATAATGCCATTATTATACCCATGTTATTAAATGTGTGGTATTATAGCAAAAGCATTTTATAGCAATCAATTTAATAAAGCCATTAGTATACTCATGTTATTAAACATATTCCATTAGAGCAGAAGCATTTTATAACAATCAATAATGCCATAACTGTACCCATTTTATTAAAAACTTTGAATTATAGAAAAAGCAATTAATGGCGATAATGCTATAATTAATAAAAGCATTGCATGATAGCAAAAGCAGCAATACCACCATTTGTATACCCATGTTATTGAACACATAGTTTAAAAACACTTTATGGCAAACATTGTATTGCTGTTCCCATGTTAGTGAATGCATTACTGCATCAGACCATGTAGTTCAAAGACATTTCACCACAAAAATTGCATTATTATACCTGTTATTAAATGCATAGTTCAAATACATTTTAGCACAAACATTCCATTGCTATAACCATTAGTAAATGCATTACTGCATCAGACCGTGTAGTTCTAAGACTTTCGCTGCAAAAATTGCATTATTATACCCGTTTTATTGAATGTATAATTCAGAGACAGTATATCAGAAGTAGTACATTGATATATCCATGCTATTGAACACATTAATGCAGTTGAGGTGGGGGACCCCATGAACAGGTGTGTTGGTGGTGTTAGTAGTGGCATCAAGAGCCATGGTGGAGGCAGTGGTAGCAACAGTGGCACTTGGGGCAAATGCAGAACAAGGAATCGGAAGGGGGGCCAAGGAGCCAACAATAACATATTACAGTCCTATTGTCACCTTCACTTTTTGTGTCAGTCTGGTTCCCACATCAGATGCTTTTCCGCCTTCTGCACATACTCCATTAACATCCTCCTGTCCCAAACAGAAGCAGGGCAGAGTGTCACTCCCACTTCCACTCCCTTCTGTCATATGTGTAAAGCAGGGGTAGGCAACCTCCGGCACTCCAGCTGTTGTGAAACTACAACTCCAAACATGCCTACTTGCTTATTTCTTCTTAGAACTCCCATATAAATGAATGGAGCATGCTGGGAATTGTAGTTTCACAACAGCTGGAGTGCCGAAGGTTGCTGATCCCTGGTGTAAAGTAAGGTGTTGCTGTGCTGCTCTGCCTGGGCAAGACTAGCCAGAAAGCTATTCACTTTCTAAAGTGCATCAAGCAGCAAACATTCTGTTGGCTGTTTCCTCGACAAATCCAAGTGGGCAAGGTTGTCAACAACAATAGCAGGAATATTGTAGCTGCACTGCATTTGGGGGAAATAACACATGATCCATGTGTGAAGCACTAGATAAATTAGTCATGCAACATTTTTTTTAAATGTACAGTGGCTTGCAGAGGGTGTTGGCCATGTCCAAGAGATTGTCTTTTTAACCATTCCAATGTGCCAAGGTACGCCCTCCTGGAATTGCAGCGAGAGACAGAACAGTTTGCCATTGAACCACTTGATCCGTGATTTTCCAACTCGCTGGAATTCCACCTTGCATAAGCTAGGGCATCTGTATGAGCAGCGTAAAATGGTGAATGATTTCATTGTGCACCAGACCATAGCAGCAGGAAGCATGTATTGTTTCGAGGTCAGGCAGTGGCAAGTCATCAGAGACGCCTGCCACGCCCTCATGCCCTTCGAAGAGGCCACCAGATTTATGAGTAGAGACAACTGCAGCATCAACAATGTCATCCTTCTGATATTTATCTTAGAGCACACCCTAATTCTGATACAACAAGAGATACAAACAGCTTTGGGATATTGTTGGCCGCCTGTAGCTGTTGGGGACCCACACAAAGAAAGTCTCATAAAGGAGGAAGTGGAGGATGAGGGTGAGAATCTACCACTGGAGGAAGAAGAAAAGTAGGAGGAGGAGATACTTGTGCAGAAGGACGAGGCTGATGATGAACATGATGAAAGCAGTTATGATAACCTATGATCTCAGCAGTGAGCACTGGCGGAACCAGAGGGGGGGCACCGTGGCAATTGCCCTGCTCAGAAGTGGGGGGTGGCGGTGGCGTGGCACAGGGAGATGAGCGCTTCCATTGTGGAAGCGCTCATCTCCATAGTCATCTGTATCACCGTCCTCAGGACAGCGATACAGATAGCAGGGGGAGGAGAGGTGTGTCCCTATCAGAGGCCGGTGCAGGCAGAGCAATGATGTCATTACGCCGCCTGAGCCGTACAGTGGGGGACACAGGCCGGAAGAGGCCTGCATCGCATCGCTGACATGGAGGTAAGTATAAGTGTTTTTTTTGTGTTTTTTTATATATATACACAATACTTTTACTGGCACATTGGGGGGTTGCTATTACTGGCACATTGGGGGGCTGTTATTACTGGTACATTGGGGGGCTGTTATTACTGGCACATGATGGGGGGCTGTTATTACTGGCACATGATGGGGGAGTGCTTTTACTACTGTCACATGATGTGGGGGTGCTTTTATTACTGGCACATGATGGGGGAGAGCTTTTATTACTGGCACATGATGGGGGGAGTGCTTTTATTACTGTCACTTGATGGGGGAGTGCTTTTATTACTGGCACATGATGGGGGGAGTGCTTTTTTTACTGGCACATGATGGGGGAGTGCTTTTATTACTGGCACATGATGAGAGGAGTGCTTTTATTACTGGCACATGATAGGGGTGTTGGTCTTGTTACTGGCACATGATGGGGGAGTGCTTTTATTACTGGAACATGATGGGGGGTGCTTTTATTACTGGCACATGATTGGGGGGGCTCTTATTACTGGCACATTATTGGGGGCACTATAGGGGCATCTACTGAGGCCACAAAGAAGGGGTATTTTATATGGGGGGGGCTCTGTACACTAGAATTTTATACTGGGACACATTATAGTGGGTACTATGGGGAAGGGGGAGAGGAGTACTATGGGGTCATCTACGGGGGCACTAAGAAGGAGTATTTTATACTTGCAAATTATGGGGGACACTGAGGGCATATACTGGGGCATGTCATACTGGTACATTATGGGGGGCACTAGGAGGAAGGGAGAGAGGAGCACTATTGGGGCATTTACTGGGGCACTATATAGGAGTATTTTATACTGGCACTGTCACCGCCAGTTCTGTAAGAAGATCTGGCAGACGTTTTTCTTTACCTCTTGTATGATGTTCTTTGTAGACAACCACACCAGATCACCAACATTCAGGTCCGGACCAGGCACACGTCTCTTATCTGCCAAACGCTTATATCTCTCACTACTTCCTGGATGAGGTGTTCACTGCTGGAGGCTGCTTCTGCTGTTTGTACAGATAAGTCTTTTACTTTATTATGTTTCCTTGCTGGCTTCATTCTAGGTGACCCTGACTCTGTCCGTACAGTATTAAGTGCAGGGAGCCGGTGGTCGTGTCCCCTCACTATTATAGGGTTTTCATGTGTCACACAGTATTAGGTACACGGGCATGCAATCGTCTACCATACAGACCCTTGCATGTGCATAGCAGTCAGGGAGAGCTCTTAGGGTTTTATAGGGCTCACCTATAAGCTCCTTAGTTTGGGATCAAGCCAGTCGCTCGTTTATTTATATGTTCCAGCTATCTGCTAACTTCATCCGTGACAGGCACATTATGGGGGCACTATGGGGACATTAGCTCAACTGGGGGCATTACAAGGGGGTATTTTTTGCACTGTCACATTATAAGGAGAATTATTTCTACTGGGGGGGCATTGTGGTGGGCTTTATTACTCCCCATGGTATGAGCCCCCTAGTAGCAGCACCAGCCTCTTCCTGCTCTGCTATCCCTCTGCCCCTTATCCAAATCCTTATTATGAAATCTTTCTCATTAGGATAAAACACAACATCAGCTCCACCGAGCCCCCCGGCCAAAGTGTTGAAGTGGCGCCTGAGATGCCAAAGGGCCAAGCCAAGCAATTGTAGGTTTGCATGTGAAATATGTGCAGCGTCCCACTACGTGTGTGTGTGGGCACTGCTTAAAAGCACTTTTTATTTTATTATAAGCACTAGGTTGTCATGTATAATTTTGCATTTGTGTATCTGCAAAATCACTGTTAACAGGCCTATTAGGTGTAATTTATACATCCCACAACTAGATGGGGATAGAGCTTAGTTCATATATATATACCTAGGTCAGGCCTAGCTAGTGAGTTGAGACCAGGAGGAAGATGAGAGGAGTTGAGACCAGGATGTAGTCAGAAGAGAGCAGATCTGAGGTAGTCAGATCAACTTAGTGGGAGGAAAGATAGAGTTAAGACTTTGCAACACAGATTAGTGAGTGAAGCCAACTTCGCTAGGAGGTGTTTACTCAGATGTTAGGCGCAGAATAGCGTTTTACTTCTGTAGCTGGACTATAGACTTGCATCCCTGACCAGTAGGAGAAGAGTTTGCCTCCCTGGAAAAGAAACAAGCATTTCTAGGAATTCATCGGTGATAAGAGCCATTATTGAGGGCCACAGACACCTTTGCATGGTGGAGGTTTTATAGCTTCAGGCAGCCACACCAACCTTCTAAGTGATAGTTGCGTTTTCCTGTCTACAAATATTCAGCTTGTAGGGAAAGACAAGGAATAGGATCCAAAGCATCTAAAGGAACCAGGTACACCTAAACTACTACTCCAAAACCACAAAAACCTGACAAGCCTAAACAGTGGATTTGCAGAATTACCTCTGTAACTAAAGCCTGCATAATTGTACTACTGCAACTGAAAGACATCTAAAGTAAAAGTTGTGATCTTACCACTGTCTACCTCATTACTACTACCTATGGTTGTACCACCATTAATGGTACTGGCGTCACGACAAAAAACATCAAGGGACTCAGCCGCAACAAGCACTCTAAGCACCCTTAACATCAAGGGCACCTCAACCACCATCTTGGCTGCTTCCTACCACAGAGCGTGCCCCGGAGGATTTCGTGCTGTACACCTCAACACTGTGCTGCCAGCCCAGGGAGGCTATCTGCTAACCGCGAGTAAACTGATGAACTGTGTGTTATACCATTTGGCCCCTCATCGGTCCACCGTGAACCTCACGTGTTCCCCCTGCGACTGGCTGACTGCATATGTTTGTTATACACATATAGCATACACTGTGCCACACAATATACAGGTCCTTCTAAAAAAATTAGCATATTGTGATAAAGTTCATTATTTTCTGTAATGTACTGATAAACATTAGACTTTCATATATTTTAGATTCATTACACACCAACTGAAGTAGTTCAAGCCTTTTATTGTTTTAATATTGATGATTTTGGCATACAGCTCATGAAAACCCAAATTTCCTATCTCAAAAAATTAGCATATTTCATCCGACCAATAAAAGAAAAGTGTTTTTAATACAAAAAAAGTCAACCTTCAAATAATTATGTTCAGTTATGCACTCAATACTTGGTCGGGAATCCTTTTGCAGAAATGACTGCTTCAATGCGGCGTGGCATGGAGGCAATCAGCCTGTGGCACTGCTGAGGTGTTATGGAGGTCCAGGATGCTTTGATAGCGGCCTTAAGCTCATCCAGAGTGTTGGGTCTTGCGTCTCTCAACTTTCTCTTCCCAATATCCCACAGGCCAATTGAGCACAGCAATACCATGGTCAGTAAACCATTTACCAGTGGTTTTGGCACTGTGAGCAGGTGCCAGGTCGTGCTGAAAAATGAAATCTTCATCTCCATAAAGCTTTTCAGCAGATGGAAGCATGAAGTGCTCCAAAATCTCCTGCTAGCTAGCTGCATTGACCCTGCCCTTGATAAAACACAGTGGACCAACACCAGCAGCTGACATGGCACCCCAGACCATCACTGACTGTGGGTACTTGACACTGGACTTCAGGCATTTTGGCATTTCCCTCTCCCCAGTCTTCCTCCAGACTCTGGCACCTTGATTTCCGAATGACATGCAAAATTTGCTTTCATCCGAAAAAAGTACTTTGGACCACTGAGCAACAGTCCAGTGCTGCTTCTCTGTAGCCCAGGTCAGGCGCTTCTGCCGCTGTTTCTGTTTCAAAAGTGGCTTGACCTGGGAATGCGGCACCTGTAGCCCATTTCCTGCACACGCCTGTACACGGTGGCTCTGGATGTTTCTACTCCAGACTCAGTCCACTGCTTCCGCAGGTCCCCCAAGGTCTGGAATCGGTCCTTCTCCACAATCTTCCTCAGGGTCCGGTCACCTCTTCTCGTTGTGCAGAGTTTTCTGCCACACTTTTTCCTTCCCACAGACTTCCCACTGAGGTGCCTTGATACAGCACTCTGGGAACAGCCTATTCGTTCAGAAATTTATTTCTGTGTCTTACCCTCTTGCTTGAGGGTGTCAATGATGGCCTTCTGGACAGCAGTCAGGTCGGCAGTCTTACCCATGATTGCGGTTTTGAGTAATGAACCAGGCTGGGAGTTTTTAAAAGCCTCAGGAATATTTTGCAGGTGTTTAGAGTTAATTCGTTGATTCAGATGATTAGGTTAATAGCTCGTTTAGAGAACCTTTTCATGATATGCAAATTTTTTGAGATAGGAATTTTGGGTTTTCATGAGCTGTATGCCAAAATCATCAATATTAAAACAATAAAAGGCTTGAACTACTTCAGTTGTGTGTAATGAATCTAAAATATATGAAAGTCTAATGTTTATCAGTACATTACAGAAAATAATGAACTTTATCACAATATGCAATTTTTTTTAGAAGGACCTGTACAGTATACCTCGACACTGTGTAGTCTGTTCTATAAAGCACCATTGTTTTGTGGCGGCAGACAGAAAAAAATCTGGAAATGCCCCTCCTGAGACCAGACTCTGGATCCGCCACTGGCAGTGAGAGACAGAAAGAACTGGGACCTTTGGCATGCTAGCCATCACTATATAAGCAAAATGGCGGAATGTTTTACTGTTGCTGAAAGGGAGGACAGATTACTTTTTTACCAGGATACATTGGGTGTGCAGCTTGCCACAGTTTTCGGGTAGCAGATGGTGCTCTCATGTCTGAACAGAAGGCCCCTCTCCACCCCCTGCAGAGTCATCCACCTCCTGCCATTTCCACTACCACAAACAGCAGCAGTCAGTTTACTATCATCAACATGATTCAGAAATCTTCCTATGTGCCTCATCCAGGCTGACATAAATGAGCAAACAGAAATGTACTGCTTCAACACCTAGGTTCAGTTCAGCTCTGGCCTTTCCCGGCCAAAAAATGTGTTCCCTGACCCCATAGACTTCTCAGTAGGCTGAAACAGTGGCCTGAACTGGATCAGTATGCTTTCTCTGCTGATTCTTGCAAAGCCTCCAATGTCATCTCAGAGAGAGTGACACCCAAACGGACAAAGTTGTCCTGTGCCAGTGTACAAAACATCACTTTGAGGCATGGATACAGTAAGATTTACACACACACACACACACACACACACACACACACTAGAGATGAGCTAATTGAAGCTGACAAAGTGGAATTCAATCCAAATTTCAGGAATTATTCAATTCGCACCAAATCCGAATTTCCTCACCCTTTGTGGTAAAGAATAAAAAAAAAATCCTAAAATGGCTGCTGCACATGTTAGGAAATGGAACAAGGAACTCTAGAAACCAGGGATCTTCCACAATGCCATGCATGCAGCCAATCAGCAGCCAAACAGCCCTGTGATGTCACAGCCCGATAAATAGCATCAGCCATCTTATATTCAGCCATTTTCCAGTGTACTTAGTGCAGGGAGAGGCGTTAGCAGGTGCTAGGGACAGTGCTATGAAAGACTTGAAAACTTATATTTTGCTCAATAGAAATTCAGGAAAAGAGCATTAGAAGTTCAGGGAAAGGATAGGGTTGAAAAAGGGCTTATTACATGTGTGTTGAAGTGAAAGAATTACAGCCTGGCATGTATTAGTGTAAAAAAAAAATATTTGCCGTTCACGGCCGCAGTTATATGTTCTAAATTGTGTTGAGCGAGCAAGATCGGCCGAACTGCTGTTTGGCTCTAGCATCATTATGCTCGGCAGATCCGAGTGCTCGGCTGAATAATTCGGGTGCTCGAATACAATTTAATACAATGCAAGTCAATAGGAGAACCCCAGGCACCCCCTGCTCGGAAGAGAAGAGGGTGTTTGGTTCATAAAAAAAGGTTAGAAATTGATGGAAACCCCCTTCTTGATGCTAACTTCCACCTGTCAGACCTCCTGCACACGACTGTATCGTATGTATTTTGCGATCTGCAAAAAATACGGATGACATCCGTGTGCATTCCGTATTTTGCGTAACGGAACAGCTGGCCTTTCATAGAACAGTACTATTCTTGTCCGTAATGCAGACAATAATAGGACATGTTCTATTTTTTTGCAGAATGGAAATACGGAAATGAAATGCACACAGAGTACCTTTTTTTGCGGACCCATTGAAATGAATGGTTCCGTATTCGTTCTGCAAAAAAATATGATCGGACACAGAATTTAAATATATTTGTGTGCAAGAGGCCTGAGGCTGAGTTAATTCTTGAGTTACAGTGGATAGAAAAAGTCTACACACCCCTGTTAAAATGTCAGGTTTCTGTGATGTAAAAAAATGAGACAAAGATAAATCATTTCAGAACTTTCTCCACCTTTAATGTGACCTATAAACTGTACAACTCAATTGAAAAACAAACTGAAATCTTTTAGGTAGAGGGAAGAAAAAAATATAAAAATAAAATATGGTTGCATAAGTGTGCACACCCTTAAACTAATACTTTGTTGAAGCACCTTTTGATTTTATTACAGCACTTAGTCTTTTTGGGTAGGAGTCTATCAGCATGGCACATTTGACTTGTCAAGATTTGCCTGCTCTTCTTTGCAAAAACACTCCAAATCTGTCAGATTGCGAAGGCATCTCCTGTGCACAGCCCTCTTCAGATCACCCCACAGATTTTCAATCAGATTCAGGTCTGAGCTCTGGCTGGGCCATTCCAAAACCTTAATCTTCTTCTGGTGAAGCCATTCCATTGTTGATATGGATGTATGCTTTGGGTCATTGTCATGCTGAAAGATGAAGTTCCTCTTCATGTTCAGCTTTCTAGCAGAAGCCTGAAGCTTTTGTGCCAATATTGACTGGTATTTGTAACTGTTCATAATTCCCTCTAGCTTAACTAAGGCCCCAGTTCCAGCTAAAGAAATAGAGCCCCTTGGCATGATGCTGCCACCACCATGCTTCACTGTGGGTATAGTGTTCTTTTGGTGATGTGCAGTGTTGTTTTTGCGCCAAACATATCTTTTGGAATTATGGCCAAAAAGTTCAACCTTGGTTTCATCAGACCATAACGCTTTTTCCCACATGTTTTTGGGAGACTTCAGATGTGTTTTTGCAAAATGTAGCCTGGCTTGGATGTTTTTCTTCGTAAGGCTTTCTTCTTGCCACTCTACCCCATAACCCAGACATATGAAGAATACTGGAGATTGTTGTCACATGTACCACACAGCCAATACTTGCCAGATATTCCTGCAGCTCCTTTAATGTTGCCATAGGCCTCTTAGTAGCCTCCCAGGCCATATTTCTTCTCGTCTTTTCATCAATTTTGGAGGGAAGTCCAGTTCCTGGTAATGTCACTGTTGTGCCATATTTTCACCACTTGATGATGACTGTCTTCACTGTGTTCCATGGTATATCTAATGCTTTGGAAATTCTTTTGCACCCTTCTCCTGACTAATATCTTTTAACAATGAGATCCCTCTTATGTTTTGGAAGCTCTCTGTGAACCATGATTTTTGCTGTGGGATTTCAGGAAAGACCAACTAGAGCAGCTGAACTTTATTTGGGGTTAATCAGAGGCACTTAAAATGATGGCAGGTGTATGCTGACTCCTATTTAACAGGATTTAAAATGTGATTGTTTAAGTCGGAACACAGCTACATCCCCAGTTATAAGAGGGTGTGCACACTTATGCAACCACATTATTTTAGTTTTGTTTTTGTTTTCTTCCCTCCACCTAAAAGATTTCAGTTTGTTTTTCCATTGAGTGGTACAGTTTATAGGTCCCATTAAAGGTGGAAAAAGTTCTGAAATAATTTATCATTGTCTCATTTTTTTACATTGCAGAAGCCTGACATTTTTACATCCACTGTATTTGGTCAGTTTTGGCCCCGTAACTGCCCAAATAAGTGAAGTGTGCAGTGATTCTAAGAGCAACGCCTGTCATCTGCGTGTCATACTGACTCACAGTATTGTTTCACTACCACAGCAGGCTCTCTATGCATGTTACTGCAAGGCACAGTGTTCTTCACCACTATACAGGCTCTCTGCGGCCAGGAAATAGCTGTTGTTAACGTGATTCACCGCAAATAAATTCAAATCGAACCGTCTCGGAAAATTCGGAGAACTGTCCGAATCGAATTTTTAAAAGATTTGCTCATGTCTAATAGTTGCAAGAAAAAGTACACAACCACAGGGTAAAACACATTATGGTAGGCAGGCAGACAGGGGCAATGGCTTGATTGGGCCACATCAGTAAGGATAGATCTAGTAATTGGCCTCAGCTACATATCTATACAGTTGCAATAAAAAGTATGTGAACCCTTTGGAATTATATGGATTTCTGCACAAATTGGTCATAAAATGTGATCAGATCTTCATCTAAGTCACAACAATTGACAATCACAGTCTGCTTAAACTAATAACACACAAAGAATTATTGAACACACCATGTAAACATTCACAGTGCAGGTAGAAAAAGTATGTGAACCCCTAGACTAATGACATCTCCTAGAGCTAATTGGAGTAAGGTGTCAGCCAACTGGAGTCCAATCAATGAGATGAGATTGGAGGTGTTGGTTACAGCTGCTCTGGCCTATTAAAAACACACACCAGTTCTGGGTTCGCTTTTCACAAGAAGCATTGCCTGATGTGAATGATGCCTCGCACAAAATAGCTCTCAGAAGACCTAAGATTAAGAATTGTTGACTTGCATGAAGCTGGAAAGGGTTATAAAAGTATCTCCAAAAGCCTTGCTGTTCAGTTGCGGCAGTGTGATCCGGCGGGCAGTTCCGTCGTCGGAACTGCTTGCCGGATCCACCGATTTGGATGTTACTGAAAGCATTTGTGAGCCACATCCGGATGCGGATCCGTCTCACAAATGCATTGCGAGAACGGATCCGTCTCTCCGCTTGTCATGCGGACAGACGGATCAGTCTTGTATTTTTTTATATAATTTTTACCGTTATGCGCATGCGCAGACCAGAAGGACGGATACGGCATTCCGGTATTTTGATCCGGCACTAATACATTCCGATGGGGAGAAATGCCGGCAAGTCTTCAGATTTTTCCGCCGGAGATAAAACCGTAGCATGCTACAGTTTTCTCTTTTGCCTGATCAGTCAAAATCACTGAACTGAAGACATCCTGATGCATCCTGAACTGAATCTCCATTCAGAATGCATGGGGATATGCCTGATCAGTTCTTCTCCGGTATAGAGCCCCTGCCACTCCGATAGGTTACCTTGGCAGCTTGAAAGCTTTTTAAGCTTCCCATGGCTGCCAGGGTAACCTCCCTGCTGCGCTGTGCATGAGGCATAGCTCAGCAAGGAGCGCGGCAAAATGCTATTCATCCTAAAAAATCTCTATTAGGGTGAATAGGGCAAGGGATCAAAAAATCCCAGGTTCTAGCACCCTAAGAGGGTTAGAAGTTATCACTGTAAAAATTAATAAAAAAAAATAAAAATTTACATATTAAAAGTTTATTTCAGCCCCCTTTCGCTCAACCCTACAGAACACCCTACTGAAGATGCCTGAACTATTAAAATATTAATAAAAAAGTCCTTTGCACTGATCACTATAATGTGAAAAAACACACAATTCACCTTTTTGTCACCTTTTTCCCCCAAAAGAATTGAATAACAGCAGTGGCGTAGGGATCGCCATAGCAACCATAGCAGTGGCTATGGGGCCCTACGCCACTGGGGGCCCGTCCGGACCGCATCATTTTATTTATTTATTTTTTTATTAATACACTGAGTCTGACACAGGCAGCCAGCAGCCAGGCCCGACTGCCCGCCCAGTGTAGTGGGCGGGGCGCGGGCGGTCCACGGCTCGGGCCTGGCTGGGGGGAAGGCGGAAGCTAAGGAAGGAGGAGACAGGAGAGGACAGTGAGTGGACTGTAGCACACTAGCACTGCCGGAACATGAGGTAGGCGGACGCGGTGGAGGGGGCCGGAACGGGGGCGTAGCGGAGGCGGAGCCAGGCTGGCACCAGCGCCGCAGACCGCACTGCACTTGCCTCTGTGGAAATTGAAGAGAAGCGCCGTAATCTCGCACAGGCGCACTGGCAGAGGCATCGAAGTGCGCATGCACCGTCTTCCTGGCCTCTGCCAGTGCGCCTGTGCGAGATTACAGGCGCTTCTCTTCAATTTCCACAGAGGCAAGTAAGTGCAGTTAATAAATTAGGTAGGAAGCGGCTCTTGGTGGGGTGGGGGGGGGGTCTGTGGAGGAAACTGAAGGGGGGGATCTGTGGAGGACACTGAAGGGGGGGGATCTGTGGAGGACACTGAAGGGGGGGATCTGTGGAGGACACTGAAAGGGGGGGATCTGTGGAGGACACTGAAAGGGGGGGATCTGTGGAGGACACTGAAGGGGGGATCTGTGGAGGACACTGAAGGGGGGGATCTGTGGAGGACACTGAAGGGGGGGATCTGTGGAGGACACTGAAGAGGACACTGAAAGGGGGGATCTGTGGAGGACACTGAAGGGGGGGATCTGTGGAGGACACTGAAGGGGGGGGATCTGTGGAGGACACTGAAGGGGGGGGATCTGTGGAGGACACTGAAGGGGGGGGATCTGTGGACGACACTGAAGGGGGGGATCTAGTGGACGACACTGAAGGGGGGGATCTAGTGGACGACACTGAAGGGGGGATCTAGTGGGCGACACTGAAGGGGGGGATCTAGTGGACGACACTGAGGGGGGGATCTGTGGACGACACTTAGGGGGATGTTCGGGTAGGAGGTCCTGGAGGGGTGTTTGGGTGGGAGCTCTGTAAGGGGTGGGAGGTCCGATAGGTATGTGGGGGTGGGAGATCCGGGAGGGGGGGCCCATAATTTTTTTTGCTATGGGGCCCAGTCATTTCTAGCTACGCCCCTGAATAACAGAGATCGAAAAGTCATATGTACCACAAAAATGGTGCCAATAAAATCTATATTTGTTCCACATTGTACCTTTGAAACATTGTATGACCTTTGCATGGCATCTTACTGCCGCTGATCCTTATGTGAATTGTGGCAGAACTATGAACTTCAGTATTTTATACAGATCTATCTATTCACATGTTAATGTGGTTTTTGCACACTTAAACCTCTAAGAAATAAGTAGAGATGGAGAATTGTTTGTATGATTGCCTTTGGAAAATGTATAGTAAATAAGAGTATCAGATTTTTATCACATGTGACTGCTAACTGTACAGAATCGGTAATATAGTAGGAAATCACTTTAATTGGCTCGTCATCGGAGAAGCCACAGGTTAAAATATTAGCAGAATATGGCAATGTACTGAACATGTAGGTATGCAGGCACCATCGATTCTAGAGGTTTTATAGCAATTGGCCAACCAATATTAGAGAAGAAATGTCATCCCCTCTGAAAGGATCATTGTACAATTTTACTTCTGGAATGAAAGTCTTGAATTGCAATATCTGCCAGTATAGTAGTATTTTAGCTGTGTTCAGATGTTTTCTATAGCTGGTATAAAGCCAAGAATTATAGTGCATGGGAACAATAATAGCATCTTAACAAGATTTGAGCTCATCGTGGAATTTAGGCAGACAGAAATTGTTAACCATGCTTCTACTATGCTACTATGTATGTTGATGGAGTAAAAGAACAACCCATCATTACTTTGGATTAGTTTGATGCAACTTTTAGTTGGTTATACAGCTGTGTGCCTGGAGAACATTCAGGGTTATGTATGAAAAAAATAATGAAAAACTCACTTCAGTCCAAAATCAACAAGTCCTTCTGTCTATTGCAAACAAATGGTAGATGTAATAGTAAAGTATAACAAACATGAATCCAGTGGTAACTTGGTAAACCCTGTCTTCATACTACAATATCCGTATGTACAAAAATATAATAAACATCAGAAATTACATTTGTCCGATTTCATGAGATTGATGACCTATCCTCAGAATAGGTTATCTATATCAGATCAGTAGGGGTCTGACTTCAGGCACCACTGCTGTTTGAAAGGATCATTGGGTCATGCACCCACTGCATTCTCTTCAATGCCTAACATCTCCATTTTAGCAGTGGTACAGGGTAACTATAGCTTTTCATTTATTTCACTTGAATGGGAGATGACGCTGTAATTACCCTGCACTGCCGCTACAATGTAGGTGGCATGTAAATAAGCATTGAATTCAAACAGTTGATCCAAGGGGGTTCTTGGAGTCAAACCCCCACTGAATTCCTAATTATGACCTATCCTGAGTATAGGTCATCAACAGACATAAGTAAATCTTTAAACATTTGATTCTGGTTTGATTCAGCCGAATCGGTCGATCAATTCGATGTGGTCCAGAATCGATTATACCTGAATTGAAAGTACTCCAATTGGTTTGAAAATGTGTGTATGACAATAAGGACTCCTAGGACTCATATTTTTTCTCTTTTGTTCCTCACATTATAAAAAATAAATGATAATAATAATAAAAAAAAATAATAATAATATATATATATATATATATATATAGCATAGTTAATACGGTTGAAAAAAGACATACGTCCATCAAGTTCAACCAAGGAATAGGTGGGGATGCGAATCCAAAATGGAATTGAAACAGTTTTCTACCGATTTTCATAAGCATTAATGTTTTTTACTTTTAAGAATTCGCCTTTTTGAAACCGTCTACTGTTCCTGCTGTTACTACGTCCTGAGGAAGTCCATTCCACAGCTTCACAGTTCTTACAGTAAAAAAGCTTTGAAGCTTCTGGAGACTGAACTTTTTCCTCTCCAATCGGAGGCAGCGCCCCCTTGTCTTCTGAGCGCATTTTACAGGGAACAGCTTTTCACTGTATTTTTTGTATGGCCCATTTATATATTTGTATAGGTTAATCATGTCCCCCTTAGACATCTCTTCTCAAGACTAAATACATTCAAGTCTTTTAATCTTTCTTCATAACTAAGACCCTCCATGCCCCTTATCAGTTTAGTCACTCTCCTCTGTACTTTTTCAAGCTGCAGTGCGTCCTTTCTATGTACTGGTGCCCAGAACTGATCTGCAAATTGCAGATGAGGCTGCACCAACGCTTTGCAAAGTGGTGATATTACATCCCTGCCCCGCGAGTCTATGCCTCGTTTAATGCATGACAATATCCTGGTGGCCTTAGAAGCAGCTGATTGACATTGTATGCTGTAATTTAATCTACCATCCACAGAAATCAATCTCTATAAGTGACTCTCCCAGTGGTCCCTCAAGTTACAATTTTAATTGGTTCCAGGACGACCATTGTATGTTGAAACCTTTGTAACTTGAATAATCTGTTACAAAGCCCCAAAATGTCATCCACGATAAGAGAAAGTGAAGATTAAGAAAAATAAGCAGATAACTAAGACAGATAAAACAAGTCCTTAAATATAACAGGAATAGGAATAGCCAGGAATAGCTGCTAACTAGCAACTAATGCAGCTATTTTACCAGAGAAGTGGCCTTGATAGGTTGGATCTGGGTTTGAGGCATTGTTGAGTCTAGTTTCAACTTAAAGTGGGTCACAAAAGACCATTGTATGTTGAAAATATTGTGTCCTGCCCAGTTTGAAATGTAATTAAAGTGGCTTTGTCACCAGGATCAACTTTATTAAATAGTGTTGAGCAAAGCATTTAAAGAGGAGCTTAGGAAAACTTTGATTCACAACTCAGTTCTGCCAAAAATGGTGACTGCACGTGTTACAAAGCAAAGTGAAATTAAGAATCCCGGGAATGCAAAGTCACCCACCCATAATGCCATGTAGCCAGCCAATCCAAAGATAGCCATACCCTATAAAAATCTCGTCCCATGCGGTCTCTGTCATTGTCCTATTAGCTAGCATAGGGAGAGACGTGGCAACCGCTAATGCGCAAGGGACAGTGTTGCTGAAAATGATTAATAGAGAAATATTGGAGTAGGAGAGTGCAGGGAGAGTGTAAGGAGAGTGCAGGGAAGATTATTCTGCATCAGTTTCATTTACTTATTCCTACATCAGCCGTAAACTAAGATAGTAATTCAATACCAATAAGATGGAAGCCTTTATTATTCCACCTGCAGTGTGCCAACCAATACAATCCAGTATTTTGGTTTATTTTGTTTTCTTATTCGGATTGTCAATGTGTATACGCTGCAAAGGGGCAGCGTCTGATTTGGTTGATTTCTAGTTGTCTCCTGACAAACCTGATCTATAAGGAGAAAAGCGTCGAGACGAGAACCATCTATTTAGACAATCATATTGTAGTTATTTTTGGATTACATTATTCGACCCGGGCATCCATAAGGGTCCATTTGTGTTGTAGGGGTGTTTTAAGGACAGACAGGTTAGGTACGGGGACAGAGTGCTCCCACCATCTGGGTGCACTCTGGGCAGAGAACAAGTAAGGGACACCCTAGGGTTATACTAGGGACCCCTTTGGCCTGCCCTTATTCCATCACCATTACCCATCCTTCGGTCCGGAATTAAGCCCCTTATTGTCTGTTTGTCTGTTGGTATATTAGTCCCCGTGTGAGGGACTCACAGTGATTTTTTAGTATATTACATATCAAAAGTTATATTTTAGGTAGTTGACTTCAGTGATAGATAATTCTGTATACAACTACCAGTTACGTATTTTTTCAGCGTTGAAAAAAACAGGTCACAAGCAAGCTGCTCTAGCACATCTTCAATATTCGAAAAGTCTGCTATCGCCCGTGCAGAAGCTGAGGCAGCAAAAGTAAGGTCTTTGCAGCACAAGAGATGCAACTAAAGAAAGAGCAAGCGTCAAAGAAAAAAGAGAAAGAGCGGCTGCAAGCATCACTGGAAGAAAGACAGCATGCGTCTCAGAATATGTCCATCAACATCCCAAGACAGATGACAACTGCGATCCAGTATATCAGCCAGCTTAAACAGAGTGCCAAAGATCCTACCTTGAACCACAGTACCTCAAGCAGGACGGTATGCGACAATACGATGCTGACCACAACTACCGCCCTACAGAACAAAAGCTCGTACAACCTTCTCTTCAACCTAAAGGGACACCCTTCACATCAGAACGGTATTGTACAGACTGCCCCAAGCCAGACACCCCTTAAAGGTATGGTGATACACCACACACGCAGCATAACAACAACACACCGGGTAGTATTGGCGCTAACCATACTGCCATGGACTTTGATAAGTTCTTTGCTAAATGGTAGTTGGTTACCAAAGGACTTATAAAGTTCACTGATTGCCCTGAGAAAACAGGGCATGGCGAGCCTCCTTCCAATACACCATAAGAGACTTAGATCTTTCCTATAGTGAGGAGTTAGATCTCTTGGTAAAGTGGCTTGGAAGCGAGTCTAGTGAACATGCCAAAAGAATCAGAGACATTAAAATAAACTATCCGGGCAAAGGCCTAAGATGGTGTGGGAAAGAATTGATGAGTGTTATGGGTCAATGGGGCAGCACGGTGGCTCAGTGGTTAGAACTGGTGCCTTGCAGCGCTGGGGTCCTAGGTTCAAGTCCGACCAAGGACAACATCTGCATAGAGTTTTTATGTTCTCATCGTGTTTGTGTGTTCTTCCTCACACACTCCAAAGACATACTGATAGGGACCTTAGATTGTGAGCCCTATGGGGGACAGTGTGATGCTAATGTCTGTAAAGCGCTGCGGAATATAGTAGCGCTATATAAGTGCATAAAATAAATAAATAGAAGCTAAATAAAAAACTTTTTTTTAAGAGAATTGATAATTTTCCCAGAATAGTGGGTAGGGGTCACCAGAAGCTCAGGTAACTCAGCAACTTGTTAATAGAGGTGTAGGTTGCTCAGGCAGAAGGAGATCTGCCAGGGCTAGCATTGCTGGATACCGCCAGAGGTGTCACCCGATTGTCCAAAAACTCCCTTATAACCTACAGGAGAAGTGGATCGCACATGGTTTTCATTATAAACAGGTTCATAATGTACCATTTCCCCCCTTTGTGGTGTTTGTAGACTTCGGTACTCAACAGGCAAGGATCAGAAACAATCCCAGTTTTGACTTTACATTGTCATGTCCCACTACCCCTGGTGCAAACCTCATAAAACACCAGTGGCAGTCCACAAAACTTACGTTGCCTCCACAGGTTCTCCTTGCAGGCCGTCTAAGTCTTCTCAAGAAAAGAACAAACACAAAGATCTTACCAAAGAATGCCCCCTGCACAAGAAACCACATCCTCTACTAAAATGAAGAGCCTTCAGGAAGATGTCTTTAAAGGACCGCAAATAATTCCTCAAAGAAAACAACATCTGCTTCAGGTGCTGCGCTAGAACATCTCAGGAACTGTAAGGTCAGTGTGACATGCACAGAATGAAAGTACCACAGAACAGAACACAGCTTTACACCCTGGACCACCCTTTTATGTTTTACCGCAAGCAGAGGAGCATGACGGGAAGCAGATAGACACTGACATAGACACCGCAGTAGTCACTTCTCACTGTACTGAGATCTGTAAAGGACTCGCAGGAGGGAAGTCCTGCTCAAAGATCTGCCTTGTCAGAGTTTATCCGGGCGGTCACCGAGATAAGGTAATCAAGGTATGCGCAATCTTAGATGATTAAAGCAACAGGTCTTTAGCTAAATTCACCTTCTTCGACACCTTCAACATCGTAGGGCCAAGTTCTCCCTACTCCTTAAGGACATGTGCAGGTACCCTTGAGACGTCTGGGAGGAAAGCAAGTGGGTACAAGGTGGAGTCCATAGATGGTCAGACCTGCTTGTCACTGCCAACCGTACTAGAGTGCAATCACATACAGTACAGACCAAAAGTTTGGACACACCTTCTCATTCAAAGAGTTTTCTTTATTTTCATGACTATGAAAATTGTAGATTCACACTGAAGGCATCAAAACTATGAATTAACACATGTGGATTTATAAACATAACAAAAAAGTGTGAAACAACTGAAAATATGTCATATTCTAGGTTCTTCAAAGTAGCCACCTTTTGCTTTGATTACTGCTTTGCACACTCTTGGTACTCTCTTGATGAGCTTCAAGAGGTAGTCACCTGAAATGGTTTTCACTTCACAGGTGTGCCCTGTCAGGTTTAATAAGTGGGATTTCTTGCCTTATAAATAGGGTTGAGACCATCAGTTGCATTGTGGAGAAGTCAGGTGGATACACAGCTGATAGTACTACTGAATAGACTGTTAGAATTTGTATTATGGCAAGAAAAAAGCAGCTAAGTAAAGAAAAACTAGTGGCCATCATTACTTTAAGAAATGAAGGTCAGTCAGTCCGAAAAATTGGAAAAACTTTGAAAGTGTCCCTAAGTGCAGTCACAAAAACCATCAAGCGCTACAAAGAAACTGGCTCACATGCGGACCGCCCCAGGAAAGGAAGACCAAGAGTCACCTCTGCTGCGGAGGATAAGTCACCAGCCTCAGAAATCGCAGGTTAACAGCAGCTCAGATTAGAGACCAGGTCAATGCCACACAGAGTTCTAGCAGCAGACACATCTCTAGAAAAACTGTTAAGAGGAGACTGTGTGAATCAGGCCTTCATGGTAGAATATCTGCTAGGAAACCACTGCTAAGGACAGGCAACAAGCAGAAGAGACTTGTTTGGGCTAAAGAACACAAGGAATGGACATTAGACCAGTGGAAATCTGTGCTTTGGTCTGAGGAGTCCAAATTTGAGATCTTTGGTTTCAACCAAAAAAGGTGAACGGATGGACTCTACATGCCTGGTACCCACCGTGAAGCATGGAGGAGGAGGTGTGATGGTGTGGGGGTGCTTTGCTGGTGACACTGTTGGGAATTTATTCAAAATTGAAGGCATTGAACCAGCATGGCTACCACAGCAAAGGTTTATTTTTCAACAGGACAATGACCCCAAACACACCTCCAGGCTGTGTAAGGGCTATTTGACCATTAAGGAGAGTGATGGGGTGCTGCACCAGATGACCTGGCCTCCACAGTCACCGGACCTGAACCCAATCGAGATGGTTTGGGGTGAGCTGGACCGCAGAGTGAAGGCAAAAGGGCCAACAAGTGCTAAGCATCTCTGGGAACTCCTTCAAGACTGTTGGAAGACCATTTCAGGTGACTACCTCTTGAAGCTCATCAAGAGAATGCCAAGAGTGTGCAAAGCAGTAATCAAAGCAAAAGGTGGCTACTTTGAAGAACCTAGAATATGACATATTTTCAGTTGTTTCACACTTTTTTGTTATGTTTATAAATCCACATGTGTTAATTCATAGTTTTGATGCCTTCAGTGTGAATTTACAATTTTCATAGTCATGAAAATAAAGAAAACTCTTTGAATGAGAAGGTGTGTCCAAACTTTTGGTCTGTACTGTATATCAGAAGAAGTGAAATGGGAATATATGTTTCTTTTTTTACTCAAATAGGCCAGTAAACGCTTTTAGCAGAAATAAATGCACAGTGAAATGCTTATATATTTTTCTTTCTGTCCTGAAATAGGCCCCTAAAAGCTTTTGCCACAAATAAGTGCACCAGTGTAGTGCGTATATTTTTTCTTTCTATAATTAAATAGGCCACTAAACGCTTTTGCCACAAATAAGTGCACCAGTGTAGTGCGTATATGTTTTTCTTTCTGTACTGAAATAGGACAGTAAATGCTTTCAACACATATAACTGCAGAAGTGAACTGAGAATATATTTATCTTTTCGTACTAAAATAGGCCAATAAATGCTTTTAGCAGAAATAAATGCACCAGTGAAGTGCGTATATGTTTTTCTTTCTGTACTGAAATAGGGCACTAAACGCTTTAAACACATATAACTTCAGAAGTGAACTGAGAATATATGTTTTTTGTCCTGAAATAAGCCAGTAAATGCTTTTAGCAGAAATAAATGCACCAGTGAAGTGCGTATATATTTTTCTTTCTGTACTGAAATAGGCCACTAAACGCTTATGCCACAAATAAGTGCACCTGTGAAGTGCATATATTTTTTTCTTTCTGTACTGAAATAGGACAGTAAATGCTTTCAACATATGTACCGTATTTTTCGCCCTATAAGGCGCACTTTTTCCCCAAAAAAATTGTGGGGGGAAAGGCAGTGCGTCTTATGTGGCGAATACTTGACTTTGTATACCGCCGACCGCATGCTGCGCAGCGCGGTGGCGGGTGTATTAGTGGGCATGGATGAGGGAGGAGGGGCCGGCATCCAGCTCTGTAATTACAGCGGGCCCGGTGCAGTCACTGTATTCTGCTACACCGGGCCCGCTCACTGTAGGAATCCTAACTGCAGGCAATGCTAACAGTCTTTTGTCCAGCCTGTACTTACGATACTAACTTTCCGGCAGGCAGCGGGCAGGAGGCTGAACTGGTGGGCGGGCGCTTACAACGTAACTCACTATGTCACGCGCCGGCTCCGCCCACTTTATGAATGAAGAAGGGAGAGCCGGCGCGTGACATAGTGAGTTACGTTGTAGGTGCCCGCCCACCAGTTCAGCCTCCTGCCCGCTGCCTGCCGGAAAGTTAGTATCGTAAGTACAGGCTGGATAAAAGACTGTTAGCATTGCCTGCAGTTAGGATTCCTACAGTGAGCGGGCCCGGTGTAGCAGAATACAGTGACTGCACCGGGCCCGCTGTAATTACAGAGCTGGATGCCGGCCCCTCATCCCTATTGGGCGTCATTCTATGGATGGCACTGTTATGGGGGTCTGTGGACACATAGCGTAAAATTCTATTTATGTGTCATCAACAGATCCCCCATAACAGTGCCATCCACAGTGCCCCCCATAACCGTGCCATCCACAGTGCCCCCCATAACCGTGCCATCCACAGTGCCCCCCATAACCGTGCCATCCACAGTGCCCCCCATAACCGTGCCATCCACAGTGCCCCCCATAACCGTGCCATCCACAGTGCCCCCCATAACCGTGCCATCCACAGTGCCCCCCATAACCGTGCCATCCACAGTGCCCCCCATAACCGTGCCATCCACAGATCCCCATAACCGTGCCATCCACAGATCCCCATAACCGTGCCATCCACAGATCCCCATAACCGTGCCATCCACAGATCCCCATAACCGTGCCATCCACAGATCCCCATAACCGTGCCATCCACAGATCCCCATAACCGTGCCATCCACAGATCCCCATAACCGTGCCATCCACAGATCCCCATAACCGTGCCATTAACGGACCCCCCATAACAGTGCCATCCACAGACCCCTATAACAGTACCATCCACAGATCCCCATAACCGTGCCATCCACAGACCCCCATAACAATGCCATCCACCGACCCCCCCATAACAGTGCCATCCCCAGATCCCACATAACACCATTAGGCACACCTTTTGGTTCAAATTTTTTTATTTTATTTTTTCCTCCTTAAAAACCTAGGTGCGTCTTATGGGCCGGTGCGTCTTATAGGGCGAAAAATACGGTAACTGCAGAAGTGAATTGAGAATATATTTTGATTTTTGTACTGAAATAGGCCAGTAAACGCTTTTAGCAGAAATAAATGCACCAGTGAAGAGCGTATATATTTTTCTTTCTGCACTAAAATAGGGCAGTAAACGCTTTCAACACATGTAACTGCAGAAGTAAACTGAAAATATATATTTTTTTGTACTGAAATAGGCCAGTAAACGCTTTTAGTAAAAATAAATGCTTCAGTAAAGTGCATATATATATATTTTTTCTTTCTGTACTGAAATTGGCCACTAAACTCTTTCACAAATAAATGCAACAGTAAAGTGCGTATATTATTTTCCTTTTTCTACTGAAATAGGACACTGAACGCTTTCACCACATAACTGCAGAAGTGAAATGCGTATATATTTTTCCTTTTTTGTACTGAAATAAGCCACTAAACTTTTTCTACACAAATGTAGCTAAATGTAACTGCAGAAGTGAAATGCGTATATATATTTTTCTTTTTCCACAGATATAAGCTACCTAAGGCTTTTCAACATAGCACTTGCACCCCAATAACAAGAACAAACTGCTAGAATGCCAGAGCTGTACAATGCACTTGTGAATCGCTTTTTTTTTCACAATGAGGTTTTTCTAGCACTGTCCCAAATGACTTCAGACGTCTCTCCCTGCACTAAGATTCTGTAAAATGATTCCTCCCTATCCTTTTCCTGCACTTGCAAATCGCTTTTCTGGTACTGTCACTAGCTCTTTCTGACGTCTCTCTATGCACTAAAATGCTGTGAAATGATTCCTCCCTTTCCTTTCCCTGCACTTATAAATCGTTTTTTCAGTAGTTTTTTTTCACAATGAGGTTTTTCCAATTGCTGTCCCTAGCGCCTTCTCACCTCTGTCCCTGCTCTCTGAACGCTGGAAATTGTCTGACTCTAGGACGGCCGCCGTATTTATAGGGCTGTGACATCACAGGGCTGGCTGGCTGCTGATTGGCTGCATGCATGGCATTATGGGTCAGCCAGCCTTTACAGAGTTCCCTGCCCCATGTCCTCACATGTGTAGCCGCTATTGTAGCTGCTATTTTAGGAAAAATTGCTATTCGTTACCACGAAGCACGAGGAAATTCGCATTTGTTACTAAACAAATTATCCCTTAAATTCGAATCGAATTCTACTTCGTCTGATTCGATTTACTCATCTCTACTTATTGTGCGAAATAAATATACTGTACATCCTCGACCAATCATAAGTACAAGCTATACAATAAGTACATCCCCAACCAATTGTGGTCAAATATCTTTGATTGGATTTTCCCCCTGATTGTAGACTGCAGCTGCATCAACCAGTCTAATATTTAACGCATTGCTCTTGATGGAGTTTTGAGGACTAAAGATGTTGCTGAACATTTGCAGAGAACTACAAGAGGCGGAGAGAAGATGACGGTTTCCTATAATAAAATAAACTGAACATTTTCCCTTTCAGTAAAACATAGAAGGATTCTTTACTGTAAGAGCAGTAAGACTATGGAACTATGGAACTCTCTGCCTGAGGAGGTGGTGATGCTGTATTCACTAAAAGAGGACCTGGATGTATTTCTGGAGTGTAATAATATTATAGGTTATAGTTACTAGAGAGGGGTTGATGATCCCGTTAGTTATTCAGATTGCCTGATTGGAGTTGAGAAGAAATTCCTTTCCCCTAAAATTAGGAAAATTGGCGGAATGGAACATTTAATAATTTTTTTCCCCTCAGTTAAATAAAAATATAGATTTAAGAGCATCTTACCTCCTCCGTTCTTTCCACACAGATATGGAAATCTCCATACATTTCCTAAGCCAATGGCATAACCCACACAGGACATAAGGAAATCAAACCTTCCTTTCCATGTATCTCTCTCAGGATCTTCTGTTCTCTTCTTCTGCACCTTAACAACCAAGGTCTTGGGCTTATCATTTGTGATGGGTGCTTCGCTGACCTCAGTAGAAATTTGTCCATCTGCAGCCTTAGTTCCATTTGTAGCCATGTCTCGTGGCTTGGAATGGCAGTGCCTGGTTCCCAGACGAGAGATTTCAGCACCAGTCCACGTGGACAGCAGTTTCGCGGCTCCCTTTTACTTCACTAGGGTTACAAATATGAGTTTACAAAAATCCAGTTTTTTGGTTGCAGATCCACCCCCAGCTATTGAATTCGAAATTGAGCTGAAACGGAAGAAAAATTTTAAATAAAGATATTATAAGCATGGAAGATTATTATTTTCTGTAAATATCAAAACACTACTTTATACTATTTCTATTCAAACAATATACCAAGCAAAGAAGACGCTGCACATCATTTACTATAAATTTTCTTAAAGAAACACTACATGCAGAATTAAAGCACTTTGAGTCTAATAGGGCTTAAACACGAATCCCTCTAGTGTCACTGACCACCTCCCCTGACTCTGTACCAGGCATACCACAGTGTATTTATTTGATTATTGTGGCCCTATACAATATTTATGCAGTAAATAGCCAGTAGTGCATATGTTAATTAAAAAAATATAATTTGAAAAGCATTATCTTTAAATATCCAGAAATTATGATTTTATACTGTTTTAAGGAAGAGAGAATACTTTCTGAGGAGGATCATTTCATGAATTGAAGATGAAGATAAAACAAATCCTAGATTCCCCTGCATGCCATAAACAAATTACACAATGTGCATACATAAAATATAATTGAAATGTAATGTTCAGGCTACAGTATTCTCAGTGGATGGATGTGAAAGCAGGACATTGAAAAGGCGGAAGAAAGAAAGCATTAGACATTTAACAAAGATAATCAAGCAAGCAAATACTTGTTCAAAGCAAGCCAAGGCTTCCACTTGAAGCGCAAATGACCAGAGAGAGACTGTGGATATATTATCAGAAGGTCTAATTTATATTTTCTGAACAGACCACTATGCTTGGAAGCCTTGAAAGGAAAAGGGTAGGAGAATGACTATGATAAGACGGATAGATACATCCACAAAAATCTTAACGAAACCAAACCCAACTAAAGGATGTCCTAGAGAAACTATTCAAATAGTAACCAGGAGCAGGGTTGTCAGCTTCCCTGTTTTGGTGCCCAGGTTCCTGTCTTATTCATGGTAAGGGCAGTAAGAAAGCTGGGTGTGTCCATACTTCAGTTAGCCACTCCAGGTATTTGGGATGATTCTGGCTAATCACCAGCAGAATGGAGAGTTTGATTTATAACTAAGAGAGTTCAGATGCTGATGGCTCTCTGTATCTGGGACAAACTGCTGTGAGTAACACACTGTTGTATTTTGTTTGGGACTGTATGCAGTAGGCTCAGTTCTTGTTAGGTAGGAGAACTTTGTTTAGTTAGGGGCCAGACGGACAAGGATTTTATTTCTGTATTTTTCTTCTGGAACTGCTTATAAACAAATAAAACTGTTTGTAGCCAGTTGCACTACATTGGGCCTGTATGAACTGTGTTCCTGTTATGCCAGAAAGTGCTTATCTAACCCAGGAGATGTAATTCAGGTGTCCACCTTGTTTAATAGATAAGCAATTCGATTAGGATTTGAGTCTCAAATAGGGGTGAATAAGCTGCTTAGGACACAGCACAACTTGCAACAATCCCTGTGTAGGGCAAAGAGCTATCTAACTGAACAGTGTCCTCCTTGTTTCATAGATAAGCAATTCCAATAGGTCTTGATTCTGAAATTGGGGTGAATAACCTGTCTAGTTCTACTGTTGGTGAGGTGGCCACCTTGTTTAATAGATAAACAATTCTATTACATCTTGATTCTCAAATTGGGGTGAATAACCTGTCTTGTTCTACTTTTATTGGGGTGTCCACCTTGTTAATAGATAAGCAATTCTATTACCCTTGATTCTCAATTTGGGGTGAATAATCTGTCTAATTCTACTGTTATTGGGGTTTCCATCTGCCTGTCACACTAACAGTTTCACTACCTGAAAGGACTAGATATGCATATTGCTGCAATGCCCAATGATGTACACCGAGATACACTTTTCCTGCAGGTTACGGTATAGCTGATTTATCTCGCTTCGTGACAAATTAATTCAGAGCTAAGCAAATTTCTTTAAAAAATTAGTCGAAGCATCCGAATAGAATTTTTAAAAACTTTGCTCATCTTTCATAATGACCTTTGCACAGGTCACTGATCTTCCATAAAAGGCTATAAGTCCTCCAGTCTACAACTTCCTATGGTCTATGTGCCTGCTGTAAGGCATATCACTACTGTATATGCTGTTAACGGTAGCTCACGCAAGATGGAAGCCCCTATAGCGAGTACAGAAAGTTTTGATCGGTGGATATTAGAGCTCTGAGACTTCCACTGATTTCTACAACAAATAGAGAGACAAGCTCTCTTTATTCGCTGCAGGAGACAGGCCTATTAGAAATCTATAGGCCCATCTCAATTTCATCCTTTACAGTGAGCAAAGAGAGCACAATATGTGCATGCTTCTCTCTCCTGGTTGTAGCCATCGGTGGGGGTCTCAGCACTCAGACCCACAAGAATAAAAACTTTAGATATGTCTCTCAGTGGCCCTCTAAGGTAAAATGGTATAAATATATCTAGAAGAAATCCAGAAGATTTCCAAAGGATTTTATAATCTTGCTATAATCCAGAAGCTATGGTTGATTTCATTTTACTTTTGATTGTAAAATAAGAGATCATTAACTTATCTTAATATTGATTGATGTCTAACTAGTTTGCAAGAACACTAAGAACCAATTTAGGTTAGTTCCACACTAGCGGTAAAGAGTTCCAGCAGGGAACAGCCTCCAGAGCTCTCTGGATCCAGCATTGCCAGATGCTGACTGAATGCCCACTGGCTACAATGGGGACTGGCGGAGATCCAGCTGCAACCTGGTAAATATGCCAAGAGAATTGGATGGACAAATACCACTGCGTGCATTGATTTTTGTTTGGCCGATTCTCTGCAAATTTTTCTGGGTTGCGGCTGGATCTACACCAGTCCCCATTGTTGATGCTTAAAATAAAAAAGGAACAAGTAACACAATTTTGATACATATGTTTAGTGTAAGTCTGCTGAAAAATATGGATTTATAAAGTGGAAACCGTAATTTGCAATCAGTAGTCACTGAAAGGTGAAGATTCTATATGCATTGCTAGAGTTTTTTTTTTTTTAACTGTATGTATTTATGATCTGAATGAATATTCCATGCAAAAAAAGTTTAATTATGTCCACAGGAGCTACTCTTTTTTATTGCTGTTTTTTTAATTGTTTTTATTGGCAGGCCATGCTAATGCAGGCTAGTGATGAGCGGGAGGTGCCATATTCAATTTTTTGCGATATTTCGCGAATATTCGATTGAATATTCGTGTTATATTCGTCAAAATCGAATATTCACATATTATTCCAATTATCGCGAATAATATGCGATTTAATCAATCACGTATTGCAAATTTTTTCTTTGATAGTATAAGGCAGGGGTAGGCAACCTCCGGCTCCCAGCTGTTGTGAAACTACAACTCCCAGTATGCATACTTGATCTGCTCTTCTAAGAACTCTCATAGAAATGAATGGAGCATGCTCGGAATTGTAGTTTCACAAAAGCTGGGACCCGGAGGTTGCCTACTCCTGCTATAAGGCAACGTTCCTATGAATATACGCAAAAGTTGAAATTGCGATGCGATTAATATAACTCGAAGTAATCGCATGGCGATTTCAACTTAGCACTGCTATATTCCATATTATGGAATATAGCAGTGCTAAGTTAGCACTGCTATATTCCATGATATGGAATATAGCAGTGCTGAGTTGAAATCACCATGCGATTACTTTGAGTTATATTAATCGCATCGCAATTTCAACTTTTGCGTATATTCTTACTATTGCTCTAACTTCGTCTTTTAGAATATTACGATACGAATATTCTAAAAGACGAGATAAGAGCAATATTACAAATATTCTAAAAGACGAAGTTAGAGCAATATTACGAATATTCTAAAAGACGAAGTTAGAGCAATATTACGAAATTTCGTAAAATACACATATAGATTGTAATTTAGCTAATATGGAATATAGCAGTGCTAAGAAGCGGCAACGGGCACTGACTGGAGCAGCCAGGAAGCCAGGAATCCAAAGGACAGGTAAGAACAACTTTAGGGAAGTGGGAAAGAAAAAAATATAACAATAAAAAAAAAAGGAATATTCGATTTCGCGAATATATAGAACGATATTCTAAATATTCGCGAAATCTCAAAATTGCGATATTCGCGAAAAAAATTCGCAATTCGAATATTCGCGCTCAACACTAATGCAGGGCATGCTAATATCAGTGACCTATGGAGCTTTGTGTGTCATGTCCATGACTAGATTATTCCCACAGCCCTTCTTCTGATAAACTTAGTCATGATCAACCCTCTTTTGACTCAAGCACTTGACATAACATTCTATATTTTCCTCTCCTTTTTGTTCACTTGTCACAGTTGGTAGATCAGGATATACTGATGCAGCATGCTTGAACTCTCCATTACAGGAACTGCAGAACAGGAGCTGCATTTGTCAAAACAAATAATAATGAATTACCTTCCCCCTCATTTCTTGTATCAAATAGGGAGCACAGTGACAGTTGTTAAGTGTAGAGATTAGTGATGAGGAAGTATTTAAAAATTTGATTCGGCTGCTTCACCGAATAAAAAATAATAATAATAGTTTTGTGACAAATGACTCGATATAGAGCACATTTCTTTGTAAGTAGTGGGTTAAATAACAAGGAGGGGCAATTGCGCCGCCCCCTGTCATTGTACTCACCAGATGCCACGTTCACACATGAATACAGAGTGTACAATTTAAATAAAAAAAACAAAGAAATAATACCTGATCCATTTGCTCGCAATAGGCCAGCCACTGTCATTTTGTTTTAAGTTCCAGAAAATTTTGATTGCGCTGCCTTATAAGTGTAGAGTTCCAATCTCAGACCCGCCACCTTGTAGCCGAACAATCGGTAACCAGAGGCGGGTGCACTCACGTACAACAGCACCCTAGAGAGAAGTTATAGCACAAATAGTGAAGTTCCACCAGGTAGTTCCGCAACCAACAGGTTTTATTGTACTTACAAAATATCATAAAATGCAAGCCTAAAATCAAATTGCTTTCATCAGAGATCCACCCAACCCGGGTTTCGCCAGTCCAGCTTTGTCAGGGGCGATAGTGTGCACCTTCACAGGTGCAGTATTTATTGAGCCATGGTCTTTTCCAAAGACCGCCCATTAATTCAACCTTTTTTATTTTTTTGGGGATGTTCAGCAGAACTCAAGCAATAAAAATACTGAACATAATTCCTAAAGACCGCAAGGGCCAGCGGTATTAAAACAAAATAGAAAAATACATCAACTCAACAGAGCATATAATTTACATACACTACTATCCCCCTATTCTCCATTCATGAAAAAAACACATAGCAGCGTTCCGATCACATGACCTCCCAGAGCCTATAACGGCTCACTATATTCAATTCATTCATAATACACAAGGCATTTAAGAACAGAGGCGACAAACCACCCCCCACCCACAACTTAACCCCTTATACCTTGACAATGCCTCAAAGAAATCCACCCACTACCCTTGCATAGTAATCTAAATGGGTCAATAGTGACAGCGACACAACCCCTAGCAATTTCTCTTTATTCCCCAAACACGGCTTCAGATCAAACTCGACATTGAGTCCCGCTGGTTTTAAGGTTCCTAATTTATATATCCAACCAACTTCCTTGTGGTTGATATTAGCAACAGGATCCCTCTTCTCCAATTCCTCTCCACCTTTTCTAAACCACTAAACTTCAAGCCCGCCGGATTTTTACCATGCGCTAGCTTGAAGTGTAGTGGAACACTATGATCCTCTTTGCCCTTCCTAATGTTCCCTATATGCTCTTGCAGTCGGGTCTTCAGTTATGCAGGAGCATATAGGGAACATTAGGAAGGGCAAAGAGGATCATAGAGTTCCACTACACTTCAAGCTAGCGCATTGTAAAGATCTGGCGGGCTTGAAGTTTAGTGGTTTAGAAAAGGTGGAGAGGAATTGGAGGGGAGGGGATCCTGTTGCTAATATCAACCAAAAGGAAGTTGGTTGGATATATAAATTAGGAACCTTAAAACCAGCGGGACTCAATGTTGAGTTCGATCTGAAGCGTGTTTGGTGGAATAAAGAAAAAATTGCTAGGGGTGGGTGGATTTCTTTGAGGCATTGTCAAGGTATAAGGGGTTAAGTTGTGGGTGGGGGGGTGGTTTGTCGCCGCTGTTCTTGGATGCCTTGTGTATTATGAATGAATTGAATATAGTGAGCCTTTATAGGCTCTGGGAGGTCATGTGATTGGAAGAGACCATGGCTCAATAAAAACTGCACCTGCGAAGGTGCACACTATCTCCCCTGACAAAGCTGGACTGGCGAAACCCGGGTTGGGTGGATCTCTGATGAAAGCAATTTGATTTTAGGCTTGCATTTTATGATATTTTGTAAGTACAGTACAATAAAACCTGTTGGTTGCGGAACTACCTGGTGGAACTTCACTATTTGTGCTATAACTTCCCACTAGGGTGCTGTTGTACATGAATGCACCAGACTCTGGTTACCAATTGTTTGGCTACAAAGTGGATTAACCTGAACATTGGAAAGAAGGGTCTGAGATTGGAACTCTACACTCATAAGGCAGCGCGATCAATTTTTACAGGGTTAGAGGCAAACAAACTGATCCTCCCACAGGCTGAGAAAAGCAGTTTCAACCTCTAGCATGAAGAATTATAGCCTCCAAGCAAATGAGTGCTGATTGCTTTGGGTTCAAGCAGCAGGAATACCTGATTAGCTTATTTTCTGGGGATCCTTCTTTCAAAATGTAGACTTGTGAAGAGAAGGTTAAAGCCCAGGATGTTCAGGGGGCTCACAGATTGGCAAATTTATCATGCAAGTTGGATTCCCAGCTGGATATTTCCTCCAAGTGGAAGTTTTGTTTTACTTTTTCAATCCACATGTTTGGTGGTTCCTTGCTGAGCCAGTAGAGGGATGATGGATAATTTCATAGTCATACTCAGCAGGGTAGATAAGATTTACTTGGAAAGATTACAGTCTAAATAAGGAAGGTTCAGTAGGACTAGCTTGGGAGTTAGAGAAGAAGAAATGTCATAGATGTGTGTTTTCTTAGCTTTCCAAAAATACGAGATTATGGGGCAATCCCATCAGATGTGACATAGGCAGCATGGACAATGTCAGTATATCCATCACACACTTGGGTGCCTGGATATACAGTAATTTAGCTACAATATCAGGTGGGTGATACCGGATTGGTAATCAGTTTGCACAATTTTCTCCAGGTTCCCACCAATGTTCAAAATAAGTCCCTGTTCTTCTGGTTTTGGCTTCTTACTTCCTACCTTTGCCCATCTTTGTTTTTCATATCCATGTTTTTTATTTGAAGGCAGTGATAAGCAAATTGATTCTTCAGAATCAAAATTGTACCCAAAGAATTTCTTAAAATCTGAATGAGTTAGAGGCTTTTCAAGACATTGTAATTTTGATTTGTGTAGAATTGATTCATTCAAAAAGTCTATTCGGATGAATCAGACTCTAAATGAATTTTAAGAAATGTGCTCATCTCTGAATGGGTTAACAGTTTCTTTGTTTATATGCTTTTACCTTTATGCTCTATTTTAGTTTATGTAGGCCACAATAAAATTTAGAAATTTTCATAGGGAAAATATGGTATATCTTACTGCTCACATTCTGTCACAGTGTGGGACTGCTCAAGCCGATAGAAAAACAGTGGGGGTTTAATTAAATAAGTCTATGAATTTCACTGAAACTTATCTTTGGAATGAGAGTACAATTATGCAATGAGAGATGTTAGTCTTACATTTTATTTCTCCATACAATGTCTGTATTTTCTGTGTGATAAAGCAATCATAAAACCCTGTAGGAAGACATTCCTGTGTGGTTCTTGGTCAATGAAACTAATTTTCAACTGCTGAAGTTATGACAATGTTTTTACAGATTATTATTTGGACATTGTTTCAGGGTAATCTTAGTCTAGTGAAGACAACACCAGTTTTCAAATAGAAATATAGCATTACATTAGCTGCTCTCCATATGGGCTGAGCTGGCCAGAACAGCTTCACAAGAAGATAGTAGATTCACAAGAGGATCATGATTGATATTATAAAAGTCCAGGTTCCACCGATGTTTGGCCCATTCACCAGGGTAATAGTAAATTATATCTCTGCTCGGTTTGTGTAGATTAAGTTTTACGCCTTTTATCAGATATTACATGTTACTGAACTGAACTGATGCTTTCATCAGGTATAAACAATTAAGGGACAGACATGGGATTTGAATACATGATTGGGCAGGAAAACATCAAGATACTGACAGGAAGAAGGTGAAAAGGAAAGCATTGAAGATACCATCAGTAAAGATTTAATGTCATAATAGTACACTAATACTAATTCTATAAAGGTCAGGATCTAACTAATGGTTTCATAACATTTGTTTGGTAGATTAGCAAGAAGTAGGGGGCAGATGAAAAAGAATATAAAGGTCCCTTTACACGAGTAGATAATAATTTATAAAATCAAGCAAAAGTGATCAATTATCAAATAGGATGAAAGCATAGAACCACAAGTGATAATTGTTTAATTTTTTTGTTCTTATGATCGCTGGTGTATACACTTATCATTCGTCATCCAGAATTCCACAAACAGATATCGTTTACACCACAGATGAATCCACAGTGGGTTTGGAATCATTACACCATCCATGTCATTGTAATAAGTTCAGCTGTAAATATGTTCACAAAGCACAAAAGGGTGTGGATTCAAAATTTGTTCACCCCTTCAAGTGTTCTCTTATTGGTCAAATTGAAGTGGGAGGAAAGACTTTGAAAACTGTTTTTTAATTTTCCCGCTTCTGAGCTCCGAGCGAATGTTCACTAGCCAAACATCAAACACCACAATCCTCCATTACATAATCCAATATTTCTTTGGCAAGGGGACATTTTGCCCACAAGCTCATCTTGCAACTGTGTAGTCTCAACTGAAGACAAAATGGATATTGTATACAGGAGGAAAGGTGGCCTTTGAAGGTAGAGAATTTGGAACAAAGGGTTTTTGCACCAATTGTTAACATACCCGTTTCGCAACTGTAAGGGTATAACACAATCCCATTTTTGTTCTCAACACTACCCACACAGTTAATTAACTTTTAGTATAGATGTAACTGTTTGCCTGACATGCAATCTATTACACAATCACACTTACAAATTTTTACACATCTAAAAGGTTGTTTGAATCGAATAACGACTCTTTAGTTGCTCGATCAAATCAATCTTCTACTCATGTAGAGTAGCTTTAAGAGTAGTATCAGACTACACAGACTTTGTTTTCAGTCTATAACCAGGGAGGCACACAGATCTGCTTTGGAGCTGGAAATATATTTTAAAAGAATATTCCAGCAAGAATAATGTTGTCACAGGTGCTGCATATACTTTAAACAATAATATAACTTATACTCAGCCAGTGATGCCAAGGGCTCAAAGTTCCTCATTGGTCTTCACTTCCTGCACCTGTTCTCAACACAATAGGAGAATGGCTATGAATGCAGATGCGCCAACAAATTGCCGAGCCAAGTCATTGGTACAGTCAGTGATTGCTGAACTGCATTCACAGTCATATCCTGATGTGTCTGGAATGGGAGCAGGAAGTGGAGTGCAATGGTTACCCAGCATCCTTGGAACAGCAGTGGAGGGGGATTGGTCAGGTGAGTATCAGTTCTGTTATTTTTTTACAACATGTCAAGAACTGGGTTAAAGTATTTGTAAAGATGGTTAAATATATATAAGTGTGCATTTTTACTTTTTAGAGTACAAAATTATATGAAAACAGCTTTTTTGAAATATAAATGTGTAATAGTTGTGGGATTAAATGGGTTATTCCATTATTAATGGAAAAAAATTAAAACCAGACATCATATAGTACATGACAGTCTCTTAATGTCTTTAAAGCGCTGTGGAATATGTCAGTGCTATATAATAAAAATAAAAATAAATAAATCTAAAAACTGAAAGCTAGAACCAGCCCTGTACTTGACATGGATCCGGAGATTTCACCATTCAATTATCCAACTGCTCAGCATCGTTTACTTCAAGCTTGCAGCTCAGGGAGTGTGTCCTTTTTGCTGCCAGTCTCTGCCTACCACAGCTCAGGATGTGAGTCCTTTCTCTCTGTACCTATCACAGATGCCAACAGTATATATGGCTGATGGCAGTTGAAGGATGGAACTGAGCATATCCAACCACCTCAGCTAGGTAGACAGCGATATACGGAAAAGAACAAACAGCAAGTGGCACCATACATTTTTAATAACTCAGGGATGATACTAATTTTTTTTATTATATTACATTACAAAAATATTTAAACCCAGGTGCTGCTTTCAAAAATTTAAAATGTTTTAAAATTGCATTTTAATACATTAAAATGTATCAATGAGTCTTATGTTTAGGTTGGCCTAAGACATTATATTTGGATTAGCCGTCTCATGACCAATCAGTTGCTGAACAAGCTGACCATTACCATGGGAAGCTGAACTAGAATATCAAGGACATAGCTTTAAAAAAAAGTGGTGGATTATTGATCGTAATTGGGCAAAGACTTCCTATTTTTAGAAATTAGTGACATTTTGTACATTTACTACAAAATACAAAATATAGATCCATCTCTAACTTTTAATGGAGTCTAAAATAGAGATCCATACTAAAACTCTATATTTTAGATGGATGAATCAATAGGGCAAATGTTCTGTTATGATTGCCTATTCACAGAGGTGAACACAACATTTTTTATCATAACAAAAATATAATTTGTCTATATGGAAAATTGAGAGGGAAAAAAAAAGAAAAATACTCAATTGTTAATTGAAAATATGGTGATTAAAAAGTAGAAACAAATGTATCAAAATTACATCACTTTCACTTATGAAAATGTACAGCTTTTCCTTATATTATCTTTGCTGGGGTCACCTGTTTTGTTTTACTTCTTAAAGTCTACATTAATTTTATCTTTTGTTGGGTAATATTGCTTGAAGAACAAATTGTGCTCACAGACATCAACAATGAAATTTCTGTCTTGTAAAATACTTTGACTTTTCTGCTATGTTTAAACTGCTTTGACTTAAAAGGGCACTTTTATTACTATCCTTGTCTTTGACTCCATTCATGCATGCTCTTCACTGTCTAAGCCAATCAAACTCAAATTTTAAACTGAGAATAATTACAGTGCCTTGAAAAAGTATTCATGCCCCTTGAACTTTTCCACATTTTTTCATGTTACACCCACAAGATTAAATGTATTTTATTGGGATTTTATGTTATAGATCAACACAAAGTAGCAAGTATGTCGGTGTAAAGTGAAAAGAAAATGATACATGGTTTTCAAAAATTTTTATAAATAAAAATCTGAAAAGTGTAACATGTATTTGTATTCTGCTGCTGAACTCTGATACCCCTATATAAAATCCAGTGTGACAAATTGCCTACAGAAGTCACCAAATTAGTAAATATAGTCCACCTGTGTGTAATCTATTCTCAGTATAACTACAGCTTTTCTGTGAAGGCCTCAGAGGTTTTTTTTAGAAAACCAAGGAACACACTAGATCGGTCAGGGATAGAGTTGTGGAGAGGAGTTAAGCAGAGTTAGGTCATAAAAAAAGTATTCCAAGCTTTGAGCATCTCATGTAGCCCTGTTCAATCCATCATTCGAAAGTTGAAGTATGGCACATCTGAAAATCTACCAAGACATGGCTGCCCACCTAAACTCACAGCCCAAGCAAGGAGAACACTAATTAGAGAACCAGCCAAGAGGCCTATGGTCACTCTGGAATAGCTGCAGAGATGCTACCTGGTTAGACCCAGTTCACGTAATAGTTATTTGGTTAGTTATTTCCAACAGTTATTATGAGCAAAACCAGTAGTGAAGTCTACGCACAGATCAGGTATAATGAAAAGATCTGCACCTGTTCTGGGTTTTTGACCCGCACCTGGTTCAGCTCACAATAACTGATGGAAATAACTGGTCAAATAACTAAAGTGTGAACTAGGCCTTAGTTATTGACACATTGTGTTTATGGGAATAGTTAACAAAAATTCTATAAATGGCTGTGTTCTTTTGACAAACGGTCACTGTTTTCTACGTAAAGATCAACTCAGGTCATGGCTTGGTGTGAACATAAAATAACTGGACCCATTAATGAACATATTCTAATATAGCTGAAGGTTCATAGTCCCAAACCTGTAAGTATAGATTTTGTGTATGCCTTTACTACCTAGGAAGTTAAAAGATGTAATGATTAGTGTCTCATCATGAAAAATCCCAATCTAAGGGTATATAGCTGGCCACACCAATATGTAAAAAGAATTGCTCCATTCATATGTTATGCTACTTTCGCTAGTAGCACAGACCTCCGTCGGGTGAACAGCCTGTCGGATCCGTCCTGCCGCTAGTGACCGTCTGCCCCCGGACTGCCGCTCCATCCCCATTGACTATAATGGTGGTGGTGCAGAGTTCCAGCAGAGGCATGGCAGCGCACGGCGAGAGGCTTCCGGAATAAATGTCGGACATGTCGTAGTTTTATTCCGGCAGCCTCTCGCTGTGCGCTGCCGTGCTTCCGCCGGAACTCCACACCTGCCCAAATTATAGTCAATGGGGATGGAGCGGCAGTCCGGGGGCACATGGTCACTAGCGACAGGATGGATCCGACAGGCTGTTCACCCGACGGAACAGCCTGCCGGAGGTCTGTGCCGCTAGTGTGCCGCTAGTGTGAAAGTAGCCTTATTTTTTGATTATTATTGGTAAAATGTTAATTAATATGTAGGGGTCACCATCATTTAACACAACTGAGATGCTGCCATAATTAAGGTATAGTCTGTAGTAGACAGGCTGAATGGAATTCTTGGTTTGGCTTGGAATTATGTAGATTTCATAGTACACATTAGAACTTCTTATATAATTAGAGTTGGTAGGATATCCTAAAAGGAAGTCTGTCAGCAGTTTTGACCATGCTAAGCTTCTGACAGTGCTAAGTAGGGGTTGGGGAAAACGTTAAGCTTTCATTATCAGGAGTAGTGTGAATATGTATTTTAATTCTACCAGGTTCTGCTGCTGCAAATGCACTGGAGGCAAAGCTTCTCTGTGAAGTGTTCTCTGCATCAAGCTTCTTCACAGCCCCTCCCCTCTGCTCTCAGCCATAGCTATAGCAGTCTTTTGGTTGGATTCTACAGCTTTCACTCAGATCAGAGAAGAGAGGCTGTAGCTCAGTGCAATACAGCGAGCAGAAATGCTTCACTTCACCAGCAGTGCACTTGCAATAAAACTTCATGTTCACATTACTCCTGAAAAAATCTGTATATAAGGTATGTTGTAATGCTCGTAAGTAGTGTTGAGCGAACTTCAGGTCACAGTTCGGGTTCGGGACCCGAACTTGACCCCGAACCCGGATCTCATTAAAGACAATGGGGACCCGAACTTCACTTTATTAATTTCCGTTATAACATGGTTATAATGAAAAATAATACTATTAGCTTTTTCAGATCTGAGTTTTCACTATTGTGAAAACTCAGATCAGATGGTATATTCTAACACAGAGGCGTTCCCATGGTGATGGGGACGCTTGAAGTTAAAATATACCATCGGATTGTAGAAAACTCTGATCCGATGGTATATGTTAAACCCGAGGCGTTCCCATGGTGATGGGGATGCACCTCTGACAGGGCGCTGGAATCCGCGACACCTGAGGGGTAAATTGCACGGACGGCAGCTCTTTGTCAGAAGTCGGGTGTCGGGAATGTTTCTACAATGTTTGCATTGGTGGGCAGTGCGCCCCCCGGTATTAAAATTATTGGGGGGCAGTGCACGCTCCCCCCATCATTGGTGGCAGCAGCAGTTCCGATCAGAGTCCCAGCAATGTAATGCTGGGGCTTCGATCGGTTACCATGGCACCCAGGACGCTACTGAAGTCCTGTCTGCCATGGTCAGTCAGCAGCATTATACTTACATGCGCTGTGGCCGCCCAGCGCTCCTTCTTCTTGTAACTTACAGGTCTTTGCTGCGCATTGCTTATGCTTGAGTTACAAGAAGAAGGAGCACCGGGCGGCCACAGCGCATGTAAGTATAATGCTGCTGACTAACAGATTATGGCAGACAGGACTTCAGTAGCGTCCTGGCTGCCATGGTAACCGATCCGAGCCCCAGAATTACACTGCTGGGACTCCGATCGGAACTGCCGCTGCCACCAATAATGGAGGGGGAGGGGGAGGGCGCACTGCCCACCAATGATTTTAATAATGGGGAAGGGGGAAAGGGCGTACTGCCCACCAATGATTTTAATACCAGGGAGAGGACGCACTGCCCACCAATGCAAACATTGTAGAAACATTCCGGGCACCCGACCTCTGACAGGGAGCTGCTGTCTTCACAATTTACCCCTCAGGTGCCACAGATGGCAGCGCCCTGTCAGAGGTGCGTCCCCATCACCATGGGAACACCTCAGGCTTACAATATACCATTGGATCTGAGTTTTCTTGCTGAAGTGGCAAAACCCCTTTTAAGCAAGAAGAGATCTTGCAATTTGTGATGTCCATTAGAAAGAAGCATTCTTTCTACAGTTCTTAAGTTTTAGCTTCACTACATCTGTGTATGGATCAGTAATTTCTACAAAACATTTTTCATTGACTCTCAGCTTTGTGAAGCTCAAACTGGGCAAATCCATGTCATGTCTTACTTGACAGAGGTAAACAATTTGCTAGTTAATAAGGAAAAATCCCCAGACGATAGCACATGTCTCTAAAGTCTTTAAAGAATTAGATTCACATTTCTTAAAAATTCTGTAAGAAATTTTTATGGTATATGCTATCTCTGACACGTTAGTGCTAATTGTGATATTTATGAGGAAAGATTGATTCACTGCCACCTGATGAATAACCCTAATTATGTCTACAATCTATAAGCAACCTAAGTTAATTTTATCCACCGGGGTTAATTTCTGACTATATGATGCTGTATGTAATACTTTGGAAAAATCTAAGTAAACCTTTGTTCCATTTTCACAACATCTTTCCCTGATTAATTAAAATGCATTTTGAAAAAACCTAGTTTATCACTATTATAATTAGTATCGGAGTCTTTGGTCTAAAGATATACAGTACAGACCAAAATTTTGGCCACACCTTCTCATTCAAAGAGTTTTTTCTTTATTTTCATGACTATGAAAATTATAGATTCACACTGAAGGCATCAAAACTATGAATTAACACATGTGGAATTATATACATAACAAAAAAGTGTGAAACAACTGAAAATATGTCATATTCTAGGTTCTTCAAAGTAGCCACATTTTGCTTTGATTACTGCTTTGCACACTCTTAGCATTCTCTTGATGAGCTTCAAGAGGTAGTCACCTGAAATGGTTTTCACTTCACAGGTGTGCCCTGTCAGGTTTAATAAGTGGGATTATTTGCCTTATAAATGTTGTTGGGACCATCAGTTGCGTTGTGGAGAAGTCAGGTGGATACACAGATGATAGTCCTACTGAATAGACTGTTAGAATTTGTATTATGGCAAGAAAAAAGCAGCTAAGTAAAGAAAAACGAGTGGCCATCATTACTTTAAGAAATGAAGGTCAGTCAGTCTGAAAAATTGGGAAAACTTTGAAAGTGTCCCCAAGTGCAGTCACAAAAACCATCAAGCGCTACAAAGAAACTAGCTCACATGCTGACCGCCCCAGAAAAGGAAGACCAAGAGTCACCTCTGCTGCAGAGGATAAGTTCATCCGAGTCACCAGCCTCCGAAATCGCAGGTTAACAGCAGCTCAGATTAGAGACCAGGTCAATGCCACACAGAGTTCTAGCAGCAGACACATCTCTAGAACAACTGTTAAGGAGACTGTGTGAATCAGGCTTTCATGGTAGAATATCTGCTAGGAAACCACTGCTAAGGACAGGCAACAAGGAGAAGAGACTTGTTTGGGCAAAATAACACAAGGAATGGACATTAGACTAGTGGAAATCTGTGCTTTGGTCTGATGAGTCCAAATTTTAGATCTTTGGTTCCAACCACCGTGTCAGAAAAGGTGAACGGATGCACTCTACATGCCTGTTTCCCACCGTGAAGCATGGAGGAGGAGGTGTGATGTGTGGGGGTGCTTTGCTGGTGACACTGTTGGGGATTCAAAATTGAAGGCATACTGAACCAGCATGGCTACCACAGCATCTTGCAGCGGCATGCTATTCCATCCGGTTTGCGTTTAGTTGGACCATTATTTATTTTTCAACAGGACAATGACCCCAAACACACCTCCAGGCTGTGTAAGGGCTATATGACCATGAAGGAGAGTGATGGGGTGCTGCGCCAGATGACCTGGCCTCCACAGTCACCGGACCTGAACCCAATCGAGATGGTTTGGGGTGAGCTGGACCGCAGAGTGAAGGCAAAAGGGCCAACAAGTGCTAAGCATCTCTGGGAACTCCTTCAAGACTGTTGGAAGACCATTTTAGGTGACTACCTCTTGAAGCTCATCAAGAGAATGCCAACAGTGTGCAAAGCAGTAATCAAAGCAAACGGTGGCTACTTTGAAGAACCTAGAATATGACATAGTTTCAGTTGTTTCACACTTTTTTGTTATGTATATAATTCCACAATTTTCATAGTCATGAAAATAAAGAAAACTCTTTGAATGAGAAGGTGTGTCCAAACATCTGTTCCTAGATATTTCATATTTTGCCTGGGTATGTGTAACATAGGAGAGATATGACTTCCTTACATTAGTAGTAAAAGTTTAAAAGATTGTAGCACTTCTGATTACATCATATCCAATTGTTTTTTTAAGATCTTCAAAATCTTCAAGCAGCATGTCTTAGAATGTGCCTGTAGTTTTTGCAGCTATGTAAATGTTTTTTTGTTATTTCAGATTTTCCAGATGTTGACCCCTAGTCTATGGCCTCTGAGAATGTGGTAGTAGAGTGGTTGCATGCTGACTGAGTAGTGAAAACTTATAGAATGACTTAACTAGAGATTAGCGAATCCATTTAAAACAAATCAAATTTGTGACCTGAACTTTGTAAAAATTCAAGTTGCTTCCAAATCCAAATTTTTGGTGAGACACAGAGAGAAAAAAATTTGAAATAAAAAATGAGAGACTAGAAAGGACAAAATATGAATCACAGGAGAGCTTAGATTTTCAAGCCAGGTGGAGCAATTTTGACTCGAGTAGAATCGAAACCGAATCAAATTTTGACTGATTCATTCATCTCCAGACCCATAGCTATATGAAAGAAGGAATCATAATTGTTTATACTGTATGTTTTAAATCTCTGCAGAAATTTTCATTTTAAAGCTTATTTAATGTATAAGCAGATTAGTTTTAATTTTGCTAAGTGCAGATGCAGTGATTGCTTGATGGACTGCTACTAGTATTGAGCGAATCGAAGTGTACAAAATGGACTTCGAACCGAACCTTCTATTTAAATACCTTGGTAGCGCCTCCTGAGATTCTTCAGGAGCGACGCACCCTGCTTGGCGATTAACGCCATTGTGTATTTGTTGTTTGGGGTACTCGAGTTAGCACATCTCTTTCACTCCTTACTTCCATACCTCCGCCCCTTTCTGCTGTCCGACCTACCCCTCTTTAATGGAGGGGAATGGACATTGGGCAACACTGACATACCTCCACTGTGAGTCCCGATCATGTGACTCTTTTCTGTGACGCGGGGAACTCGTGACCAGTGATGTCACGACCCGCGTGACCTGACCATGTGACCGTGGGGGCGGACTTACTGAAGCCCGCGCTGCTTTAAAAGAAAGCTAGCACGGGCAGTCGCTGCCATCACTGCCATACGCAGGAGGAGCGGACCATGAACTGGTGCACATCGAAAGATAAGTATTAGTTTTACCCATAATACTGTCTATTCCTGGCCGGCTCCAGCATACTTGGAAGCGCCGTGTTTTTGGGATGTTTGTTCATTGTGCACATCTGTGTATTCTTTTGTGTATATTGGTCCTCTGATGACCTGGCTGACTGCCAGTGAAACGTGTCGGGACTGTTTCAATTGTTCGTACGAGTTGTGTGTTCTCTGATGAGTGATACCTTTGTATTCTGACGAAGCTGGGCAGTCACTTTTATTGCTTGCAAGGGACACCAAGGGACATATAGGGAGGGTTTCATGTTGAGTTAGAACATAGGGATAAACTAGGGGAAGAGACCCAGCATCTGTCTCCCTCTTTATTTGTATCCCTATGTTTTGTAAACTCACTCTCTCAGCGAGTGTTTATATCTTACACTTACTTTCATCCTCTACCATCGTACATCATTTGGTGGTATATAACTACTGACATTTGTAGTTTTAAGTCAAACTATTGGGCCTATTATTTTAACCATTGACTATTAAAAGTTATATTTTAAGGTAACCCCATTTATCAGATATATTTCCAATACGTATGGGTAACCATATTATGATCACTGGTATGACTGGTTACACTCCAGTTAAGTTATAAATCTGTATAAAAAAGTCCACAACCCCAATGTAATATGACCCCTCTATTAACCCCTTTTACCTGTGGCCAGTTTTCACTCTCCTGCCCAGTAACACTTTTATTAATCCAAGCCAATACTGAGATTGTTTTCTCGTGACACATTGTACTTCATGACAGTCATAAATTTGAATCAATATATTTCACATTTATGGAAAAATACCAAATTCACCTAAAATTTGGAAAAATTGAAATTTTTCAAAATTTCTATTTCACTGCTTTTAAAGCAGAAATGGATACATCATAAACTATTTATTAGTTAACCTCCCCCACATGTCTACTATATGTTGGCTTCATTTTGTAAAGGTCATTTTATTTTTTTAGGATGCAAGAAGGCTTAGAATATTAGAAGCAATTCTTAAATTTGTTTAAAAATATTCCAAAATGCACTTTTTGAGGAGCAGTTCAGGCCTGAAGTCACTTTATGGGGCTTACATAGTAGAAACCCCCCCATAAATGACCCCATTGTAGAAACTACACCCCTTAAGTTATTTAAAACTGATTTTGCAAACCTTGTTAGCCCTTTAGGTCTTCCACAAGAATTAAAGGAAAATTGAGATGAAATTTCAAAATTTCACTTTTTTGTCAGATTTTCAATTTTTTTAAATTTTTTTCTTTAATACATCAAGGGTTAACAGCCAAACAAAACGTAATATCTATTACCCTGATTCTGCAGTTTACAGAAACACCCCATATGTGGCCGTAAACTACTGTAAGGGCACACAACGCAGCAGGAAAGGAGCACCGTATGGTTTTTGGAAGGCAGATTTTGTTGGATAGGTTTTTTGAAGCCCCCCTGATACACCTTTAGAGTAGAAACTCCCCAAAAATGAAAAGTGACCCCATTATGGAAACTATGGTATAAGATGACAGTTTTATTGGTACTATTTTCGGGTACATATGATTTTTAATTGCTCTATATTACGTTTATTGTGAGGCAAGGTAACTAAAAAATGGCTGTTCTAGTACAGTTTTCATATTTAGTTATTTACAATGTTCATCTTACAGGTTAGACCATGTGTTATTTTTATAGAGCAGGTTGTTACGGATTCAATGATATCAAATATGTCTACTTTGTTTTAGTTTTACATGATAAACATTCTTGAAAAAAAATTATGTTTTTGTGTCACCATTTTCTGAACGCTATATTCTTCATATTTTTCTGCCGATCATCTTGTGCAGAGGCTCTTTTTTTGCAGGAAGAGTACTGGTATTGGTATTGGTACAATTTTTGGTACATATGATTTTTTGATCATTCATTATTACACTTTATGTGGTAAGGTAACAATTTTTTTTTATTGTTTTGGCACAGTTTTTATTTATTTATTTTTACAGCTTTCCCCTGAGGGGTTAGATCACCTTATATCTTTATCTAGCAGGTCGTTACGGACGTGGCAATACCTAAAATGTATACTGTTTCTTATTTTTTTTAGTTTTACACAATAATAGCAGTTTTTAAACTAAAAAAAATGTTTTAGTGTCTCCATAGCCTGAGAGACGTAGCTTTTTTTTTTTTTTTGGCCGATTGTCTTAGGTAGGGTCTCATTTTTTGCAGGATGAGCTGACGGTTTTATTTGTACTATTTTGGGGGGCGTGCATCATTTTGATTGCTTCGTGTTGCACTTTTAGTACTGAGAGATGACCCCAAAAAAATTTTGCCACTGTTTTTATTTTTTACAGTGTTCAGTGGCCTATCCATGAATAAAAGAGACATCACACTGAAAAAAAGTATGTTGTGTGCATAAGTCCTAACCGATGACCTTACTTATATATTGTATAAATACATGCGTGGTCAATACAAATAACTGGGACATGATTTATGTCCAGGAACATTCATTATGTGTAGCGGAAAGGTGATGTAGACATCAATATATAAAATAATTATTTACAGTTAGAGTAGACCAACTATGGAATGCTCTACCACAACAAATAGCAATTGCAGGTACTATGTCAGCATTCAGAAAAAAGGCCTAGAATCTAGACTTATCTAGTAGCAAATGGCATTAATGGTTTACATTTAATCTAACAAATAATATCATCTAATTGATCAGAGAAAGATTGAACTTGACTGACTTATGTACTTTTTCAACCTGTTTTTGAACTACTGTCTGACAATTTTCCAATATATACTTACTGTATCAACTCTTCACCGTTTTCAAACTGCCCTGTTCTAATCAGTGATGTCATGTCAACCTGTCATTTAAAATTTTTATTTCTATAAAATTCACATTTTGCAAGAATTTAAATTGCAACCTTTTTTTAAATAAGATACAAGTTTATATTAAAAAGACCTAAAAGTTGTGCTCAGTAAAAAAATAAAAATAAAAACTGAACACCAGGTGAAATAATTGAATCAACTTTTTTTTCTCTTGATGTTTTTGTTAAAATTTTGCTTTGAAGGGTAATGTTGCTGTGTGTTTAGACATTCAGCTCCTTTGTTTTGACAACTGAAATGTGTGTTCCCTATAGGCTTTGTGAAGCCAAGTACTCCCTAGATAAATTATAGAAAAATAGCCCAAAGGCTACGATCATATTCTGTGCTGGATTATTAAAAGCTCAGCATGAGGGGCATGAGCATCCACATTTAAACTCTTAGCGCCACAGTCAGTCTCTGCCTTTGGAATCAGTTTTTATTTTATATTTTTACATCCCATCTTCCAATAGCCATAACTTTCTATTTTTCCATTGAAGTATTTCTATGAAGGTTGTTTTGCAAAATAAGTTGTATTTTTGCTTCTTCTATTTTAGTGGACATATAATGTATTGGGGAACTTTTGTTCACCCAGCAGTATCTATTACATATTAACCCTTAAATTTATATAGTTTTAATGTTTTTAAAGTTTTAATATTTTTGTATTACTACTTTTGCACAATGAAAACTTATTCTGCCACATTCTGGGAGCTATTGAGGGCTCTATGGTACCATTTTAGGAGTATATGTCTTTTTGATTGCATTTTCTTTTATTTTTTTTATAGATTTTACAGGCAGCTACCATAGAGATAAATAACATAATATTATAGAGAGGACCATTATGAGCATGACATACATAAATAGCACTATGTGTGTACATGTGAAACTCGAAAAATTAGAATATCATGCAAAGTTCATTTATTTCATTATTTGTTATAATTTAAATGATTATGGCTTATAGCTTATGAAACCCCAAAGTCACAATTTTGAGGTACCCTTTGCTGAGGGGATATGGATTAATTAGCTGAATAGAGTGTGATACTTTGAGCCTAGAATATTTAACCTTTTCACAAAATTCTAATTTTAAGCTGCATTAATGCATTTCCTTTTAATTTGCATTACTGAAATAAATGGACTTTTGCACGATATTCAAATTTTTTGAGATTCACCTGTATATATATTTTTTTATTTACTTTTTTTTCATTCTATCATGTTTCTCCCATAATAAAATACTTGAATTACCTGATTTTATGTATATTTCTAAAACCTTTTTTGAACTTTTTTTTAGAGGACTTGAGCATCTAATTTCCTAATTGCTGGTGTGATGCACTGCATTACTTCTTTGTCTGTAAGTGTACAAATTGCTGAACTTTACAATTTGTAGGTTCAGTACTATGAGTGCTGTAGAACCTGCTTTCTAGGCTCCATTAATTTATATGCTATAATACAGGGAAACTGCAGTGCCGTTACTTAAATAGACCAAAGCAATGACACCTTACTTTATCTCACTTCAGAAATAATAATGGGGCCAGAATAATGGACTTAAATGATGTCATCTGCTGTAATTACAAAAAAAACTTAATAAAAAACGTTAAATCTATTCCTTTTGAGAGTGTTCCTGCTCTTGCTTTCCCACATGGAAAGTCATCTGAAAGTGCAGTGTTTATAGGTCAATTTTATTTTATGTCATTTGCAGATAATTAAAAAGCCTCAGGACGGAATCATATAGTGCAGGCTATTGTGTGTGAAAAATTATGTCATTAGCAAATTGCATTTGATGAACACAATTTTTTTTTCCAGAAAACTGATTTTTTGCCTCTAGCATTTTCTATGAAATAATTTTATCTAATATTAATAAATAATTCTAATTTTGATATTTTAGATTTTAAGTTGGTTACAAGACTCCTTTTTTAAATGGTAAGTCATGCAACGCTTTTACCATGTAATAGACTTTTTCAATGTACCGCCAAGTTAACACTTGCTACATCTGTAGCAGAGCTGAATTTATTATTTGATGCATCTCATAGTACTAGATTACTTATTTGTTTTCTAGATGATAGTGGATGAACCCACATGGGTTTAGTAACTTAGTGCAAGAGCACACTGTGCGGTTGTGACAGGGTTCTTGAGATAGAGCATCAAGTTCTGATTGGTCCCATTAACTTTGTTATTAGATGGTGAAAACCTTCAGATGCAGGATTTCCCTCTTGAGAAAATACATTGTAAGCAGCAAAAGGGGTTGCTGACCTAAAGGTCATGAAATGTGGTAGGGGGAGAACAAATACCATACCTTAGGCCCGAGGTTGCAAAAATGTACTTCCAAACTACCAATTTTAGGCCAGTGCAAGGACCAATAGATTATAGCACATCAATTGGAGCTCATTTGCAGAGGGCCTCATTATAAAGGCTGATGCAAACTGAGTGTGGAAGAAATAATTTCTACCACAGTTGTTCCTTCCAATAATCACCAGTTCTGAATGAGGAAGCACATCCCTGATTACACAGGGACATGTCATGCTGATAATCGGGCATCAACTTTCATCATGATCAAAGATGTCTATCAGCTGGCAAAACAACTTTTGTTCATTTATAGGCTGATCAGCTGCTTAATTATACGGTCAAATTCTTCCCATCAGCATCAGACTGGCCCACCATAGTACCAGAGGATCCTGCGTTGGGTCCAATTTCTGATACCATAGTGGGCCCTAAAGGTCTAGGAAAAAAAAACTTTTGAAGCTGCCTTTGGAGCCGAACACTTGCCAATAGGTTCTATTTCTTTGAAATGTCAAAACCTATTAGACTGTATTTTTGATAAGGGGGTTGGGCCAGAGAATAATTTTCTCTGGTAGGTCCAAGGAACCCCAGTCCTTGGTTCCCATGAACACATTGTTTCTGATAATTGGCCAGAGAATTGTGAGGTGGTATATAGCTCTAAATCTGTGTGTGTCACTTATTTAGTGAGCATTCACAGTACACAAAAGAAAAAAATATTTGGCCTTTTCAGCCATTTTAACAAAGGTGTGTTTGCAAGGTAGGTTTTGGAAGCCAGCATCTCCAGGAAAAAATTTGTTTGTATGCCAACGACGTTCTTATATATCTAAGGAATGGATATTTGGCCTTGCCCTACGTGATGAAGATAATAAACGAATTTGGCGCCTTCTCGGGATATGAAGTGAACTGGCAGAAGTCAGCTCTACTCCCATTAACCACTTCAGCCCCGCTAGGTGAAACCCCCTTCATGACCAGGCCACTTTTTACACTTCGGCACTACACTCCTTTCACCGTTTATCGCTCGGTCATGCAACTTACCACCCAAATGAATTTTACCTCCTTTTCTTCTCACTAATGGAGCTTTCATTTGGTGGTATTTTATTGCTGCTGACATTTTTACTTTTTTTGCTATTAATCAAAATGTAACGATTTTTTTGCAAAAAAATGACATTTTTCACTTTCAGCTGTGAAATTTTGCAAAAAAACCGACATCCATATATAAATTTTTCGCTAAATTTATAGTTCTACATGTCTTTGATAAAAAAAAAATGTTTGGGCAAAAAAAAAATGGTTTGGGTAAAAGTTATAGCATTTACAAACTATGGTACAAAAATGTGAATTTCCGCTTTTTGAAACGGCTCTGATTTTCTGAGCACCTGTCATGTTTCCTGAGGTTCTACAATGCCCAAACAGTAGAAAAACCCCACAAATGACCCCATTTCGGAAAGTAGACACCCTAAGGTATTCGCTGATGGGCATAGTGAGTTCATAGAACTTTTTATTTTTTGTCACAAGTTAGCGGAAAATGATGATGATTTTTTATTATTTTTTTTTTCTTACAAAGTCTCATATTCCACTAACTTGCGACAAAAAATAAAAAATTCTAGGAACTCGCCATGCCCCTCACGGAATACCTTGGGGTGTCTTCTTTCCAAAATGGGGTCACTTGTGGCGTAGTTATACTGCCCTGGCAATTTAGGGGCCCATATGTGTGAGAAGTACTTTGCAATCAAAATCTGTAAAAAATGACCGGTGAAATCCGAAAGGTGCACTTTGGAATATGTGCCCCTTTGCCCACCTTGGCATCAAAAAAGTGTCACACATCTGGTATCGCCGTACTCAGGAGAAGTTGGGGAATGTGTTTTGGGGTGTCATTTTACATATACCCATGCTGGGTGAGAGAAATATCTTGGCAAAAGACAACTTTTCCCATTTTTTTATACAAAGTTGGCATTTGACCAAGATATTTTTCTCACCCAGCATGGGTATATGTAAAATGACACCCCAAAACACATTGCCCAACTTCTCCTGAGTACGGCGATACCAGATGTGTCACACTTTTTTGCTGCCAAGGTGGGCAAAGGGGCACATATTCCAAAGTGCACCTTTCGGATTTTGCAGGGCATTTTTTACACATTTTGATTGCAAAGTTCTTCTCACACATTTGGGCCCCTAAATTGCCAGGGCAGTATAACTACGCCACAAGTGACCCCATTTTGGAAATAAGACACCCCAAGGTATTCCGTGAGGGGCATGGCGAGTTCCTCAAATTTTTTATTTTTTGTCGCAAGTTAGTGGAATATGAGACTTTGTAAGGAAAAAAGAAAAAAAAAGAAAAATCATCATTTTCCGCTAAATTGTGACAAAAAATAAAAAATTCTAGGAACTCGCCGTGCCCCCCACGGAATACCTTGGGGTGTCTTCTTTCCAAAATGGGGTCACTTGTGGCGTAGTTATACTGCCCTGGCAATTTAGGGGCCCAAATGTGTAAGAAGTACCTTGCAATCAAAATGTGTAAAAAATGGCCTGCGAAATCCGAAAGGTGCCCCTTTGCCCACCTTGGCTGCAAAAAAGTGTGACACATCTGGTATCGCCGTACTCAGGAGAAGTTGGGCAATGTGTTTTGGGGGGTCATTTTACATATACCCATGCTGGGTGAGAGAAATATCTTGGCAAAAGACAACTTTTCCCATTTTTTTATACAAAGTTGGCATTTGACCAAGATATTTTTCTCACCCAGCATGGGTATATGTAAAATGACACCCCAAAACACATTCCCCAACTTCTCCTGAGTACGGCGATACCACATGTGTGACACTCTTTTGCAGCCTAGATGCGCAAAGGGGCCCAAATTCCTTTTAGGAGGGCATTTTTAGACATTTGGATCCCAGACTTCTTCTCACACTTTCGGGCCCCTAAAAATCCAGGGCAGTATAAATATCCCACATGTGACCCCACTTTGGAAAGAAGACACCCCAAGGTATTCAATGAGGGGCCTGGCGAGTTCCTAGATTTTTTTTTTTTTTGCATAAGTTAGCGGATATTGATTTTTTTTTGTTTTTTTTCTCACAAAGTCTCACTTTCCGCTAACTTAGGACAAAAATTTCAATCTTTCATGGACTCAATATGCCCCTCACGGAATACCTTGGGGTGTCTTCTTTCCGAAATGGGGTCACATGTGGGGTATTTATACTGCCCTGGCTTTTTAGGGGCCCTAAAGCGTGAGAAAAAGTCTGGAATATAAATGTCTAAAAATGTTTACGCATTTGGATTCCGTGAGGGGTATGGTGCGTCCATGTGAGATTTTATTTTTTGACACAAGTTAGTGGAATATGAGACTTTGTAAGAAAAAACAAAAACAAAAACAAACAAAAAATTTCCGCTAACTTGTGCCAAAAAAAATGGCTGAATGGAGCCTTACCAGGGGGGGAGTGATCAATGACAGGGGGGTGATCAATGACAGGGGGGTGATCAATGACAGGGGGGTGATCACCCATATAGACTCCCTGATCACCCCCCTGTCATTGATCACCCCCCCTGTAAGGCTCCATTCAGACATCCGCATGATTTTTTACGGATCCATGGATACATGGATCGGATCCACAGAACGCATGCGGACGTCTGAATGGAGCCTTACAGGGGGGTTATCAATGACAGGGGGTGATCAGGGTAATCAGGGTGATCACCCCCCTGTCACTGATCACCCCCCCTGTAAGGCTCCATTCAGACATCCGCATGATTTTTTACGGATCCATGGATACATGGATCGGATCCACAAAACGCATGCGGACGTCTGAATGGAGCCTTACAGGGGGGTTATCAATGACAGGGGGTGATCAGGGTGATCACCCCCCTGTCACTGATCACCCCCCCTGTAAGGCTCCATTCAGACGTCCGCATGATTTTTACGGATCCATGGATCGGATCCGTAAAAATCATGCGGACGTCTGAATTGAGCCTTACAGGGGGGGTGATCAGTGACAGGGGGGTGATCAATGACAGGGGGTGATCAGGGAGTGTATATGGGTGATCACCCGCCTGTCATTGATCACCCCCCTGTAAGGCTCAATTCAGACGTCCGCATGATTTTTACGGATCCATGGATACATGGATCGGATCCGTAAAAATCATGCGGACGTCTCAACGGAGCCTGACAGGGGGGTGATCAATGACAGGGGGTGATCAGGGAGTGTATATGGGTGATCACCCGCCTGTCATTGATCACCCCCCTGTAAGGCTCCATTCAGACGTCCGCATGATTTTTACGGATCCATGGATATATGGATCGGATCCGTAAAAATCATGCGGACGTCTCAACGGAGCCTGACAGGAGGGTGATCAATGACAGGGCGGTGATCAATGACAGGGGGGTGATCAGGGAGTTTATATGGGGTGATCAGGTGTTTATAAGGGGTTAATAAGTGACGGGGGGGGGGGGTGTAGTGTAGTGTAGTGTAGTGTGGTGTTTGGTGGGACTGTACTGACCTACCTGAGTCCTCTGGTGGTCGATCCTAACAAAAGGGACCACCAGAGGACCAGGTAGGAGGTATATTAGACGCTGTTATGAAAACAGCGTCTAATATACCTGTTAGGGGTTAAAAAATTCGGATCTCCAGCCTGCCAGCGAGCGATCGCCGCTGGCAGGCTGGAGATCCACTCGCTTACCTTCCGTTCCTGTGAGCGCGCGCGCCTGTGCGCGCGCGTTCACAGGAAATCTCGGCTCTCGCGGGAGGACGCGTATATGCGTCCACCCAGAAGAGCAGGACCGCCGGCAGGACGCAATCCTGCGTACGGCGGTCCTGAGGAGGTTAAATAAAACTCCCCCAGTTACTGTTGGGGAGGTTAGATGCCTATGGTTAACAGATTCATTGGAATATCTGGGGGTTTGGATTAGCCCCACGGTGGAGTATACCAAATTGAATATTATCCCATTGATAGGAAAAATAAAATATATGTGTGGCAAAAGCTGACGTTGAAGCAGGCCGATAGAATTGCTTTAATCAAAATGGTTCTCTTCCCACAGATATTATATAAACGAATTCCCTGTCCGATATGGATCGAAGATGCATACTTTAAATCTCTAGAGAGACTGTTTAATTAACTAATCTGGGGCAGGAAAAGAGTACATATTAAACAGTCTGTCCCTCCCTTGCCTATGGGGCTATTTTTTAGCCTCTCAATTACAGTGGTACATCTCTGCACCTTCTCATACATTCTCCAAACTTACTGGAAACTATAGAGGACCCCAGCATGACATATTTAGTATATTAGAAACAGAATACATGGGAGAGGGGGGGGGGGGGAATGCATTATATCGAACTCTATTCAACGTAGATGGAACTCACTTAAAGCTAATTTAGGAATCACGCATACATTTAAATTTACCCCTATATGGTATAATGTGCACTTTAATGAATTTAATAAGATAGGAGATATTATATTTTTGGAAAGGAAGGGAATAACCAGGGTAGAACAACTGATATATAACAGCAATATTAGGACTTTAGTTGACATATTTGGGCACAAAGATATTAAAATATTAGAGAAGTATAAATACTTTCAGGTTAAGCACGCATATATGCGCACAAAAGATAAAGAGTTTTTCTTTGTTAAATCACATGAATTTATAGACTGGTGTTTCAACTTATACCAGAATAGCACGTCCCTCTCACTAATCTACAGTAAATGGAGAATGGAAATGGCCAAATTGAACAAATTTAAAAGCCAGGAGAAGTGGGGGCAAGATATTGGTAAAAATAAAAAACAACAAAATGGGAACTAATTTATAGGAAAAACTCAATTTCCAGGAATCACAGATTAATTCAGTTTAGGATTCTACATCGACTATATTACACACCTGCCTCTCTGGCCCGGTTCTATAGGGATGCGTCAGATAGATGCCACAGGTGTAAGGCCCAATGTGCAGATTTCCTTCATCTGGTGTGGTCGTGCCCTATGGTCCAAGTTTTCTGGAATAAGGTTTTTAGCCAGCTCTCCAGATGCTCATCATCTGATCCTCAAATAGATGTAACTACTGCAGTTTTGGGTGAATCTGTATTTGATGAGCAGGGGTGGGAAAACCTGCTCTGGATGAAGGCACTCATGCTGGCCAGGGTAATAATTGCTAGGAATTGGGGCGCAAGAAGCCCTTTGTTGGTATCGGAATGGTACCACCTGGTAGAGAAAGTGAGGAGATATGAGAAACTTGCTGCTTGTAACAAGGGTCAGAGGGCCAGATGGGATAGAACTTGGCTGACATGGTTGTAAGGTTTAGTTTTTGCGGTGGAGGTGCTCCCCAGATAACGACAAAGAGGGTGGGGGAAGGGGGGGGGGGAATTGGGAATAAATATGCTTCTGTTCGGTATTCATGATGGAAGAATGCATTTGGGTTATGTGTATAGTGGAAAGTATTTTTGTTATATCATGGTTGTTAAATTTGTTAATCTGTTAATGTTTTTGAATGAAAATAAAAACTGATTAATATAAAAAAACAAAAACAAAGATGTGTGGCTATAAGGAGCCATTAAACGCACACAAATTTATTTGAAAAACATATCTAATTTCTTACACAATATTGATATAAAGCATGCCAGCCATGAGGAGGCACAGAAAATTGCCTAACACGTCTAGCAAGCTGCACCAAAATTATCATACCATATGTGCCATATTTCTAAATTTAAGGTTTGGCCATTTTTGTCAAAAATGTCATAACTCTCCCACGTTTTGTCAAATTGCAAAATTTGGATTAAAATGGTACTGGGAGCAGGCCTTTTGGTTGATATTAATAGTGACTTCAAGTGAATGAAACTGAGCTGCAATACCAAAATTTAGGACAAAGAGGCACTGCTCATAGAAAAAAATGTCACATTTTGGCCATACATATTACACTTGTTTGAGGAGACTGTAGCTCTCCTGTGTGCACCTCGGCCTTCTCACAGCTTACCCTAGGCCAGTGACAAAACATTTACTGGTCACTTAGTCTAGGCGCTGCTTAGTCTCTTTGAAGTGAATGGGGTGGAGCTGCGATACCCATCAAAGCCACTATGCAATTTACGACACTGTGCTTGGTAAGCTGTGTGGAGACTGCGGTACTCAGGATAGACATTCATCAGTATAGAGGCTTATGCACATAAACGTATTTTGTTTCTGTGTCCATTCAGTGTTTTTATGCGGAGCCATTCACGGTAATGACTGTGTGCAGTCCGTTTTGTCAAAAAATTGAACATGTCTTATTATTGTCCGCGTAACGGACAAGGATGGGATTGTTCTACTAGGGGCCAGCTTTTCTGTTCTGCAAAATGTTGAATGGCCATTGACGAAATTTGTTATACACTTTAATATCCTAATGCTGCCATAGTTAGCATTAATTAGTGAATAACACTTAATGTCTTATAAATGTCTCTGTGTGTAAACCGCAAATGTTTACTTGTTTATTAAATCATATTAGTCATTGTCTATCCCAAAAATGATTTCTTACCTCGTGGATTTTTCTTTCCTTTTAATGCCAAACATTATTTTATCTAATAAAAATGTGATCATATATGAATTGTGCAAACCTCACAGTAAAATGAAATGTTAACAGGAAAACTTTACAATTAATGTGAAGGTACTAAATCAGGTCTACGTGTATTAAGGGATTCTAGGCTCTGATTTATGACTCCACATTAATAACTTGTAGTATAATAATTAGACCCAGAAGAAAGGATGTCAAACATCAAGAAGCATTTATTCCCTAAGTCATACTGAAAGTCTAAGTCATGGTGAAAATGATGGTACAATGGCATGTTTTAATTAGATGCCTGTGGCTGCAATTTTTGTCAAATTGACAATGGGAAGTGCACTCATATTGGAAAGATCATCTCAGCAACTGATGGTGAACCTTTCATATTCTGAAATTCTCTTTACAGAGAAGCTCTTACCACTACAGTTCTTCATAAAAGGGGTTTTCCTATCATATATAGTGACAGCATATTGTTAGGGTATGCCATCTCTTAAAGGGGTATTTCCATCTTGGATATTGATAACATATCACTAGTATATGCCATCAATGTCAGATGGGTAGGGGGTCCCACCTTTGGGACTTGTTTCCATATCCAAGCCATTTTTTTTTGCAAATCTGACATGTGTCACTTTATGTGGTGATAAATTTAAAACACTTTTACTTACCCAAGCCATTCTTAGATTGTTTTCTCGTCACATTGTGTACTTCATGACAATGGTAATCAAATTTACCATAGTCATGAAGTACACAATGTGACGAGAAAACAATCTTAGAATGGCTTGGATAAGTAAAAGTGTTTTAAATTTATCACCACATAAAGTGACACATGTCAGATTTGCAAAAAAAATGGCTTGGATATGGAAACAAGTCCCAAAGGTGGGATCCCCTACCCATTTGACATTGATGGCATATACTAGTGATATGTTATCAATATCCAAGATGGAAATACCCCTTTAAGAGATGGCATACCCTAACAATATTTCATTTTTATTAATAAAAAAATACCAAATTTACCTTGAATTATGAAAAATTCGCAATTTTCCAAATTTCAATTTCTCTGCTTTTATAACAGATAGTGATACCTCCTAAAATAGTTATTACTTAACATTTCCCATATGTCTACTTCATGTTTGGCTCATTTTGTAAATAAAGATAATGGTTTGATTGGCACTATTTTGGGGTGCATATGACTTTTTGATCGCTTGCTATTACACTTTTTGTGATGTAAGGTGACAAAAATTGCTTTTTTGACATTGTTTCTATTTTATCATTTTACGGTGCTCACCTGAGGGGTTAGGTCATGTGGTATTTTTAAGGATCAGGTAATTACGGACGCAGCGATACCTAATATGTCTACTTTTAAATTTATTTTTAATAAAAGCATTTTTTAAACAAATAAAAATCATGTTTTAGTGTCTCCATAGTCTGAGAGCCATAGTATTTTTATTTCTTGGGAGATTGTCTTAGGTAGGGGCTAATTTTTTGCGGGATGAGGTGACGGTTAGATTGGTACTATTTTGAGGGGCATACACCTTTTTGATCGCTTGGTGTTGCACTTTTAGTGATGTCAAGTAACAAAAAAAATTATTTTTAGCACAGTTATTATTTTATTTTTTTGACGGTTTTCACTTGAGGGGTTAGGTCATGTGATATTTTTATAGAGCCGATCGATACGGGTGCGCAATACCTAATATGTCTACTTTTCTTTTTTTTCTCTATTTTCTTGTAATTTTTTTAACTTTATTTTGGGAAAAGGAAACTTTTTTTTTTATTACTTGACACTTTGAATTTTTCACTTTATTTTTTGTCCCACTCTGGGACTTCAACTTTTGGGGGTCTTATGCCCTTTACAATGCATTTCAATACTTCTCTATTGTAATGCATTATCTGTAAGTGTAATAAGTGTATTACACACTGTAATACACTTACAGCTTCCTGCCTGTGAGATCCAGGGGGCTGGATCTCACAGGATGTCACGGAAGGCAGCCACAATGCTTAAGGAAGGCATCAGGCTGCCTTCCCTGCCATTGGGTTCCTGTCACAAGCAGCAAGGGGACCCGATGGCCACCCCGCACCTGGCATGATCCCTCACTGCCGCGATCAGCGCTGACGGCGGCAGTGCGAGGGTTAATACACCGGCATCAGTGTTTTCACCGATTCCGGCGCATATAGCAGGGTCCGGCTATCAGTAACTTCCAGACCCCTTCCGCTGATCGGGCGGGAGCAGCTCCTGTACCCGCCTGATCAGCATGGTGTACATTTATGTCACTGGACCTTGAGTCACGTCCAGGTATGACGTACATGTACTTCATGGGTCCTTATGGGGTTTATGATCAGTAGGGGGCCTAACCTCTGAAAACCCCATCAATGCTACCAATGAAGGAGCCAGAGCTATGAATCAGCGCTCCTGCCCCATCACTTCATTGGGACAATGCTGCAATTCTCTTCACAGTCTAGTGTCCAGGGGACCCACTGTGCAAGGAAAAAACAGAGAGATAGACACACCACCTCGGCACTGCGACCCCTTTATTCAATTTTTTTAACCATGCAGGTCTATGAAAAATTAACTTAAATAACGATAAATGTGTGCTAAACACACAAGATTCTTGATAATTACTTACAAATGAAAATAATTAAAATAGACAAATGTTTATCTAAAACAAGGCTCGCTATGAGCTTCCATTAACTTTATTGTCTGAAAACACGGTTAACGCTAAAGATCATTTGTCATCATTGTTTCTGTGTTATAAAGAATATTTCTCAATTACTGAATAATGACATGACATTTAATTTTTAATAACGGAAATTCATCATGTTTAATATTAATTAGTAATCAGTGACCACAGACATAACAATGTGCAAAAATATGTGCTGATGATTAAATGGGACAAGGCCTTGCTACAAATAAAGAATACCCAGGAGATGCCTAAATAAAAATAACATTACAATACCTAAACTGATATTCTTATGTATGACATGTCTGTTTTAGAAAGTATTGCCTCCGCTTTGTAAGAACAATTCTGTCTATTCTTATGACTCTATGTTCTGCCATTTCTTTATTATTCTTGCTAGAAGTTATGAATGAATTACTAGCAGTTTGCAGTAAAGATCCAGATGGGTGTTACCAACTGGGAGTGTGTCCCTGCACAGTCTGACACTAGTAACTCTGATTGGATTGACACACCCCTAACTGGTAACACCCATCTAGACCTTCATTGAAAACTGGTAGCAACTCATTCATAATTTCTAGCAAGAATAATAAAGGAAAGGCACAATATAGAGTCATAGATGCTCCAGAATTGTTATTACAAGGGTCATGCAAGTAGTTACTAAAACAGACATATCAAGAGAGGTGATGGGTCCTCTTTAATTATGGGTTTTGCTAGTTTAGCATCCTTAGGACAGTCGAGGTGTACAAGAACTTACTAAACTCAGGTTTGTATCGTAATTGGTCATGAGAGCTAGAGGAGGGAGGTGAAGCAAAGGCAGTTTGCATGACATCCTGTGACCAGATTTACGCAGCTGAGATTGTATGGATTCAATTGATAGCAGAGACATCAAATTCTTGTCACAGTATGCTCTGCTGCTGAATAAACCGAGCTTCACATAGAAAGATTACCTATTTGATACCTATATTTTATTATCTGGATATACACTTTCATTTCAACAATTTAGTTTTTTACCATAGTTTTTTGCAGTTTTTTGAGCCAAAGAAATGGGTTGGAAGGGAATAACTAATACTTCTTGCTGGGTCCACTTTTGGCTTTGCCACAAAAAGCCATATGAGAACCCAAACCTTAGAAAAGTTTAATTTAAATGATAAAATGGAGATAGCTACATTTTAATAACTGAGTAATGTCAACAAGTCTGAATTTTAACTTTAAAGGGTTGTAAGGCTAAGGACATCTTCAGGGTAATTTTTTATGATTGCATTTTACTCATTTTGGGCTAAAGTCATTTTATTAATTGGTCATTATTAAAAATTCTAAGCGGTTTTTGTGATACAGGGGTTAAATTTCAATCTATTTGCACTGAAAGTGTAACTTTCTGAGTCATATCAAGAGACACCTATTAATGAAGGGCCCAAAACGCATACAGGTGATTGCAGGTGCACACCCAGAACAATGTACATTGATAAAACAACAAATAGCACACTGCTTTCAAAAATTCATAAAATATGTATCTTTATAGTTAACATGTAGTTAAAAAGACATGTATATGGTATTAATATCCAAAACCACAAGGAGGTGAAAAAATATGGTTATATTACAAATATTATGAGATGTAATGGGGACACAAATAAATTCACACTGTGGTACATACACACTAACCAAAATATTGTACAATATACAGACCCAAAAAGAGCACTTCCACAGGACCCCCCCAACACGTGTTTTGTGTTAGCTTCCTCAGAGGAATAAAGGAATACTGGAAGATGGCAGGTATAGTATAGTCAGCCTAAACCAATAGGGAAGGTTTGCACATGTGACTGGCAATAAGGTTGTTGTGACCTCCCATATGGAATAAAAACACATTGATCCAAAAATAATGGTACCTCGGCACCTTCCTGGAGCACGCTATACGAGCAGCCTGACATCACATGCTGGACATACCGTGTGACTAGGGGCTCAAGTGAGCTGCAGACCAGGAGATTAGGGCCAGCCAAGTCAACAAAACAAAGAAATAGAGAAACACTCAGGCGGATGTGGACCAGGAGGGGAAAGCATTACCGCAAATCTAAAGTGAGCAAACGTAGTGTGACACATCGGCACCAATCATGTAATCTGGTGGGGGAGTGGCACGTTGACATCAACAGGAGAGGGAGGCCTGGGCATAGGGAAAAATCTGATGTGAAAGTAGACGCCATATTAAGAAGGGCAAACTGTATGTCTTTTTAACTACATGTTAACTATTATAATAATGTTAACTAAGATACATATTTTATCAATTTATGGAAGCAGTGTGCTATTTGTTGTAGTTTGTATTTGTAGTTTGTTTTTTGAGTCCTATCAGATGAAAGCTCATGTACAGCTCTTATCTCTGATCTCCTGACCTCATAAACATTCATTACAGCTAAATTGTTATAAAACTGATAAGAATATGGCTTAAATGAGTGTTTATGAGGTCAAGAGATCAGAGAGAAAAGAGCTAGAGTCTTGGTCTACAGGATTCAGAGAGTAAATAAAAAGTGATAATCTGCAAATAGACTGAAATTTTAACCCTGTATCACAAAAACTGCTGAAAATTATTAATAAAGACCAGCTGCAAAAATGATTTTTTTAGGCACAAATTAAATAGAATGCAATAATATTATAGTATAATATTATAGTATTATGAATAATTCTACACACCACTTTTTGTATTCCCTGCATTACTGTGCTTATGATGAAGTTTTATATTCCCTAGATTAAGGTATTTACAGATGATCATTATCGATTTTGGTAGCAAAATTACTTTCTAATGGAAAGATTTATTTTCCTTAGTAAATAGTCAGCAAATTAAAGGTATTTTATATTTTTTTAACCCCACACAACCCATTTAAACAAACAGATAAAGGACATACAGTACACAAGGTTAAAGGGAATCTGTCACCATGATCTTGAACTATTATCTGCAGTACAACTTGAATAGTACTGCAGATATGGAGTCCATGTCACAATTTTTTCTTATTTTCTTACTTTCTCCTGTTTCCCTAGTGTCATCACTCAAAGCTGCCTTGAAATACACAGTGTGGACTGTTGTGCCAACCTAAAATAATGAAGAGGACTCTCACATGCACGCACATCAGTCCTGACAATGTATTTAAATGCAGCTTTGAACTCAGACAGCATGTGAACAGGTAGAAGCATGAATATAAATAATTGGTATCTGGACTCCATATCTACTGTACTACTCATCTACTACTGCAGATAATAGTGCACGATCACGGTGACAGATTCCCTTTAACATGTTTCACTATAACAACTATAGGTAATTTATCTGCTAAGTAGAGAATTTCTTTACTTTTTGATGAGATTTAGTAGCTTCTTGATGAAATATTGCAGGACTTTTAAATCAACACGCACATGCCTGTGTTAATGAATTGCAAAATGAATTCCTTCAGGTGCTAAAGTAAACTTTACAAAAATATCAATTAGCTTGTTCTACTAAATGTTACAAATTCAGAAACACCTGTCATCACAAAAAAAATCCAGAAATAACCAAGTAAAATGTCCTAAGGACGTAATTGTCTGTTAAATTTGATTGCTCCGTTTATGAAAATCACCACTTGAAGCGTTTCTAAACCAACCAATCTCAAAGATAACTCCAACCTACACCTTAAATAATATCTTTAAGGGTACAGGTACAGTGATCCAGAGAGGAGGATCAGAGTAGTGCTAGTGATTTTGATTATGGTAATAGTACTCATGGTGGCAGTTCTCACCCTGTCTCCTTAGGGTCATGCAGTAAATGGAGGGCACACCATTTCTTGTTCTTGGTATACACTGGTAGTGGTGGCTCCTTCCTGATGTTAGATGGGGTTCCCTTGTTGTTAGGTAGATGAGTGCAAGGCAGGACTCCATGGGAGTTCAGGCAATGCAATGGTAGCATCAGTGCAGATGTTGGGTGCAAAGCAATGAGACGGCAAGTGTAATATAACAAGTCCAATAAGTTTTATTGAGGTATTCTTGGCAAATAACACTTGTGAATTTAAGTCTCTCCAAAAACAAGCAAATAATCTTTCTGAAAAAGTTCTGATAAGGTTTTAACTAACATTGCATGTGAGATTAGAAGAAATAAAGGAGAGGGTATTTTAATTACTGATCCTATGGAATCCCCAGATAAAGCGGTTGTGAAATTTGGGGAGGGAGAACCTGACATTTTATATTTTAACTTTGTAAGTACAACAGTGCTTCACCATTGTATACTGTTCTTCTATCCTTGCGTTTAACATTCAGGAGTGAATCCAGGTGGAAACTATTGCACTTGGCAACAAACAAGGTGTAGAAAAACATCAACGGCACTGGAGTTATAGTAAACATTACCCTTTTCAGCAATAATTAATCCTCGCAGTGGTCCTCTGGGGCACTGCATTGGCAGAATGGGTGGTGGGCCTGCGGTCAAACTACAGATGTAATGCTGCCGAAGAATGCACAACCCTGCTGGCCAAAGCTCCTTAGCATTAGATTGCTAGAGTAAGAGGAGAGAAGCAATCACATAGCATTTTGTGTTTCCTCATTACTGGAGAGAGGCTCAATAGAAAGTCTATGAGCTTGTTTGGATTCCGTTTTCTGTAGAGAAGAAGAAAGCACTATATATAAGTGCTAATTTCTCCTGGTTCTAGCTATTGGTAGGGGTCTCAGCACTTAGACCCCCAGGGGTCTGATATACATCTATGGCATATACATATCTATCTATCTTTGATATGTATCTATGGCATATCAAAGTTTTTTTTTAAAGTTCATTAAAATTTTAAACTTCCCAAAAGTGGGGCCCTTATGGTATAGCGATCAAATCGATGGACCATAGCAGTTACACCATTTGGAGATCAACATTTCTATGTATTTCTTCTTATGGTAGTAAATTTTAAAAAATATGTTGAGGATTCTTGCTATGATTTTAGTATTTAATTACAGATAAATAGACAAGAATACCTGTGTCAATTAGTTGAACAAAACAATCAATGTGATTTTGATTGTTAAAAAAAACTTTACTTGCACCAATATTTTGTTGCCTGGACATGTTATTATTAGGGTTGGGCGAACCCGAACTGAAAAGTTCGAGTTCGTACCGAACTTTAGTATTTTTGGACCCTGGACCTGAACACAAACTTTTCAGTAAAAGTTCGGATTCGAGTTCGGTGTTCGGCGATTTATTGGCGCTTTTTGAAAGGCTACAAAGCAGCCAATCAACAAGCGTTTTACTCTGGTACCCTTAGAAGCCATCACAACCTACTAATGGCATGGCTGTTGGCCAGTGCAGCATGTGACCCATCCTCTATATAAGCTGGAGTCACGCAGCACTGCACGTCACTCTGCACTGATTAGTGTAGGAATAGGATGCTGCTGCTGCGAGGGAGAGAATAGGAAAGAATCTTTAATCTGAAGTGCTTGTTAACTCAGCGATCTACATAGATTTAGTTTTGTGGGTGCAGTGCACAATCTTTTTACCCTGCCCTGAGCCCAGTGACACAGAAAAAGAACTTTTTGGCTGTGGCTGTTCCACAGTTTGTCATGCCCAGCCGCCACTACTTTTCCAGGTGAGCCATCCCTTCCCTGCACAACCAAGTGGGGGACAAAATCAGGTGTGCACTGCGCAACGTCATCTGTGGCAAGGTCCACCTAACTATGCTTATGTTGACCAGTACTCAAGGTCAGGGACTTTATATCTCCCTAAAGGCACACTAAGTAAATGCAGTGGCAGCTGGGCCTGAGGCGGAAAGCAGTTTGGTGCATGTCCCTCCACCACCGAGGATTTCAGGGCGCTTTAGTTTGCCTCCTGTTGCTTCCTCCTCCTATTCCGCTACCTAATCCTCTACTGCCTCCTCATCCAGTCAGCGTAACACCTTCACCATCAACTTCAGCACAGCCAGGGGTAAACTACAGCAGGCAGTTTTAAAACGTATCTGTTTAGGGGACAAACCCCACACCTCGCAGGAGCTGTGGACGGGCATGGAACAACATACCGATGAGTGGTTGGTGCTAATGAGCCTGAAACCCGGCATGGTGGTGTGCGATAATGGGCGAAATCTCGTAGCAGCTCTGGGACTAGCCGGTTTGACGCACATCCCTTGCTTAGCGCATGTGCTGAATTTGGTGGTGCAGAGGTTCCTTACCTTGATATGTTAGAGCTGCTGCATAAAGTGCAGGCCATCTGTGCGTGATTTCGGCATTCTCACCCTGCTGCTGCTCCTCGCTTGTCAGCGCTGCAGCGTAACTTCGGCCTTCCCACTCACCGCCTCATACGCGACGTGCCTACAAGGTGGAACTCCACCTTGCACATGCTGGCTAGACTTTGCGAGCAGCAGCAGGCAATAATGGAGTTTCAGCTGCAGCACGCAGAGGTGAGTCGCTATGCGGAACAGCACCACTTCACCACTAATGACTGGGCCTCCATGCGAGACCTGTGTTCCTTGTTGCGCTGTTTCAAATACTCCACCAACATGGCCAGTGCCGATAATGCCATTCTCAGCGTTACTATCCCACTTCTATGCCTCCTTAAAAAAAATGCTTCTGGCTATGATGAAATAGGTTGTGGCACAGGAGGAGGAGTTAGGAAGAGGGATCATTTCATAGGGTTTCTGGCCAGTCATTCACAAGTGGCTCTGAGGGTGGGTTTCTGCACCCACAAACGCCAGGTACACAATTGTCCAGCCAGGGCACAGTTCTGGAGGATGACGAAGTGGAGGATGAGGAGATGGAAGAGGAGGAACCGTGTTCACAGCAGGGTGGGACCCAAACCAGCTCATAGCCATCACTGGTGCGTTGCTGGGGAATACAGAGGACAGCTTGTCATTGCCTCTGTGCAGCCTGGCACGCATAAGAGATTACATGCTGCAGTTTCTCCGCAACAACCGCCGAGTTGCCCACATTCTAACTTGTGCTGATTACAGGATAGCGACGCTGCTGGATCCCCATTACAAGGACAACGTGCTGTCCTTAATTCCGTCACTGGAGCATGATCGTAATATGCCCGGGTACAAGCGCATGCTGGTAGACGCGCTGCTGCTTGCATTCCCACCTGACAGTGGGGGCACAGTGGAAGTACAAGGCGAAGGCAGAGGAGGAGAAAGAGGTCGCCAACGCAGCTGGGGCACCACCAGCACCTCAGCAGGCAGGGTTAACATGGTCGAAATGTGGAAAAGCTTTGTTAGCAGGCCACAACAATCAGCACCACTAGCTGATATGGAACATCTTAGCAGGAGGCAGCATTTCAGCAACATGGTGAAGCAGTATGTGTGCACACGCTACACATACTGAATGACGAGTCTGCCCCCTTCAACTTCTGGGTCTCTAAATTGGGTGCATGGACTGAGCGTGCCCTTTACGCCTTGGAGGTGCTGGCCTGCCCTGCAGCCAGTGTATTGTCTGAACGTGTGTTTAGCACGGCAGGGGGCGTTATCACAGACAAGCGCAGCCGCCTGTTCACAGCCAATGTGGACAAGCTCACGTTCATTAAAATGAACCAGGCATGGATCCCACAGCACTTGTCCATACCTTGTGCAGAATAGACATGTATACCGGCCTTACCCAGCCATTGTTATACTACAGCGCAATTGCTCATTGTTGTATTTTGGATATTTCCCACTCTTTTGGAGTGTACCCTTATCAAAATAAAAAATAAAAAATAAAACCAAGAACCAGTGTTGGCTACCTCATCCTCCTCCATGCCACTTCCACCTACACCGCTACGTCCACCGCCTCCTCAACCTCCTACTCCATATTGACGTACACCTCATAAATCAAGATTTATATTTTTTATTTGTACTTATTTTATGTCATTTCACTAATTTGTCTGTTACATATTCGGGTGAAATTCACAAATTTTGGGGTGTGATATACCCCTGCTCTACCTAGTGGACAAATAAAAACATTTCAATAATTTGTCTGTTACATTCTCGGGTGAAATTCACCAATTTTTGGCTGTAATTTGCCACTGCTATACCTAGTAGGCAGGTAAAAAAATTTAACTAATGTGTCTGTTACATTATCGGGTGAAATGCACCAATTTGTGGCTGTGATATACCCCTGCTCTACCTTGTAGACAGGTAAATAAAAATCACAAATTTGTCTGTTACATTCTCGGGTGAAATTCACCAAATTTTGGCTGTCATATACCCCTGCTTTTCCTAGTAAACAGGTATACATATTTCACTAATTTGTCTGTTACATTCTCAGATGAAATTCACAATTTTTTGGCTGTGATATACCCCTGCTATACCTAGTAGACAGGCAAAAACATTTCACTAATTTGTCTGTTACATTTTCGGGTAAAATTCACAAATTTTTCGCTGTGATATACCCCTGCTATACCTAGTAGACAGGTAAAAACATTTCACTAATTCGTCTGTTACATTTTTTGGTGACATTTGACAATTTTTGCCGTGATTAAACCCCTGCTCTGCATAGGTGACAGGGACATAAATTTCAAAAAATCGTCTGTTACATTGTCAGGTGACATTTTATCAATTTTGCCATATACAAACCCCTGCTCTGCATAGGTGACAGGGAATAAAATTTCAAAAATTCTTCTTTAATTGACACATGCCGCCTCCGCAACTTCTAAGCTTCGGCTTCAATAATTTGTCTCACTTTTAAGCTCGATTAACATTTAATTTTATTCATTGACCTCCCTTGGATGAAGTATCCCTTTCTCACACTCCCTATTTGGTGTGGAACCCTGATTCGCCGCAAACCATGATCAACATGGCTGGCGCAGAAAAGAACATTGAAAGTTGATGAAGATATCCATTTGGATCGTGAACATCATGGGGACGTGCGACATGGTGGGGCAGTATGTGTGCACACGCCTACACGTACTGACTGATGGGTCTGCCCCCTTCAACTTCTGGGTCTCCAAATTGAGGACATGGCCTGAGCTTGCCTTTTATGCCTTGGAGGTGTTGGCCTGCCCTGCAGCCTGTGCATTGTCTTAAAGTGTGTTTAGCACAACTGGAGGGGGTTATCACAGGTTATATTTCCCAATGTTTTGGGGTGTACCCTAATTTAAACAAAAAAAATAAAACCAAAAACCAGTGTAGGCTACCTCCTCCTTCTTCAAAGCTGCTTCCACCTACACCACCACATCCACTGTCTCCTCAACCTCCTACTCCACATGTTCATCGTCTGCCTAGATCAAGATTATTATTTTTAATTTTTACGTATTTTATGTTATTTAAAGTCATTTCCCTATCCACATTTGTTTGCAGAGCACTTGCCATGCTCTTAACCACATTTTACTGCCATTTGTAGCCCTCTAGCCCTTTCCATTACATTTTTAGAGCCATTTTAGTGCTCAAAAGTTCGGGCCCCAATTGACTCTAATGGGGTTCGGGGTCAAGTTCGGGCCTCGAACTCGAACTTTTTTGTGAAGTTCGGCCGAACCCGTCGAACCCAAACATCCAGATGTCTGCTTAACTCTAGTTATTATCCATTCTTAGCTTTAATGCCTCCATTTAGCTTAGCTTATTGTCAGCTGAACTTGCTTCTTTTTTTTTTTGGGCTGGAACTGGGAGACAATCTAATGTGTATGGGGTCCTCTCGACACTTCCCTAACAGATGATGTTGGGGTAGAGAAGGGCTGAGCATGCCATAGGGAGATGACACTGCATAGCAGCCTTCTCCTCCCCCCTATTGAAAACACACAAGGTTGAACATGCATATGTGCTGAGAATTTGGGGGAATATAGTTAATGCTAAAAGCTATTGAAAATGTGTCAGCACCTTTGCTTGTAATGGGTAAAGAGTGCCGATTGTCTAAAAGATCTTACTTAACTAATGACACACATCCCCCTTAAAAGAATACCCGAATATTTCATCATATAGCCTATTTTAAAATCCCTTTAAGTTAATAAATATGAAATAAATCCATCTAATATTGGGTCATGCTATATGATATTTATCATTCTCAGTATTGTCTGCAGTTTTCTAGTCCTCATTAGTATTGCCCTGATTTTTCACACCAAAGGAATGATCTTGGATGGGTTTAAAATGAAGAAGGTAATCTGGTCTGGACAACAAATTTTGGTAGTGGTCTTCTAGTATCTATCTCTTATCCCAAGACTGGTCTTAAATCCCCCGAAGCATTCCACACAATTCTACAGTAGCCAGTAAAATCAAAGGGCCATGTATGCATGAAGGCACTTGGTTATAATAAATGATAGCTATTCTTGAACCGGTCATACTATTTTATCAATATAATTGCTGTTAGGCTCTCTTGAAAGTAGGGAAACAAATCAACAATATAACAGTCTATAAAAACAGAATTTATTTTAACCAAATTAAAGCTAAATCTATAAGGGCTTTCCCTGAAGAAAACGGAGGTGGATTTAAGCTTGGAGCGGATCAGAATTGGTTAGGTTGGGTTTGTGTAGCTTTTATATAAATATATTATAGTCTGAAAAGCTGTTTTTGCCGTCAAAAACACAAACCTGATGGAAACCTTACAGACCCACTAGACGCCAATGGGATCTGGCAAGACTTGTTACATTCTGTTTTAAAATTGATCTTTCATGGCTGTATTAATATCAAAAGCCATGTCATTAAAGGGGTTGTCCAAGATTTTTTTACGAATAACTTATCCTATCCTAACCAGCTCTGATCAGCAGTTTGAGAAGAAACTGGCACTCGCAGTAGCTGCGCAGCCTTCTTTTAGCTCACTGAGCACAGCACCATACATTGTATGGCGCCTATGCTTGGTATTGCAGCTCAGCCCTATTCACTTGAATAGGGCTGAGCTGTGCTTAGGCCATGTGACCAATGAACATGGCTTAGGCAAAGCTGGAAGAAGGCCACGGCACTACTGCAAGCATTGGGCCTTCCCAAACAGCTTATCAACGGGGGTCCTGGGTTTTAAAACCCCACCAATCAGATACTGATGGCCTTTCCAGAAGATGTGAAGAGACATCTATTATTTGTACTAGAAATTTATTATTATTTAACCTTTGGGGACACAGTTATAAAAAAAAAAAAAAAAGATTGAATTATTTCATGGAGAATGCAAATATTTTATAAAATTGACATGTCAGAAGAGGTGACAGGTCCTCTTTCCATAGTAAATCTAAAGAGAATTGGAAGTGGTATGATAAACGCCAATAATAAGCAGTAAAATGTAAAACATAATCAAAAATTAAGTCAAAAATTTAAAAGGTAAAATGATGAAATAAGAAAAAATAAGAAAAAAAAAGAAAAAAAAATACCCTAAGTGCAAATTACGCCAAAGAACATAATGCATTTTTGTATATCTCCATCATACAAATAAGCAGTTGCTACTACAGCTCTGCCTACAGCACATATATAATCATTTTTCTGTCTGGGTTTTTAGACTCCAAGAAACAATAAGATTTTGGTCTAATAAATTGTCATGCTCAGCAGAGAAAAGTGCAGTTACACATCAGCAAATCCACACAACAATCCGGGACTATTAATATGCAGCTCAGAACCCTCCACTCCAGCAGTTACATTATCTTGTATTGCACATACATTGTTGTCAAGGCAACCAGTATCCTTCAAGCTAGTCTATTATTATGGCTATTACAGGCTTTTGTATTCTCTCGTGCCAAGGCTATCATTCTGAGCTCTTTTAAGTTAACAGTTTTAAACACATTACGGATGCAAGGGCTGAGGCATGAAATAAGGCAAATTATGCTGTCCCGGTAGATAAACTGAACTGGGTGCATATTCCAACACGGGCAATTAAATATAATCGGTTAAGTAAGAATTTATTGTATTGCACAACACATCGCATTGATGCCAAGATCATAGCAGATCTCAAAGAGATAACAGCTACCTTCAAATGATGATATTTCTTTTTAACTGAATGTGTTCGCTGAGAGGAGCGCAAACTGTTATTTCAACTCACTAAACAATGATGGGGCCGATTTCAATGTAGCAGAAGACAGACAAAGAAGCTGAGACTCTTCTATAAAAGATCCACTTTAAAAGGAGTATGTTAAAGGAGTATTCAAGCCAGTAAAGTGAAGGTGACAAATGATATATCAGTGACAGTCTAACTACTGGGACGCCCACAATAAATAAAAAATGGGGACCACAGTCTCTCATCCCTTTCCACCAGAATGGCTGAAATTGGAGTGGCTAAGATAGGATGTTGCCACTCCAAACAACTTTACAGAAGATACAAAAGCCAAGTGGGCATACTCAGTTTTTTTTATACCTCCCATAGACCTGGCATGGCCAGGCTCAGTTACTGATGGCTCCTTCCCAACTCAACCATTCTGGATGGATGGACAGAGGGACAACTCTTAAATATTGATGCCCTATCCTCAGGTTGGTGGGGTGCTGACTCCTGTGAAACCTCCTATCAGCTGTTAGAAAGGGACCATGAAGCTCTGGCGAGGGCTGCAGCTTCTTTCTCAGATTGTGACATTGCATCCATCAGTCAAATGGCCTTTGTGCAGCCCAGTCCCATTCTAGTGAATGGAATTGAGCTGCAATACCAAGCACAGTTTTTATGCAATGGACAAAGCTGTGTTTTTTATCCATTGAAGAGATCGCTGTGCTTACCTGAGCACTGTGATCCCTTCAAACATCTCATTTAGCAGGGATGCCAGGAGTCAAGTCCTTACTGTCACTGGTCAGAGATGGATGACCTATCCTGAGGATAGGTTATTGATATTCAATTGATGGAAAACCCCTTTAAATATATGTCGAAGGTCAGGTATTTAAAGATGGTGCCTGCTTGCAAGCACATTGGGGGCCATATCCACCGGGTGTCTGCTGTTTTAAACAGCAGACACCCGGGGCTAATATATGTGATTAACATCAAACACGCACATTTAATCCATTTTTGGTTTTTTTCATTAGTACAGATCACTGTACCATCTCCTACTAGACACAGTGGAATGGCGCTCAACCAGGGTCACCTCTGCAAGACATTGGGTGTGACCACACACCCGATCCACCTGCCCCTTCTCCTATTTTATATTTACCTGCATACCTGTCTGCAGGGTAGAACCTTTAGCAGCCTCTCCACTCGCCCGACCCTTAAATTGTCCCTCTCTCCCCTTACCCTCTCCATCCTCTGGTGCCTCCAGTTTTTTTCGGTTCTTCTGGATATCTATCATACAAGATCCAACTAACCCTCAAACTCTCTCTCTCTCTCTCTCCGCATGGTCAAAAGGGACCATGGCATCTGGGAACACAAAAACCGGGAGCACATGGTCACAGCCTTGCAACAGCTTCCCCTAGCAGGGATCGGGAGAGCCACAATGTTGTGTGAGGCAGCCTCAGGTCATTCTGTGTAATTCTCATAGACTCCGATGCTAATGCATTGGCATCTATGAAAAAGGCAATCTAATGAGTGCTTGTTCAAGTACCCTAGGGGAACTATTAAACATTTATAAAAATATAAAAAAAATAAAGTTTAAATCACCCATTCTTCACCCAAAATTAAAATACCATTACATAAACAATTAAAAAAAATACCATAGGCATCACCACATGCAAAAAGGCTGTTACTATTAAAATATCAAAATATTTATGCCCTACAGCAAATGGTGTAATAGAAAAAAATTAGCTATTCAGATTAGTATGAAGCCCTAGTGCTTTCTATGCAAAGCCTTCAGGTCAGTTCCAGATATGAGGGAATCTATTAATCTGGTTTTACATTCAGAGTTCATAAATTTACTGTTTTTGTGAATATTCTTTAGCAATTCTTCCAGCTCAAGCTCAGATCGGCTAAAAGATTTACGGAACAGTTTGCATACTGGAAATTGTGGGCTTAGAAAATTTAGTCTCCTTTACATTCCCATTCTGCAGTGTACACAATCATTTCTATCAGTTTAGCTCGGCCATTATCTTCATCTCTTGAACAATTTGTATCCACTGCCAAATGTCATTGACGTTCCCTGAGTGTGTTTTCACGGAACATTGCCTTCATTGGAAATGTGAAATTCTCAATTTTGTGCTGTTTTGGTAAACATTTTGCAATCGTTAAAAGCAACTGCCCCATTTATGCACTGCTATGTACTGTATATAGTAAGTAGGCAAATAGGAGAACTAAATTCTCAAATCAGTAGCATTATTTTTCATCTAAGTCATAAAGGGAGTACATTGATATTTACTTATTGTGTCCAGTGCTTATTTGAAAACAGGACTGAAGCTTTTTTTTTTTTTCTATCTGTTTCCAGAAATTACCTTAGACAAATCAGCTTCTGATTCTGCATTGCCACAATATGCATTATTTTGGAGGCTCTTTAGCAACAATTCTATTGCACTTTTCATTGTTATTAACCAGATCCCAACTGCCTTTTAGACTATAAAAGTCTGGTTGGTGGATCTCCATCTCTGTATGGACGTTTTAAAATGTCCGTGCAGAGATTGCAGCTTCTGGAGTGCAGAGCCTGCTGTTCGTGATAGCAGGGCACCCCATAGAGCGTAGGGACCCTGCTTTCCCCATCGATCTATGATCGCTGTTTATAGAGATCAGGAAGTGGCAATGCCTGCACCAGTCCCAGCAGTCAAGTGACTGAGGGCCAGAAGTTTGTACAAACTATGGTGACTTAGCACAACCTCTCTGGGGGCTGTATTCCCTTTGTAAATAGGGTTACTATGTAAGCCCCAGTTATAGGAGAAATAATCAATAAATGTACATAAAAAATGTAAAGTTAAATATCCTAAGTTGCACATTGTTCGTTAATAACAAAAAAAAATGATAACATTTTACTGGTTATAAAAAATTAAAACAAAAAATACTAAAATAAAAATAACATAAAAATAAATCACACATAGAGGAAATTCTACCTTTAAACTTGGTCTTTGCATCAAAAATCTAGTGTAAAAAAGTACTGGGGCACACGTCTTAATCATTGAATTCAGGTGTTTCATACAGTCCCATTGCCACAGGTGTATAAAATCCAGCACTAACCATGCAGTCTGACTTTACAAACATTTGTGAACAAATGGATCATTTTTAATAGCTCAATGAATTTCATCATGATCCTGTAATAGGGTGCCACCGCTGCAACAAGTCAGTTTGTAAAAAAAAATTCCCTCCTAGATATTCCATCAACTGGTATAACTAGAAAGTGGGAGCATTTAGGATCCACAGAAACTCAGCCACCACGTGGAGACCACATAAATTTATAGAGCGGGGTCACCGAGTGCTAAGTACATAAAAGTCACCAACAGTCTGCCGGCTCAGTAACGGCAAACCTCATCTGCCATTAACATCAGCACAAATACAGTGCTATGGTGGGAGCTTTATGGCATGGGTTTCCATGGCTGAGCAGCTGCATGGAAGACTTATATCACCCAGCACAATGCCAAGCGTTTGATGGAGTGATATAAAGCATACCACCACTGGACTCAAGAGCAGTGGAGAGTCGAGACATGGTCTGTGAAGTGACAAATCTGGCAGTCTGATGGATAAGTATGGGTTTGGTGAATGCCAGGAGAACACTACCTGCTTGATTTCACTGTGCCAACTGTAAGGTTTGGTAAAGGATGGATAATGCTATGGGGTTGTTTTACAGGGGTTAGCCCAGGCCGCTGAATTCCAGTAAAGGGATATCATAGTGCTTCAGCAGACCAAAACATTCTGGACAATCATACAATTCCAACTTTGCAGGAAAAGTTTGGGGAAGGCCCTTTTTGTTCTAGCATGGCTATGCCCCAGTGCACAAAGCAAGGTCAATAAAGGAATAACTGGGTGATTTTGGTGTAGACGAACTTGACTCACCGGAACAGAGCCCTGACCACAACCCAACCAAATACCTTTAGGATGAACTAAAATGGAGATTGTGAGACAGTGGCGAAAAAAAATTAAACTGAATGTCACTGATATTTAGGATGCTCAAACGTTATACAGGAGATGTAGCAAAGGTAATGTCGCTGTCAACAGCGGCGAAAAAATTAAACTGAGTGTCACAGATATTTCGGATGCTCAAACATTATACAGGAGATGCAGCGCAGGTAATGTCGCTGTCACCAGCGGCGAAAAAATTTAACTGAATGTCACTGATATTTATGATTTGCAAACGTTATACAGGAGATGTAGCGCAGGTAATGTCTCTGCTGTCACCAGCGGCTAACGCTATACAGGAGATGTACCGCAGGTAATGTCTCTGCTGTCACCAGCGGCTAACGCTATACAGGAGATGTACCGCAGGTAACGTTGCTGCTGTCACCAGCGGATAATGTTATACAGGAGATTTTACGCAGGTAATGTCGCTGCTCTCACCAGCGGCTAAAGTTATACAGAAGATGTAGCGCAGGTAATGTCGCTGCTGTCACCAGCGGCTAACGTTATACAGATGATGTAGCGCAGGCCAGCCAATCACTGTAATTCCAGTAACCAACATGACTACGGCATTACAGTGAGTGGCATTACTTCTCTGCACGTTTATTGGCTGTGTAGGAGGAGACTGGAGCATCGCGTTGGAGCACACTGAACACCGCGATGTGCCGAGCAAAAAGGTGTTCGGCTGAGCATGCTCGCCCAACATTATTCACAGTTATTTCCCCCAAAACAACGCTCACTCATCAATAAATGTGACAAAGACACATGGTTAAAAATATCAATATTAGGTTAGTGGTCAGTGCCCACTGCTGCCATGCTACTCACCATGCTGTCAGGCGTCCCCTGCAAGATGCTGTCTCCATTGCTTCAGTCTCTATTCCCTAAGGGCATGCGCACACTCACCTGTGGCTTCTTAAAGGGACAGTATGCACATTTTAAAATCCTTCCCCAGCCAATGGCTGAGGGTCCCTGGGTTTGTTAAGGCACCCTCTCCAGACAGAGGGTGCCTGAGCTTCAAGGTTCCTTGTAACCAGCAAATGTGTTTGGAAGACTTTGTGCTTGATTTCCTTGCAATTTACCTGCTGTGTACCCATCCTGTCTGTGTACTCCTGACCTCACAGTAAAATTTCAGATCAAGTCCGTGTTTAAGTTATCCCAGTGTGTCTGTCTGTACTAAAGTCTTGGTTCCTGCCTGCCTTGTTCCTACGTCCACCACAACCTCATCCGTCACCTCTACTAGTGTCTCCTGGCCAGATATCTGCAGTTCCAGTATTAGTGACTGGCTATACTGCTTTTGTCATTGTGTGTTGTTTTCTAGCATCCCAGCCATCCAGCCAAGTTTCTTACAGTCAAATTCTGCCTAAAAACCCTATAATGTGTATGTCAGTGGTCTGGTTGCTCTCCTGCAGCAAAGGCCATATCCCGGTATAGGGGTTAAAGGGTGAATACCAGAGGAGTGCCAGAATAACACCCGCAATGCGCTGGAATCATCCGTGTGGGCAGGCGCATTGGGATCGCAGACCCATTCACTTGAATGGGTCCGCAGTCCTTCCATTCTGCAAAAAGATAGAGCAAATTCTATCTTTTTGCAGGGCGGAAGCACAAACGGAAGCCCAGAAAGCACTCCGTAGTGGTTCCGTAGTGTTCCGTTCCATTCTTCCGTTCCGCATTGAAATGAATGGGTCTGCATCCGTGATGCGGAATGGCCATGGAACGGTACCCGTGTATTGTGTCCGCAACGGGCATCACACATTCATGTGAATGAGCCCTTAGGGTTTAGCCCAAAGCCAAAGTAGTTAGTTGGCACAACTGATCCACTCTAGCTGATCTATGACAAATAGTACAGTCTATCTCTGCACACCACCAGTTTTAGCTAGTGTGTTTTTTTTGTTGTTTTTTTTTTTTGGGGGGGGGGGTTATCTTTTTTTTCTTTATCACATTACAAATATTTTAATAATGATAAATAAAATGTACGGTAAGTTTTATAATAATAGTGTGAATGTGGGGAAATTTTCTGCCTAAAGGCAATTCCATCTCTAAGTAATATATACCTTCACCACTCTATTGGGTGTAATAATTCGAATGCCACCAGTAACACACATAACCACAGTTACGGCAGTAGTGCATCTATATCAGCCGTAGATATGATGAATTATTAATAAAATAGGAATAATAAGTGCACTGCCATCATTATAAAATATTTTTCCCAGTTGTGTAAATCATCACCTCGGCCATGCTCTGCTGAAGGAGTTATAATAATCAGCCTTTAAATGCAGACGATATTTATCAAGTTCCTTGCACATCCTTATCGTGCACAGTTAGGCTCTTATTAAACCATGAATTTAACATGGAATAAAAGACAGTACTCTATAAATTATCATTATGAACACATCCTTGAGTATAATTGTGCAGCTAAGAAACTCATATACAATGTGCATTGTAAATTATGCAATAAATTATGAAAAGAAAGTATGGAAAGACCTCAACTGAACAACTCGTAGTCATTAGCATTTTTGTCACACAGCACAATATCTTTACAGAACATTAAAGACAACTGTATCACACATTATGGATTCATATTAAAGTGAGTAAATCACTAGTAGAGATGGCCTTGCGGTTTGCTCGGCGGTCATTTCACAGAGAACTTTGTTAATTTGCGATTCGCCAAACATACGAACATATGGCAATGTTAGCAGGCGCCATATTCTTTTGCATTGCGCTGAACTTTGACCCATGACATATCCATCAGGTGGGACAGGACAGTCAATTGAGACGTTTCAGCACATGGACACAGCCCCACCCTATAACAGAACCTGATCTGGCAGCCATTTTACATTCTGTGTTTTGCCAGTGTAGGGAGAGGTTGCTTTGTGGAGCAGGGACAGACAAGTCCTTTTAAGGACTGGTATAGGTGTTCTATCGATATGTGTGATATACTTAGAATATACTTTTTAATATAGAAAGTAAATTATAGTGCATTTGTATTGTGCAGCAGTTGTGTGCGGTTCTGCTGCGATACCGCATACAAATAGAGAGACAAACGCTATTAGAAAAACTAATTGCTACTGGTGTGATATAACTGTTGCCTAAAAAGAAACTGATTGAGGGGTTTGATATACAGTACAGACCAGAAGTTTGGACACACCTTCTCATTCAAAGAGTTTTCTTTATTTTCATGACTATGAAAATTGTAGATTCACACTGAAGGCATCAAAACTATGAATTAACACATGTGGAGTTATATACATAACAAAAAAGTGTGAAACAACTGAAAATATGTCATATTCTAGGTTCTTCAAAGTAGCCACCTTTTGCTTTGATTACTGCTTTGCACACTCTTGGCATTCTCTTGATGAGCTTCAAGAGGTAGTCACCTGAATTGGCTTTCATTTCACAGGTGTGCGTGTCAGGTTTAATAAGTGGGATTTCTTGCCTTATAAATGGGGTTGGGACCATCAGTTGCATTGTGGAGAAGTCAGGTGGATACACAGCTGATAGTCCTACTGAATAGACTGTTAGAATTTGTATTATGGCAAGAAAAAAGCAGCTAAGTAAAGAAAAATGAGTGGCCATCATTACTTTAAGAAATGAAAGTCAGTCAGTCCGAAAAATTGGGAAAACTTTGAAAGTAAGGGCTATTTGACCATGAAGGAGAGTGATGGGGTGCTGAACCCAATCGAGATGGTTTGGGGTGAGCTGGACCGCAGAGTGAAGGCAAAAGGGCCAACTAGTGCTAAGCATCTCTGGGAACTCCTTCAAGACTGTTGGAAGACCATTTCAGGTGACTACATCTTGAAGATCATCAAGAGAATGCCAAGAGTGTGCAAAGCAGTAATCAAAGCAAAAGGTGGCTACTTTGAAGAACCTAGAATATGACATATTTTTAGTTGTTTCACACTTTTTTTATTATGTATATAATTCCACATGTGTTAATTCATAGTTTTGATGCCTTCATAGTCATGAAAATAAAGAAAACTCTTTGAATTAGAAGGTGTGTCCAAACTTTTGGTCTGTACTGTATCTATAATATACTTTCTAATATCGAAGGTATACAGTGCATTTGTATTGTGCAGCAGTTGTGTGCGGTTCTGCTGCTATACCGCAGGTATATACAGGGACAAGCGCTATTGGAACAACTATTTGCAATGGGTGTGATATATCTGTTGCCCCAAACAAAACTGATTGAGAGGTGCAAAATACCTGCTTCCACAAAATACTGCTTGAGGGGATTGATATACCTTCTTCCACAAAATACTGATTAACGGGTTTGAAATACCTGCTTCCACAAAATACTGATTGAGGGGTGGGGTATACCTGCTTCCACAAAATACTGAATAAGGGGTTTGATATACCTGCTTCCACAAAATATAGATTGAGGGGTGCGATATACCTGCTTCCACAAAATACTGATTAAGGGGATTGATATGCCTGCTTCCACAAAATACTGATTAAGGGGATTGATATACCTAATTCCACCAAATATTGATTCAGGCTTGCGATACACCTGCTTCCACAAAATACTGATTATGGGGTTTGATATGCCTGCTTCCACCAAATATTGATTAAGGGGTTCTATATACCTGCTTCCATAAAATACAGATTGAGGGGTGCTATATACCTGCTTCCACAAAATACTAATCCGGGTTTTGTATATACCTGCTTCCACAAAATACTGATTTAGGGGTCCGATATATCTGCTTCCGCAAAATATTGATTAAGGGGTTCTATATACCTGCTTCCAGAAAATACTGATTGAGGGGTGCAATATAACTGCTTCCACAAAATATTGAATGAGGCCTGCGATACACCTGCTTCCACCAAATATTGATTAAGGGGTTCTATATACCTGTTTCCACAAAATACCGATTGAGGGTTGCAATATAGCTGCTTCCACAAAATACTAATTGAGGCCTGCGATATCTCTGCTTCCGCAAAATACTGATTAAGGGGTTTGATATACCTGCTTCCACAAAAAACTGATTGAGAGGTGCGATATAAATGCTTCCACCAAATATTTATTAAGGGGTTCTATATACCTGCTTTCATAAAATACTGATTTAGGGGTGTGATATACCTGCTTCCACCAAATATTGATTATGGGGTTGTACATACCTGCTTTCACAAAATACTGATTGAGGGGTGCAATATACCTGCTTCCACCAAATATTGATTGAGGCCTCAGATACACCTTCTTTCACAAAATACTGATTGAGGGGTGCGATATACCTGCTTCCATCAAATATTGATTAAGGGGTTCTATATACCTGTTTCCATAAAATACTGATTGAGGGGTGCGATATACCTGCTTCCACAAAACACTGATTAAGGGGATTAATAGTCCTGCTTCCACCAAATATTGAGTGAGGAATGCAATACACCTGCTTCCACAAAATACTTTTGTTCAGTTTTCGGAGGAATTCAACACCTGTGACGACCACGTGTAATTGAATTTCCTAATGCCAGCCACACAAATCTGCCATCACATAAAAGGCCTTTTCTGTCAGGTGAATGCCTAATTTTTGGGGCCTGTACTGGCCTACAGTAAAATTGTTATCCACTGACCATCTAATATACCTCCAGCCAAATAATCACATGTTCTTTTCTGTCAGGTGAATGCCTAATTTTTGGGGCATGTACTCCCGTGACCTAAAATACATTTTTTCTAGGGTCCAGCAGGGCACATTTTTGACCCATGATTAAAATACATAATGAAAATACAAAATGACCCCTGATTAAAATACATATTTTTTGTGGGAATTTTTGTCATTGATCCCCCTCTGGTATGTCACTGCCCATGTTGTGGGAGTATTTGTGCTATTCTAGTAAGTATTTGGTGACTGCAAATATAACCTGAAGGTTTTTTAGTTTTGCCTGCCATTAAAGTGAATGGGGCCCACCGCGAACGCGCAAAACGTCCCAGCCAATGTTCATTTATCACTAATCACTAGGAAGCAAGATTCCCTGATTAAGACAATTAATGAGCTGTCCAAATTGTTTTTTTTAAATTTCAAACCCAGCCTGCTGTACCAGTGGGAAAAAAAAAAACATTCAGATTTTCTCCTTTCTGTTTTTGATCCCTGGTTCCCTTCACTGCTCTTTGGGTCCCTATCTGTAAACTTTGGGATGGACAAAATTATGTGAAAGCTAAGAAAATAGGTTAAAGATGAATGGAGCAGTAGCATATATTATTAGCTGCGACTTTATTTAAAAAGAGGATATAGGACCCTCATCCTGTAAACAAGTGATAAACTGTCAACCCTTTAAAAGTCTTGGCCCATCTCAGACATTGAGGGCCTATCGCTAAGAGATGCTATCAGTGTCAGATAGGTGCAGGTCCCACCACTGGGACCGTCTCCTATCTCCAGAACAGGGCATCCAAAGTTAAGGAGAGCACCCCACGCATGAGTGACATGCTCTCCATTTATTACTATGGGTGTTCTGAAAACAGCCAAACAAGAGCGCTCTTGGCTTTTTTTCAGAACTGCCATAGCAGCTGCACTCCTGACATTTTAAGGAGACCACTTCTGGAGATAGAAGCAGGTCAAAGAGGTGAGAACTGCCCCTATCTGACATTCTAGTTATATGCCATCAAAGTCTGAGATGGACCAACTCCTTTAAATATAATTGACAACCATTTTATATAACTTTTATACCTAAACGGTAATCTGAAAAATTAGAAACACAGATCTCAAGAAATGATTGCTCTAATCTTATGAGCTAATAAAACCTGTAGGATTCTTAAACATTTTATAGTTTAGACATATTTTATAGTTTACACATATTATGTAGATCTGGAATAAGAAACCCACTCTATTTTAAACATTCCTAACATTCGTCTGTAGGGTTCACGCTCAGTTTATTGCCTCCTAGGCTTGTTCTTATCAACAAAGCAATAAGTCCTATCAGTTGACTATGTTATATTGTTCTGAATACATTGCTCATAGACAAGATCTTGTCATCCGTTAGGCCAAGATAGGGAGAAAAACACTTTCCATCTCACTTATCATACAATTTATGGTAACAAAAGCCGCCTTCATACTCTATACAGTTGTCACCTCCTCTTGTCATCTTTCATACCAAACATGACAAATGATTCTGCAAAACACACAAAGACGGAACATTTTGTTTCCATGCAGTCATCAATCAACTAATAAGATTGTAATAAAGCCACATAATACAGACCCCATATCTTTTACCTTATGTTTTTCCTTGTAAATCCAGTTTCAAACTAGCTTATTCACTGCGTGAAACACGCTCCGTGTAGGAGCGTGAATTCACATAGTAAACTCTGCTTTTGTAATGAGACCTCCCGGCATTATAATGATTTATAATGCTGTATGTCCCTGTCCAGTCTCAACTGTAATGATTTTTACTAACAGCATTATGTGAGTACAAATCATTACAGATGATGTCGGGAAGGAACACACAACATTAAAAATCATCATAATGCTGTGAGGTCCTATTACAAGAGCAGAGTTCAATTTAAAGGGGTTTTGCATTCAGTAGATATTGATGACATCACCTCAATATAGGTCATCAATATCTGATCAGTAGGGATTCTACTCCCTGTAATCCCAATGAGCTGTTTGACGAGAGGGCAGCAAGCGTTACTTCCTCTTTAAGATTATAGTGAGCATCGTCTCACTTGCAGCGATGGCACAATGTAATTACAAGTGTTTATTCGATTCACTTGAATGAGTCAGACCCACACTAATCAGAAATTGATGACCCATCCTGTGGATAGGTCATCGATATTAGTGGCTGCACAGCCTCTTTAAAGACTAAACACTTTTTCTTTATTTAGGGCACATGGTAGTTGAATGGCCCTTTTTTTTTATTTGTTGGACTGTCAAAATAATTTCTGCAATGAGAGGGAGAGACTAGTATACAAATGTGTGTTTATCAACAATATGTATGCGTTGTTCAAGGGGTTCTCTTTCTGCTAATAGAGAGCCCATGGTATGCTAAGTATGTGTGCACATTATTGTAGGTGAGGCAATGCACAGAGTATTCTGAGTACATGTGCGCAGTATTGTAGACCAGGCGATGAAACTGGTACACCAAGTATGTATCTGCTGTATTGTAGGCCAGGCGATGCCCCTTTGGGTTTCTGAGAAAGATGTTCAAATTAGCTTTCCTAAACCTATCTGATGTCGACAAATGTTATACATGATAATTTGCATATATTCTACCCAGAAATCAAGAGGAGCATTGTCTAACCTACAATAGTCATTACAGATATCAACTGGCCTCCATAACAGAAATTGTACCCACCCAGAGATTCCCCCTCTGGCCTTGCAACTAGAAATGTTGTTCTCATCTGCTTTTCACTGATTAGGGGATTTTTATCCTAAAAGAAGTAGATGTGAAGCTGGTTTAGCAATTTTTCTAGCTTTGCTACATAAGCATGTTTAAAAGAGAGGAAGGCATCTCTGCCACACTCATTTTGCTACTTTGTTCTTCTTACTGTTTACCTGTTTTCTGTGCAGCAAGTTGGTATAATTATAGCTCCTTCAACTGAAAGTGAAACAAAAGTATTACAATATCTAAGAAATATGCCTGTCTCAATAAAACATGCAAGCTAGTTCTCTTTCTAGAAGGACAAGAGAACAAGAATGTCTCAAAAGAAGGTTGAATTGCCTTGTGGGGTGTTATTTATCATTAGAGAGACCAATAAATAAGCATGAGTATTGTATGTCAGGTGACACTACTCTTGTTTTCCAGGAAGAGTATATGCAAATAACATATTTTAATTTGGCTGGCATGTGAAAAGATTAGCATTCTTTTCTGTTTGGGAACAAAATATTATTTTAATATCTTTCCAGAAGGCCAAAAGGTATACAAATTTGCTTGCCTAACAAAGAGAGAAAAGAGGGGATATCCTATTTAATGCCAGAAAAATTTGGATATGTGATTTGCGATATACTCTTCCTTCCAAAAATTTGTGTCGTCTGGCATACAATACTCATGCATATTTGTGGTCTCCCTAATGATAAAGAGCACTCCAAAGAGAACACTGCCATTCCCCAAGCGTATGTGAGTGAAAAAGCAGTAATAAACCACTTCTATCTTCTCAATGTGGTCCCTATCTGTCACTGACACCTGTGGACTTGACCTGCTCCTCCTAGATTGCAGGGATAGGAGCTGGCACCATTAATGCACAGTGCTGTATATGTATGGCTCTTAGTTGTAAGGGGGTTAAAAAATGTCTCTGCTAAACAGTTTAGATCCTACTCAGTGTGATACTATAATATTTTCAGAAGGATTGGTTGCTAGGCAGTATATTCATATCAACCAGTCTTGCTTAAATGCCTCAACTGCGCAGGCATAAAGCTAGAATTGCCGAGCACAGACTACAGATGAGTAAAAAGGTAGCTTGGCTTACTGTAAGAAAGATTTTTTGCAACAGAGTTATGGCACCATTTTGTGACAAATCTCCCCCTTTCTTGCGAAGCCTTCCCACTGTCAAAAAAAAGTGTAGAAACCCTAGATACATCAAATTTTGCCAATTTGTGCAACTTCTTAGACTAATCTTTGGTCTTTAAAAAATTTATTATAATTAAAACTATAATTAAAGGGTAAAAGTCATATGTTCCATTAGTACATGCTGCTGTGTCATACAGAGTATAATGTATATTATAAACAAAATTCAAATTCTGAGCCCTGCCAACTACAAAAGAAAACACATTCTGATATTAAAGAAGATTGAAAATTAAAAGACTCATTTGATGCAAGGAAAATCCACCTCAGTATTAAGTCTGTATCTTACTGCTAAGTTGTCTGACCAAAACTAGCAATAATACTGACATTTCAACAGTGAAACAGTTCAGTCGTTGATACTCGACTTATACTTGAACTGAAGATTACAAAATTACCATATTCTGATGAACTTTTGTAAACTCATCTGCTCAGGAAGTTCGCTGAATGTCACATGTCATGTTACTAACTCAGAATATAAAATATGCTCTGAAATTCTGAATATAATCATGTATTAAATGGGTTCTCTGGAAATTAAGAAAATAAAATGACTGAAAATACTGAAATATTATTTTATTATATAAATACATTGCCAATGCCAAATACCTTTTAGTAGTTATAATGACTTGTTTTGTCTATGGAGCAATCATTAGGAGAAGAGCACACAAAACCTGTTCTAATGACACAGCAGGACAAGTAACTTCAGAGCAGTGAGCTAAAGAGCTGCCTCATCCTCCTCTCTTCTCTACTTGTTAGGAATTATGATCCTGAATACAGCTGATAAGATCTTCAGCTGAATCTCTGTAGGAATGGAGTTCATGAGGAGACATGAAGTACTGAGAGGTGGTGGGGATGAGGCTGATGAGTAACAGCACTGTATGCAGTCTCAATTACCACATTACCACAATCTGTCCTGTCTGTAACATAGTTACATAGTACATAAGGCCGAAAAAAGACAATTGTCCATCGAGTTCGGCCTGTCATCCTGCAAGTTGATCCAGAGGAAGGCAAAAAAAAAACCTGTAATGTAGAAGCCTATTTTCCCCACTTTAGATGAATAAAAAATTCCTTTCCGACTCAATCAGAATAACTCCCTGGATCAATGACCCCTCTCTAGTAGCTATAGCCTGTAATATTATTACGCTCCAGAAATACATCCAGGCCCCTCTTGAATTCCTTTATTGTACTCACTATCACCCCCTCCTCAGGCAGAGAGTTCCATAGTCTCACTGCTCTTACCGTAAAGAATCCTCTTCTATGTTTGTGTACAAACCTTCTTTCCTCCAGACGCAGAGGATGTCCCCTCGTCACAGTTCTGGGGATAAATAGATAATGGGATAGATCTCTGTACTGACCCCTGATATATTTATACATATTAATTAGATCTCCCCTCAGTCGTCTTTTTTCTAAAGTGAATAACCCTAATGTTAATAATCTTTCAGGGTACTGAAGTTGCCCCATTCCAGTTATTACTTTAGTTGCCCTCCTCTGGACCCTCTAAAGCTCTGCTTTGTCTGCTTTGTTTACAGGAGCCCAGAACTGTACACAGTACTCCATGTGTGGTCTGACTAGCGATTTGTAAAGTGGTAGGACTATGTTCTTATCACGGGCATCTATGCCCCTTTTGATGCAACCCATTATCTTATTGGCCTTGGCAGCAGCTGCCTGACACTGTTTTTTGCAGCGTAATTTGCTGTTTATTGTATTTTTTATTAAAATTCCTAGATTCTTTTCCATGTCAGTGTTACCGAGTGTTTAACCATTTAGTATGTACGGGTGACTTGTATTATTCCTTCCCATGTGCATAACCTTACATTTGTCAGTGTTAAACCTCATCTGCCACTTATCTTCCCAAGCCTCCAATCTATCCAGATCCCTCTGTAGCAGTATACTGTCCTCTTCAGTGTTTATTACTTTACACAGTGTACTTCATGTCTCCTTATGAGATTGTCAGCTTTATTCAGGATTATAATCCCTGACAAGTAGGAGAGGAGGATGAGGCAATTCTTTAGTTCAGTGTTCTAAAGTAACTTATTTTGCTGTGTGCTTAGGACAGGTTTTCTGTGTACTAATAGGATGGTGGCCATCTGTTCCCTAGAGGAATAAACAATTATAACTAATGAAAGGTATTTTGGAAATATATTTATAATAAAGTAATATTTAAGTACTTTAATTTTCTTAATTCCTGAAAAACCCCTTTAATTGTGGATCTCAGACCAAAATCCAAAATATCCATCTCTAAATTTTCTTGGAGAAGGAATGGATGGTCAGAGTGAAAGGAGAAGAAGACAAGTTCCCAACATATTTTTCCTTCTAATTCTAAGTTACAAAACTGGTGGTGCTAACAGTAGGTGGGCTTCACAGTTGAACCCAGAGGTGTACATAGCAATTAAATCCATAATTCTGTGCTGATTAATAAAAAAAATATTAATATCTTTTAAATTATCTAATCTATTAATATAATTTTATAGATATCTTTATGTAGATTTATGTAGATTCTGAGAGAAAGTTCAAAATCCCTTTAATACACTGCAATACTTCATAATTTGAACTTCTTAAAGGGGCAGTCCAGTGGGAAAACATTGTACAGAAAGTAGGATAAAAAAATAAATAAGTGATACCTTCACAAATTGCCTGCTGCTCCCGTTCTGATTCATACTATGTCCCTGCTGATCTCTACTCCTTGGTCCTGCCTCAACTTTCGACATAGGAACTGTCTGGGGATGACTGCTGGACCAATTGGCTGAGCAGGCATCTCCCTTTTTTGTGTGTTGAGCCCAGACTAGGAAGTAGAGATCAGTGGGGATGTGGGGACCAGGTAATCATTGGAATATGACCACCAGGGATCAGTGAGGATGAATGTTTTTTTTATTTTTTTATTTGGCCACTTTAAGCTGTTTCTAAAGAATTGTTCACACTGAGAAATCTATTTAAGACCTGTACTGTATGTGTCTACTATTGCTAGGATTATCAATGAAGGGAAGCAGTTTCCTCTCCTGATACAAGCACTTCTCTCTCATGATAGGAACACTTCACTAGGCCAATGGGAAAACTGCCCTCTTCTGATGTAAGCACTTCTCCCTCATGATTTGAGCAGTTCACTCTCCTGATGTGTGCACTTCCTTCTTACGATGAGTTCCATACCATAAATGTAATCTTCTCTATATTGTAGTAGGTATGCTATTGTTGATAACTCTCCTCATATTGTTAATAAAAAAAAAAAGTATTATAGTGTCTAAAATAGTTCTCGTGGTATATAGAAAATAGTGATGAGCGAGCACCGAACTATTCGGTGTTCGGCCTGAACACATTGCTATATTCATGCTCTCGGACGATCACCCGAGTATAATGGAAATGAATGGGAGACAATCATGCACCCCCTGCTTGGAAGAGAAGAGGGTGTCTGGTTCATAATAAAAGGTTAGAAATTGATGGAAACCCCATCAAAATGGTTTGGCAACAGCATTGCGAGGATAGCTGGATGCATCTTAGACTCTTATTATGTACAACATACAATAGACAACCACACAAAGGCTATATGCCAAAAGCCAGGTATGTGCCAATCTATCCATGAGACAGACGGCAGTCTTGTGCACTATGAGATATTCCAAGCCAGCTCTCATCTGACTGAGAACCAGTAAAACTCAGTTATTTGGCATTTGTTGGATGGCTTGGGCGGACCTGCACACCTAGATCAATATCATTAGGGCGACAAAAAGTTTTCCGATTGTCCTAACATAATATACAATAACCTTTCTATACAGTTTTGTCATGGAAAAACTCATTTGCGTAAACATGGGCTTATGGTAAAGACATGCGAATGAGCAGAATCTGTCTATGAAAAGCAATAGATGGTACTATGGAGTTATGAACAGCGCCCTCTATTGGTTTTAAAGTCTTATGACAAGTCTAATACTCTTGTCAAAAGACTATGAAACCAATAGAGGGTGCTGTTCATAACTCAATAGCGCTGTCTATTGGTTTCATAGTCTTTTTATGACAAGCTTATTAGCCTTTTGCATGGAAACTTTGCGATTAGAATATTCGCAATTAGAATATTTGTGATACACACTAGGATGATACCTGACACTGGGAAAGCTGGGTAATAACTCAGTGATTAAATCTGACACTGGGAAAACTGTGTAATAACCCGCAATCTACACTGAGTTATTACCCAGCTTTTCCAGTGTCAGATATTATCACTGACTTACTACATAATTATTACATAATATTCACTTTATTGTTATACATTCGTTTTTTAGAATATTCGTAATAGATGGATGGCTTGTACATATCTGGATTTTGGCATATATCCTTTGTGTGGTTCTCTATTGTATGTCTATAATAGGAGTCTAAGACGCATCCAGTCATCCTCTTAATGCTGTTACCAAACCATTTTGATGGGGTTTCCATCAATTTCTAACCTTTTTTTATGAACTAGACACCCTCTTGTCTTCCGAGCAGGGGGTGCCTGGTTGTTTCCCATTGACTTCCATTGTATTAAATTGTATTCGAGCAGCAAAATTATTCAGCCGAGCACTCGGATCTGCTGAGCATAGCGATGCTCGTGCATCACTAATAGAAAACAGTGAAGACAACTTTTTCACCTCATATTTTGATCTTCTCCACTCCTATATTAAACATATGGGTATACAACAGAGATATAAAATAGAAGTATAGCATCGATTGCTTCTAAGAGTTTATCAATTACCGTAAATAAAAGTATTTGTTTTAACAGCAGACATCATAGCGATCCTATATATGAACCACTAGCTTAAGGACCAGGCTTCGCTCGGGAATATTTATTGTTTGAGTGTGTAGTTAACAGATGTCGACAGTACCCTCTATAACAGTGACATCTACAGCACCCTGCCACCTTAACAGTGACCTCCACAGCCCCCCACCCCTAACACTGACCCCCCCCCCCACTTCTTTAAAATGGGATCTCCACACCAGTTCACCCCCTTCACTTTGACCTTCACAGCAGCCTGCCCCTTTAACAGTGAGTTTCACAGCACACTACCTCATTGACAATTACTTCCACAGGCCCCCCGCCTTAACAGTGGCCTTTATAGCAATATTCCCCTTAACACTGACCTCCATAGCGAACCATCCCTTAACTGTGACCTCCACAGCAGCCTGCCCCTAGTGTGGCCAGAGATACAGTTTTAGGCCAGGCAGTCCGGCTTTCAGACTTCCTGTCCTCTGTCTGGTGCAGGGCCTGGACAGACACAGGGATATACTTTTGAAAAACTTACTCTTAGTCAGCAGCACTATACCTAGAAGTTGATTTTTAACTTAATTTTTCAATCCCTGTCGGCTGAGGAGTGGGAGGTAGCGTGGCCTAACCAGATCGGGGGCATGTCCTTTTGAACAGCTCACTCTAAGACAGCAGCACCGTACTGTGAGTTGCAGGGAGTCACCGTCCCACCTCTGCAGCTGACAGAAGTTGATTTTTAACTTCATTTTTTCAATACCTGTCGGCTGAGGAGTGTGAGGGTGTGTGGCGAAACCGGATCGGAGGCATGTCTTAGTGGGACCTGGGGGTTTTAAGTCCGTCTTTTTAGGGTGGCCTGAATGGCCACCCTATACTGCCCCCTGAACTGTGACCTCCACAGCACTCCGCTCCCTTAACAGTGTCATCCACAGCTATTAAGCCATGGCTTTACTTCAATAGTGATTATCCTGGTGACAGATTTCCTTTAAATCTCACCTACAGCAGTGAAGAAAAATGGCTGGGTTGTTATGGAAACCTGGTGTCAAACTGTGGCCTGCAAGCCTCTATTGGCTAATGCAATTTTTGAGATTATCTCAGGAACGGTGCTTCCTAGAGAGCTGAGACCTGGTCTAAAACCTTCCAGGACACCTGATGTACCTGTGTGCCAAATTCCATGATTGTAAATGCGATGGTACAGATTCCTTTAGCAGACATACATACACTCAGCTTTATATATTAGATATACAAGGTTCACTTCGTGAGACAGACAGTAGTAGCTGCACACTCAAGGTTACACTCCTTAGAGAAACCTATTTAAATGAAGAGAACACTTTTATATGTCTGACTTTCTCTAACCTGAAACTAGAGACCAAGTCAAGACCAAGAACTTCCACTTTTTGGAAGTGGTGGATTCCAATTTTGCAGAAACTCCTCCAGTCTATCATGATTAACGTCATGAATTATTTTTCCAGGGAAACCCCTTTCCGCTTGTTAGCTCCCTAGATTCTCATCTGGCTATTTCAGTCACTTAATTATTCAATCATGAAGATGGCGATTCAATTATTCAGTCTTAATTTCATGGCAATTTTGTTATGCATTACCCAAATATGGTATCAAGACAGAACATCCAGAGCAATATGTGGATTAAAGACCAATTAGAGTGTTCCATACCTGGGATATACAGATCAAAATTCTGCAATTTTATTGGATATTTACAGTTTGAAGCCTAAAGGGAATGTCCATCTTTTAGTCTATCCTTTGTAGGTCAAAAATTATGTGCCGATTAATTTTTTCATAAAGTTTTATAGAGGTCAGAGCTTCAAATCCCCTACATAGAAATATAATTTATATAAAATATAAGCTGGCTACCTGCAACCACCACTAGAGGGAGCTAATCATCTTACTGCAGGCTGTGTTATCATTGAGTTCCATGCCATGACTATCTACAGCCACCACAAGGGTAAGCTCAGAGTATGTACAATAGTGTGATAGCTGTATAGCTCCCCCTACATGTAGCTTCATACAGTCAGAATTATATAATCTATCAAGTAAAACGAAAATAAGCTCTCCTATACAGATGCATTAAGAAATCAATCTTAACATAATTTTGGACCTAAAATTGGAAGGACAGATTGATATGTAATAAAGATGTCAGCAGTGCTCTAAATTGTGGCCATTTTTTATTTCTGGTGTACACCCCTGCCTAACACCCTCCTTATATGAATAAGAGCAATGCATTAATAAATTAACAAGAAAATCATGTTCTCTACTGGTGACTAGGAAGTCCATCAACATGGTAGTCAAAGAATACCATGTAATGCAGCCTAAATTCTGCTTACACTATAGAAGAAAAAATAGGGTTAAGAGCAGGGCAATTGCCCTGCAAACAAATGTGGATAGGGAAATGAATTAAAATAACATAGAATAAATAAAAAAGTTATAAATAATGATCTTGAAATAGGAGGTGGAGGTCAAAGTGGATTGGGAGGTTGAGGAGGTGGTGGACGTGGCGGTATAGGTGGAAGCGGTGTTAGAGGAAGAGGAGGTAGCCAACACTATTTTTGTAGTTTTTTCTTTTAATTTTTATTTTCTTTATAAATTTGGGAAGACCCCAAAACATTGGGAAATATATAAAAGAAAACAAAGAGAAAGTGCACTGGAGTATAACAATGGCTGGGTGAGGCCGGTATACTCGTCTATTCTGCACAAGGTATGGGCAAGTCCTGTGGGATCCATGCCTGGTTCATTTTAATGAATGTGAGCTTGTCCACATTGGCTGTGGACAGAAGGCTACGCTTGTCTGTGATCACCTCCACCCTGCTGTACTGAACACACGTTCGGACAATACACTGGCCACAGGGCAGGCCAGCACCTCTAAATCTTAAAGGGCAAGCTCAGGCCATGTGCCCAATTTGGAGACCCAGAAGCTGAATGGGGCAGACCCATTAGTCAGTACGTGTTGGCATGTGCACACGTACTGTTCCACCATGTTGCTGAAATGCTGCATCCTGTTAAGACGTTCCATATTAGCTGGTGATGCTGGTTGTTGTGGCGTGCTGACAAATATTTTCCACATTTCGGCCATGCTTACCCTCCCTTCCTCCTCCTCTGCCTTCGCCTTGTGCTTCCACTGAGCCCCCGATGTCAGGAATGCCATCAGCAGCGTGTGTACCAGCGTGAGATTGTACTCGTGCATCTTCCGATCACACTCCAGTGACAGAATTAAGGACGGCACGTTGTCCTTGTAGTGGGGATCCAGCAGGGTGGCCACCCAGTAATCAGCACTGGTTATAAGGTGAGAAACTCAGCAATCGAAGCGCAGGCACTGCAGAATGTAGTCACTCATGTGTGCCAGGTTGCCCAGAGGGAACAACAAGCTGTCCTTTGTGGGAGGTGTATCATCTGTGTCCTCTGTATCCCTCAGTCATGCTCCAGTGATGCCCATGTGCTGCTTTGGGTGCCACTCTGCTGTGAACACGGTTCCTCCTCCTCATTATCGTCCTCATCGTCCAGAACTGTGCCGTAGCTGGACAATTGTGTACCTGGCCTCTGTTGGTGCAGGAACCACTTGTGAATGATTGGACTGATAACCGTGTAAATGATCCCTCTTCCTCCTCCTTTTCCTCATGTGCCACATCCTCTTTCATCATCGCCCAAAGCATTTTTTTAAATAGACATATAAGTGGGATAGTAACACTGAGGACTGCGTCATCGACACTGGCCATGTTGGTGGAGTACTCGAAACAGCGCAACAAGTTACACACATGCCGCATGGAGGCCCACTCGTTTGTGGTGAAGTGGTGCTGTTCCGCAGAGCAACTCACCCGTGCATACTGCAGCTGAAACTCCACTATCGCCTGCAGCTGCTCGCACAGTCTCTCCAGCATGTGCAAGGTGGAGTTCCACCTTGTGGCCACGTTGCACGTGAGGCGGTGAGTGGGAAGGCCGAAGTTACACTGCAGCGCAGACAGGCGAGCAGCAGCAGGGTTAGAATGCCGAAAGCGCGCACAGACTGAACGCACTTTCTGCAGCAGCTCTGCAATATTGGGGTCATTTTTCAGGAACCTATGCACTACCAAATTCAGCACATGTGCCAGGCATGTATTGTGAGTCAAACTAGCTAGGCCCAAAGCTGTTACGAGATTTCGCCCATTATCGCACATCACCAGGCCGGGCTAAATGCTCAGTGGCACCAACCATATATCGGTCTGTTGTTCCATGCCCGACCACAGCTCTTGCATGGTGTGTTTTATTCCCCCCAAACAGATGAGTTTCAAAACAGCCTGCTGTCATTTCCCCCTGGCTGTGCTGAAGTTGGTGGTGAAGGTGTTATGCTGACCAGATGAGGAGGCGGTAGAGGAGGAAGCGGAGGAGGAGGCAACAGAAGGCAAAGAGAAACGTCCTGCAATCCTAGGTGGCGGAAGGACATGCGCCAAACTGCTATCCGCCTCTGGCCCAGCCGCCACTGCATTTACCGAGTGTGCAGTTAGGGAGAGATAACGTCCCTGCCCATGCTTACTGGTCCACATATCGGTGATTATGTGGACCTTGCAACAGATAGTGTTGCGCAGTGCACACTTAATTTTGTACACCAGTTGGTTGTGAAGGGCAGGGATGTCTCACCTGGAAAAGTAGTGGCGGCTGGGAACCACGTACTGTGGGACAGCCACCACCATAAGTTTTTTAAAAGTCTACGTCTCCACCAGACGGAATGACAGCATTTCAAAGGCCAGGAATTTTGAAATGCTGGCATTCAGGGCCAGGGATCGCGGGTGGGTAGGGGGTTTTCCTCTTTCTCTTTCTCTCCAGTGTTTGGGAGATGGACAGCTGAATGCTTCCATGGGACATTATGGAGATTCTTGGTGACGGTGACGGACGTGGTGGCGTTGCCGCCTCATCCACATCTGTTTGCAGGGTGGCAGGTGCCACTGTCACTCTAGAGGGGGAAGAAGAGGCCGAGACTGCAGCAGAAGAGGGACCAGGAGGAGCTTGAGATCTTTCGTGTTTTTTTAGGTGTTTACTACACTGCAGCTCATGCTTTGCATTTAGATGCCTGGTCATGCAGGTGGTGCTCAGGTTTAGAACATTTATGCCTCGCTTCAGGCTCTGATTGCACAGCGTGCAAACCACTCACGTTTTGTCATCAGCACATTGTCTGAACAACTGCCATGCCAGGGAACTCCTTGGAGCTGGCTTTGGTGTGCTCAGCCCCTGGGTGCGGTGGGCAGTAGCAGGCATACTGGCTAGGCGATGGCCACTCTGCTTTTGAACACTGCTCCCTCTTTTGCTGTGCGGACGGTACTGTGTGACCACCATCTCTTCCTCTGTACCGCACACATCACTTGCATGACCTTGATTCCATGTGGGGTCTAATAACTCATCATCATCCACATCATCTTCCACCCACTCTTCACCCCTGCCCTCCTTGCCAGTCTGCACACTGCAGAAAGCCGCAGCAGTTGGCACCTGTGTTTCGTCATCATCCGAGATGTGCTGCGGTGGTCCTCCCATGTCAACATCCCGAAACATAAGTGGTTGGGCATTAGTGCACTCAATCTCTTCCACTTCTGGAGCAGGGCCATGTGTACGGCCCTCGAAAACCCTGCCAGCAGAGTCATCAAAAAGCATAAGAGACTGCTGCATGACTTGGGGCTCAGACTGTTTGGCTGATTTGCAAGAGGGTGAGGTGAAAGACAGATGTCCATGGTCTGCAGGTGCCAATTCTGCGCTTTCAGCAGGGGATCGGGTAGGAGACAATGTGAAGGAACTGGAGGCACTGTCAGCCACACAATCTACTACCGCCTCTACTTGTTCTGGCCTCACCATTTGTACACTGGTATTCGGGCCTACAAAATAACGCTGAAAGTTCTGTCGCCTACGTGCACCTGTGGAAGGGGTTTCATTTGGGCTTGTAGCTGGCACAGATCGACCACATCCTCTCCCTGCAACAGGAGCTCCACCCCAGCAGCACCACGACCAGGGCCACGTCCCTTATTTGATGCTCTCCTCATTCTTTGTGGTCACCCACTGAACTAACAGACAGATTAACTATATTATTTTCCCTGTCACGTATGCAGAACAGATGTACTTCACGCAATAAATGGGTATATGACGTGCAACTAACTAACAGACGAATTAACCATATAAATTTCCCTGTCGCGTATGCAGTGCAGGTGTACTTCACGCAATAAATGGGTATATGACGTGCAACTAACTAACAGACTGCATTTTAACAAGCTTTATTAAATGCCCGAACACCGAATTAGGACCTGAACTTTTCCGGCAAAGTTCGGGTTTGGGTCCGGGCACCAAAAATCGTAAAGTTCGGTACAGACCCAGCTTTACAGTTTGGGTTCACTCAACACTACTCATACTTATCTTGCATCCACTCATAGAAGTGTTAGTAAGGTATCTCCGCTTATAGAAAATCATTAATGATATTGTGTGAAGAATTCAAAATTTTCTTTATTTCTGCATAAATATTACCTAAAACTACATCATATTTTCACAAACGTCCTAAAAGTGGATGTAGCTCACCAAATCAGAGAAAAATGAGTCAAAAACATTAGACTTGGTTATGTACTTAATGAGGAAAATGCTCCCATATCACATGACTGTGAGTGGCAAAAGTATGTGAAGTTTGAACCTTTCAGTATCTGGTGTGACATGGGCAGCAATAACTGCAACTAAATGTTTCTGCTAATTTTTGATTAGTACTGCAGATTGGTTTGGAGCAATTTTAGCTCATTACTCTATATAAAACAGCTTCAGCTCTGTTATGTTGGTGAGTTGGTTCACCTATGAACTGCTAGTTTCAGGTCCTTCCACAACATTTCTATTGGGCTATGGTCAGAACTTTGATCAAAACTTTAGCTTTATTTTTCTTTAACTATTCTTTGGTAGAATGACTTGTGTGCTTAGGGTTGTTGTCTTGCTGCATGACCTACTTTCTCTTAATATTAAGCTCATGGACAAATGTCCTGACTTTTTCATTTAGAATTTGCTGGTATAATTCACAATTCATTGCTGCATCAATGATGGCAAACTGTCCTGGCCCAGATGCAGTAAAACCTCTATGATACTACCTCCACTGTGTTTCACAAATGGGATAGGGTTTTTATACTGGAATGCAGTCTTTTCCTTTATCCAAATATAATGCTTCTCATTTAAACCAAAAAGTTCTATTTTGGTGTAATCCATCTACAAAACATTGTTCCAATAGCCTTCCAGTTTGTCCAGGGTACTACAGATGGGTAGTAATGTTCTTTTTTAAGAACAGAAGTTTCTCTGTGCAATCTCCTACCATGCATATCATTATTGTTCAGTGTCCTCCTGATGGTGCAATCATGAACATTAAGCTAATGTGAAAAAGATCTTTAGTTACTTATAGGTTTATTTGAGTTCCTTTGTGAACTTGTGAACTATTACACACATTGCTCTTGCCATGATCTTTATTGGTCAACAGCTCTTGTGGAGGGTCCCGAATTTCTCCAATATGTACACAATCTGTCTGACTTTGAATTGGTCTGACTTTGAAGTGTCAAAACTCTTCAGATACAGTTTTGTTAGCTTTTCCAGCCTGATGAGAATAAGCAACTCAGAAATCTCTTTTGTTTATACCATGGTCCACTGCCACAAATGTTTTGTGAAAATCAGACTTATCCCTGTGCTTTAAATAAAACAGGTTGGCCACTAACGCCTGATTGTCATGCCATTGATTTAAAACACTTGACTTTAATTTCACCTTCATACTTTCAGGTAACATTCAGTGCCCCCATAACGTTGTCCTTTAACACAGTGATAAAAATGTCAGCATTAGCATCCTTCTAATGTTACCAGTGAGTGTCTCATCCTAATAGTTTCTTCATACCAAGTCCCAATCATAAATCTGGATTGAAACTCATTAATATAGCTAACCATAGTCACTTTTCCACCTACTTTTCAAAACTGGAGTGAGTAGTGTAAAAAAAAAAATCACAAACATTTTGCCTAAGAAACCCTAAAAGTCTTAAAAGCCTTATTTTGTGGCTTTTTGAAGAGAGAATTCTGCAGTGCAGGGCTTGATAAATTCCCTCTGTATTGTCATCTGCAGAGCTCTAATATAGTCAACCAGTGTCTCCAAATAGTATAAGTCTCCAAGTCCTAGAATAGAGCTAGTGACAGGGTTCTCATGCAAAGTCCCATTTGTATTGGAGCATGTCTAGTGCTGCAGGCCACCTCATGCCAGCATAGAGATTTTCCAGTTGGTGAGCAGCTTGTTAGCCCCTGGGGCTGTGACATCCCATTGTAAAAACAACATTATTGCTCTCCTCTGCAGTGCATGCCTCTAGTCATAGGATCGAGACTTGGCCTTTAATTTTACATAGGTCTTTAATGACCTTAAAGGATTTGTCCAGTTGCTGTAAGAAGAATAGGCTGTAATGAAGAAGAGAGCTATATTTACCTAGCATACATAGCATCACAGCTTCAGTTCTCTGGATTGGGCTCTATGAACACTGTAGGACTGACAACACGTCAACAACATATGACCACTGCAGCCAATCACTGACCTCTTCAGTAGCTTGTGATTGACCACAGCAGACACTTGGCCAGGAGGACCTGAGTGTGGCACTGGACCTGCTAGATAAACACTGTGCAGTTCACCTCTTTATTGCAGCTTATTCCCCAATATTGTTTCTTAATTTAAAAAAGGTGAACTACTACAATATCACAGTATTTGGCTAGCAGACCTGTGGTGAGTTTTCTACATTTTTTCCTGTTTACACTACTGTTGAGTTTGTTTAACCTGGCTTGTCTGACTGCTTGATTTTGGATATTTACTGTACAAACCTTGGCTTCATGTTTTGACCTTGTATATTGAATTTGATTCTGAAGTTACCTGTCCTTTATGTATCTGGAGCAATACTGATTACAGCTCTGTGCTTCTGTCTGTAAAGAGTGACATCTGCAAACCTATCACCTGATCTCATGGACAACATGCCGCTCCATTCAGTCTATATGGGACTGCTGGAGGTAGCCAAGTATAATGATACTATATACTATAGTTTGCAGTTCCATAGAGAATGAATGGAGTGACAGGGCCCATGCTTGACCTGCCACTCCATCAGATGGGGGAATGAGACATCTATACTTAAGTTGGGTGGAGGTCCCAGCATTTGGACCCCCAACAATCAGCTAATTATCCTCTATCTTATAGATAGGGGATAACTTGCAAACTTGGCACAACCCCTTTAAAAATCTACTGTCAATAACTCAGTGAGAGATACCACTGGACACATACAGAGGTCTGTTCGGCAGAAGGGTTGCCAACCTGACTTATTTTTCTTTCCTGATTTTTTTTTTTTTTCACGAACAGTCAACGCATTTTACAAGCACACTGGAAAACCATTATGGATTGTAGGGACTATAATTAACACAAGTCTATAGCTTGGAACAGTGATATGCAGTGGCATCAGCAACATGTATTGTGAAGTGTAAGTAAGTGGTTTTAACGTTATGGTTGATCAGTAAAAAGCATAAAAACTAATGCCCTATATTAAAATCACATAACCTAAACATGATTTTGTATAGCAGCCTGTTTGATTTTATATCTTTTGTATGGCAATGCTACATCATTGCTCTCTGGTTCAGAGGTCCGTGCTTAAAGAGTGTGGAAAACTGTAGATATAGCTAGTCAGCTAATCAGTGCTGGCTAAATGGATAATGTGATAGGATTGATTTTCTAAGGAGGGGGCTTGAAAGGTTTTCCAACAGCTTTTGACATTTTCACCCTAACTTAATAGACAGATAATGTCCTATTAAACTGTTATTTATTAGGTATTGATTTTTTTCCTCCTTTATTCTGGGCGTTTGCAACAAGATTGATATCTGGACTTTTTGTTTTTCTGAGCCATTTTTAGGTCAAGATAAAAATCCAAATCCAATGAATGACCAAATCAGACCGTTCAAATAATCAAAGCTGCCTTGACTAAAGTGCATTTTTTCAAATTAGAAAATGATTGCTGCACATCCTAGGAAGGTCTAATGGTCATAGTCCAAATTCATTTTCTATCATGATTTGTAATGATTCTATTGATTCACCCCAGGTGCCTCCTGTTATTGGCTGCAAATTCTATATATATATATATATATATATATATATATATATATATATATATATACACATATATAATAATTTTTTTTTAGGATGAGATAATATTTGAATGACCACTGTAAGATTTTACCTGGTCTGCTATTATGAAGAATAATACCTCTTTCATAACTCTGATGAACCAGGGGCCAAACATAGACTGTAGAGGGCACATGTGCTACAACAGCATTTAGGGCTCCTGCTCTCCAATGTCCTAAGATCTTTTCTTTTGCCCCCTAGAAATCTCTTATGGATTGTGAGGTTGTGAGCTCTTGGGAAACCTAGCACAGTCCCTTATACAGTATGCTATTTAGTTCGGAAGGGGGGGGAGAGCAGCCGATTGGTGGGTTTGCCAGGTACAAAACCTAAACTGATCTGATATTGATGACCTATCATAAGAATAGGCCATAAATATCTAGAACCTAGACAACCCCTTTAGGCTACATATATTTAACTTAACCTTAAGAACCAGTAAACATTTTCTCCACTTTGTGCTTCAGTGGCCCTAACTTAAAAAAATTTCAAAAGAATTTTGTAGACAAGTAGTTTCTAAATGAAAAAGTTACATTTTTTTCTCTATATGCCTTTACAATAACAGTGTTATTGCATTTACTTCCTGTAGTTTTTATTATTTTTTTGCATCTTTTGCCTAATTAAAAAAAGTTTTAACAAATTAATTTGCTTTTGTGTCACATTTCAAGAGCTATCACATTTTTATGTTTAGGTCAACATAACTTTATGAGGGTTTTGTTTTACAAGACAACATGTAACTTTAATTGCTGCCATTTTGGGATATCTACACATTAAGTATGCCTGTTTTATTTTCTTTAATAAAAAAAAAAATTCTAAAAACTTTGGGGAAGATTTATCATAGCTCAGCAAAGTATGGCAGGCTAAAATAGCCAGGAGCACTTCTGGATGCTGTGCCTGATTTATAAGGACGCATATGCATCCAGTAGTCCATGGGTCTGGCTGGTATGGAATTCAGTGTTTTATTACACCAGAACGCTGGCATAGAAAATAATAAATGTGGTAGGGCCACTGACCCCACCTACCTTTATTACGCCCTCTTTTGTGTAAAAAAAAAAATTGCACAAGTGCTATTGAAAAAGTCGCAAAAGTGCAGTTTGAGACTTTCACCCCACAAAAGGGGCATATTTTAGTTATAAATGTTACCCTTTATATATAAAATAATTTTATCTAAAAAATGTATGTGAATTTATGTGATTTTGTATATATTTTAGTCTCACTTGAAGACTTGATCTTGTGATCTTTTTAATTTTTTTAATTTTTCTATATTTTTTTTGATTTTTATAACTTTTTTTAACTTTTAAAGTCCTCCTAGGGTATTTTAACATACGATAATCTAATCATTCCAGTTTATTCACTGGCGATTCACTGTTCCTTTGATTATGGCACCCTCTCAGCTCCTAAGCAGGTGCCATTTTTAAATATCCAACATCCACTGTAAATTTACGGTGTTTGTTCAAGAATAGGTTAAGACAAACAAGCAGAGCCAAATGCTATAGAAGATCCGAATTTTTATGTGATGGTAGCAACAGTTGATGGCAAAATGCAGTGGTGTAGTGGAATAAGATACACATTGATTGTAAAATTATGTATTCAATGTCAGAACTGTATCAGTAAAGCTGGTACCAAAGATAACAAAAGGATAAAACCTTGATTTACCCTTCAGTGATAAAAGTATACAAAGCACATTTTGCATTTGCTCTTTAATGAGTTTGCTTTCTAATTTCTATGCAATAGAGATAAGTGGTGAACCGTCATTGTTCATTGCCTCTGTTTACTTTGGGCTTTATGAAAACAGTTACAAATTTGGGAACTTGATTAAATAATTTATTGAACTAGAACAAAGACAAAACTAAGACAGAAATTTTGAATTTCCTGCAAAGTTCAATCTAGCCTCAAAATTGCTTTGCTCATCTAATACCAATAAATGAACCTACAAATGAGAACAGGTCTGAACAGGTCTGAGACTACCACACTGGTCTTTATTTACTATGGATCAATGCCCCTTTACAAAGGCCAATGATTAGGTCAATTAACAGGAAGAATTGTTCTTAGGAATGCTTGTTGCCAATAATTGCCCCATGTAAAAGTGCCACTGACCACCGATGAACAAGCAAACACTTATTCATCAGGTGAACACATCACTGATGCAATCATCACTTGAAACATTTTTCCTGGCCAGCACAGTGAGTTCTCTACGCAGCAATCTTATGCCCAGAAGCAATGATTGCCTAAGGGAAGGAATGATCGCGGCAGCAATTGCTTGTCCTAATACGGCAGGCATGATTACTGCATGTAAAAGTTTGCTCCTGATAATTGCCTGCTGTGCTGAAATGTGTAAAGGGACCTATAGACAGGATAGGCATCTAGACAGGGAGTATTGGAGGAAGTCAGAATTATAACAGTGGCTCAGGTTGTGTAATATCTCTGACGGGTCATCTTTCTTTGTTTCAGATTGTTAGGACAGAAATGTCGCCTTATTTTGGCAAAAAAAGTTGCATTGTAAACCCCAATTCTTTTCACCCTAAACCACACTCCCCTCTCAAGAGTGGCTAACAACTGACTAAAACACAAGATATGTCAAAATGACTTATCCTAGTCAGCTATAAACATTTACGTAATGTATTGTTTTTTAGTTTTGTGTAGCTCAGAATTGGCAACTAAATATTATATTCATAATTTGACAGCAAAAAAGTGTGTAAGTTTATTTATTTTACTCACTTATATGGCGCTATTATAATCCACAGCGCTTTAAAGACATTAGCATCTGGCTGTCCCCAATGGGGGTCACAATCTAAGCTCCCTATCAGTATGTCTTTGGAGTGTGGGGGGAAACCTGAGTACCCAGAGGAAACCCAGACAAACACGGGGAGAAGATACAAACTCCATGCAGACGTTGCCCATAGGTCAGATTTGAACCTAGGGCCTCTTGTGCTGCAAGGCACCAGTGTTAACCATTGAGCCACCTTGCTGGCCTTCTTTCTTTCCTCCATGATCTACCACTACCAGGGGTTAGCTATGGTGGTGCAGTTGAGCACACAGATGCTACAAGGCCAAGCCAAAGCCCCAGATGCTTTTTTAAAACACAATAGTATTATAAATGGAACTAGGTTGGTGGAGCATCCTGGTGACAGATGTTGCATTGGAGACTGGAGATTAAGAGCTTCACCTAACATCACTAAAGGGCCATGACTACATCTTGGATTATCATCATGTCCTGTTCTGTTCCATTTCAGATCAGGCAGGGCACATAATCTGAATAACTGCATGGTTGCAGGTGCCCAGAGTGCAGATGTTTGGTAAAGCTATTTTCTAGGCTATCCACACATAAATGTTTAAAATAGACATGTAGAATATGTGACAAAATATCTACTGAATGTCTTGTGTTCAAGAGTGATATGTTAATGACAAAGGAGATTGATAGCAAACAATGATACCCAAGCCATTATTATATATACCACATTCATGGTGTGTTGATGTATATAGGCATGGAGAGTTCATCTGCCCTTTATTTGGATGGGCTCTTAAAGATATCCAGGTCATATCCTTCCTTCTTTGTGTCATATCCTTCCTTCTTTGTGTTTAAGTATTTTTGGTTTTCTGTGTGTAAAACGCTTGAACCCTAAATATGAGCCATAGCAATTTTTTTAGATCATGTTAATGAAAAAGTTATGGTGTAGTGCTGGCAAAAAGGGTCCATGACACCACATAAATATCTATGTTGCCTGTATATTTTTAAAATTGTGTCCATCCACAGGACAATCTAATTTAACAAAATTCAAACCATTACAAAGTGGTTACAAATAGATGTACAGAATATACTTCAGGCTAAATGGCAATAACCAAAAATATTTTACAAAGCATAACTTTGTCGCATATTTTGTCCAAATCTTGAATCTCTGATGCATATGGAGATACAAGGCTTGTTATTCTGCTTGCCTCTATTGTCTAAGCAGTAGTCCAAAGTCCAAACTAACAGCAGATTAGTGCAACATTTATCATCCTATCCCTTATAAAAATTTGATTTTTAACCAAGCTATAGGGTAGTAAAATCTCATTTTCCGTCAGTAATGGATCAATTTTCATGGTCTTAATAGGAGATTGTCACCATTCCTACCTCTGGCAATTAGACATCTAAAGGAATCAATAAAGCAAAGCTAGTGGGTACCATAGTTGCCAAATGTAAGACAGTGTACCCTCTGTCTGAGCAAGTTCTTCAACTTAGAGAGTTCCAATTGAAAACATCACTGTAGGTCCACTCCTGGCCATAATCCTGTTATGTCTGTGTTTCTCTCAGTCATGGTTTAAGTTGCCCATGCATCTTCAAAAGCCGTCAGCCAAATAGCCAAAAGCTATTAATCCCATGCCAGCCAAGCAAACATGCATACCCTATGGGAGTGTCTTATCCACCATGAGCACAAAGGATAGGATGGGCATGTTGGACTTCGTGTTAACAATCCTTCTTTCCTCTTTACGTCATATGTCAGGGAACAGTCATCACAATCCTGCACATAATAAAGTTAACCATTCTCATAGAAGTGGGGTTAGGCTAACTTTAATGTATATGGGCACCTTTTGTCTAAAAATTTCCATGATTCAGCACCTTGATGCAATGTTTAAAATCAGAAGGATACACAATACATGGGGGTGGCAGAACAAAGTTAAGAATCGCACATTCCGTTGCTGTCTCACGTCAATGACATAACTCATTAGTCAACTAAATACTTTGATGCCTTTAAAGAGAAGCCATTGGAGAACCATTGCTACAAAAGTCAGATCCTTAATGTATTGAACTTTGCTTCCAGTGTCGAAGGCAGAGTTTTTATACCAATTGCTTATTGATTGTATTGAAATTGACTTATTGAACACTTATTGCTTTTTTGTTTAAATTTTACTCTTATGAATAAGACAATGAAAGGCAACTTGATGGAAAGATCCCACTCTACCTTAACATACCATTATACTATTTCTAACAAAACCTATTTGCTTACTATAAAATATGCATATTAATATTCAAGTGAATAAATATTATGAAATTACATAATGAGGCTTGCAGCCATTAATAAACATATGGAAGCTACACACATCTTTGTTCATTTGCATTTCCCCCCCAAAATAAAATAAATTTAACATACATTTACATCTACTTTCAAAACAGCTTAATTTGTTTCTTGTGGATTTATGTTGTAGTCTGTTTTCTCCGGGTTCTACAGTTATTATTTACAATGTGTAATATTCACTACGACACAGCATACACTAGTCAAACTGCATTATTTCATTTAAAGACGCAGGCAGGTTCATCAACGCCTGCACAGTTACACAAAGCAGAACATGTCATTTTGTTAGTGTATATATATATATTTATTTATATATAATTTTTTTTTTTCAATAGATATATTAAATTGTAAGTCTAAATCTTAAACAAGCACCAATGTTCTCTATGAACATGAAGGCAAAATGGCTTAAATTATCTCTTACACAAAGACATCAGTTCATCATCCACCGAATGTATAGAAAAAAAAATGAATTAGTGGAAAAACAGGTTATGCTTTTTAAAATTTTTATAAATTTTTATAGAATAGCTTCTAATTTTATCTTATATTTTTTGTACAATTTTTTTTTTTAGCTAACATTGTAAAATCCTTTTTCTTTGGCCAGTCATGGATAATCTACCTATCTTTAATATTTGTAATTAAAAACCTAATAAATTATTCACATCCACATATGTTTGATTAAGCGTAGCAAATGTCAGAGTATGTGTTGTAATGAGAAGACAATGCAACTACAACCAACCACTCCAGTTGGTAGGAAAATAAATATGGTGGCCAAGGTTTTAAAGGTAGAAGGAAGATAGAAAGATTTCAGCAAGTGAGTTCAGTGATGGCATTCAACAGACTACATTTTTTCGAGAAGAGCCAACCACAATGATCGTAGACTTGGCCACAAGATGGTTTGCTCGAAAAGACTTGTTTGTCCTGCTAAATGCTAGTTGACAGACATCTCCATTAATTAGCAAACATTAGCTTTTATTCATCAAGCTCGATAGATTTTCTGTTCACAATGAATGAAGCACCACACTACACACAATCTTATATAAAGTTCACAGTGCTACAGTATGAGTTATTTCCATAATGTGTATGAATGTGTATAAAAAAGAGGACAGGCCCCATGTCCTTGGAGATGAAAAGAACAGCTCTGATGACCTTGGGCATTTTGTGTATAAATGGATACATGTCAAAAACTATAACTGACCTCATTTATTTTAGTACATAAGCAAAGAATGCTGACTAGAAAGGCAGCATATATAACAAATATAGCTCCTAAAAAAAGGCAACTTAAAGTGAGACAATGAAAGCGCAAGCAGCCACATCACATTGCACAAATTAATTGGAGCTGTTCATTTGCCTTAATTCAGATGGTAATCCCTTACAATAAAAGCTTTATTTTTTTTACGAAATGTGATTCTAGTGATTTGATTTCAATGGTGATTGAAAGGGCAATTGTCTTCGCTTTGGTAGAAGATAAATTCATGGTGTATTTAAGATGCATGGCAATACCCACAGCAATGGGGGCTTCAACTGAGCAAGACAAACAGAGCAATCAGCACAGATCTGTAGAACAACTTGCTTAGAGCAGCGACTCAGTCACTTCCAGCCACAACTTGCTGGTGTTAATTCCATTTATATTCATTACCTGTTAAAATGGATAAGGCTTGCATTGTCTTATTTTGCTTTTCACTGAGTTTTTGTTTATTTTGCTTATAGGTTGGATTACAGAGAGGTTTATAATTGCTGAATAGATGTGTCATAACAGCATACATATTTATGGTTTATTAGTATGTATTCTATTTATGGCAAATATTAGTATGCATGTAGTATGTATATAATATATATATATACACACATCTTTCTGTATACAGCATATATATATATATACATTAGAGTGATATATCTTATAATTAGGTATGTTTTATTAGATATTATATAAAAGTATACACTAGAGTGATATATTTTATAATTAGCTATTGTTTAGTATCATCATATATATCATAGAAAAAATATGCTTTAATGTTTATATTTAATATGGATTAAGCATTATTTTGTTTTCATTTCATTTGTAAAATATATATATATATATATACACATACATACACACTTATATATATATACACACTAATTTCAAACAGCATATTAATCTTCCACTTTCCTCATACACGCGTAAATTCATTGCAGGTATACCCAAGCATCACACAGTAATACCCTAAGCCTTTGAAAGAGCATCAGGCAGCAGTAACACCTGTAAACGGGAGCACAGACAGTACAGCGGACCTACACAGCCTGCACAGTTTAAACCTCATGTATTTTACATTCTCTCCGCATTCCTGCATGCAATTTCCAAAAGGAATAAGTCAATCAGATTTTCCTGGAAAAGAGAATACATAGGACTACACTATATGCTTGCTTTAGCTCCTGAATCTGGAGCCTGCTAGTATCACAGTAGAATTCTACTCTCAAATAATATACGGTGACATAGTTCACCATCAGAGCAAATCTTCTCTTTTAAATTCTCTGCAGGAAGACATTTTTTTTGTAATGCAAACTTTCTTTCCGTCTATTCGTGGAAATCCTACCTGATACAGATGTGCCTCTCTGGCCAGGGTTCATTTTTTGATCATTTCAGCTCCAGACAGTAGAAATTCAGTTGTTCTCAGCACCAAATCAGCACAGCACAGCTCTAATTCAGAAGACTCAACCTCCACATCAAGACATAGACACACCTCTCTCTATGTCATCTGCTACTCTCCAGCTCCCTGGAATAAATGAAAACGACCTGAGCTGAATAAAATATGTTTAAATTCTGTTACATTGTCACACACCAATAATATTCGCGTTCCGTTTTTTTTTTTTAAGAAAAATCCTTTACTAATGTTCAAAAATATGTGAGGTGAAAATGTCATGCTTATTTTGCACAGTTCTCATATACAGTAAATTGATTTGATTGTAAGGGTGATGTTATACAGATAGGGAAATGTATATAGTAATACTGGTTAGGTCTTATTGTAGATAATGTCATAATAGTATGTGATAAATGAAGTAAAGAATAGAAATCATGTTTATGACAGATAGATAATAGATAAATAGATATATAGATAGAAAGATAGAGAGATAGATAACAGATAGATAGAGAGATAGGTAGATAATAGATAGATAGCTATGAGATAGATAGATAGATAGATAGATAGATAGATAGATAGATAGATAGATATGAGATAGATAGATAGATAGATAGATAGATAGATAGATAGATAGATATGAGATAGATAGATAGAGATACCGTAGCTATGAGATAGATAATAGATAGATAGATAGATAATAGATAGAGAGATAGATAGATAGATAATAGATAGAGAGATAGATAGCTATAAGATAGATAGATATACCGATATCCTGATGTATATAGTGTAAACATATTCCACAACACTTAAACATTCAAATAATACATGCACAAACAAAATCACACATTACATAAAAACAAACTAACAATTTAAACAATAGCCCTACTCACAAGAGCTTACAATCTATAGGGAAATAAAGATGACACCAGAGGATAAAGAGCTTGTGACGTATAATGGTCCAGGCATATTTTATATTTTAAAAAAGCCAGTCACCAGCAAGGATATGAAGTGAATTGGGGGTGTACAGTGTGTGTGTGTGTGTGTGTGGGGGGGGGGGGGGGGGTATAGTTGAATTAATGAATCAGTTTATAAAGAGTAAGGTAGAAGGGGGTGGGCTATTCCTGCTTAAAATCATGTTTTTAGGGCATGCTTAAAATTGTGGATGTTTGGAGTGAAACGGTTGGAGTAGTACATTGCAGAGAACTGGTGCATATCGAGAAACATCTTGGAAACGAGAGTGGTACAGTCACATTACGGAAGATGTTTCCATTAGATCTTTGGCAGATGGAAAGCATAGGTAGGGTAGACAGAGATGGGGGAGGAAATGTAAGGAGGTGCAGCAGGGCGGAGAGCTTTGTTGGTTGGTACATTGTATTCCATAGTGAATGGGCAACTACTGCGGTGACTGGCACTGGGTGAAGAGATTGGTGCAGGCGATGGACGAGTTGATGAGCCTGGCTGCAAATAAGATCATGGGGTGCATCTAAAGGGGCATAGACACACGTGAATAGAACATAGTCCTGCCACTTCACAAATCACTAGTCAGACCACACATGGAGTACTGTGTACAGTTGTGGGGTCCTGTGAACAAGACAAACATAGCAGAGCTGGAGAGGGTTCAGAGGAGGGCAACTAAAGTAATAACTGGAATGGATGGACTACAAAATCAAGGTTATTTAATTAAAAAAAGACAATTGAGGGGAGATCTAATAACTATGTATAAATATATCAGAGATCAGTATAGAGATCTCTCCCATCATCTAGTTATCCCCAGGATGGTGACTGTGACGAGGTACATCCTCCACATCTAGAACAAAGATGGTTTCCACATCAATGTAGAAGAAGGTTCTTTACTGTAAGAGCAGTGAGACTATGGAATTCTCTGTCTGAGGAGGTGGTGATGGTGAATTCACTAAAGGATGTATTTCTTAAGTGCAACCATCTGATAGGTTAGATTACTTTAGATGGATGGTTGATCCAGAGATTCATTCTGATTATCACATTTGAAGTCAGGAAGTTATTTTTTCCCCAAGATGAGGAAAATTAGCTTCTGCCTCACAAAGTTTTTTGGTTCCTCCCTGCATAAGGTGTTACTTTGTTTTTTGTTATCTACCAGCAACAATACCTAATGCTGCATTTTCATGCAGTGATCGAACAGACAGTTGTTGGGAAAGAAGTGTTTCTTATTGATAGTCGGCTGCTCGTTAGTGAAGGTGAAGAGCTGCATTTACTTGCAGTTATCACCTCCACCGTGAGAGGACTGCTGATGGCTACTACTGTCTCTTGTCCTCATAGAACAGCATTGTTTCTGGGTAGCAGACTGCTGTTTACCTGGCACAATTTTCTGCCTAGAAATGATCATTTAGGTGTCTGCACGTTCCATCAAGGGATCTGCGGCACCTTTAGACAGACAGATTAATGGAAACGAGTGTTTATATTAAAAATCATCCCCGATAATCTGCCCGATACTCGTGCAGTGTAAAGCCTCCTATAGAACTGCTGCAAGGAGATTCCTAAACTCTTTTAATCAGGCATATTTCAATGCAAAAAATTATTGCCCAGGGTTACTATCTACCCAGAACCTAAAGCAAATTACAGAGCAGAAATTTTTGAGAGCTACCTGACTGAAATATTATTTTATGTTATCTATTAGTGATTAGCAAATTTCTTAAAATTGGAAATTATTTGTTTTTCCTAATTCGAAAGTGCTTCAATCTTCATGAAAAAACTATATAAAAAATGTGTAGATGTCTTTCTCTCTCACTGTCTCTCCAAAAAATTTCTGAATTGAATCACTAAAAATTCAGATTTTATAGATTCCAGTTTTTTTTTATAATTTGGGAAATTTTGATTCTATAGAATTATTAAGCTTATCTATCTATCTATCTATCTATCCAGGCTTGGACTGGCCCACAGGGGTACAGGGGAATCCCCCGGTGGGCCCCTGAGCAAGGTAGGCCCCTAGTCTCCCACCCCCTGCACAAGTTGAACATAACACATTAGATTTACTGCACTACATACATATATTCAATGTACAGCACCTCAACCAGCCTATGTTCATATAAAAAACTTGTTAAATTATTTATTATATTTGAATGTGTCTGTATGGTGGGCACCCAAAATAAATTTTACTGGTGGGCCCTAGGTACCTCAGTCCGACACTGTATCTATCTATCTATCTATCTAATATATCCATTCATCCAGCTGGATTAATCTCCAATGTAGTATAGTAATATAAAAACTCATAGCTTGTTTTCTTCTTTCACAATTTCATCAGATTTTGTATTTTATAGAAGTGCATTACCTAAAAGAACATACTGAAGAAATATCACACACATACATTGCACCATTTGTCTAATTTCTCACTCATTAAGTTTTTCCCCCTGTTCTGACCACATCATTTTTCTCACTTTCACACATTGTCAGATTTACAATGAATAACCTCCATTTTAGTTTTTTTCTTCTTTATTTTAGTAATCTGGAGTTGAAATAATCGATTTGCCAGGTTTGAGATTTGCGGTGATTCAAGCCTGTCCAAAGTCTAAAGAATGAAAGGAGGGCTTTTAAATATTCACACTTCTACAGTGATGGCCAGTTCGCATTGTTCGCCCGTGAATATATGCGGGCTGCCATCTTTTTTCACAAGTCTGGCGAGGCACAGGTAAGCCCTTACCTGTGCCGCGAGCCGGTCTGAAAACAAATGCGGTCATCGGGAGCAGGCAGTTCCAAGAACAGTCCGATGAAGGCCCCGGTGGCTGTTCTCGGAACTGCCTGCTCCCTCTGACCGCACCTGTTTTCAAACCGGCTCGCACACAGGCACAGGTAAGGGCTTACCTGTGCCTCGCCGGACTTGTGAAAAAAGATGGCAACCCGCATATGTTCGCAGGCGAACAATGCGAACTGGTAATCACTGCACTGCTACACGTAATACTGCAGGGGACAACATTTGACAATCACAGGACCCTCTCCTCTTGATTCAATACAGTAATCTCATTTATTCATAACACTAATCATGGTAATAAAGAATCTATGCTACTTAATATGCATGATTCCTACTGACTGGAACTGTGCACAGAAGCCCAGAAGTAGAGATGAGCAAATCAAAGCTGACAAAGTGGAATTCGATCTGAATTTCAGGGAAAATTCGATTGGCACAAAAGCTGAATTTCCTCACGCATCATGGCAACGAATCAAATTTTTTCCTAAAATGGCTGCTGCACTTCTGAGGACATGGAGCAAGGAACTCTGGGAAGGCGGGATCACCCATAATGCCATGCATGCAGCCGATCAGCAGCCAGCCAGCCTTGTGATGTCACAGCTCTATAAATAGCGGCAGCCACCTTGGATATTCTGTCATTTACCAGTGTACTTGCAGGAAAAGATGTCAACAGGTGCTAGGGACAGTGATAGGAAAGACTTGATTGTGGTGAAAAAAGGATAGGGAGGAATCATTCCACATCATTTATGTTAAACAGGGATCAGTGGCGGAAGTTACAGACTGGCTAATAGGAACAATCCTTTTACACCTTGCTGCACTGACTGCGGATCCAAACATGCCATTACAAAAGCTCTGTCATTCCAGCAAACCGTTCTTGTTATTGGGGTGCAAGTGCTGTTTCATACAGCCATTAACAGGGTTTATTGCAAGGAAATATTTCTACAGTACATCTTATTTGCCCTTTTGCGGTGCAGCTACAGACGTGGACAAAATTGTTGGTACCCTTTGGTCAATGAAAGAAAAAGTCACAATGGTCACAGAAATAACTTTAATCTGACAAAAGTAATAATAAATTAAAATTCTATAAATGTTAACCAATGAAAGTCAGACATTGTTTTTCAACCATGCTTCAACAGAATTATGTAAAAAAATAAACTCATGAAACAGGCATGGACAAAAATGATGGTACCCCTAACTTAATATTTTGTTGCGCAACCTTTTGAGGCAATCACTGCAATCAAACGCTTCCTGTAACTGTCAATGAGACATCTGCACCTCTCAGCAGGTATTTTGGCCCACTCCTCATGAGCAAACTGCTCCAGTTGTGTCCGGTTTGAAGGGTGCCTTTTCCAGACTGCATGTTTCAGCTCCTTCCAAAGATGCTCAATAGGATTGAGGTCAGGGCTCATAGAAGGCCACTTTAGAATAGTCCAATTTTTTCCTCTTAGCCATTCTTGGGTGTTTTTAGCGGTGTGTTTTGGGTCATTGTCCTGTTGCAAGACCCATGACCTGCGACTGAGACCAAGCTTTCTGACACTGGCTAGTACATTTCTCTCTAGAATTCCTTGATAGTCTTGAGATTTCATTGTACCCTGCACAGATTCAAGACACCCTGTGCCAGACGCAGCAAAGCAGCCCCAGAACATAACAGAGCCTCCTCCATGTTTCACAGTAGGGACAGTGTTCTTTTCTTGATATGCTTCATTTTTTCGTCTGTGAACATACAGCTGATGTGCCTTGGCAAAAACTTCGATTTTTGTCTCATCTGTCCACAGGACATTCTCCCAGAAGCTTTGTGGCTTGTCAACATGTAGTTTGGCATATTCCAGTCTTGCTTTTTTATGATTCGTTTTCAACAATGGTGTCCTCCTTGGTCGTCTCCCATGTAGTCCACTTTGGCTCAAACAACGACGGATGGTGCGATCTGACACTGATGTTCCTTGAGCATGAAGTTCACCTTGAATCTCTTTAGAAGTCTTTCTAGGCTCTTTTGTTACCATTCGGATTATCCGTCTCTTAGATTTGTCATCAATTTTCCTCCTGCGGCCACGTCCAGGGAGGTTGGCTACAGTCCCATGGATCTTAAACTTATGAATAATATGTGCAACTGTACTCACAGGAACATCTAGTTGCTTGGAGATGGTCTTATAGCCTTTACCTTTAACATGCTTGTCTATAATTTTCTTTCTGATCTCTTGAGACAGCTCTTTCCTTTGCTTCCTCTGGTCCATGTCGAGTGTGGTACACACCATATCACCAAACAACACAGTGATTACCTGGAGCCATATATATAGGCCCAATGGCTGATTACAAGGTTGTAGACACCTGTGATGCTAATTAGTGGACACACCTTGAATTAACATGTCCCTTTGGTCACATTATGTTCTGTGTTTTCTAGGGGTACCATCATTTTTGTCCATGCCTGTTTCATGAGTTTATTTTTTTACATAATTCTGTTGAAGCATGGTTGAAAAACAATGTCTGACTTTCATTGGTTAACATTTATAGAATTTTAATTTATTATTACTTTTGTCAGATTAAAGTTATTTCTGTGACCATTGTGACTTTTTCTTTCATTGACCAAAGGGTACCAACAATTTTGTCCACGTCTGTATATGTTGTAAAGCCCTTTTTGCCATGTATTAGTGGAAAAAGAAAAAAATATTTGCAATTGTGCGGTGCAGTTATATATTCTAAAGCCCTGTTTTCTGTGTATTACTGGCAAAATAAAAATATATTCGCCGTTCAGCGTTGTACTTATATGTTGAAAAGCCTATTGTGTAGTTTAAAAGTGGAAACAATTTAGGGCCTAATTGCTGTTCAGTGGTGCAGTTATATATTCTAAAGCCCTTTTTGCCCTGCATTAGTGGCAAAATAAAAATATATTTGCCATTCAGCGTTGAACTTATATGTTGAAAAGCCTTGTGTAGTGTAAAAGTAGAAAAAATGTAGCCCCTAATTGCCATTCAGGGGTGCAGTTATATATTCTAAAGCCCTGTCTGCCATGTATTAGTGGCAAAAGAAAAATATATTCGCCGTTCAGCATTGCACTTATATGTTGAAAAGCCTTGTGTAGTGCAAAAGTAGAAAAACATTAGGGCCTTATTGCCGTTCAGCTGTGCATTTATATATTCTAAAGCCCTTTTTGCCCTAAATTAGTGTCAAAAGAAAAATATATTCGCCGTTCAGAGTTGCATTTATATGTTGAAAAGCCTTTTGTGTAGTGGAAAAGTGGAAAAAAAATAGGGCCTATTTGCCGTTCAGAGGTGCAGTTATATGTGGTAAAGCCCTTTTTGCAGTATGGACCGAATTACATAGTAGTGAAATTTTGTACATGAAACAGGCTTTTTGGGGGAAAATTGATGGGTGATTGTAGACTTTGTTCTGTATGAACCAAATTCCATTATCCTTTCATTAATATTTTTTTTTATTTCAAACATGTTTTTTTCGGGAAAATTGATGGCTGATTTGCTGTATGGACCAAATTACGTTGTCCTGGGTCATGCAGTAAACCTAAAAAAGACGATACTGATGACAACACTATCTATTCACAATTAAATCAAGCAGCTTCAGTAAGTTGAAAATATTCATGTTTTTTTTTTATCTAGTTCATCTGCATTTGATCTCCACAGCACACAAGACATGACAGGAGAGCCTCTGCTTTGGAGTCCAAGTCCAGTTTCTTAAGATAAGGAGTTCCATCAAAACTGTGCAAAAAATTGCTCCCTGTGCAAAGTCATAACAAAAGGACTCCAAAGCGTAGGTGTCGCTACAAGGGGCCCCGCCCAGGTTATTCCTTGCCCCCCCACCGCATGCACCCTGCTGATTAAACTGTCACCATTAGGGATGAGCGAACTCGAACTGTATAGTTCGGGTTCGTACCGAATTTTGGGGTGTCCGTGACACGGACCCGAACCCGGACATTTTCGTAAAAGTCCGGGTTCGGGTTCGGTGTTCGTCGCTTTCTTGGCGCTTTTGTGACGCTTTCTTGGCGCTTTTTGAAAGGCTGCAAAGCAGCCAATCAACAAGCGTCATACTACTTGCCCCAAGAGGCCGTCACAGCCATGCCTACTATTGGCATGGCTGTGATTGGCCAGAGCACCATGTGACCCAGCCTCTATTTAAGCTGGAGTCACATAGCGCCGCCCGTCACTCTGCTCTGATTAGCGTAGGGAGAGGTTGCGGATGCGACAGTAGGGCGAGATTAGGCAGATTAACTCCTCCAAAGGACTTCACTTGATTAATCGATCGATCTGCAGCTGTGCATCATTGAGCTGCTGAAATTCAAATGCTCACTCACTGTTTTTAGGCTGCCCAGACCGTTTGTCAGTCACTTTTTTCTGGGGTGATCGGCGGCCATTTTGTGTCTTGTGCGGTGCTGCGACCAAGTGCATCCAAGCTGCGACCAAGTGCATTTAACCCTCAATGGTGTGGTTGTTTTTTGGCTAAAGCCTACATCAGGGTGAAGCTGTCACACCAAGTGCATTTAACCAGCAATAGTCTGTTCATTTTTTTGGCCATATACTAAATCAGGGGCAAGCTGCGCCTGTCACCAAGTGCATTTAACCCTCAATGGTGTGGTTGTTTTTTGGCTAAAGCCTACATCAGGGTGAAGCTGTCACACCAAGTGCATTTAACCAGCAATAGTCTGTTCATTTTTTGGCCATATACTACATCAGGGGCAAGCTGCGCCCGTCACCAAGTGCATTTAACCCTCAGTAGTGTGGTGCGTCAAGCTGTGACACCAAGTGCATTTAACCAGCAATAGTCTGTTCATTTTTTGGCCATATACTAAATCAGGGGCAAGCTGCGCCCGTCACCAAGTGCATTTAACCAGCAATAGTGTGGTTATTTTTTGGCCATATCCCAGTCTAATTCTGTCACTAAATCCATACCGGTCATCCAGCGCCTAAATACTAGGCCTCAAATTTATATCCCGCTAAATCTCTCGTTACCGCTGTCCTGTTGTGGCTGGGAAAGTTATTTAGTGTCCGTCAAAGCACATTTTTTGTTCTGGGTTGAAGTACAATTCCCAATTTAGCAATTTCATAATTTAGTGGTTCCTGCTATATCAGAGCTATTTGAAATCTATCCCTAAAAGGGTATATAATATTCAAGGTGCACATTGGGTCATTCAGAATAACTTCACACACACCCGCTACTGTGTATTTCCAAGTCTAATTCTGTCACTAAACCCATACCTGTCACCCAGCGCCTAAATACTAGGCCTCAAATTTATATCCTGCTAAATCTCTCGTTACCGCTGTCCTGTTGTGGCTGGGAAAGTTATTTAGTGTCCGTCAAAGCACATTTTTTGTTCTGGGTTGAAATACAATTCCCAATTTAGCAATTTCATAATTTAGTGGTTTCTGCTATATCAGAGCTATTTGAAATCTATCCCTAAAAGGGTATATAATATTCAAGGTGCACATTGGGTCATTCAGAATAACTTCACACACACCCGCTACTGTGTATTTCTAAGTCTAATTCTGTCACTAAACCCATACCTGTCACCCAGCGCCTAAATACTAGGCCTCAAATTTATATCCTGCTAAATCTCTCGTTAACGCTGTCCTGTTGTGGCTGGGAAAGTTATTTAGTGTCCGTCAAAGCACATTTTTTGTTCTGGGTTTAAATACAATTCCCAATTTAACAATTTCATAATTTAGTGGTTTCTGCTATATCAGAGCTATTTGAAATCTATCCCTAAAAGGGTATATAATATTCAAGGTGCACATTGGGTCATTCAGAATAACTTCACACACACCCGCTACTGTGTATTTCTAAGTCTAATTCTGTCACTAAACCCATACCTGTCACCCAGCGCCTAAATACTAGGCCTCAAATTTATATCCTGCTAAATCTCTCGTTAACGCTGTCCTGTTGTGGCTGGGAAAGTTATTTAGTGTCCGTCAAAGCACATTTTTTGTTCTGGGTTTAAATACAATTCCCAATTTAACAATTTCATAATTTAGTGGTTTCTGCTATATCAGAGCTATTTGAAATCTATCCCTAAAAGGGTATATAATATTCAAGGTGCACATTGGGTCATTCAGAATAACTTCACACACACCCGCTACTGTGTATTTCCAAGTCTAATTCTGTCACTAAACCCATACCTGTCACCCAGCGCCTAAATACTAGGCCTCAAATTTATATCCTGCTAAATCTCTCGTTAACGCTGTCCTGTTGTGGCTGGGAAAGTTATTTAGTGTCCGTCAAAGCACATTTTTTGTTCTGGGTTTAAATACAATTCCCAATTTAGCAATTTCATAATTTAGTGGTTTCTGCTATATCAGAGCTATTTGAAATCTATCCCTAAAAGGGTATATAATATTCAAGGTGCACATTGGGTCATTCAGAATAACTTCACACACACACGCTTCTGTGCATTTCCAAGTCTAATTCTGTCACTAAATCCATACCGGTCACCCAGCGCCTAAATACTAGGCCTCAAATTTATATCCCGCTGAATTTGAATACAATACATTGGGCCAAATAATATATTTGTTGTTGTGGTGAACCATAACAATGAGAAAAACATCTAGTAAGGGACGTGGACGTGGACATGGTCGTGGTGGTGTTAGTGGACCGTCTGGTGCTGGGAGAGGACGTGGCCGTTCTGCCACATCCAAACGTCCTAGTGTACCAACTACCTCAGGTCCCAGTAGCCGCCAGAATTTACAGCGATATATGGTGGGGCCCAATGCCGTTCTAAGGATGGTAAGGCCTGAGCAGGTACAGGCATTAGTCAATTGGGTGGCCGACAGTGGATCCAGCACGTTCACATTATCTCCCACCCAGTCTTCTGCAGAAAGCGCACAGATGGCGCCTGAAAACCAACCCCATCAGTCTGTCACATCACCCCCATGCATACCAGGGAAACTGTCTCAGCCTCAAGTTATGCAGCAGTCTCTTATGCTGTTTGAAGACTCCGCTGGCAGGGTTTCCCAAGGGCATCCACCTAGCCCTTCCCCAGCGGTGAAAGACATAGAATGCACTGACGCACAACCACTTATGTTTCCTGATGATGAGGACATGGGAATACCACCTCAGCATGTCTCTGATGATGACGAAACACAGGTGCCAACTGCTGCGTCTTTCTGCAGTGTGCAGACTGAACAGGAGGTCAGGGATCAAGACTGGGTGGAAGACGATGCAGGGGACGATGAGGTCCTAGACCCCACATGGAATGAAGGTCGTGCCACTGACTTTCACAGTTCGGAGGAAGAGGCAGTGGTGAGACCGAGCCAACAGCGTAGCAAAAGAGGGAGCAGTGGGCAAAAGCAGAACACCCGCCGCCAAGAGACTCCGCCTGCTACTGACCGCCGCCATCTGGGACCGAGCACCCCAAAGGCAGCTTCAAGGAGTTCCCTGGCATGGCACTTCTTCAAACAATGTGCTGACGACAAGACCCGAGTGGTTTGCACGCTGTGCCATCAGAGCCTGAAGCGAGGGATTAACGTTCTGAACCTGAGCACAACCTGCATGACCAGGCACCTGCATGCAAAGCATGAACTGCAGTGGAGTAAACACCTTAAAACCAAGGAAGTCACTCAGGCTCCCCCTGCTACCTCTTCTGCTGCTGCCGCCTCGGCCTATTCTGCTGCTGCCGCCTCGGCCTCTTCCTCCGCCTCTGGAGGAACGTTGGCACCTGCCGCCCAGCAAACAGGGGATGTACCACCAACACCACCACCACCACCTCCGTCACCAAGCGTCTCAACCATGTCACACGCCAGCGTTCAGCTCTCCATCTCACAAACATTTGATAGAAAGCGTAAATTCCCACCTAGCCACCCTCGATCCCTGGCCCTGAATGCCAGCATTTCTAAACTACTGGCCTATGAAATGCTGTCATTTAGGCTGGTGGACACAGACAGCTTCAAACAGCTCATGTCGCTTGCTGTCCCACAGTATGTTGTTCCCAGCCGGCACTACTTCTCCAAGAGAGCCGTGCCTTCCCTGCACAACCAAGTATCCGATAAAATCAAGTGTGCACTGCGCAACGCCATCTGTGGCAAGGTCCACCTAACCACAGATACGTGGACCAGTAAGCACGGCCAGGGACGCTATATCTCCCTAACTGCACACTGGGTAAATGTAGTGGCAGCTGGGCCCCAGGCGGAGAGCTGTTTGGCGCACGTCCTTCCGCCGCCAAGGATCGCAGGGCAACATTCTTTGCCTCCTGTTGCCACCTCCTCCTTCTCGGCTTCCTCCTCCTCTTCTTCCACCTGCTCATCCAGTCAGCCACACACCTTCACCACCAACTTCAGCACAGCCCGGGGTAAACGTCAGCAGGCCATTCTGAAACTCATATGTTTGGGGGACAGGCCCCACACCGCACAGGAGTTGTGGCGGGGTATTGAACAACAGACCGACGAGTGGTTGCTGCCGGTGAGCCTCAAGCCCGGCCTGGTGGTGTGTGATAATGGGCGAAATCTCGTTGCAGCTCTGGGACTAGCCAATTTGACGCACATCCCTTGCTTGGCGCATGTGCTGAATTTGGTGGTGCAGAAGTTCATTCACAACTACCCCGACATGTCAGAGCTGCTGCATAAAGTGCGGGCCGTCTGTTCGCGCTTCCGGCGTTCACATCCTGCTGCTGCTCGCCTGTCTGCGCTACAGCGTAACTTCGGCCTTCCCGCTCACCGCCTCATATGCGACGTGCCCACCAGGTGGAACTCCACCTTGCACATGCTGGACAGACTGTGCGAGCAGCAGCAGGCCATAGTGGAGTTTCAGCTGCAGCACGCACGGGTCAGTCGCACTACAGAACAGCACCACTTCACCACCAATGACTGGGCCTCCATGCGAGACCTGTGTGCCCTGTTGCGCTGTTTCGAGTACTCCACCAACATGGCCAGTGGCGATGACACCGTTATCAGCGTTACAATACCACTTCTATGTCTCCTTGAGAAAACACTTAGGGCGATGATGGAAGAGGAGGTGGCCCAGGAGGAGGAGGAGGAGGAGGAGGAAGAGGGGTCATTTTTAGCACTTTCAGGCCAGTCTCTTCGAAGTGACTCAGAGGGAGGTTTTTGGCAACAGCAGAGGCCAGGTACAAATGTGGCCAGCCAGGGCCCACTACTGGAGGACGAGGAGGACGAGGATGAGGAGGAGGTGGAGGAGGATGAGGATGAAGCATGGTCACAGCGGGGTGGCACCCAACGCAGCTCGGGTCCATCACTGGTGCGTGGCTGGGGGGAAAGGCAGGACGATGACGATACGCCTCCCACAGAGGACAGCTTGTCCTTACCCCTGGGCAGCCTGGCACACATGAGCGACTACATGCTGCAGTGCCTGCGCAACGACAGCAGAGTTGCCCACATTTTAACCTGTGCGGACTACTGGGTTGCCACCCTGCTGGATCCACGCTACAAAGACAATGTGCCCACCTTACTTCCTGCACTGGAGCGTGATAGGAAGATGCGCGAGTACAAGCGCACGTTGGTAGACGCGCTACTGAGAGCATTCCCAAATGTCACAGGGGAACAAGTGGAAGCCCAAGGCCAAGGCAGAGGAGGAGCAAGAGGTCGCCAAGGCAGCTGTGTCACGGCCAGCTCCTCTGAGGGCAGGGTTAGCATGGCAGAGATGTGGAAAACTTTTGTCAACACGCCACAGCTAACTGCACCACCACCTGATACGCAACGTGTTAGCAGGAGGCAACATTTCACTAACATGGTGGAACAGTACGTGTGCACACCCCTCCACGTACTGACTGATGGTTCGGCCCCATTCAACTTCTGGGTCTCTAAATTGTCCACGTGGCCAGAGCTAGCCTTTTATGCCTTGGAGGTGCTGGCCTGCCCGGCAGCCAGCGTTTTGTCTGAACGTGTATTCAGCACGGCAGGGGGCGTCATTACAGACAAACGCAGCCGCCTGTCTACAGCCAATGTGGACAAGCTGACGTTCATAAAAATGAACCAGGCATGGATCCCACAGGACCTGTCCGTCCCTTGTCCAGATTAGACATTAACTACCTCCCCATAACCATATATTATTGGACTCCAGGGCACTTCCTCATTCAATCCTATTTTTATTTTCATTTTACCATTATATTGCGAGGCTACCCAAAGTTGAATGAACCTCTCCTCTGCCTGTGTGCTAGGCCTAAATATATGCCAATGGACTGTTGCAGTGGTGGCTGACATGAAGCCTGATTCTCTGCTATGACATGCAGACTAATTCTCTGCTGACATGAAGCCAGATTGTCTGTTACGGGACCTCTCTCCTCTGCCTGGGTGCTGGGCCTAAATTTATGACAATGGACTGTTGCAGTGGTGGCTGACGTGAAGCCTGATTCTCTGCTATGACATGCAGACTGATTCTCTGCTGACATGAAGCCAGATTGTCTGTTACGGGACCTCTCTGCTCTGCCTGTGTGCTAGGCCTAAATATATGCCAATGGACTGTTGCAGTGGTGGGTGACGTGAAGCCTCATTCTCTGCTATGACATGCAGACTGATTCTCTGCTGACATGAAGCCAGATCGTCTGTTACGGGACCTCTCTGCTCTGCCTGTGTGCTAGGCCTAAATATATGCCAATGGACTGTTGCAGTGGTGGGTGACGTGAAGCCTCATTCTCTGCTATGACATGCAGACTGATTCTCTGCTGACATGAAGCCAGATTGTCTGTTACGGGACCTCTCTGCTCTGCCTGTGTGCTAGGCCTAAATATATGCCAATGGACTGTTGCAGTGGTGGGTGACGTGAAGCCTCATTCTCTGCTATGACATGCAGACTGATTCTCTGCTGTCATGAAGCCAGATTGTCTGTTACGGGACCTCTCTGCTCTGCCTGTGTGCTAGGCCTAAATATATGCCAATGGACTGTTGCAGTGGTGGGTGACGTGAAGCCTCATTCTCTGCTATGACATGCAGACTGATTCTCTGCTGACCTGAAGCCAGATTGTCTGTTACGGGACCTCTCTCCTCTGCCTGTGTGCTAGGCCTAAATATATGCCAATGGACTGTTGCAGTGGTGGCTGACGTGAAGCCTTATTCTCTGCTATGACATGCAGACTAATTCTCTGCTGACATGAAGCCAGATTGTCTGTTACGGGACCTCTCTCCTCTGCCTGGGTGCTGGGCCTAAATTTATGACAATGGACTGTTGCAGTGGTGGCTGACGTGAAGCCTGATTCTCTGCTATGACATGCAGACTGATTCTCTGCTGACATGAAGCCAGATCCTCTGTTACGGGACCTCTCTCCTCTGCCTGGGTGCTGGGCCTAAATTTATGACAATGGACTGTTGCAGTGGTGGCTGACGTGAAGCCTGATTCTCTGCTATGACATGCAGACTGATTCTCTGCTGACATGAAGCCAGATCCTCTGTTACGGGACCTCTCTCCTCTGCCTGGGTGCTGGGCCTAAATTTATGAAAATGGACTCTTACAGTGGTGGGTGACGTGAAGCCTGATTCTCTGCTATGACATGAAGACTGATTCTCTGCTGACATGAAGCCAGATTGTCTGTTACGGGACCTCTCTCCTCTGCCTGGGTGCCGGGGCCTAAATATCTGAGAATGGACTGTTCCAGTGGTGGGTGACGGGAAGCCAGATTCTCTGCTATGGAACCTCTCTCCAATTGATTTTGGTTAATTTTTATTTATTTAATTTTTATTTTAATTAATTTCCCTATCCACATTTGTTTGCAGGGGATTTACCTACATGTTGCTGCCTTTTGCAGCCCTCTAGCCCTTTCCTGGGCTGTTTTACAGCCGTTTTAGTGCCGAAAAGTTCGGGTCCCCATTGACTTCAATGGGGTTCGGGTTCGGGACGAAGTTCGGATCGGGTTCGGATCCCGAACCCGAACATTTCCGGGATGTTCGGCCGAACTTCTCGAACCCGAACATCCAGGTGTTCGCTCAACTCTAGTCACCATGTCTGTGCTGAGACTCCGGCTGTTACACACAGCCAGGGATCTCAGCTAACTGGCCCAGGACCAATGAGGGCGGTCCCGGGCCAGCGATTACTCAGAATTACGAGGATACTAGAGCCAAGTTGTCGTAATGTTAAGATATTAACGCCATATCAGCATGGCTTCGTGAGGGATCGGTCATGTCAAACAAATTTAATCAGTTTCTATGAGGAGGTAAGTTCTAGACTTGACAGCGGCGAATCAATGGATGTCGTGTATCTGGACTTCTCCAAAGCATTTGACACAGTACCACATAAAAGGTTAGTATATAAAATGAGAATGCTCGGACTGGGAGAAAATGTCTGTAAGTGGGTAAGTAACTGGCTCAATGATAGAAAACAGAGGGTGGTTATTAATGGTAAATACTCAGATTGGGTCACTGTCACTAGTGGAGTACCTCAGGGGTCAGTATTGGGCCCTATTCTCTTCAATATATTTATTAATGATCTTGTAGAAGGCTTGCATAGCAAAATATCAATTTTCGCAGATGACACTAAACTGTGTATAAGTAATTAACACTGATGAGGACAGTATACTACTACAGAGGGATCTGGATAGATTGGAGGCTTGGGCAGATAAGTGGCAGATGAGGTTTAACACTGACAAATGTAAAGTTATGCACATGGGAAGGAATAATGCAAGTCACTCGTACTTATTAAATGGTAAAACACTCGGTAACACTGACATGGAAAAAGATCTAGGAATTTTAATAAACAGCAAACTAAGCTGCAAAAACCAGTGTCAGGCAGCTGCTGCCAAGGCCAATAAGATAATGGGTTGCATCAAAAGGGGCATAGATGCCCGTGATGAGAACATAGTCCTACCACTTTACAAATCATTAGTCAGACCACACATGGAGGACTGTGTACAGTTCTGGGCTCCTGTAAACAAGGCAGACATAGCAGAGCTGGAGAGGGTCCAGAGGAGGGCAACTAAAGTAATAACTGGAATGGGGCAACTACAGTACCCTGAAAGATTATCAAAATTAGGGTTATTCACTTTAGAAAAAAGACGACTGAGAGGAGATCTAATTAATATGTATAAATATATCAGGGGTCAGTACAGAGATCTATCCCATCATCTATTCATTCCCAGGACGGTGACTGTGACGAGGGGACATCCTCTGCGTCTGGAGGAAAGAAGGTTTGTACACAAACATAGAAGAGGATTCTTTACGGTAAGAGCAGTGAGACTATGGACTCTCTGCCTGAGGAGGTGGTGATGGTGAGTACAATAAAGGAATTCAAGAGGGGCCTGGATGTATTTCTGGAGCGTAATAATATTACAGGCTATAGCTACTAGAGAGAGATCGTTGATCCAGGGATTTATTCTGATTGCCTGATTGGAGTCGGGAAGGAATTTTTATTCCCCTAAAGTGAGGAAAATTGGCTTCTACCTCACAGGGTTTTTTTGCCTTCCTCTGGATCAACTTGCAGGATGACAGGCCGAACTGGATGGACAAATGTCTTTTTTCGGCCTTATGTACTATGTTACTATGTTACTATATTCCTAGGGCCAATAGTGCATAACAGTATCTGCAACTGCTAGTAGCTAGAGAGCTGCATGCAAAGGTCCTTAAAGCCACATGTAGCATCTAAGTCAGTGGTTAGACCACCAGGAAAGCTAGAATTAACACCTCCACTAACAAAAGACATGTTTGCATTAACTCTTTTGCTAAATTTGTCCAGTAGAGTTATTACCATTGATTCACCCTATAGACCACCCAGAATAAAATGCATTAGGCTACTTTCACACTAGCGTTTTTACTTGATCCGGCGGGGTTCAGCAAAAACGCTTCTGTTACTGATAATACAACCATCTTCATCCATTATGAACGGATCTGGTTGTATTATCTGTAACATAGCCAAGAGAGATCTGTCGTAAACTCTATTGAAAGTCAATGGGGGATGGATTCGTTTTCTATTGTGTCAGATTGTGTCAGATAAAACGGATCCGTCCCCATTGACTTGCATTGTGGGTCATGACAGATCCGTCTTGCTCCGTATCCCATGACAGAAAGAAAACTGCAGGATGCTGCGGTTTGCTCTCTAGGATGAGAATGCAACCAAACAGAACGGAATGCATTTTGGAGCATTCCATTCTGTTCAGTTATGTTTTGTCCCCATTGACAATAAATGGGGACAAAATGGAAGCGTTTTTTTCCGATATTGAAACCCTATGACAGATCTCAATACCGGAAAATATTAGCGCTACTGTGAAAGTAGCCTTAGCCAGTTAACCAACTCATACAATTAACAATATTTACAGCATTTATAAACAACATAAGTTAAGATTTAGAAGATGTCCTTGGAGGTGATGTGTGCTCCTCTTTTAATGGCACCTGGGTCCCCTAGGTTATAGTACTGTGCAAACATTTTAGTCAGGTATGGAAAAATGCTGTAAACTAAAGAATACTTTCAAAAATAGAAGTGTTAATATATTGTTTTTATCAATTAAAAAAATGCGAAATCAATTAATAAAAGACAAATCTAAATTAAATCAATTAATCTTATCAGGTAAGCACTAAAACCACCATGGAGCAGGCACACTATTTAATGTTGATAATACAGGGTATGTTACAAAAAAACAATAAAATGCAACACTAAAATGTATAAAACACTAAAACACAATAAAAAACCTTTGCTAGGAATAGGGTACAAAAAAGGATTCCTGTCGCAATAAATAAACCAGTTGATGTCCTTATTAATACATCTGGTGTTGACGCTAAATTGCTGGCAACCTGTACGCTTTAATATAGCGTTGCATCCAAAAAGTCACAAGTGGCAGTTTTTTGTAATAGCAATATATTGATATTATGCAGATAAATAGTTGCTCACTGATCCGATCACTCACCCCACCTGATGGTATGTGGTCTTCATACCGGCTGGTGTGTGCTCAGGTGTGTGTTTTTCCGGGGCGGATTAGTACATGTGTTCCGGTAAGACTTTCTTGCAGTTTCCTGAACTGCCTCTATGTCCCGCTCTGTACACAGTTCTCGCGAGAGTTGGAGTGCAAGTTCACAGATTCAGGTCGCTTCTTGCCTTTACTTTTCAAATTGCTGAAGGATAGTCTCCCTAAATTCAATCGTAGAGTTAAAGTCGCATGGCAATGCTTCAGTTACTTGTGGAATCTTTTCAGAGCATTGGTATCACGCACCATACGTGTTTCGAGGTCTTCCTCAGTGGTTAACCAACTGCAAGAAGTGGACAGGTGACATAGTGTGGAGGTGGCGGCAGCATGAAGAGACCACAGAGTGGCATATTGACAGAGGCTGAAGGTGGCGGCAGCATCAGGAGGCAACAGAGTGGCACAATGACAGAGTGTGGAGGTGGCAGCAGCATCAGAAAGCCACATAGTGGCCCAATGACAAATTCTGAAGGTGGCGGCAGCATCAGGAGGCCACAGAGTGGCACAATGACAGAGTCTGAAGGTGGCGGCAGCATCAGGAAGCAACAGAGTGGCACAATGACAGAGTGTGGAGGTGGCAGTAGCATCAAAAAGCCACATAGTGGCCCAATGACAAATTCTGAAGGTGGCGGCAGCATAAGGAGACCACAGAGTGGCTCAATGACAGAGTCTGTAGGTGGCGGTAGCATGCGGAGACCACAGAGTGGCGCAATTACAACGTCGGAAAAAGACGGCAGAATGAGGAGACCACAGAGTGGCACAATAACAGAGTCTGAAAGAGGCAGAAGAATCAGGAAGCCACAGGGTGGCACAAGGACAGAGTCTGGAGGCGGAGGCAGCATGAGGAGACCACAGAGTGGCCCAATGACAGAGTCTGAAGGTGGCGGCAACATCAGGAGGCAACAGAGTGGCACAATGATAGAGTGTGGAGGTGGCAGCAGCATGAGGAGGCCACAGAGTTGTCAAATGACAGAGTCTGAAGGTGGTGGCAGCATGAGGAGACCACAGAGTGGCACAATTACAGAGAGTGGAAGTGGCAGCAGCATGAAGATGCCACAGAGTGGCTAAATGACAGAGTCTGAAGATGGTGGCAGCATCAGGAGGTCACAGAGTGGTACAATGACTAGGTGTGGATGTTGCGGAAGCAGCAGCATCAGGAGGAGTACACAAAGTGCCAGCAAGACAGAGTCTGAAGGTGGCGGCAGTATCTTGAGGCCACAGAGTGGCATAATGACAGAGTCTGAAGGTGGCTGGAGCATCAGAAAGCCACAGAGTAGCAAGGTGACATATTGTAGAGGTAGCAGCAGCATCAGGAGGCCACAGAATGGCACAATAACAGAGTCTGGAGGTGGCGGCAGCATGATAAGACAACAGAATGGCCCAATGACAGAGTGTGGAGTTGGCAGCAGTAGCAGCATCAGGAGGAGGCTACAGAGTGGCACAATGACAGAGTCTGGAGGTGGCGGCAGCATTATGAGGCCACAGAATGGCACAATGACAAAAAGTGAAGGAGGCAGCAGCATCAGGAAGCCACAGAGTGGCACAATGACAGAGTCTGAAAGTGGCAGCAGCATCAAGAAGCCACAGAGTTGCACAATAACAGAGTCTGGAGTTGGCATCAGAATCAGGAAGCCACAGAGTGGCACAATCAGGAGGCTAAAGAGTTTTCACAATGACAGAGTGTGGTAATGGCGTTAGCAACAGGAGTCCACAGAGTGGCTAGGTCACATAGTCTAGAGGTGTATGCAGCATGGGGAGATCACACAGTGGCACAATGACAGATTCTGGAGGTGGCAGCAGCATCAGGAGGCAACAGAGTGGCACATTGAAAAAGTATGAAGGTGGCGGCAGCATCAGGAAGTCATACAGTGGCACAATGACAGAGTCTGAAGGTGGCGGTAGCATGACGAGACCACGGTGTGGCCCAATTACAAAATCTGAAGGTATCAGCAGCATGAGGAGGCCACAGAGTGGCATAATGACAGAGTATGAAGGTGGCGGCAGCATCAGAAAGCCACAAAGTGACACAATGACAAAAAAATTGAGGTGGCGGCAGCATCAGGAGGCCACAGAGAGGCACAATGACAAAGTGGGAAGGTGGCAGCAGTAGCAGCATCAGGAGGAGGCTACAGATTAGCACAATGAAGAGTCTGAAGGTGGCGGCAGCATCAGACAGCCACATAGTGGCACAATGACAAATCTAGAGGTGTCGGCAGCATTAAGAATCCACAGAGTCGCACAATGAGAGAGTTTGAAGTTGGAGGCAGCAGCAGGAGGGTAAGAGTGGCACAATGACATAGTGTGGTGGTAGCAGCGTCAAAAGGAGGCCACACAGTGGCTAAGTGACACAGTGTGGAGCTGGTGGCAGCATGAGGAGACTACAGAGTGGCACAATGACAGAGTCTGAATTTGGCGGCAACAACAGAAGGCAACAGAGTGGCACAATGACAGAGTCTGGAGGTTGCAGCAGCATGAGGAGGCCACAGAGTGGCACAATGACAGATTCGGAAGGTGGCGGCATTATCAGGAGGCCACAAATTGACCCAATGACAGAGTCTGAAGGTGGCAGCAGCATAAGAAGACCATAGAGTGGCAAAATCATAGAGGGTGGAGGTGGCAGCAGCATGAGGAGGCCACAGAGTGTCACAATGGCAGAGTCTAAAGATGGCGGCAGTATCAGGAAGCCACAAAGTGGCCCAACGACAGAGTCTGAAGGTGGCGGAATGAGGAGACCACAGAATGACACAATGCTGCTGTCTGAAGGTGTGGCAGCATCAGGATGTCACAGATTCGCACATTTACTGGGTTTGGTGGTTGCGGCAGCATCAGCATCAGGAGAATGCCACAGAAAGGTGGCGGCAGCATCAGGAGGCCAAAGAGTGGTACAATGACAGAGTCTGAAGGTGGCAGCAGCATCAGGAAGTCATAGAGTGGCACAATGACAGAGTCTGAAGGTGGCGGCAACATCAGGAAGTCACAGAGTGGCACAATGACAAAGTGTGAAGGTGGCGGTAGCATCAGAATGCCACAGAGTGGCCCAATGACAGAGTCGAAAGGTGGCAAAAGCACGAGGAGACCACAGAGTGGCCCACTGACAGAGTCTGAAGGTGGCGGCAACAGAGTGGCACAATGAGATATTCTGAAGGTGGCAGCAGCATCAGGAGGCCAAAGAGTGGCACTATGACAGAGAATAAAGGTGGCGGCAGCATCAGAAAGCCACAAAGTGACACAATGACAGAATCTGGAGGTGTCGGCAGCATTAGAAGATCATAGAGTGGCCCAATGACAGAATCTAAAGGTGGCGGCAACATCAGGAGGCAACAGAGTGTGGTGGTATCGGCAGCATTAGAAACATAAAAACAACATAGAAACATAGAATGTGTCGGCAGATAAGAACCATTTGGCCCATCTAGTCTGCCCAATATACTAAGTACTATGGATAGCCCCTGGCCCTATCTTATATGAAGGATGGCCTTATGCCTACCTCATGCATGCTTAAACTCCTTCACTGTATTTGCAGCTACTACTTCTGCAGGAAGGCTATTCCATGCATCCACTACTCTCTCAGTAAAGTAATACTTCCTGATATTACTTTTAAACCTTTGCCCCGCTAATTTAAAACTATGTCCTCTTGTAGCAGTTTTTCTTCTTTTAAATATTCTCTCCTCTTTTACCTTGTTGATTCCCTTTATGTATTTAAAAGTTTCTATCATATCCCCTCTGTCTCATCTTTCTTCCAAGCTATACATGTTAAGGTCCTTTAATCTTTCCTGGTAAGTTTTATCCTGCAATCCATGTACCAGTTTAGTAGCTCTTCTCTGAACTCTCTCCAAAGTATCAATATCCTTCTGGAGATATGGTCTCCAGTACTGAGCACAATACTCCAAATGAGGTCTCACTAGTGCTCTGTAGAGCGGCATGAGCACCTCCCTCTTTCTACTAGTAATGCCTCTCCCTATACACCCAAGCATTCTGCTAGCATTTCCTGCTGCTCTATGACATTGTCTGCCTACCTTTAAGTCTTCTGAAATAATGACCCCTAAATTCCTTTCCTCAGATACTGAGGTTAGGACTGTATCACTGATTTTATATTCTGCTCTTGGGTTTTTACGCCCCAGGTGCATTATTTTGCACTTATCCACATTAAATTTTAGCTGCCAGATTTTTGACCATTCCTCTAGTTTTCCTAAATCCTTTTCCATTTGGTGTATCCCTCCAGGAACATCAACCCTGTTACAAATCTTTGTGTCATCAGCAAAAAGACACACCTTACCATCGAGGCCTTCTGCAATTTCGCTGATAAAGATATGATTGTTTCGCTGAAACAATATGGGTCCCAGAACAGATCCCCGAGGTACCCCACTGGAAACAAGACCTTGGTCTGAATATACTCCATTGACTATTGAGGTGGGGGCAGCATGAGGAGACCACAGAGTGGCCCAATGACAGAGTCTGAATGTGGAGGCAACATCAGAAAGCAACAGAGTGGCACATTGACAGAGTGTGGTTGTGGATGCAGCATGACGAGGCCACAGAGTAGCACAATGACAGAATCTGAAGATGGCAGAAGCATCAGGAGGCCACAGAGTGGCACAATGACAAAGGTCTGAAGGTGGCGGAAGCATGAGGAGACCACAGAGTGGCACAATGAGAGAGTCTGAAGATGGCATCAGCATCAGGAGGCCACAGAGTGGCGCAATGACAGAGTCTGAAGGTGGCGGCAGCATAAGGAAACAACAGAGTGGCACAATGACAGAGTCTGAAGGTGGTGGCAGCATCAGAAAGCCACAGAGAGGCAAAATCACAGATTCTGGAGGTGGGGGCAGCATGAGGAGACCACAGAGTGGCACAAGGACAGAGTCTGAATGTGAAGGCAACATATCAGGAGGCAAAAGAGTGGCACAATAACAGAGTGTGGAGGTGGATGCAGCATGAGGAGGCTAAAGAGTAGCACAATGACAGAGTCTGAAGGTGGCGGCAGCATAAGAAAACAACAGAGTGGCACAATGACAGAGTCTGATTGTGGAGGCAACATATTAGGAGGCAACAGAGTGGCACAATAACAGAGTGTGGAGGTGGATGCAGCATGAGGAGGCCAAAGAGTAGCACATTGACAGAATCTGAAGATGGCAGCAGCATCATGAGGCCACAGAGTGGCACAATGAGATATTCTGAAGGTGGCGGCAGCATCAGGAGGCCACAGAATGGCACAATGACAGAGTGTGGAGGTGGAAGCAGCATGAGGAGGCCACAGAGTAGCACAATGAGATATTCTGAAGGTGGCGGCCGCATCAGGAGGTCATAAAGTGGCACAATGACAGAGTCTGAAGATGGCATCAGCATCAGGAGGCCACAGAGTGGTACAATGACAGAGTCTGAAGGTGGCGGCAGCATGAGGAGACCACAGAGTTGCACAATGACAGATTTTGGAGGTGGCAGCAGCATTAGGAACCTACAGAGTGGCACAATGACTGGGTGTGGAGTTTGCGGTAGTAGTAGCATCAGGAGGAGACCACAGAGTGGCACAATGACAGAGTCTGATTGTGGAGGCAACATATCAGGAGGCCACAGAGTGGCACAATGACAGAGTGTGGAGGATGCGGCAGCAGCAGCATCAGGAGAAGGCCACAGAGTGGCACAATTAAAGAGTCAGAAGGTGGCGGCAGCATCAGGAGGCCAAAAAGTGGTACAATGACAGAGTCTGAAGGTGGCGGCAGCATCAGAAAGTCACAGACTGGCACAATGACAGAGTGTGAAGGAGGCGGTAGCAGCAGAAAGCCACAGAGTGGCCCACTGACAGAGTCTGAAGGTGGCGGCAACATCAGGAGGCAACAGAGCGGCACAAGGACAGAGTGTGGTGGTATCGGCAGCATTAGGAACATGACGAGACCACAGAGTGGCCCAATGACAGAATCTGAAGGTATTTGCAGCATGAGGAGGCCACAGAGCGGCCCAAAGACAGAATCTGAAGGTATTTTCAGCATGAGGAGGCCACAGAGTGGCACTATGACAGAGGCAGAAGGTGGCGGCAGCATCAGAAAGCCACAAAGTGACACAATGACAGAATCTGGAGGTGGCGGCAGAATCAGGAGGCCACACAGAGTCACAATAACAGAATGTGGAGGTGGCGGCAGTAGCAGCATCAGGAGGAGGCTACAGAGTGGCACAATGACAAAGTCTGAAGGTGGCGACAGCATCAGGCAGCCACAGATTGGCACAATGACAGAGTGTGAGGAGGCGGTAGCATCAGAAAGCCACAGAGTCGCCCACTGACAGAGTCTGAAGGTGGCGGCAACATCAGGAGGCAACAGAGCGGCAAAATGACAGAGTGTGGTGATATCGGCAGCATTATGAATATGACGAGACCACAGAGTGGCCAAATGACAGAATCTGAAGGTATTTGCAGCATCAGGAGGCCACAGAGTGGTACTATGTCAGAGGCGGAAGGTGGCGGCAGCATCAGAACGCCACAAAGTGACACAATGACAGAATCTGGAGGTGGCGGCAGCATCAGGAGGCGACACAGAGGCACAATAACAGAATGTGGAGGTGGCGGCGGTAGCAGCATCAGGAGGAGGCTACAGAGTGGCACAATGACAAAGTCTGAAGGTGGCGACAGCATCAGGCAGCCACAGAGTGGCACAATGACAGAGTGTGAAGGAGGCGGTAGCATCAGAAAGCCACAGAGTGGCCCACTGACAGAGTCTGAAGGTGGCGGCAACATTAGGAGGCAACAGAGGGGCACAATGACAGAGTGTGGTGGTATCGGCAGCATTAGGAGGCCACAGAGTGGCACAATGACTGTGTAGTAGTTGCGGCAGCAGCAGGAGGCCACAGAGTGGCACAATGACAGGGTCTGAAGGTGGTGGCAGCATCAGAAAGCCACAGAAAGGCCAGGTAACAGATTCTGGAGGTGGGGGCAGCATGAAGAGACCACAGAGTGGCACAATGACTGTGTGTGGTAGTTGCGGCAGCAGGAGGCCACAGAGTGGCACAATGACAGGGTCTGAAGGTGGTGGCAGCATCAGAAAGCCACAGAGAGGCAAGGTCACAGATTCTGGAGGTGGGGTCAGCATGAGGAGACCACAGAGTGGCCCAATGACAGAGTATGAATGTGGAGGTAACATCAGGAGGCAACAGAGTGGCACAATGACAGAGTGTGGAGGTGGATGCAGCATGAGGAGGCCACAGAGTAGCACAATGACAGAGTCTGAAGAAGGCAGCAGCATCAGGAGGCCACGGAGTGGCAAAATTACAGAGTCTGAAGGTGGCGGCAGCATGAGGAGACCACAGAGTGGCCCAATGACAGAGTCTGAATATAGAGGCAACATCAGGAGGCAAAAGAGTGGCACAATGACAGAGTGTGGAGGTGGAAGCAGCATGAGGAGGCCACAGAGTGGAGCAATGACAGAGTCTGAAGATGGCAGCAGCGTCAGGAGGCCACAGAGTGGCACAATGACAGAGTGTGGAGGTTGCGTCAGCAGCAGCATCAGGAAAAGGCCACAGAGTGGCACATTGACAGAGTCTGAAGGTGCCGGCAGCATCAGGAGCCCACAGAGTTGCACAATGAAAGAGTCTGAAGGTGGCGGCAGCATCAGGAAGTCATAGAGTGGCACAATGACTGAGTCTGAAGGGGCGGCAGAATAAGGAAGCCACAGAGTGGCACAATGACAAAGAGTTAAAGTGGTGGTAGCATCAGAAAGCCACAGAGTGGCCCAATGACAGAGTTGGAAGGTGGCAGCAGCACGAGGAGACCACAGAGTGGCCCACTGACAGAGTCTGAAAGTGGCGGCAACATTAGGAGGCAACAGAAAGGCACAATGACAGAGTCTAAAGGTATTTGCAGCATGAGGAGGCCACAGAGTGGCACAATGACAGAATCTGGAGGTGGCAGCAGCATGAGGAGCCCACAGAGTGGCACAATGAGAGAGTCTAAAGCTGGCGGCAGCATCAGGAGGCCACAGAGTGGCACAATGATAGAGTCTAAAGATTGCAGCAGCAACAGGAGGCCATCGAGTGGCACAATGATAGAGTTTGAAGGTGGCGGCAGCATCAAGAGACAACAGCGTGGCACAATGACAGAGTCTGAAGGTGGTGGCAGCATCAGAAGGCCACCGAGTGGCACAATGACTGGGTGTGGAGTTTGTGGCAGCAGGAGCATCAGGGAGAGGCTACAGAGTGGCACAATGATAGAGTCTGAAGGTGGCGGCAGCATCAGAATGCCACAGAGAGGCAAATTGACATATTGTGGAGGTGGCGGCAGAGTGAGAAGACCACAGAATGGTCAAATGACAGAGTGTGGAGTTGGCGGCAGTAGCAGCAGGCTACAGAATTGCACAATGACAAATTCTGAAGGTGGCGGCAGAATTAGAAGCAGGCCATAGAGTGGCACAATGACAGAGTCTGAAGGCGGCGAAAGCATCAGAAAGCCACATAGTGGCACAATGACAGAGTCTGTAGGTGGTGGCAACATCAGGAGGCAACAGAGTGGCACAATGACAGAGTGTGGTGGTATCGGCAGCATTAGAAGCATGCCGAGAACACAGAGTGGCCCAATGACAGAATCTGAAGGTATTTGCAGCATGAGGAGGCCACAGAGTGGCACTATGACAGAGGCTGAAGGTGGCGGCAGTATGAGAAAGCCACAAAGTGACACAATGACAGAATCTGGAGTTGGCGGCAGAATCAGGAGGCCACACAGAGGCACAATAACAGAATGTGGAGGTGGCGGCAGTAGCAGCATCAGAAGGAGGCTACAGAGTGTCCCAATGACAGAGTCTGAAGGTGGCGGCAACATCATGAGGCCACAGAGTGGCACAATGACAGAGTGTGGTGGTATCGGCAGCATTTGGAGGCCACAGAGTGGCTAAGTGACACAGTGTGGAGTTGACGGCAGCATGAGGAGACCACAGAGTGGCACAATGACTGTGTGTGGGAGTTGCGGCAGCAGCAGCATCAGGAGGCCAAAGAGTGGCACAATGACAGAGTCTGAAGGTGGTGACAGCATCAGAAAGCCACAGAGAGGCAAGGTCACAGATTCTGGAGGTGGGGGCATCATGAGGCGACCACAGAGTGGCCCAATAACAGAATCTGAATGTGGAGGCAACATCAGGAGGCAAAAGAGTGGCACAATGACAAAGTCTGAAGGTATCAGAGGCATCAGGAAGTCATAGAGTGGCACAATGACAGAGTCTGAAGGTAGCGGCAGCATCAGGAAGCCACAGAGTGGCACAATGACAGAGTGTGAAGAAGGCGGTAGCATCAGAAAGCCACAGAGTGGCAGACTGACAGAGTCTGAAGGTGGCGGCAACATCAGGAGGCAACAGCATGAGGAGGCCACAGAGTGGCACTATGACAGAGTCTGAAGGTGGCGGCAACATCAGCAGGCAACAGAGTGGCACAATGACCGATTGTGGTGGTATCGGCAGCATTAGGAGGCCAGAGTGGCTAAGTGACACAGTGTGGAGTTGATGGCAGAATGAGGAGACCACAGACTGGCACAATGACTGTGTGTGGAAGTTGCGGCAGCAGCAGCATCAGGAGGCCACAGAGTGGCACAATGACAGAGTCTGAAGGTGGTGGCAGCATCAGAATGCCACAAAGTGACACAGTGACAGAATCTGAAGGTGGTGGCAGCATCAGAAAGCCACAGAGAGGCAAGGTCACAGATTCTGGAGGTGGGAGCATCATGAGGCGACCACAGAGTGGCCCAATGACAGAGTCTGAATGTGGAGGCAACATCAGGAGGCAAAAGAGTGGCACAATGACAGAGTGTGGAGGTGGAAGCAGCATGAGGAGGCCACAGAGTAGCACAATGACAGAGTCTGAACATGGAAGCAGCATCAGGATGCCACAGAGTGGCACAATGACAGAGCGTGGAGGTTGCGGCAGCAGCATCATGAAAAAGCCGCAGAGTGGCACAATGACAAAGTCTGAAGGTGTCAGCAGCATCAGGAGACCACAGTTTTGCACAATGAAAAAGTCTGAGGGTGGCAGAGGCATCAGGAAGTCATAGAGTGGCACAATGACAGAGTCTGAAGGTAGCGGCAGCATCAAGAAGCCACAGAGTAGCACAATGACAGAGTATGAAGAAGGCGGTAGCATCAGAAAGCCGCAGAGTGGCACAATGACCGAGTGTGGTGGTATTGGCAGCATTAGGAGCCCAGAGTGGCTAAGTGACACAGTGTGGAGTTGATGGCAGAATGAGGAGACCACAGACTGGCACAATGACTGTGTGTGGAAGTTGCGGCAGCAGCAGCATCAGGAGGCCACAGAGTGGCACAATGACAGAGTCTGAAGGTGGTGTCAGCATCAGAATGCCACAAAGTGCCACAAAGTGACACAATGACAGAATCTGAAGGTGGCAGCAGCATCAGAAGGCCACACAGAGGGACAATAACAGAATGTGGGGGTGCCGGCAGTAGCAGCATCAGCATCAGGAGGAGGCTACAGAGTGGCACAATGACAGAACCTGGAGGTGTCGGCAGCATTAGGAGACCACAGAGTGGCCAAATGACAGAGTCTGAAGGTGGCGGCAACATCAGGAGGCAACAAAGTGGCACAATGACAGAGTGTGGTGGTATCGGCAGCATTAGGAGGCCACAGAGTGGCTAAGTGACACAGTGTGGAGTTGACGGCCGCATGAGGAGACCACAGAGTGGCACAATGACTGTGTGTGGAAGTTGCGGTAGCAGCAGCATCAGGAGGCCACAGAGTGGCACAATGACAGAGTCTGAAGGTGGTGGCAGCATCAGAAATCCACAGAGAGGCAAGATCACAGATTCTGTAGGTGGGGGCAGCATGAGGAGACCACAGAGTGGCCCAATGACAGAGTCTGAATGTGGAGGCAACATCAGGAGGCAACATAGTGCAACAATGTCAGAGTGTGGAGGTGGAAGCAGCATCAGGAGGCCACAGAGTGGCACAATGACAGAGTCTGAAGGTGGCGGCAGCATAAGTAGACATCAGAGTGGCACAATGGCAGAGTCTGGAGGAGGTAGCAGCATGAGGAGCCCACAGAGTGGCACGAGGACAGAGTCTGAAACTGGCGGCAGCATCAGGAGGCCACAGAGTGGCACAATGACAGAGAGTGAAGATGGCAGCAGCATCAGGAGGCCACAGAGTGGTGCAATGACAGAGTGTGGAGTTGGCGGCAGTAGCAGCATCAGAAGGAGGCTACAGAATTGCACAAAGTCTGAAGGTGGCGGCAGCATCAGGAGGAGGCCATAGAGTGGCACAATGACAGAGTGTAGAGGTTGCGGCAGCAGCAGCATCAGGAGGAGGCCACAGAATTGCACAAAGTCTAAGGGGGAGGCAGCATCAGGAGGAGGCCATAGAGTGGCACAATGACAAAGTCTGAAGGTGGCGAAAGCATCAGGAAGCCACATAGTGGCACAATGACAGAGTCTAAAGATGGCAGCAGGATCTGTAAGCCACAGAGTGGCACAATAACAGAGTCTGAAGGAGGCAGCAGCATCAGGAAGCCACTGAGTGGCACAATGAAAGAATCTGGATGTGGTGGCAGAATCAGGAAGCGACATGGTGGCACAATGACAGAGTCTGGAGGTGGTGGCAGCATTAGGAGGCCACAGAGTGGCACAATGACAGTCTGAAGGTGGCGGCAGGATCTGTAAGCCACAGAGTGGCACAATAACAGAGTCTGAAGGAGGCAGCAGCATCAGGAAGCCACTGAGTGGCACAATGAAAGAATCTGGATGTGGTGGCAGAATCAGGAAGCGACATGGTGGCACAATGACAGAGTCTGGAGGTGGTGGCAGCATTAGGAGACCACAGAGTGGCACAATGACAGAATCTGGATGTGGCTGCAGAATCAGGAAGCCACAGAGTGGCAAAATCACAGATTCTGAAGGTGGCAGCAGCATCAGGAAGCCACAAAATGGCACATTGACAGAGTCTGAAGGTGGCGGCAGCATCAGGAAGCCACAGGGTGACACAATGACAGAGTCTGAAGGTGGCAGCAGCATCAGGAAGCCACATAGTGGCCCAATGACAAAGTCTTAAGGTGGCGGCAGTAGGAGAATACCACAGAGTGGCTTACTGACAGTGTCGGAAGATGACGGCAGCATGAGGAGACCACAGAGTGTCACAATAACAGAGTGTGGAGGTGGCAGCGGCATGAGAACGCCACAGAGTGGCCCAATGACAGATTCTGAAGGTGGCGGCATCATGAGGAGACCATAGAGTGGCCTAATGACAGAGTCTGAAGGTGGAGGCAGCATGATTAGACCACAGAGTTACCCATTCTCAGAGTCTGAAGGTGGCGGCAGCATGAGAAGACCACAGAGTGGCACTATAACAGAGTGTGGAGGTGGCAGCAACATGAGGAGGCTACAGAGTGGCACAATGACAAAGTCTGAAGGTGGCGGCAGCAGCATCATGAGGAGGCCAGAGATTGGACCGATGACAGAGTCTGAAGGTAGCGGCAGCATCAGGAAGCCACAGAGTAGCACATTGACAGAGTCTAAAGGTGGTTGCAGTATCAGGAAGTCATAGAGTGGCACAATGACAGTCTGGAGGTGGCGTCAGCATCATTACTTAGAGTGGCACGGTGACATAGTGTGTAGGTGGGTGGCAATAACATTACCCGATGAAGATGGTTGTCGAAGAAAGAACACTTGGCATCAGATGTGTGGCATCAGGCAGGTGGCAGCATCAGAATAGTAGCTGAGGCAGGTAGTTAGAAGAAACTGGTCTCTTTTATTAAAGTGTTGGTGTGGCACCATGAATGATGTACTCTGATGCATCAGGCATTGGTAGTTGGAAATCCTGGCTGATCCACACCTGTTTTATAATGTCAAAGGTCAGTCTCTCCACATTTTGGGTGGACAGGTGAGTTCTTCTTAGGTTTGCTATTGCTCCTGCCGCACTAAACTCCCGCTCTGATGCTACACTACTGGCCGGGCAGGACAGCTTTTCCAGGGCAAACTCGGCCATTTGTGGCCACAAATCCAGTTTGGCTGCCCAGTAGTCCAGCGGATCTTTAATATGGGTTGGCAGGGTGCTGTCCAAGTATGCCACCACCTGCTGGTTTAGGTCCTGCTCTATGCCTAGCTGCTGGTGAGTAGTTTCTTCATTATGAGGGTGAAGGAAGCTGCTCATCAGCGACTCAGGCTGCTGCTGATGGAGCTGGTACTGCTCCTGCCACCCCACCCCTCCCCAGCAGCCATGGCAGTGGATCGTGAGCTCAGAGGGCCCCCTGTTCATACCTACGAGAGGATGGACGATGGCGCAGATAGGCCGTGGCCAACTGACTACAAAGGATGTCTCTATAGTAGTTCAGTTTGTCCTCCCACTCAGCGGGTGTAAAAAGGCCCCCATTTTGGACCGGGAATGAGGGTCCAACAAGGTGGAGAGCCAGAAGTCATCCCTCTGCCGAATGGTGACAATTCGGCTGTCACTACCCAGGCAACTGAGCATGCAGCAGGCCATTTGCGCTACTGACTCAGGGGGACTCCCTGTCTCCATCTCCACTGCATACTGCCACGGTGTGCCTGGGTCATCTGCGTCATCTTCCTCATCTCCCTCCTGCTCCTCCTCTCCTGTCACCTGTGTCGAAAAACCACCCATTTCACTACACATTGCTTGTGCTCCTACTTCTCCTCCTCCAGTTCAGCCCCCACAGAGCTCATGTGGCTGGGAGATCTAGGCGCCATCTCCAGTCCCCTGACCAGCCATATTTAACAGCATCTGTTCCAGGAAATGAAGCAGTGGAATGACGTCAATCATCCCGTAGTCCTGGCGACTATGCACTGACTGACTGAATGCTACTGCCGCTGCCTCCTTAAACCCCTGCACCGCTCCTTCCCGGGCAGGTAGGCTCCCGCGAAGCGGGTAGTCTACCACTGGCACTTTTGGCTCTCGACTTCCCACTGCTGCCACCCTGCTGACTCCCACCCACGCTAGCAACTTGCTGGCTCCGCCGCTGACTCATGGGCAAGATCCAAGTACCACAAAATACTGGCAGCAGCACAAAATACAACCCCAAAAACCTCCACTGGCTGGCTTTGAGGAGGGCCCAGGCAGCCCCCTGGCCATTGGCCCACCGGGAAATTTCCCTGTGATGTCTATGGCCCATCCGCCCCTAGAGACTTCGACAGTCTCATCGCAGTTAGGCTGTTCCTTACCCAGTTTTAAAGCTCCCATACAACTTTTTTTAATTCAGTTTGTGTTTCAACCTACATATGGAAATGAAGATCATTATCATCAGAGTTTGAAAACCTGGATTTGGTTATTTTCTGCCATTCTTTTCTGCAGATTGTCTCCTGTCAGGTTTGATGCAGACTGTCCATGGACAGCCATATTCAGGTGTCTTCAGAAATGTTCGACTAGCTTCAAGTTAGGGCTCTCTCGGGTCCGTTGAATAACATTCAGAGTTGTCCCTAAGCCATTTCTTTGTAGTCTTTGCTATGCGCTCAGTGTTATTGTTTTGTTGGAAGGTTGACCTTTGTCCCAGTCTGAGGTCCAGAGCACAATGGATCAGGTTTTCATTAAGAATATCTATGTACTTTGCTCTATTCAGCTTTCCCTCAACCCTGGCCAGTTTCCCTACCCTAGCAGCTGAAAAACACAGCATGATGCTACCATGCTTCACTGTAGGTATTATATTGGGCAGGCGATGCTTGGAATTGAGGCCAAAAAGTTCAATACTGGTTTCTCAAAGAGAAACCACAGAGAATGTTGTTTATAACAGAATCTGAATGTGGAGGCAACATCAGGAGGCAAAAGAGTGGCACAATGACAAAGTCTGAAGGTATCAGAGGCATCAGGAAGTCATAGAGTGGCACAATGACAGAGTCTGAAGGTAGCGGCAGCATCAGGAAGCCACAGAGTGGCACAATGACAGAGTGTGAAGAAGGCGGTAGCATCAGAAAGCCACAGAGTGGCAGACTGACAGAGTCTGAAGGTGGCGGCAACATCAGGAGGCAACAGCATGAGGAGGCCACAGAGTGGCACTATGACAGAGTCTGAAGGTGGCGGCAACATCAGCAGGCAACAGAGTGGCACAATGACCGATTGTGGTGGTATCGGCAGCATTAGGAGGCCAGAGTGGCTAAGTGACACAGTGTGGAGTTGATGGCAGAATGAGGAGACCACAGACTGGCACAATGACTGTGTGTGGAAGTTGCGGCAGCAGCAGCATCAGGAGGCCACAGAGTGGCACAATGACAGAGTCTGAAGGTGGTGGCAGCATCAGAATGCCACAAAGTGACACAGTGACAGAATCTGAAGGTGGTGGCAGCATCAGAAAGCCACAGAGAGGCAAGGTCACAGATTCTGGAGGTGGGAGCATCATGAGGCGACCACAGAGTGGCCCAATGACAGAGTCTGAATGTGGAGGCAACATCAGGAGGCAAAAGAGTGGCACAATGACAGAGTGTGGAGGTGGAAGCAGCATGAGGAGGCCACAGAGTAGCACAATGACAGAGTCTGAACATGGAAGCAGCATCAGGATGCCACAGAGTGGCACAATGACAGAGCGTGGAGGTTGCGGCAGCAGCATCATGAAAAAGCCGCAGAGTGGCACAATGACAAAGTCTGAAGGTGTCAGCAGCATCAGGAGACCACAGTTTTGCACAATGAAAAAGTCTGAGGGTGGCAGAGGCATCAGGAAGTCATAGAGTGGCACAATGACAGAGTCTGAAGGTAGCGGCAGCATCAAGAAGCCACAGAGTAGCACAATGACAGAGTATGAAGAAGGCGGTAGCATCAGAAAGCCGCAGAGTGGCACAATGACCGAGTGTGGTGGTATTGGCAGCATTAGGAGCCCAGAGTGGCTAAGTGACACAGTGTGGAGTTGATGGCAGAATGAGGAGACCACAGACTGGCACAATGACTGTGTGTGGAAGTTGCGGCAGCAGCAGCATCAGGAGGCCACAGAGTGGCACAATGACAGAGTCTGAAGGTGGTGTCAGCATCAGAATGCCACAAAGTGCCACAAAGTGACACAATGACAGAATCTGAAGGTGGCAGCAGCATCAGAAGGCCACACAGAGGGACAATAACAGAATGTGGGGGTGCCGGCAGTAGCAGCATCAGCATCAGGAGGAGGCTACAGAGTGGCACAATGACAGAACCTGGAGGTGTCGGCAGCATTAGGAGACCACAGAGTGGCCAAATGACAGAGTCTGAAGGTGGCGGCAACATCAGGAGGCAACAAAGTGGCACAATGACAGAGTGTGGTGGTATCGGCAGCATTAGGAGGCCACAGAGTGGCTAAGTGACACAGTGTGGAGTTGACGGCCGCATGAGGAGACCACAGAGTGGCACAATGACTGTGTGTGGAAGTTGCGGTAGCAGCAGCATCAGGAGGCCACAGAGTGGCACAATGACAGAGTCTGAAGGTGGTGGCAGCATCAGAAATCCACAGAGAGGCAAGATCACAGATTCTGTAGGTGGGGGCAGCATGAGGAGACCACAGAGTGGCCCAATGACAGAGTCTGAATGTGGAGGCAACATCAGGAGGCAACATAGTGCAACAATGTCAGAGTGTGGAATCAGGTGTGGAATCAGGAAGCATTAGGAGGCCACAGAGTGGCACAATGACAGTCTGAAGGTGGCGGCAGGATCTGTAAGCCACAGAGTGGCACAATAACAGAGTCTGAAGGAGGCAGCAGCATCAGGAAGCCACTGAGTGGCACAATGAAAGAATCTGGATGTGGTGGCAGAATCAGGAAGCGACATGGTGGCACAATGACAGAGTCTGGAGGTGGTGGCAGCATTAGGAGACCACAGAGTGGCACAATGACAGAATCTGGATGTGGCTGCAGAATCAGGAAGCCACAGAGTGGCAAAATCACAGATTCTGAAGGTGGCAGCAGCATCAGGAAGCCACAAAATGGCACATTGACAGAGTCTGAAGGTGGCGGCAGCATCAGGAAGCCACAGGGTGACACAATGACAGAGTCTGAAGGTGGCAGCAGCATCAGGAAGCCACATAGTGGCCCAATGACAAAGTCTTAAGGTGGCGGCAGTAGGAGAATACCACAGAGTGGCTTACTGACAGTGTCGGAAGATGACGGCAGCATGAGGAGACCACAGAGTGTCACAATAACAGAGTGTGGAGGTGGCAGCGGCATGAGAACGCCACAGAGTGGCCCAATGACAGATTCTGAAGGTGGCGGCATCATGAGGAGACCATAGAGTGGCCTAATGACAGAGTCTGAAGGTGGAGGCAGCATGATTAGACCACAGAGTTACCCATTCTCAGAGTCTGAAGGTGGCGGCAGCATGAGAAGACCACAGAGTGGCACTATAACAGAGTGTGGAGGTGGCAGCAACATGAGGAGGCTACAGAGTGGCACAATGACAAAGTCTGAAGGTGGCGGCAGCAGCATCATGAGGAGGCCAGAGATTGGACCGATGACAGAGTCTGAAGGTAGCGGCAGCATCAGGAAGCCACAGAGTAGCACATTGACAGAGTCTAAAGGTGGTTGCAGTATCAGGAAGTCATAGAGTGGCACAATGACAGTCTGGAGGTGGCGTCAGCATCATTACTTAGAGTGGCACGGTGACATAGTGTGTAGGTGGGTGGCAATAACATTACCCGATGAAGATGGTTGTCGAAGAAAGAACACTTGGCATCAGATGTGTGGCATCAGGCAGGTGGCAGCATCAGAATAGTAGCTGAGGCAGGTAGTTAGAAGAAACTGGTCTCTTTTATTAAAGTGTTGGTGTGGCACCATGAATGATGTACTCTGATGCATCAGGCATTGGTAGTTGGAAATCCTGGCTGATCCACACCTGTTTTATAATGTCAAAGGTCAGTCTCTCCACATTTTGGGTGGACAGGTGAGTTCTTCTTAGGTTTGCTATTGCTCCTGCCGCACTAAACTCCCGCTCTGATGCTACACTACTGGCCGGGCAGGACAGCTTTTCCAGGGCAAACTCGGCCATTTGTGGCCACAAATCCAGTTTGGCTGCCCAGTAGTCCAGCGGATCTTTAATATGGGTTGGCAGGGTGCTGTCCAAGTATGCCACCACCTGCTGGTTTAGGTCCTGCTCTATGCCTAGCTGCTGGTGAGTAGTTTCTTCATTATGAGGGTGAAGGAAGCTGCTCATCAGCGACTCAGGCTGCTGCTGATGGAGCTGGTACTGCTCCTGCCACCCCACCCCTCCCCAGCAGCCATGGCAGTGGATCGTGAGCTCAGAGGGCCCCCTGTTCATACCTACGAGAGGATGGACGATGGCGCAGATAGGCCGTGGCCAACTGACTACAAAGGATGTCTCTATAGTAGTTCAGTTTGTCCTCCCACTCAGCGGGTGTAAAAAGGCCCCCATTTTGGACCGGGAATGAGGGTCCAACAAGGTGGAGAGCCAGAAGTCATCCCTCTGCCGAATGGTGACAATTCGGCTGTCACTACCCAGGCAACTGAGCATGCAGCAGGCCATTTGCGCTACTGACTCAGGGGGACTCCCTGTCTCCATCTCCACTGCATACTGCCACGGTGTGCCTGGGTCATCTGCGTCATCTTCCTCATCTCCCTCCTGCTCCTCCTCTCCTGTCACCTGTGTCGAAAAACCACCCATTTCACTACACATTGCTTGTGCTCCTACTTCTCCTCCTCCAGTTCAGCCCCCACAGAGCTCATGTGGCTGTGAGATCTAGGCGCCATCTCCAGTCCCCTGACCAGCCATATTTAACAGCATCTGTTCCAGGAAATGAAGCAGTGGAATGACGTCAATCATCCCGTAGTCCTGGCGACTATGCACTGACTGACTGAATGCTACTGCCGCTGCCTCCTTAAACCCCTGCACCGCTCCTTCCCGGGCAGGTAGGCTCCCGCGAAGCGGGTAGTCTACCACTGGCACTTTTGGCTCTCGACTTCCCACTGCTGCCACCCTGCTGACTCCCACCCACGCTAGCAACTTGCTGGCTCCGCCGCTGACTCATGGGCAAGCTGCCACCCTCTTCTTCCGATGATGATGAAGCCCCTTTGTGACCCGACTCCCAAGTGCGATCAGCTACATCATCATCATCATCGAGTAGTGTCTGCACGTCACTGATCTCCTCCTCAACGGTCTCTGGGTCAGGAGCCTGACCTCTCACAACACCAGCTCCCACGCCAATCTCCTCCAGATCTTGGCTGGGCAGTAGCAGCTGACTCTCCTCTAGTGCCTCGTCCTCGCTATATAGTGGTGCTGATCCCACAGCATACAATACTTCTGTGGCTCGGGGAACAGAAAAGGACAGAGGCAGGTAGAGGACAGGTGAGGGTGCAGGACCTTCTACAGGGCCATACCAACTAAGAAATGTGTCTGACGAACCCACTGACTCTTGGCTGGGGGTGTCTGATGTCATTTGTGACAAAGTCGTAGATGGAGTCAACCACTCAAGAACCGCTGGGTTGCTGGTCACAACACAACCGCTAGCTGAGACTGGGATCTCAGGCCTCTCAAAGTGACCCCTGCTGCTACGATCACTTACTCTGCTGTGACCTCTGCCTGCACCAGAAACATTTAGGCCTCTGCCACTTCTCTGCCTGACATACTGTTAGATCAAATAAATAAAAAGGAAATTAAAACATCCCCAAAAAGTTTTTACTACAGATAACTGCACCGCTGAGCTGCAAATATATTTTTTCTTTTTGTGCTAATACACGCCACAAAACGCTTAACAATAAATAACTGCACCGTAGAGCAGGAAAAGGTATTTTTTCTTTTTGTGCTAATACACGTCACAAAAGGTTGAACAAGAAATAACTGCACCGCAGAGCAGGAAAAGGTACTTTTTCTTTTTATGCTAATACACATCACAAAAGGCTTAACAAGAAATAGCTACACCGCTGAGCGGCAAATATATATTTTCTTTTTCCGCTAAAACACACCACAACAGCCTTTACTACAGATAAGTGCACCACACAAGGGCAAATAAGACATAGAAATATTTACTTGTAATAACCCCTGTTAATGGATGTATCAAACAGCACTTGCACCCTAATAATAATGGTTTGCTGGAATTACAGAGCTGTATAATGGTGATTTGGTCTAATAGGTCTAATAGGAATGTTCCTATTACCCAGGCTGTCACCTCCCCAAAGGAACCCTGTTCAACAGAAATGCAGTGGAATTATCCCCCCTATCCTTTCCTTACACCTCGAATAATCTTTCCCTGTACTTGTAAATCATTATTTTTTTGTAGAATGACGATTTTTCTATCACTGTCCCTAGCGCCTGCAGACACGTCTCTCCCTGCACTAAGTACGCTGGTGAATGGCAGAATCTAAGATGCCTGCCATATTTATAGGGCCGTGACATCACAGGGCTGGCTGACTGCTGATTGGCTGCATGCATGTCAGTATGGGTGATCCCGCCTTCCCAGACTTCCCTTCTCCATGTCCTCACAAGTGCAGCAGCCATTTTAGGAAAATTTTGATTTGTTACTACAAAGCGCGAGGAAATTCGCATTCGGTGCAAATCTAATTTTTCCTGAAATTCGAAACAAATTCCACTTCATCAGCTTCGATTCGCTCATCTCTAGTTGAGAGTATTACTTTCTGGCTGCAATTCTTCCATGAAGACCACTTATGTCAAGATTTAGGTCCCACTGGTTTCTACCAGTTCTGAACTGATGACACTGCTGGACATCTCCAAATGTCAAAGAGAAGTAAGCATGATATGTTCTTTATCTGCTGCACAAAATTTTCTCAGCTGACCACTGCATCTACGGTACTTAACATTGCCCATTTCTTTGTGCTTGTTCAAAAGAGCTAGAATAGCACACCTTCAAATTCCAGTCTGCTACTAAAAGTGGCCCTGTTTTGTAGTTAGGTCCAAATTGATGAAATGCAAAGCCACCAATACCATATAGTGGCACATTATACCATCCCAACAGATCCAAGTACCACAAAATACTGGCAGCAGCACAAAATACAACCCCAAAAACCTCCACTGGCTGGCTTTGAGGAGGGCCCAGGCAGCCCCCTGGCCATTGGCCCACCGGGAAATTTCCCTGTGATGTCTATGGCCCATCCGCCCCTAGAGACTTCGACAGTCTCATCGCAGTTAGGCTGTTCCTTACCCAGTTTTAAAGCTCCCATACAACTTTTTTTAATTCAGTTTGTGTTTCAACCTACATATGGAAATGAAGATCATTATCATCAGAGTTTGAAAACCTGGATTTGGTTATTTTCTGCCATTCTTTTCTGCAGATTGTCTCCTGTCAGGTTTGATGCAGACTGTCCATGGACAGCCATATTCAGGTGTCTTCAGAAATGTTCGACTAGCTTCAAGTTAGGGCTCTCTCGGGGCCGTTGAATAACATTCAGAGTTGTCCCTAAGCCATTGCTTTGTAGTCTTTGCTATGCGCTCAGTGTTATTGTTTTGTTGGAAGGTTGACCTTTGTCCCAGTCTGAGGTCCAGAGCACAATGGATCAGGTTTTCATTAAGAATATCTATGTACTTTGCTCTATTCAGCTTTCCCTCAACCCTGGCCAGTTTCCCTACCCTAGCAGCTGAAAAACACAGCATGATGCTACCATGCTTCACTGTAGGTATTATATTGGGCAGGCGATGCTTGGAATTGAGGCCAAAAAGTTCAATACTGGTTTCTCAAAGAAAAACCACAGAGAATGTTGTTTCTCACAGTCTGAGAGTCCATTAGGTGCTTTTTTTTTTTTGGGGGGGGGGGGACTACAGAAAGGCTTTCATATGTTTTTGTTTTGTTTTTTTACTGAGGAAAGGCTTCTTTCTGGCCACTCTGCCGTAAAGCCCAGATTGGTGGAGTGTTCAAGTGATGGTTGACCTTCTGGAAGTTTCTCCCTTCTGCATACAGGATCTTTGGGGCTCAGCCAGAGTGACCGTTGGATTCTTGGTCACCTGATTGTTTCAAACTTCTTCCAATTAAGAACCCTGGAGGCCACTGTGCTCTTGGGAACTTTCATTGTAGCATAATTCTTTTACACCCATCTCCAGATATGCGCCTCCACACAATCCTCTCTGATCTCAGGCAGTTCTTTCCTTCTCTTGACTTGGTATTTGGTCTGATATGCATTGTCAGCTGTGAGACAGAGGTGTGCATTTCCAAATGATATAGACAGAGGTGTGTGTTTCCAAATGATGTCCAGCAACAAAATGTATTACAGGTGGACCAGTCAGTTCTGTTCCAAGTTTTAAAGTGGTTTTACACTTTAATAATCAACTACTGAAGTTATTTAATTAAATCTTGCACAACTTCACGAATAACTGACTTCGGCTTATCAGAGCCCATACATTTTAATACTGTATACAGACAGATCTCCATACAATATTAATCCAACGTTTTGAACTATTTGTATGTAGCATCCAAACCTCGTTTCGCTCATCACTAGCTACAACATAATAAATTGTGCGAAACGTGTGTCTAAAGACTTTCCAAATGCATTGTACTTACATCATTTGTTGATAGGCAATAATATTGCAATGTTTGAATGCATTATAATTTTTTTACTATTCAAAAATGATTATACAGGCAGTTTTAAGCCTATAAATCTACAGCTTCAAAAATCCTGATGCTCTGGTTGCTTGCTGATGATAAGTAGATATTATTAGGTACATGTTTTGACTTTTGGGCTCACTCACAATGGACTACTAGGAGATTTCAGACAAGTCACAGATAACAATTGATTGAAATTTGATTGTTTCCTCAGCGTTCCAAGAAGAATACATAATACAATGATTGATAATAGAATGTTGGATTTTAGCCTTGTTTGTCGGAGCATGGAGTAAATCTAGCGGAAAGTTAAAGATAGTGAAGAGATGTGTGAGAAAAGAGCTTTATAATTGCAGGAGGAAGGGGAGGTCATACAGTCTTTGTGCCATAATAAGAACTGTTCTAAAGATATTTCCACGGTCAATACAAACTGTCAAACATAGGCAGTCTTATTTGGAACACATTAACCATCAGTGCTGGTCCATAGTGCTCTGAAATCATTAAGTCTCTGATGCTATATGCCATCATAAAACATTATAAAAATGTATACAGTGAAACCTCTTTAAGTCAACCAGCCGAAATTGCATTAAAGAGTAGCCTTCTAGATTGGTGGTCTTCTAAAGAAGATGTCCAGCATGTATAATATATTCTGAAACTGAAAATCTGTAACAAAATAAAATCTGGTCTGGGGATGGTTTGAAGTGTTCTTTTAGAGAGATGTTACTGTATATACTGCCCATAGTTCTTGATCGACCTCTACAATATTAATAAATATTTAGATTTATTGTAACATTTTGTCTTTTTGTTTGAACAATCTGTTTTTAAGATATGTGTAGTCAAGTGCTGGTGCAGAGGTGGATCCTGTAAGCCATAATCTGACTGGTATAGGCTAAAGTCAAATCTAAGGATTATGTGTTCTCCACCTTATGCTTCCTTCTTGCAGGGAGCATAAAGTACAAAATGCATAATCCTTTAGCTATGAATCTAAGGAATCCCTAGCTTTCACTTATCCAGAGTCTTCTCAAATTGACATCATCTGTCAGAGAAGAGTCAGGAACTCTCCATACACATTAGACTGTCAGCTAAACCTGATGTTCTGGGTGGGATCAGTTGATAATAGACAATTGTGCATGGCGGCAGGGCCGGTTTTAGACAAAGTGTGACCCTGGGCAAAATTTAAAGTGGGGCCCTAAATCCTGAAATATCGGACTAGCAGTTTGACAGAACTTTTTAAGCACGGACAGCGGTTGCAACCACCGCAGCTGAGTGTAGAATGCCACATTATCTCTCTTTAGCCTTTCCAATGTAAACTGCTGATCGTGCAGCCTCTTTGGGTATGTCCACACAGAGGTTTGTTTGTGCTTCAAAAAACCTAATGCAGAATCCGCATCAGTTATTTTTTTTGGATGTGTTTTTTCCTGACTAATTTTATATGGATTGTGTGGTAATTGAACGCAGCACGGCCACGTCACAAGCACCACATGAGCATGCCCTTTGGTTGTGCCCTGGAGTCACACGGAGCCGACAGGACACAAGAAGCTCACACAGAGGCACAGGGAGCTCACACAGTGGGTTCACACAGGGGGGGGCACAGGAAGCACACACAGTGGGCATAGGGAGCTCACACAGTGGGTTCACACAGGAGTGGCACAGGAAGCACACACAGTGGGCATAGGGAGCTCACACAGTGGGTTCACACAGGAGTGGCACAGGAAGCACACACAGTGGGCATAGGGAGCTCACACAGTGGGTTCACACAGGAGGGGCACAGGGAGCACAAAAAGGGCATAGGGAGTTTACACAGCGTGCACAGGGAGCTCACATAGCAGGTACAGGGAACACACATAGTGGGCACAGGGAGCACACACAATGGGTACAGGGAGAGTACAGGAGGGGGCACAGGGAGCGCACAGGAGGGTGCACAGGGAGCGCACAGGAGGGGGCACAGGGGAAACACAGAGCTGACAGTGGGAACTCACAGGTCAGTGACCATCAGTAGTTGAGGGCAGTGCAGGGATGCTACAATGAGAGTGTGACCTCAGCAGACCTGCACCTCCTCCACAGACACGGCTGCATGCTTCTTACTAGATGGACTTACCAGGTGCTTTAATAGGAGGGTCCTGGGAGCTCCTGCAGTCCTGCAGCTGAGGTCAGAGCCTGTGGGTTTAACACAGCACCCACACATAACGTCCTGATTCCGGTCTGTGGTATCAGGATTGTGGATAATGCTGGCCTGCCACCGAGCTCTGGTGGGGGGGGGGGGGGGGGATACTTAAGTATCTAACAGCAGGGGGCCCTGGGCAATTTCCCTGTTTGTATACCCCCCCTTAACGCCGCCCCTGCATGGTGGGCCTTAAGCAAGCCAGAGTCAGAGTCTTGTCCAGTGATACTGTAGATTTTCTCATTTAAAATTGTGCCTGAACGGTAGCAAAGCATATTACCAGCAGGAGAGAGCAAACATTTATAAAAAAAACACATTAATTAAAAAGTAAACTGAAGGAAAAAAAAAGCTAAATACACAAGTGGATAACATTTAGGGAGACTAAGAAGCACATTAGTACATAAAAATGTTCTTAAACATTAGACTAAAGACCCCCATACACATTAGTATATTGTCAGCCGAACCTTCCAAAAATGGCGGGGGTTGGTAAACAGTCTAATGCATCCCGATTGTTACCTGACAGATGATGTCATGGGAGAGAAGTATAAGTTAAAGTGAATATTTTCGCCATATCATTGTATTCTCCCCAGAGATCAGCCATTGGCAGAAGTGTCTAGCAGTGGCTTTCTCATACATACGCATTCAGCAGGTTAGCGCAACACTCTTTCAATAGCAATCGTTCATTCAATAGTTGTTCCTACTTCTATCAACTGCATATGGCCACCTTAACACTTGCTATAAATATACCTTTGGATCTATAGTAGCCATTTATACACATTGGCATGCAATGAAAAGTGCTTTGTGTGAGACACAAATATAAGGCCACACTTAAAGGTAATCTGTCACATGTCATTCTGGACTATTAGCTATAGTAATATATGTGTAGTACTGCACATAAGGAGTCCAAATACCCATTTTTTTAAAAAAATGTCCTACTGTCCCCAATTCCGTTTATAGCTTTCAAAACTGTGCTGAAATACACAGTTTGGACTGAGGTTCTGCCATAGAGATATCTCTTCAATACAGCAGTCCAGACAATATACCTTTAAATGCTGACACCTTATTTGCACTGCTACTAATGTATTGCAGCAGATAATAGTCCAATGTCATGGTGATAGATTCCCTTTTAGATACAGGTGCTACATTAGAATTTAACCCCTTAATGACTGTGCACAGCGGGCGGTACAGAGCTTCAGTCTGTAGCAACATCTTCTGGTGTCGTTGAAGTAGAGGGAGATAACTGCTCCTGTGCTAAGAACTGGCTTTTACTATTAGCTGTGGTTTTTAGTGCAGGCTTCTGCCTTACAGACAGGGTCAGAGAAAGCTATTAACCCTTTGATTGCCACTGTCTATACTGCTGCACGGTCCACCTGCGATTAGGTCAATGGGTTTCCAAGTGACTGAATCGGAGACTGGGGGAACCCTCTGAAATCAGCCCAGAGGATCTACAAAGGACCTCAGGGCTGTCTGCTTAGTATACCTGCCATTAGGGCATACTAGTGTGAAAGCAGGTTCATTCCTGTTTGGTTAGCCTTTCTTTAACATTTCTGGCTTCTGCAGTGAGTTAATGGTAATAGTGTACGCTTGGTGTGTTTAAATCCAGTATATTTTTCAAGTACGGTATCTTATTTCTAGTTTAGTTTGCCTCTTGTCAGTGTAGATTTTTTTCCCAGTGATTAATCTAGTCCAGTCCCTGTTTCTGAGCACTGTATTTTGGGTTCATTTTCTCCCTGTTTGGGTCTGTCTTGCCTTGATTCAAGTTCAGATCAACTTTAGTTTTGGTTTCTTATCTCTTGGTCTTAAAGTCCTTCTGTCATACTGTTAGGGTGAGTATTACAGATAAGGGTTTTCAGTAGGGATATTTTTAGTGAGGGTCAGTGGTGTTGATATTAGGGCCTCTGCTCAGGGATAAATTTAGGGAAAGATTCAGGGAGAGGTATTGCTATATTATAAACTCACAAATGCTCAGGAAGTGAGAACACTGAAGGATAATAGCAAATCAATCTACAAATCAACATAGAGACATAGAATGTGTCGGCAGATAAGAACCATTTGGCCCATCTAGTTTGCCCAATATACTGAATACTATGAATAGCCCCGGCCCTATGTTATATGAAGGACGGCCTTATGCCTATCCCATGCATGCTTAAACTCCTTCACTGTATTTGCAGCTACCACTTCTGCAGGAAGGCTATTCCATGCATCCACTACTCTCTCAGTAAAGTAATACTTCCTGATATTACTTTTAAACCTTTGCCCCTCTAATTTAAAACTATGTCCTCTTGTAGCAGTTTTTCTTCTTTTAAATATTCTCTCCTCTTTTACCTTGTTGATTCCCTTTATGTATTTAGCAGTTTCTATCATATCCCCTCTGTCTCGTCTTTCTTCCAAGCTATACATGTTAAGGTCCTTTAATCTTTCCTGGTAAATCCATGTACCAGTTTAGTAGCTCTTCTCTGTACTCTCTCCAAAGTATCACTATCCTTCTGGAGATATGGTCTCCAGTACTGAGCACAATACTCCAGATGAGGTCTCACTAGTGCTCTGTAGAGCGGCATGAGCACCCCCCTCTTTCTACTGGTAATGCCTCTCCCTAAACACCCAAGCATTCTGCTAGCATTTCCTGCTGCTCTATGACATTGTCTGCCTACCTTTAAGTCTTCTGATAATGACCCCTAAATCCCTTTCCTCAGATACTGTATCACTGATTGTATATTCTGCTCTTGGGTTTTTACGCCCCAGGTGCATTATATTGCATTATCTCATTATCTCAACATTACATTTTAGTTGCCAGATTTTTGACCATTCCTCTAGTTTTCCTAAATCATTTTTAATTTGGTGTATCCCTCCAGGAACATCAACCCTGTTACAAATCTTTGTGTTATCAGAAAAAAGACACACCTTACCATCGAGGCCTTCTGAAATTTCGCTGATAAAGATATTAAACAATATGAGTCCCAGAACAGATCCCTGAGGTACCCCACTGGTAACAAGACCATGGTCTGAATATACTCCATTGACTACAACCCTCTGTTGCCTGTCCCTCAGCCACTGCCTAATCCATTCAACGTTGAGCTGTCCTGGTTACACAGGCCAATGCAAACTGGATGCAAACTATATTCAGTTTTACTGATTATCGGCAGCACATTCCTGATTACAAAAAGAGATATGTTGCCAATAATCAGGCATCTTTCATTCTGATGAAAGATGCCCATCAGTAAACAGACAAGCATTTGCTTATTTATCGGCTGATTGGCTGCTCTATTATATGGGCCAATTATCAGGAAAGAAAATTCCTATGAATGCTTGTTCCCAATAATTCCCCCAAAAATTGTGCAGTCTAATTGGGTCTTAAAGAAGTACCACACAATATTTTTTCCCTCTGGCCTGTTAGAAAGTTACCTACTGTAAAATGTAGAGTAGTTAATCCTCTGACTGGTGGCTGTAGTTTTGAGTTATCCTCTCCATTCTGTTTCTCTGCTGTGTTGTGTGATCTACACTTTGACTCTCCAACTGACTCAGCATCTCATGTGTGGACAGAAAGTCAGACTCTCATTCTTATGAAACAGACGTCAAGGCTCCTATATGAATAAATAGTCAAACTTATGACATCCTGTCCATAAGAAAGACACTGTGTCAGCTGGAGAGTCAGTCATATGACACAGCTGAGGACCAGAAGGAAGTGGATAACTCGCAACTTCAGCCACCAGTAAGAGGATTACCAGAGAATTTAAAAAATGTTTGGAGTTCTCATTTAATTTAGGGCCAGATGACTGTTTGTACTCTACATCTCTGATTATCAATATTAGAGTTGAGTAAAGTGTAGAAAAAACTCAATTCGGATGCTTTGCTGAATTTTACAAAAAAATTTGCTTTGTCAGGAATTACTTCATCACGAAGCGTATTTTTTGGTAAGTAGCGGGTGCAATGACAGGGAGCTGCGATAGCGTTGCTCTCCATCATCGTACACCTCAGATGTGGTGTTCATACATGATCGCAGCATCTGAGAGTAATAATACAGTGTAAAATTAGAAGAAGAAAAATTAAATCATATTTACCATGTCCATTTGCTCGTGCCGGCTGCCATCTTGCTTGAAGATCTTGCGAGAAATCTCTCAAGGGATTTTGGGCGGGATCTTCAATCATGACGGTAGCGCCCGGCCCATCGCAAGCAAATGGAGGGGGTAAGTATGATTTTTGTTTTTGTTTTTTACACTGTTTCAGGTTAAATCGATTCACTATCACAAAACACGAGGAAATTTGGCTTTGCGACAAATCAAATTTATCCTGAAATTCAGATCATATTCCACGTCACATCATCATCCATCAGCTCCATGACTGTCATCACCATCATCCTTTCGTATGACTGTTCAGCTGTTACATAATTCAGCCTTACTATATGTCCTGGGACATACATTCTGGGACATACTTTTAGGACTACTACAATTATTTTACATCATTTCATGCAAGTTAATTTCTTTCAATTTTCTAAAAGATAATGTTTTATGATCCAAAACATTCTGTTGATGCTAGATTAAAAGTGTAACTCCATTATTTGATATGTAAGGCATAATTTGACATTACACATGTAGCAAGAGTGATTTGAAAAACAGCAGGATATGCTCCCCTAACAGGGGAGAGAGAGATAAGACACTATGAGCCTGCCAGCAATGCATAATATCTATGGGAATAAAAGACCTGATGCATAAATCCCCTGGCAGAAGGGATTCAGTATGTCCCCATAAACATTTTATTGTTGGTGGATCCCACCAGAACTAGTAAGATCACTCGATATTTAATGTATTTAACAAACGTTAGGATGGCCACGAGCTAACTGTTAGCTGGCAGCTATCCCCCATACACATGGACACTAATCTACAGTCGTGGCCAAAAGTTTTGAGAATGACACAAATATTAGTTTTTACAAAGTTTGCTGCTAAACTGCTTTTAGATCTTTGCTTCAGTTGTTTCTGTGATGTAGTGAAATATAATTACACGCACTTCATACGCTTCAAAGGCTTTGATCGACAATTACATGACATTTATGCAAAGAGTCAGTATTTGCAGTGTTGGCCCTTCTTTTTCAGGACCTCTGCAATTCGACTGGGCATGCTCTCAATCAACTTCTGGGCCAATTCCTGACTGATAGCAACCCATTCTTTCATAATCACTTCTTGGAGTTTGTCAGAATTAGTGGGTTTTTGTTTGTCCACCCGCCTCTTGAGGATTGACCACAAGTTCTCAATGGGATTAAGATCTGGGGAGTTTCCAGGCTATGGACCCAAAATTTCAATGTTTTGGTCCCCGAGCCACTTAGTTATCACTTTTGCCTTATGGCACGGTGCTCCATCGTGCTGGAAAATGCATTGTTCTTCACCAAACTGTTGTTGGATTGTTGGAAGAAGTTGCTGTTGGAGGGTGTTTTGGTACTATTATTTATTCATGGCTGTGTTTTTGGGAAAAATTGTGAGTGAGCCCACTCCTTTGGATGAGAAGCAACCCCACACATGAATGGTCTCAGGATGCTTTACTGTTGGCATGACACAGGACTGATGGTAGCGCTCACCTTTTCTTCTCCGGACAAGCCTTTTTCCTGATGCCCCAAACAATCGGAAAGAGGCTTCATCGGATAATATGACTTTTCCCCAGTCCTCAGCAGTCCATTCACAATATTTTCTGCAGAAGATCAATCTGTCCCTGATGTTTTTTTTGGAGAGAAGTGGCTTCTTTGCTGCCCTTCTTGACACCAGGCCATCTTCCAAAAGTCTTCGCCTCACTGTGCGTGCAGATGCGCTCACACCTGCCTGCTGCCATTCCTGAGCAAGCTCTGCACTGGTGGCACTCTGATCCCGCAGCTGAATCCTCTTTAGGAGACAATCCTGGCACTTGCTGGACTTTCTTGGATGCCCTGAAGCCTTCTTAACAAGAATTGAACCGCTTTCCTTGAAGTTCTTGATGATCCTATAAATTGTTGATTGAGGTGCAATCTTAGTAGCCACAATATCCTTGCCTGTGAAGCCATTTTTATACAACGCAATGATGGCTGCACGTGTTTCTTTGCAGGTCACCATGGTTAACAATTGAAGAACAATGATTTCAAGCATCACCCTCCCTTTAACAGGTCAAGTCTGCCATTTTAACCCAATCAGCCTAACATAATGATCTCCAGCCTTGTGCTCGTCAACATTCTCACCTGAGTTAACAAGACGATTACTGAAATGATCTCAGCAGGTCCTTTGATGACAGCAATGAAATGCAGTGGAAAGTTTTTTTGGGGATTAAGTTAATTTTCATGGCAAAGAAGGACTATGCAATTCATTTGATCACTCTTCATAACATTCTTGAGTATATGCAAATTGCTATTATAAAAACTTAAGCAGCAACTTTTCCAATTTTCAATATTTATGTAATGCTCAAAACTTTTGGCCACGACTGTACACAAAAGCAAATGGATGGGGCATTTTGAAAACCAATGGCCCAATCCTTATCTCCCAGCTGGAATCCTCATATACACTAGATGGTCGACAAATCCCACTGAAATTGGCTGGTTTGGCTGATATATATCTTATTTTTTGTGGCCTATTATCTCCTGGATGATCTATAAAATACATATGCATCACAAGAGATAACACCACGCAACAAAAAAATAAACTTTTTGTCTGCTACTGGGCAAAAAACATTTGTCCTATACTAAACTGAGTGTGCGGATTACAAATTCGAAGTCAGAATTGTTGTAACACGTCACAAAATTTTTCTATGCGTAAGTATGCCTAAATTAATTTAGCACTTGGAAAGCATTGAATAAACTGATAGCACTATAACAGATCACTTTATCAAAATCTATCCAGCTTGCCTTTTATACTTACTACTGACTTCAGCCTGAGTGTGTCCGAACAGGTCTGGACATGTCCATTGGAATATCTCCAATATAATGCATTAATATTATAACTGAATAGGCTTTGCATGTATAACTTAAAATCTAGACATGTCAGACAAATTCAGAGTTCATATTTTGAATCAGCGCGCTCATTTTAGTAAAAAATCACATGTTTTTCTCTTAGTAGCAAAATCATTTTTGCGCGGTGTAATCAAAGTGTAATGGATGGAAAGTGATAAAAGAACACAATATGCACTAGGATATCCTATCCAAAAAGAGCAAGGGGACAATTTTCATTTTTGCTTTGCCCAGTTGCACTAATAATGTATATAACAGGGATTGGCAACCTCTGGCAATCCAGCTGTTCTGAAACTACAACTCCCAGAATCCTCTTTTTAATTCTATCTTCAATTCATTTAAAAAAAATACACAAATGGGCACATAGAGCAACATCTGGCATAAATAAAATACAGGGAGAGGGTATAAAAACCACTCACATTGGAGTGATGTGATAGACGCACAACAACCGGACGTGCCAAATCAGAAGTATTTGGAACTGCTGCCTTGCTATCCAGCTGGACCAATCTGTATTCAAAGTATCAACAGAAGCAAATGAAAATAGGGACTTGCTTGCGGTGTTGCTTGTTTGTAGTGATGAGCGGTAGGGGTCATATTCGAATTCGCAATATTTTGCGAATATTTCGTCAAATATTCGTCGAATATTCGCAAAGTCAAATGTTCATTAGGAGTAGTGTTGATTGCGAATTTTCGGAATGCGAATTTTCGGAATGCGAAACAATGAGATCGTGAAAACTCAGATCCGATGGTATATTCTAACCCCCCAGCGTTCCCATGGTGACAGGGAGGCTTGTCGGGGAGGAGTATGCCAAAGTGGAACAACTGTACAGATTTTTTTTTTTAAAGACGAATATTCTAGAAAACTAACATATTATTTTTAAAAAAATATTTGTAATATTCAAAAACAAGAATACATAGCAATATAGCGAATATTCGAAAAAAAAATGAATATAGAGCAATTTAGCTAATATAGTTCTATAATCTTCTTTGTCTAATAGTTACTTAAGCAGGGAGGAATCATGACTTCAGATGAAAAACAGACGAATATTCAAAAAAACTAATATATTAGATATAGTGCTATATATTCGTTTTTTCAAATATTCGTAATATCCTAAAACAATAATATATAGTAATATAGCGAATATTCGAAAAAAGACTATGTAGAACTATTTAGCTAATATAGTGCTATAATCTTTTTTATTAATAGTTGTAATTTTTTTCCAATCTGAACTTCAGATGAGAAAAAAATTACAACTATTAGACAAAGAAGATTATAGCACTATATTAGCTAAATTGCTTTATATTCGTTTTTTTTTTCAAATATTTGCTATATTGCTATATATTCTTGTTTTTGAATATTACGAATATTCTAAGAAATAAATATATTCATTTTTTAGAATATTCATCTTGGTTTTTTTTTATTTAAAAAACAGTTGTTCCACTTTGGCATACTCCTCCCCGACAAGAGTCCCTGTCACCATGGGGGTAGAATATACCATCGGATCTGAGTTTTCACAATCTCATTGATTTTCATTACAAAAATTTGCAATCAACACTCTCCTAAAGGCAAAGATATTGCAGCCTTCTCATTGGCCCATAAGCTAGAAGCAGGGAGGGATAATGTGTACTGATTAAAAGAAAAATCTCGAATATTCGAAATTACGAATATATGTCACTATATCCTAAATATTTGCAAATTCTCAAAGTGCCGATATTCGCGATAAAAATTTGCTATTTTAATATTCGTGATCAACACTACTTGTTTGAAGAAACTTCTGGATGCAGAATCTTGGTAAATCCGTTTATTTGTGTAAAACTGTCATGCGTTTAGGGGTTGGACTAGCTATTTCTTCAGGTATATGCAGTCTGGAGAAGGGGCTGTCTAGCCCTGAAAAGTGTTGCAATTTTTCACGAATAAATGGATTTACCAAGATCTTGCATTCGGAAGTTCCTTCAAACAAGCAGCACCATCAATTCTATGGGAGTTACAAGAACAGCTGAGTAAGTGTGCATGCTGGGAGTTGTAGTTTCACAGCAGCTGTAGTGACTTAGGCTTCTTTCACACCTGGGTTAGGGGAACAGCCTGCCGGATCCGTACCAAACATTTGCACAAGTGTGCTGCGATTTTTATCTGACCGCCTCTCGGCATGTTTGTAATGCTTCCGCCGCATCTCCAGCCCATCCCCATTATAGTGAATGGGGTCAGGGCGGACTTCCAGCAGCACACGTGTGCCAACTTTACTATGGATCCGGCAGGCTGTTTCCCTGCTGGACAAGACTAACGCGAGTGTGAAAGAAGCCTAAGGTTGTTGACCCCTGGTTTATTACATGATACAGTATATTAAATGTGATAATGTTGTGTTATAATGGTGGTTAATGATTTATTATTTTATGAAACCACATTACTCTTTCGTCTCACACAGCTCCAGATCTTTCCCTCTGGTTACATATTTGTCATTTTTCCTCTTTCCAGCTGCTTGATCTTGAAAGAAGCTATTAACACAGACATTCTCTAGTCTCTTCATCAGACAAACAATGTTCCCATGATGCTGAGTAGAGTATGACAAGATATCTGAAGCCATGCTTTCGTCTTGAATGAAACAAAATGACAAGTGATTTCATCGCAGATGATCAGCCTTTGACAAGCTCACTGCAGACTGAAATATTACATATAGCTGGAGAAAAAAAAATATTCAACGGAGGTTATGAATCAATAGACATGCATAAATATTGTAAAACCTGCTGGTTGTAAAACCTGTTGGTTTACAATGCCGTGCCCTTAAATCTAATGGCGTCTGCAATATGTGTTTCATCATCAGGCGGGAATTAGTGATGGAAACTGAGAAGTCAGCAATCCATATAACAGGCAGGTATGATTAAAAGATTCAAACTTGATTGAAAAAACATTATTCGCCAGATGGACACAGAGGAAACGAGAGCTACATGGAGCTCTAATTCATTCCTACCATATAATTACATTTTTTCGCATTTTTGGCAAACAGTATTTATCCCATTATAAATCAATGAAAAATATATAGAATTGCTTGAAAATTATAGTAAATAGAATAAAAAAAAAAAACTATTTCCTTAAAGTAAAATAAAGAGTTAAAAACAATCAATAGGTGATATCACAGCTTATCTGCTCCCTCCTGACATCTGCACAAAGGTCACATTGCAGGCCTAGAAAACTCTCCCATACAAGTCAATGAGGTCCCCTACAGACCATTGTGTCTATGGCCCAGGGTGGCTTCTGTTAACCACTTTCCGTCCGCCCATAGGATATAAACGTCCTATGGGTGGACCTCTATTTCTGAAAGCACGTTTTAAAACGTCCTTTCAGAAACAGCAGCTGCACGCAGGGCAGCAGGGCAACCCAGAGATAAGGCAGGGACAGTTCCCAGGTGTCCCTGCCTTCCGTATCGCTGCAGACACAGCGCTGTGCGCTTCCTGTTCCGGCCCGGCGGTCATGTGACCGCCGGGACCGGAGAGTGCAGGAGCTGTGTGAGGTCTTTCAGAGACCTCGATCAGCCCTGCTCTGAGGCTGTACAGCGCAGAATCATGCTGTACAGCCTCTCTGGGGGGGTGCATTTCTTCTGTAACTGGGGCTACTATGTCAGCCCCAGTTACAGGAGAAATCAACAGTGAAAAAAAGAAAAAGTGAAGCAAATGTCCCCCAGAGGTCTTGTATGACCTTATGGGGGACGAAAAGTGTAAAATAAAATTAAAAAAAATAAAGGGTTGAAAAAAAAAAAAAAAAAAAAGTTTCACATGTAAAAAAAAAAGTCCCCAAGTAAGGAATAAAATAAAAAAAAAAAAAAAAAAAAAAAAATACAATAAAATAGACATATTTGGTATTGCCGTGTTCGTAAAAACCAGCTCTATAAAAATATCACATGACCTAACCCCTCGGGTGAACACCGTAAAAAAAAAAAAAAAAAAACTGTCAAAACAAGCAATTTTTTTCACCTTGCATCACAAAAGGTGCAACACCAAGTAATCAAAAACGCGTATGTCCCACAAAATGGTACCAATAAAACCGTTACCTCATTCCGCAAAAATGAGCCCCTACATAATAAAATCTCTCAAAAAATAAATAAACTATAGCTCTTAGAACATGGACACATTAAAACATAATTTTTTTGTTTCAAAAATGCTATTATTGTGTAAAACTTTAATAAATGAGAAAAAGTATACATATTAGGTATCGCCACGTCCGTAACAATCTGCTCTATAAAAATTTCACTTGACTGAACCCCTCAGGTGAACGCTGTAAAAATAAATAAATAGAAACTGTGCTAAAACAACCAATTTTTTGGTCACCTTGCCCCATAAAGTGTTATAATGAATGATCAAAAAATCATATGTACCCAAAAATAGTACTAATAAAACTGGCACCTTATCCCCTAGTTTCCAAAATGGGGTCACTTCTTGGGAGTTTCTACTGTAAGGGTGCATCAGGGGGCTTCAAATGGGACATGGCATCTAAAAACCATGTGCAGTTCCTTTTCTTCTGCGCCCTGCCGTGTGCCCATACAGCAGTTTATGACCACATGTGGGGTGTTTCTGTAAACCGCAGAATCTGGGTAATAAATATTGAGTTTTGTTTGGCTGTTAACCATCGATGTGTTAAAGAAAAAATTGGATTAAAATGGAAAATCTGCCAACAAAGTGAAATTTTAAAATTTGATCTCCATTTTCCTTTAATTCTTGTGGAACGCATAAAGGGTTAACAAAGTTTGTAAAATCGGTTTTGAATACCTTGAGGGGTGTAGTTTCTACAATGGGGTCATTTATGGGGGTATCCACTATGTAGGCCCCACAAAGTGACTTCAGACCTGAACTGGTCCTTATAAAGTGGGTTTTGGCAATTTACTTAAAAATTTGAAGAATTGCTTCTAAACTTCTAAGCCTTCTAACGTCCTAAAAAAATAAAATGACATTTCCAAAATGATGCCAACATAAAGTAGACATATGGGGAATGTTAAGTAATAAATATTTTATGAGGTATCACTTTCTGTTTTAAAAGCAGAGAAATTGAAATTTAGAAAATTGTGAATTTTTCAAATTTTGGGGTAAATTTGGGATTTTTTCATAAATAAAGGTGAAATATTTTGACTCAAATTTATGACTATCATGAAGTACAATGTGTCACGAGAAAACAATCTCTGAATGACTTGGATAAATAAAGGCGTTCCAAAGTTATTACCACATAAAATGAGATATGTCAGTTTTGCAAAATTAGGCCTGGTCAGGAAGGGGGCAAATGGCCCAGATGGGAAGTGGTTAAGCTAAAAACAGCTCAGGAAAAATGGCTGGCCCCATAATCATGTTCAGAAAATAAAATAAAAAAAAATCTACAATCCATAAATAAAAACAGATTAGAAACAAAGGATTATGTGTTGCTATTTAGTTATAACTGCATGCAAAAAAATATATATATATATTGGAGACACATTCCTTTTAACCCCTTTCTGACCTCTATCAGGTCTTTAAAGATAGAGCCTGCTCAGAAGCTGAGTGGGCGCCATAGTGGCCAGGTGCCTGCTGTTTACACAGCAGACATCTGAAGTCAATATCTACATTCAGTGAAAACACTAATCATGGACATTTAACCCTTCAGATACCATAGTCAATTGTGACCACAGCATCTGAGGAGTCTTTTTCTGGGAGTGCTCCCCTGCGCTAAGATTTAGGCCTGCCACAGCTATGCTCCTATGAAGCACTGGTCACCTGAGACAATAACATAAACAATTCATGGTTTTAGAAATTAAATATTTGTGTTATATGTCCACTGAAGGCAGCATAAAAGGTAATATTGAATGTTATTGGTGTTTTGAGGGGGCTTAGTGGATAATAGGGAGCACTCACACATAGGGTGGTTTGGGTGTCAACTCTTTTGTCACTAGGTGGTTAAGAAACTAATACATTTCTAACTCTGGCGGTCTATGTGAGTAAAGGGGTTAATGGTAACATCCCTGGTGGTATATGCTAGCACCAGGGATTAAAGTCAGTATCCTCTGTGGCCTAGTGTATTGAATAGGTTCAAATCAATATTCCTGGTAGTGTAGGGTGCTAAAAGTGATAATGAAAGCATACCTGGTGGTCTAGGTTAGTTATTCGGTTAAAACCAATATGCTTGGTGGTCTAAGGTAGCAAAAGTGTCAATGACAGTATGCCTATAAGGTTGGGAACAGGTTAATGTCAGAGTCATTGATGGTCTAGGGTATTGAAAGGGATGTTAGCATCATTGGTTGTCTAGAAATACAAAAGGCTTAATGTCAATATTTTTGGTGGTCAAGGGTAGTAAATCAGTCAATTCATACCTAGGATTCAGTATTACTCCCCTGTCTGTGCTCCAGTTTTGCAACATTTTTTATAAGTATTAAAACATAAGAAAAACTAGAAAGAAATGTGTTTGTACTATAATGAAGTTCACATGTCATTTTTACCACATAGGTAATGCCCTGAAAACAATAAACATATAATTATGGTGAAGTAACTTTTTTTCCCCTAATTCCACCCTATTTAGAATTGTTTCTAGCTGCTTACTACATTGTATGCAATATAAAATTGTGCCATTAGAAAGTACAAACCCTCATTTGGCTATTTGAACAAAGAAAAAAAAAAAAGATATGGCTCTAGGAAGTCAAGGAACAAAAAATGTAAGTGAAAACAAAACGAAAATTGCTGCAGCAGGAAGTGACAGGTTGGTGACAATGTAGTAATTATTTCTGCAGGTCAACCTGAGTGCTACTCTTCATAGCAGATCTAATATTCTCCTCTCTGGCTAAAGGCGCTTAGGCAGGGTGCTGAATTTCCTTAAACAGACAAGGTCTGTATGGAGACTTCCTGAAGGTACTTCATAGTATGGAGACTTTTTGCAATGTTCCATGGGAAACAAATATGCAAAGAGGTATCTCCAAAGAAAGAGAACCATCTCGCCAGTGCCATCTATTGGAAGTGGCTCCCTATGAGTTAAGATATGACTTTCCAACAAGCGTTACGATTTGACAAGGGAATATAGCCAAGCCACATATCCATACATAGACATCTGATTCAAGGTGGTTCTCTTTCTTGGGAGATACTAGTCTCTTTAAAGAGATTCAGTACCCTACCTAAGCCGCTTCCAAACCATTGTACTGAGCCTATCAGAAAACTATTCTGAACTAATCAGGGGCAAGAACCCTGAAACAGCTGTCTATGGATGGAAATCTATAACATATAGGATCGCGCCACTCAAATTAAGTAAATAATTGTTTTTATTTATCCATCCAGAAAAATAGGCTAAAGCCAACGTTTCGGTCTCATCCGAGACCTTGTTCACGGCCTGAATGTTAGAAACGTCTGGGGCGGAGGATGACTAGTGGCACTAGCCATCCTCCGCACCAGACATTTCTAACATTCAGGCCGTGAACAAGGTCTCGGGATGAGACTGAAACGTTGGCCTTAGCCTATTTTTCTGGATGGATAAATAAAAACATATTGGCAGATGCTTCATTATATAGCCAAGCTAGATTTCCATCCATATGATGGTTGTTTGGACGGCACTCCGTAACTAAGTTCCGGTGCTTAGCGGTAACACTAGCCATCCTCCTCACCAGACGTTTCTAACATTCAGGCCGTGAACAAGGTCTCGGGAGGAGACCGAAACGTTGGCCTTAGCCTATTTTTCTGGATGGATAAATAAAAACAATTATTTACTTAATTCGAGTGCCGCGGTCCTATATATTATATATTGATTGATGTTACCGCTGAGCACCGGAACTTAGTTACGGAGTGCCGTCCAAACAACCTTCATATGGATGGAAATCTAGCTTGGCTATATTCCCTTGTCAAAATCCAAAGCTTGTTGGGTCTTGACTCATTGGGGAACCACTTACAATAGGTGATGCTGGTGAGATGGTTCTATTTCTTGGATAAGGGAGGAGAGAGTTCTAATGTCACGGACGGTGTACAGGAAACAAGGCAAAGCAACATGCATAAATGACTTGCTGGATCCAAAAACTAAGGAACCAAGGGGGGACCCCTGCAGAAGACCTGGCACTTTCCCTGGTTGCTCAGCCTATGCAAAGATCCGAATGGTGGAGGTTTGCATATCCACGTACCTTGACTATATAACCCCTGAGCACCCTACGATAGTGAGGGGACACGACCACCGGCTCCCTACACAAGATACGGAGGGAGTCAGGGTCACCTGGGATCCAGCAAACAGAAAGTAACAGATAAATGTTCAACACTTAGCTTTTGTAGCAGACAGAAGAACAAGACCAGCGTGCACACACACTCCAGGAAGAAATATAAGCCGCCCAGAAAAGCATTCTGGGGAGGAATTTAAAGGGAAGCAATTAGTCCAACCCATGACAGCTGAGAGAGGCTAACGAGATGAGAAACTGAATACCACAACAAAGTCAAGGAGGAGGTTCTGAAAAACCTCTGTCAGAGCTTCTCAGCTGTCTGGTTGTGACATCTAAGCAGTGGTACTCCCTCTATGATGTCTATATGCCCTAACAGAAGAGGAAGAATCAACCACTTAATAATGATTGTATTTTTATGGGACGGCAGGAAAATGTAGTATATTGTCATTTCTGCCTCTTTAGATGAAAGTGAAAAATGTATTAGACTTTTTTCAACTTTCTTCATTAGAAACCAGAATTATGCCTTATGCAATATTTTAAACATGGTTTAAATTTAACCTGTTCAGTTTTTAGAGTTATAGTTGCTTCCTGCTTCTTTTCGCTTTTTGTTTTTGCTACATACAGAAACAAATATTTGCCAATTTGCTTCATGGGCATAAATCTAGCATCTTAAAAATGTGATTTTGAGCCCAGGCTGAATGCTTCCTCTTTAGTCAATAATAGAGAATGATGCATAATGAAGCATCTGCCAATATGGGTACACTTCCTGCTTCCTAGAGATAAGCAGCACATACAATTATAGTATCTGAGAGGAAGGAGATAGGAGAAAACCTATTCTAGTCATGCATTGAAAAACTATAATATATACAGAGATAAAATCATTTGGATTTCTGGAATTTGAGAAAAAAAATATTGTGAGCTCACCTTTACTTTTTCACAGAGAAGCTCACAAAATAATTTAATATTTTATTTTTGCTATTCTCACTACTATGATAGATTGATATAAACTACAATCAATTTGGAAATTGTTTAATGGTAATCTTAAAAGTCAAATAGATTCTTTAGTCTTTTCAGTCTCTTCATATATGGCTCCAGAGGCCTTCAGTGTATTCCCTGAAGGGTGGACAGTCCTTAACTTTTGTGATACTCTGCAAAGCACTTACGGTACATTGCAGCTCTTCTATATAAAGTCCTCAAAGCTCATTTCAGGGCTTGGAAATTGATAGACAAACTATTTAAATGAAAGGTCCACTTTGTAACCATTTTTTGTTGTTCTTCCAGTGCATTTAAAATGAAAAATAATATATATCTATATATATATTTGTGGCCGCGGCCACGGTCAGTGGGGTGACAGGGGGGGTCCTAACGGTGGCTGGTGTGTGCCTGGAGCCACGGGACGTGGGCCTGCCTAAAAGAGGGCCAACCCTAGGGAGAGTAGAAGAAAGGGGTGGGAACAAGGGGGGGAAACACACGGAGGAGCGAACGCGGCAACGGGGGTAGAGAGCAGGGGGGTTTAAGAAGGGGACCTGGCCCCTCCCACAATTACAGGCTGCATGCAGCCTTAACTATTTGTGGCCGCGGCCACGGTCAGTGGGGTGACGGGGGGGGTCCTAACGGTGGCTGGTGTGTGCCTGGAGCCACGGGACGTGGGCCTGCCTAAAAGAGGGCCAAAAGACACAGGGTAGGGAAGGTGCTGTTTAATGCGTGAAAAACAGACTACAAAACCAAGGAACGGAATACCTGGCGGGTTTCAGTCAGCGGATCCGGAATGTACAGGCAGATCTCCACCTACCCATGTGGCGAATGACGTGCGGAGGTGTCCCGTGCTTGGAGGCTGCGGAGGCCGCCCCAATGCGGAAGGAATGACCCGATATGGTTTTGGGGTCCACCCCTAACCCAGCGACCAGGGACCGGATGTATGAGACAAACTGTGGCGTGGATAGGGGTTTCCCTTGGCACGGGAGCAACGGAGCCTCTGGATTCAGAGAAGGCGTGGAATCAAGGAGAACTTGGAGTACCACCACGGGGCACCAGGCGTTTTCGGATTTGAAGAAGCGGATCCGTATAGGAGGACCGGTTTGCGAAGTCTTGGTGGATGGAAGACTTAACACCAGATGGTCCTGATTCCAGGACAGCTGTTTTCTCTTCAGGAAGGTCGACTTCTGGGAAGAGACTGAGAATTCACCTGGGCGCAGGAATCCGTAGAAGCTCAGGTACATCGCGGCCTTGATGACCAGGCTAACGGAAGGGCCAAAGGGGTTGCCATCTAGGGATGCGGAAAGTTGCCTGAAAAGTTCGCCTGAGACCGGCCGACGGGAAGGACCTGACTCCTTGCTGCTTTTTTCAATACCCCTGAGAGTGGCCTTGACGGCTTAGGAAGTGAAAGCTGTGCGAACTTCGGGATTCTGTAGAACCAAGAAATGTTGAGCCCCGGCCAGATACAAACGGATGGTGCTGGGTGCCAGCTTGAGATTGACATGGCAATGGGCCATAAAAGCCATGATATATGACACGAAGGCTGTATCTTGCTGAGGATGATCTTTTGAAAATTTTTGGAACAGGTTCCAACCCGTGTTATAATTCCGGGCCGTGTTGACCGAGAGGGACCGGTGCATGATGTCCTTGGCGGTAGCCAGCAGGGACCTCAATCCAACATCAGGTCGTAGAAACCGGGAATCCGGGCCCCGGCCTGGTCTGCTTCGGGACACACCTGAAAGAAGGTTTGAAAGTTGAACCTGGACAAGGCATCGGCCGCCGTGTTGCTGACACCTGGGATATGGGCACAAGTAAAATGGAAATTATTGACCATGGCCAGCCAGACTAGTTTACGCAGCAAGGACATGACCCTGGCGGATTTGGCTCGGCCTTTGGAAATGATGTCCACCAGGTCCTGACTGTCGGTGATGAACATTACGCTGGTATTAGCCCAGAGATGACCCCAAACAGATGCGGCTGCCACGATGGGGTAACATTCCAGCCAGGAACGGGGATGACCTGAGGGACTGCGGGTCAACACTGACCTGAGGAGGCCATGGCCCAGCCAACCACCGGGATCCGCAGATGGCCGCGAAACCCTGAGACGCCGCGGCATCAGAGAACACCCTGGTGGACGACTGGGACCATGGGGACACGAACAGGCTGACCCCGTTCCAGGTGGAGAGAAAGCTGTCCCACATGCGCAAATCTGCCATGGCAGCTCTGTCCAGGTGGATGATGCTGCTGGGTTCGGAGGCCGTCGGAAGAAGTGAGAGCAGGCGGGAGATGAAGGCCCTGCCCTGGGGCATCACCCTTAAGGCAAAGTTCAGCCGGCCCAGAATAGACTGGAGCTCGACCTTGGTTACCTGGGACGAGGTGATGGCCCCTGCCACGACTTCCTGGATCTGGGACAGCTTTGCCTCTGGCAGCCTGGCCTCCATCCGGTCGGAGTCCAGGACGATGCCCAGGAAGGTGATGGACGTGACAGGCCCCGCGGTTTTCCCCTGCGAGATGGGAATGCAAAGGCCGGAAAACAGGTCCAGGAGGGAGCGCAGCCCGGCTGGCTGACATAGCAGAGGTTCTATAAGGAGGAAGTCGTCCAGGTAGTGGATGACCGCCGGGGTGCTGCCGTGGTGAAGCAGGATCCAATGTAAGGCCTGCGCCAACCGGTCGAACAACCACGGGCTGCTTTTGGAGCCAAAGGTCAACCGGTTGGCGAAGTAGAACCTGCCCTCCCACTGGATACCATAAAACTGCCATAGGTGTGGGGCGATGGGCAGCAGTTTAAAAGCGTCCGCTATGTCAGCTTTGGACAGCCAGGCGCCCTTCCCAGCGCTGAGGATGAGGGCGATGGCCTCGTCAATGGAGGCATAAGACATGGAAAACTCCTCAGAAGGAATCAGCGAGTTGATGCTGGGGATGACAGAACCATGGGGGGCGGAGAGGTCGTAAATCAAACGTTTTTTATTTGAGTCCTTTTTGGACACAATGCCTATGGGGCTGATCCGCCAGCGAGAGAAGGGAATTTGGCTGAAAGGGCCCAGGAGGAACCCCGTTCTCTACCTCCGAGTTCAGGAGTTCCTGAACCGAGGCAGGATCTGCTCTGGCCGACTGCAGATTGTCGCACTCCCAGTTGGAATAAGGGAGCGCCACCAACCCTGTGTCGAAGCCAAAGCAGAGGCCCGTGATCAGGAAATCCGCAAAACCCGGCACCGGATGCTCCCGTAACAGGAGGGCCAGGAGGTCGATGTTGCAGTCGGCCAGTCATAGGCGCTTTGATGCCTTCTTGGGACATGTGGACCTGGGGGGAGCCCTGAAGCAAATGGAGCAGATGTGCAGGGCCCTGCACCCGCTGAACAGACATGACCCGAAATTGAAATTATTGCACACTTGACTGTTGCCAAGGTACACGATGGGTCTGCCCAGTTTATCGGTGGAGGAGGGGCTGCGGGAAGCCCCGGAGGGGCCTGGGATGGCCCTGTCTGGCTGGGTCGTGACCGTTTGGGGACACCACTCGGTGGCATGGAATATTGACTGACATGTTGAGCATGCGGGGGCCCGGAGACCGGCGAAGTGCCGGCAGAACAATTCCATGTCCAAGGTGGCCCAGCTGACAGTAAACTGAAACTGGGTCAGCGCGGCGGCGGCTTTGGCTGAGAAGGAGCGATGATAGTCGTAAAAAGCCGTGCCGCCGTACTTGTGCCCCAGATCAGTGACCCTGTATAGGTATGTGTCCAGCTCCTCCCGGCGAGCTGGGTAGGCGGAGCAGATCACATCCCTATACAGGCTGAAGGCCAAGACAAACTCAGGCACCGTGAGTTTGCGATTGAGGCGGCCATCTTTGGCCCGAAGGACCACCGAGATCTCCCTGCAGTCGAAGGTCTTGTTATCCGCCGCATCGTGGGACGCGATCAGGATGGACACGAGATTCACGTCCTTGCCCGCCAAGATGTCCTTCCTGATGTTGTCCGGCACGAAGTGTGCCGGAGCCACCACAGGAGCGGCAGGGGTCGTACCTGGAGCTGGTAGCTGATACAGCGGGGGATCGCTGAGAGGGACCACCGCCTGAGATGGAGCCGGCGCCCTGGCCTCCAAGTCCACCACCCTGGACCTGATGTCGGCCACGGACGAGACCAGAGAATCCATTGAGGCCTGCAATTGTACCAAGGACTGCTGGATGGACGGGGTCGGATCTTCTCTCTCAGGAGGACCGGATTCTGTCATCAACAGCCTGTACAGCTCCGCCTTTCTGGCTGAGGCTGGGTGCCTGATGCCCCTTCTGCTCAACTCTGCCACCAGCCTCGGTACGGTCCATCTTCGGAGGGACTCGGGCCCACCTTGGCCAGAGACCGAAGTACCCGGGAGGGACAACGCGTCGTCCACATCTGAGACTTGAGACATGGTTTCGCCGCCGGTCGAGACTTAAGCGAGACCTGGAATTAGAGACAACAATATGGCCGCTGGAACGGACATGGGGACCGTGTACCGTGGCTGCTGCGGACGTGGGTGAACGTATGGATGACGTACCTGAACGCTTGGGATTCGAGACCCTTGCCTTACCGTCTAAGGAACAACGAGAACGACCCGGCTGGCCCTGAGGAGTGGAAATGTTAGGAGCGACGTGAGAAAATAGCGGAGTGGACTCGAAAACAATGCAGATGCGGACGGACCCGCCACTGTGCTAGCTCAAGGATGGACACAGCGGGGTGAGGAAGAACACTGAAGGAAACGGAGGAATATCGGGTGAGCCCGGAGACGGAGTTGAAGACAGCGGAAAGGAGGCGGCCTGAAGGTACCGGGGTTGGTGGCGAGGAGTGACCTGAAGATTTCGGGATGGGAGCGCAAGCAGGGTTGCCTGGGTGCCGCCAGGAACGTGTACCTGGAGGATACCTGATGTCTTGGTTGCGACCGTCGCGGGGGTTGTGAGCAGTAGGCAGAAGCAACCAAGACGAGACCCTGATGCTGTTGACAACGGGGGACGGAGGGGACCCTTGGGGCCCGGGGTACCTGGCCAGAGAAGACCCCTGAACGTTTCAGGGTAGATGGACAGAGAAGACACCTGCATGCTGCCGGAACCTGGACAAAGAAGACACCTGAACGCCTCAGGCTAATGGACAGAGAAGACACCTGAACGCTTCAGGCTGAGGTGGACAGAGAAGACACCTGAACGTTTCAGGGTACCTGGACAGAGAAGACGCCTGAACGCCTCAGGCTAATGGACAGAGAAGACACCTGAACGCTTCAGGCTAAGGTGGACAGAGAAGACACCTGAACGCTTCAGGCTAAGGTGGACAGAGAAGACACCTGAACGTTTCAGGCTACGGTGGACAGAGAAGACACCTGAACGTTCCAGGTTAAAATAGGAGATGCCGAACGGAGGTACTGCCGTATTAACTTACCGGAACCTTTGAACTAACGAAATCCCGCGAGTGGTTGGTAGCAACCTTCTGCAACCTGTTGGAAGATAAACACCCTTTTTTTTTTTTTTTTTTGGTGTGACCGTAATACCCCCGCCTAATACCTAAACCTGATGTCAGATTGCTGCGAAAAGACACGGCGGGGACCACGCACGCTACTGGCACCTAAAAAGAAATGAAGATGTGAGGATGGGGGCGGCGATGACCGGGGGTCCCGTGAGGCCCGGCCGTAAGGTCGTGGGGTGCAGGGAAGGAGCGAGGCCGGCTGGGGCGTGGAAGGCCTGGGAGGCCATGGCCGTACCCGGGAGGCGTGGCGGGTGTGTGTGTGCCGCTTGCCTGGCAGGTGCAGGGGGCACGGATGAGTGGACGGTGGAGCAGAGGCACGTGGAGAGTGCCGTCCTGCCTCCATCAAGTACCCTGAGCGTCCGCAATCAGCAGCATAGCTGGTCGCAGGCTTGCAGGGACCAGCCGAGGACCGCTGGCTGCTGCCCACCGTGCGTGCGGGCAAGTGCCATGATGGAGACTCGGCCAGCGCTGTGCATGGACGGTGCTGGGAACCAAGGGTTAAGGATGCTCGGACATGGGGAACGAATGGGCCCATGCAACTGGCACGTGTTTTGATGTAATAAGTCTCACCCATGGGAGAATGAGATGGCATGCACGGGGTGGCCTACAAGTGAGATGTGGAACTGGCCCCCAACATACCACCACGACGGCATGTGGCATGGCGCCTGCTCGCAGGACGCCCTAGTCTGAATGGCATGTCGGGTTATGACACGGAACAGGACAATGTGGTGGAGTGGTGGGAGTGCAGTTTTATTGAAACGTACGTTTCAGCATTAGTTGAATTTGTATTTCTAAAAAGGAGTAGTTTGAGTGAGCTGAGTCAGTACAACATGTTAGATGATGGCATGATGCAAGGCTGCACACTGTCACTGGGGAGGCGTGGGCGGCTGGCGTGCCGCCCGCTGTGTGTGGGAGTCATGGCAGCGGTCGGGGCTCCTCCTCCGCTCTCCCCCCCCCCCTCTCCACCTCCCAGCAGCCGGCGCAGGGAACGGCGCCGGCCGCTGCAATCGGGACCCGTCCGCGGCAGGGCCCGACCTCTCGCGAGAGTGCGGTCGGACGGGAGCCCGCGGGAACGGGGCGGTGTGCGAGGCTGGGCGCCGACGAGACCCGAGACGGCGAGCCTGAGGAGGGGGGGAGCGGAACGACCAGGGACACGCGATGCGAGGCGGCCGGCGTACTTACCTGACGGCGATACCTACCGGAAGTGACGTAAGTCACAAAACACACGGAGGAGCGAACGCGGCAACGGGGGTAGAGAGCAGGGGGTTTAAGAAGGGGACCTGGCCCCTCCCACAATTACAGGCTGCATGCAGCCTTAACTATATATATATATATATATATATATACAGTACAGACCAAAAGTTTGGACACACCTTCTCATTTAAAGAGTTTTCTTTATTTTCATGACTATGAAAATTGTAGATTCACACTGAAGGCATCAAAACTATGAATTAACACATGTGGAATTATATACATAACAAAAAAAAGTGTGAAACAACTGGAAAAATGTCATATTCTAGGTTCTTCAAAGTAGCCACCTTTTGCTTTGATTACTGCTTTGCACACTCTTGGCATTCTCTTGATGAGCTTCAAGAGGTAGTCACCTGAAATGGTCTTCCAACAGTCTTGAAGGAGTTCCCAGAAATGCTTAGCAGTTGTTGGCCCTTTTGCCTTCACTCTGCGGTCCAGCTCACCCCAAACCATCTCGATTGGGTTCAGGTCCGGTGATTGTGGAGGCCAGGTCATCTGGCGGAGCACCCCATCACTCTCCTTCATGGTCAAATAGCCCTTACACAGACTGGAGGGGTGTTTGGGGTCATTGTCCTGTTGAAAAATAAATGATGGTCCAACTAAATGCAAACCAGATGGAATAGCATGCCGCTGCAAGATGCTGTGGTAGCCATGCTGGTTCAGTATGCCTTCAATTTTGAATAAATGCCCAACAGTGTCACCAGCAAAGCACCCCCACACCATCACACCTCCTCCATGCTTCACGGTGGTAACCAGGCATGTAGAGTCCATCCGTTCACCCTGCCTCTATGCTGGATGTTGAATGAGGCATTAGTGTACATTTTGGCCAAAGCGTAATAAGCCACTCACCACATCAAGGTCGCCTCTATGAGTGGTCCCTAACACTAGTTCCTACCTGTTATGGGCCATGACAGCCACACAAAGTCCAGGGAGCGCAGGTACAGCATGCACGCCAGGCACACTCTGCTTTTAACCCCGTCCGGTGCCATAACAGCTTCCATCGGATCCAGGGATGCAAGTACCAACATGCATGCTGAGCCCACTATATACTTCTCCTGGAGCCAAATGTCTACTGGTAGGCGCTATAAAAGCAGACTCAGTTTTATACTGACTTTAAAACCAGCCTCCAGGGCAGACAAACTGGTCAGGTGTACATGACTGCATGGAGATCGCCACGCCTCCAATATATACTACAAAGAAAAAAATTTGGGTGTTCAGTCAGCACAACCCTGTATGCAGGTGCACATTGCTATGGTGAAATACACATACAAACGCAAAAACACAAATGCAATGGCACTCTGCAACCAGCACTCTGCCCTGCCTCTATGCTGATGTTGAATGAGGCATTAGTGTACATTTTGGCCAAAGCGTAATAAGCCACTCACCACGTCAAGGTCGCCTCTATGAGTGGTCCCTAACACTAGTTCCTACCTGTTATGGGCCATGACAGCCACACAAAGTCCAGGGAGCGCAGGTACAGCATAGTCATGAAAATAAAGAAAACTCTTTGAATGAGAAGGTGTGTCTAAACTTTTGGTCTGTACTGTATATATATATATATATATATATATATATATATATATATATCAAAGCAAAAGGTGGCTACTTTGAAGATCCTAGAGTATGACATATTTTCAGTTGTTTCACAATTTTTTGTTATGTAAATAATTCCACATGTGTTAATTCATAGTTTTGATGCCTTCAGTGTGAATCTACAATTTTCATAGTCATGAAAATAAAGAAAACTCTTTGAATGAGAAGGTGTGTCTAAACTTTTGGTCTGTACTGTATATATATATATATATATATATATATAATATATATATATTTATATATATATACAGTACAGACCAAAAGTTTGGACACACCTTCTCATTCAAAGAGTTTTCTTTATTTTCATGACTATGAAAATTGTAGATTCACACTGAAGGCATCAAAACTATGAATTAACACATGTGGAATTATTTACATAACAAAAAATTGTGAAACAACTGAAAATATGTCATACTCTAGGATCTTTAAAGTAGCCACCTTTTGCTTTGATTACTGCTTTGCACACTCTTGGCATTCTCTTGATGAGCTTCAAGAGGTAGTCACCTGAAATGGTCTTCCAACAGTCTTGAAGGAGTTCCCAGAGATGCTTAGCAGTTGTTGGCCCTTTTGCCTTCACTCTGCGGTCCAGCTCACCCCAAACCATCTCGATTGGGTTCAGGTCCGGTGACTGTGGAGGCCAGGTCATCTGGCACAGCACCCCATCACTCTCCTTCATGGTCAAATAGCCCTTACACAGCCTGGAGGTGTGTTTGGGGTCATTGTCCTGTTAGGGTTAGAGTTAGAATCCCTTCTGTTAGCTGTAGAATGACTGTGCATCACTATTAGGTTTGGTTCACACTTCTGTTATTTGGTCAGTTATCAGCCAAAAGCAGGTGTGGGTCAAACCCAGAAAACAGGTGTAGATCTATTTATGATACCTAATCCGATAATAGGTGTGGCTCCCGAATTTGGCTAGCAAAAACTGATGGAAATCGCTGACCAAATAAATAATGTTTGAACCAGCCTTACAGGTCAATGTTAGCGTCAGGTCTAATTTATCAGCGTGGACTGAATCGTGCAGTGGCCCAAGATTCAAGTAGCAAAACCATGACCCAAAAAAAGCGATCCTGCAGTTTGAGCATCTGCCTTCAAACCATCAGTATTTAATCAGCATTTATTCACTATTTGTAAGGCAAAAACAGGAGTGGGTTTAAAACAGAGATAACGTGTGATGGAGCGTAAATATTCGAATAGCGAATATTAATTGCCAATTTCGCAACTTTGCTAATTCGCGAATATTTCGAATATAGTGCTATATATTCGCTATATCGAATATTTGGCATTTTTTAACATCTGAAAACATGATTCCTCCCTGCTTCTTTCTTGTGGGTCAATGAGTCATTGGCCCATAAGTATCTTAAGCAGGAAGGAATCATGTTTTCATATGGAAAATAAAATGACGAATATTCTAAAAAACTAATATATAGCAATATAGGGAATATATTTGTTATTTAGAATATTCACATATTTTTCCCAATCTGTACAGTTGTTCGCATACATCTCCCCGACAAGTTTCCCCGTCACCATGAGAACACCTGTGTATTATGAAACGCCGACCAATCAGTTTGGCTGCATTTGGTTGGATTTGAGCACACAGTATGTCTCTGAAAACCCCAGAACTAATCTGGCTGCTTTTTGTCCTGTGTTACATCATTAAAACATTAGGGACCCAGTTTCACTGGCAGCCATGCATGCCCAAGCCATCACACTGCCTCTGCCGTGTTTAACAGATGATGTGGTATGCTTTCATGAGGTGTATTATGCCTTTGCCATACTTCTTCCTTTCCATCATTCTGGTAGAGGTTGATCTTGGTTTTATCTGTCTAAAGAATGTTCTTTCAGAAGTGTGCTGTTTTTTTTCGATTTTTTTTTAGCAAAGTCTAATCCAGCCTTATTATTCTTGAGGCTTTTGAGTGGCTTGCACCGTGCAGTGAACCTTCTGTATTTACTTTCATGCAGTCTTCTCTTTATGGTAGATTTGTATATTGATACACCTGTATCCTGGAGAGTGTTATTCACTTGGTTGGCTGTTGTGAAGGGGTTTCTCTTCACCATGGTAATTATTCTGCAATAATCCACCACTGTTGTCTTCCGTGGGCGTCCAGGTCTTTTTGCATTGTTGAGGTCACCAGTGCTTTCTTTCTCAGGATGTACCAAACTGTAGATTTTGCCACTCCTAATAGGGTAGCAATTTCTAGGATGGGTTTTTTCAGTTTTTTTGCAGATGATGGATGGCTTGTTTCACCTGCATAGAGAGCTCCTTTGACTGCATGTTGTCCACGTCTGCTTGGAAAGTCGTTCACTACTCTTCTGCATGAGCATTGTGAACCTACGTAGGACTCCCTTCTTCATAGGCACTGCAATTCTAACAGAAAACAGAAAGATGAACTATCTACGGGTAACATCATACTTCTGTACAAGTGATTTAGTGAAACAACCCCTTATTCATCCTTCTTCTGGGATGGATTGGTGTGTTGGCATCACCAAAAAAAAAGTCCTCATTCCAAATGTTAAGATGCTTCTCCTCTCTGCTTATCTTTTGCAATTTACAACTATATCATTGCCTTATTCTTCCTGGAGAACAACACTGTGATGAGCTGAGACTGTGCATTTTCAACATGGGGCTCCTTATGCAATTTGGCAAAATATTTATGGGGCAAATGCATGTCCATCTTATACCCATATGTCCATAACTCTACATGATTTTAGCTGGTGACTGACTAGTGGTCATCCACTATTCTTAAAGGAAATGCGTCATCAGAAAAGGACCTATTGTTTAAATCACGTTTTTATGTTTAACACATTTTTTAAGAATTTTTGATGATGCTATTTTTTATTTTCCATGTCACTATCTATATTAAAAAAAAAAAAAAATCCTCCAGCCTAACAATATGCGCCACTTCTTGGTCTGTACAGATTAATTTACTGCAGATACCTGTTTATCTATACACAGATGTGATATCATTACAGGCAGGATTTGAATGACAGGTAAGACAGGATCCACCATTCACAATAGGTGACTGTCAAAGCTTAACTATTCTATCCTTGAACAATGACCTCTGCACAAGTCACAGAGCTAGTCCATTGTGACTGTGGACTACGGGGCTGCAATTTTCTTAATGCTTTCTAAATGCTGTTAAGAACAGCTCAGGCAAGATGGCCGCCACCATAATGATGTTCAGGAAAAAGAATTAAACAATCTATAATCAGAAAAAATTAAGAAAAAGAGATTAAGAAAAATGGATTCATGTTACTGTCTGGTTTTTAACTGGCAGAAAACAAATTGGTGACACATTTTGTTTAAACAAGCTGTTTAAACGTGTGGCCACACAGTACAGCACGCCTGAATGCACATGGCTAATTAACTAACTAAAAATATATATGTTTCATTTGTTTCTCATTAAACATTCAGAACTTTCATGTGATTATAACCGAGTTTAGATTAGTTAGAAGATCACAGCCAATGTAGATTGAACTATCCGTCAGCTGAAGTTTTGAAGTTCACACTGAACTTCAATCTGCAGCCTGCTATGTATTGTAAACCATGCAGGTGGCAAAATGAAAATAAATATATGTCTTTGAAAAGAAAAACTATTACAAACATTATTTTAAGTTAAAAATGCATGCAATACAATTTAAACAAATGCCCCAAACGTATCCATAGTCCATAGCCTTTGGACTTTCTGGGAAGTCTTTCCTACTGTATCTAGTTTTGGCTCCTAACATGTGTGACCTAATGCAAGACCCATACTTACAGTAACACTGCCCTGATATTCTGTTTGTACACCCTGGTTCTCATTCATCCATTTTCCGGTGCCTGATTTGCTTATTTCCAGCTGGGGCAAGGACATTGTGACCTGTGCCGCTACAGCCCATGATTGGCTCGAGCAGCAACGTGCCTCCAAATGTTATGTCACTTCTGAGTCACATACCACTTGGGAAATAGTCACTCCTCAAGCCAGTCAATGGCTGTAGTGGCATATGTGACCATGTCAATACTCAAGTGGGAAGGAAAGAAGCCGAGTACTGGAAAATGGATGAACAAGGGCCAGGGAACAGGTAATTTTAGACTTTCATTGGGTCATACTCACTAGGCACCATAGCTAAATAGGGATACATTCCCAGAAACCTCCTTTAATGTATATTAGAATGTGATAGTTATCATGTCTTGTGCACATTAAATGCAATTTATTATTTGCTGGCCAATATTTTTACTAACTAGTCAGTGTCTAAATAGTAACATATTAACATACCGTGGTTTGTTAGACCACAAAAAAAAAAAATCTGTCCATCCAGTTCAGCCTGTTATCTTGCAAGTTAATCCTGAGGAAGGCAAACAACCCCTGTGAGGTAGAAGTCAATTTTTCTCATTTAAAGGGAGAAATTTCCTTCCTAATTCCATTCAAGCAATCAGAATAACTCTATGGATCAATGACCCTTCTCTAGAAATCTAATACCTAGAACCTGTAATATTATTACACTACAAAAATACACCCAGGCCCCTCTTGAAGTCTTTTAGTGAGTTTACCATCACCACCTCCTCAGGCAGAGAGTTCCATAGTCTTACTGCTCTTATCGGAAAGCAGGGATTTTCAACCTGCGGCCCTCCAGCTGTTGTAAAACTACAACTCCCACCATGCCCTGCTGTAGGCTGATAGATGAAGGTTGTCCGGATATGATGGGAGTTGTAGTTTTGCAACAGCTAGAGGGCCGCAGGTTGGGCAACACTGCCGCAAAGAATCCTCATCTATGTTGATGGATAAAACTTATTTCCTTTAGACATAGAGGGTGTCCCCTCTTCACAGTCACAGTCCTGGGTGTAAATAGATCAGAGCAGAGATCTCTGTACTGACCCCTGATGTATTTATATATAGTCATTAGATCTATCTTCAGTCAGCTTTTTTCTAAACTGAATAACTCTAATCTAAATGGAATAACCCTAATAAGGCTACTTTCTCACCTGCGTTTTTGCTGGATCCGTCATGGGTAAGCAAAAACGCTTCCTTTATGATAATAAAACCGTCTGCATCCGTTAGGAACGGATCCAGTTGTATTATCCTTAACATAGCCATGACATATCCGGCACTAAAACCATCCGTTTTCTTTTGTGTCAGAGAAAACAGATCAGCCACCATTGGCTTACATTGTGTGTCATGACTGATTCGTCTTGTTCCGCACCACATCGCCGACAGAAAAACGCTGCTTGCTGCGTTATTCTGTCCATGATGGGGACGCAACTAAACGGTCCGCTGCCAACGTCCTCCATTGTATCTATTTTTGCTGGGGAATGCCGTTAGCAACGGATCACATGCGGAGGAATTGCTCCCCCGATTATAAACACACCACAGTGTTTGGGTTTTTTGAGCATTTCCTCCCATTCAGGCCACTTTATTTCAGTTATTTTTCTAAACTGCAGTAACCTAACATGACCACTGCACTTTGAACCTAGCTGTCCATCCTGTTCTATTCACTGTGCTAGTTCCAGCACCTGAGGCTGCAGGGAGCAGCTCATGAGTGGTGGTGCGGGGTCTTGAACCTCACCAATCAGATACTAATGACTTATCCTGAGGATATGTCATCAATGTCAGGAGCCTGGATAATCCCTTTAAAGAGTTTGTTTGATGAGACAACCCTTCAAATTATTCCCTATGGTCAGACCCCAGACAACATCATTTATGTTATTTTACCAAAGTGCGTACATTTTTTAAGAAGGAATGATAGTTCTATGATAGCCTATTCTTTAAGATGAAACATATTCTTCACCTAAGGTCATTAAGGTTGAACAAAAAAAAAAAAGTCAACGTATTAAGTTCCTATAATAGAAATTGATTTTGACCCAAGAAGAGACAAGACAGTCATCAATAGTAATTAAAAAGCAACATTTTCTTATTTAGATACTGCTATTGTCTGCTTTGTCTTATTCTTTTTTCCATTGGTGACCTTTCAGCAGTTGATTATCACAAAATCATGTTTAATTACATATCTTGGTGAACAGTGAAGATGTAGGAGAAACTATATTATTAGAGTATGTCCGTTTTTTGGCCTAAAAATGTCCCAAATTTAGTTCCAAATGCACTTCAGTAGGAGGGTGGTGCATGTGCTGTAGGTATCTGTGCGGATTAGGATGCCAAAGAATATTCTCTGTTCATGCACTGATACTGGAAGCAAGGGCACAGGCTCAAGATTACAGGACCAGGTGAGATGGAGGAGTGGCGGGAGGAACAGGACGTTGAAGATCTGGTGCTCAGGTGGCTGAGGGCCGCCCCTTGAATGAGAGAGGCATTATCTTCACTGGTTACCTTCTTGCCATCGGCAAGCAATGAAATTACATTTTTGGAGTTCACTTGGTTTTACTAAGCAGACCAGGAAGACTGCCCATTTCTTTAAGTCTTAGTAAGATACTAGTGCCACATGGAGTTAATATTTTGAGGCAGCTCGATGTATGCCTTCTTTATCTGACATACTATTTTTTATGCTGGTTTTGGAGTTGGTGCTGCTACTGTCATGTTGTCCATCAAAAAATGTTAGGGAAGACTGTTCTACAACTAGTGGGATATCTTTCCCCCAGGCTTCTGAGGTCCAGTATTCTTTGCAGATAGTACACATGCAGTATGATGTAAGAGGTGGAGTGAGCAATAGAAGGTAGATGTTCGGTGTGGACTAGGAATAAAAATCCATCTATGGGGGAGGAGGGGTGTATCCCCACCAGTGTTTGCAACTACACCAGTATGCATTGGACTGTCATAACATTTATCCAAAATGTCTATGTCTGTGCAAAATTGATAATTTTATCAGACCAAATTATCATATTTTTGATACTTTTAATGATTACCTTAAAGAGGCTCTGTCAGCATGATCAACCTTATTGAACAATACCTTCCTTTTGTCTGTATATTAAATTGCTGCAGAGATATATGCGTTTCATTCAAATGCAAATTAGAAATTGGAGCACCATGATGCAGGGCTAAGTCCTTTGAGTACTGCTTTGTAACGTCCCCTGTGCTCTGCACACTCCCGCCTCGCCCTGATTACTAGGACTAAACATCAGCATGCTGAGGGCAGAGTTGTGTACTAGAGCCTTGTCCTAGCACGTACATATTATATACTCTGTATATACAGTGCCTTGCAAAAGTATTCAGCCCCCTTGACTTTTTTACATTACAGTCTTAAGTTCAATGTTTTGTTAATCTGAATTTTATGTGATGGATCAGAACACAATAGTCTTAGTTGGTGAAGTGAAATGAGAAAAATATATGAATAAAACTATTGTTTAGAAATAGAAAACAGAAAATTTGCATTTGCGTATGTATTTGCCCCCTTTGTTAGGAATTCCATTAAAAGCTCTTGTGCAGCCAATAACCTTCAGAAGTCACATAATTAGTGAAATGATGTCAACCTGTGTGCAATCTAAGTGTCACATGATCTGTCATTACATATACACACCCTTTTTTTTTTAAAGGCCCCAGAGGCTGCAACACCTAAGCAAGAGGCATCACTAACCACTGCCATGAAGACCAAGGAACTCTCCAAACAAGTAAGGGACAATGTTGTTGAGAAGTACAAGTCAGGGTTAGGTTATAAGAAAATATCCAAATGTTTGATGATCCCCAGGAGCACCATCAAATCTATCATAACCAAATGGAAAGAACATTGCACAACAGCAAACTTGCCAAGAGACGGCCACCCACCAAAACTCACGGACCGAGCAACGAGGGCATTAATCAGAGAGGAAGCACAGACTCAAGGTATCCCTGGCGGAGCCACAGAGTTCCACAGAAGAGACTCGACTATCTGTACATAGGACGACAATAAGCCATACGCTCCATAAGGTTGGGCTTAATGGCAGAGTGACACTTTGGTATATAGTGGCTCACCTCTCCTATTGCTATGGCAATAGTGCTCTGCTATAAGTGGTTCACCTAATCACTTCGTAATAATAAACTAGTATAATTGATTAGCAGGCACTCACCATCTGCATTTCATACATATATTGAATTTATTTATAAAAAATTGTTGTTATAAAATCTGTTGTGCAAATAGTTAAAAGCATACAATATCGAATAAAAGTTTCAATAAACATAGACCTTATGACATAAAATGTGAACCCTAAAGCATAAAATCTGGAAAATATGTTAAAATGGATGACAGTGAAGTCCATGCAGCGACACTAATTGCGAGTGTCGTAGTTCCAATGTTGATAGTATGCACATAAACGGTAATAAACAAATAAGTGCATTAGTGGTCACACTTAGGTTTGTTGGTATATGTCCCAAACAGTAGTATATATAGCCATCCAGGTATATTATAATCTTGTTGACAATATCTTGTGAGTCAGTCCACTGTTATGATGTTATCTTTGTATGTTCTTGTAGCGACTAGATACTGTGTTATCGGATGGAACACTTGAGCCGAGTAACTGAGTAATGTAGCTGACCGATTTTGGATCGATGTTACATGCAGACAAACGGTATGACTCTTATCGATGGTTAGTATTGCTCAAATTAATATTGCGAATTTGTGAGATGTTCGATTGGCTCTACTCACAAGAGACTGGGTTTCACTTACTGCAGGGGCGTCCCACTGTAGTACAGCTACTCACCCGAGCTGAGAGATTTTCCTCCGTTGTATGGTGTTTTTGCACTCAGAATCGGCGTCCCACGTGGTATGGTGTGTAGTCACGTGACTTGGCTTCGATTATATGGCTGAGGCAGCAAAGTTCTTATATTTTCCTTGTTTTTTTAAGGCCCCATGCACACGGCCGTGTTCCGTGGCCGAGAGCGGTCCGTGGTAACACGGCCTGGATTCCTGTTGAGAGCAGGAGCGCAAGGCGTCATTGGTTGCTATGACGCCGTGTGCTTCATGCCGCTGCTGCACTACAGTAATACACTCGTATAGAGTATACCTGTAGTGCAGCGGCGGCATGAAGCGCACGGCGTCATCACAACCAATGACGCCGTGCGCTCCTGCTCTCAACAGGAATCCAGGCCATGTTACCACAGACTGCTCTCGGCCGCAGAACACAGGCCGTGTGCATTAGGCCTTAATCCTGCAGGTCAAAAGCTGGGTAGTTTGGATTCTTATCCACGCCAGATGTGTTTCAAGGTGACCTCACCTCTTCATCAGTGGCTTAAATGAAATCCAAACTCCGGTGGTTCCATCGAAGACCCGTTTTTCAGAGCATTGGAAACTCTGGTAAGGATTTTTGGGTATCTCTTATCTTCGTAATGGAAATCAATATATTTAAGATACACAAATATATATGGATGAATGAACTCTATATATTTTTTGTATACACAGACAGTAACTTAATATAAGATTATTTCTGTATTTTCTCTATTCTCTGTGTATTTATTATGGATTTCTTCTTTAAACTGTTCTTAGATTTTTTTTCTTGACATAGTATTTTCTTACTATATAGCTAGCATTTAGAATGGTAAATCTGTGCGATTTAAGATTGTCTTGTTTTATAGATCCTTATCTCATATAATATTACATTAATATAGACAATAATAAACCTTCAATAATGTAAAATGATAAATGAGAAAATTAAATGGTACAATTAATGACATTGATAAACATATCGTAAAATGTATAAAAAGTGAGAAACCTTAAAAAATGCATATGCGTTTTCATTGCGGTTTGCATGCGTTTTTTTTATTTTCTTTGTATTTTTTTAACATTCTCTTTATATATTTATTGTTTGTTGCAAGGAACATTGTATTTATATTCTTTTTGTATAACAATATGTAAAAGATTTATGTGCGTCTTAATTATTTTACTTATCATGTTGTGTTGATTGTCAGGTAATTGTCAGTTTGATAGGAGTTTGGGGGGAGAGAGCCTTCCCCCAAGGGGGGTCGTGGTGCTGAAAAAACAGCAAAACATGATGGAAATACTTTTGCAAGGCAATGTATGTACTATAGCTTCACTACACTAAGATCTGCTCAGAAAGCTAATATATATATATTTTACTGCTTTGTTCACAGGCACAATATATGATTAAAAAGACACCAGTAACACGTTAGCTTCTAAAAATAGAAAAATCCTGCATCTATAGGTGGTAATGCTATACCTTAGTAGTAAATGCTTAGTTTTGTATATATAAATCCTACGTTCAAGTCCCAAGAGAAACTTACATGATTAATTTAACCTGTAATAAATGTGTATACTAAAATAAATAAGATATACAGTTGTGTTCAAAATAATAGCAGTCAGACATCAGTAACCTAATCAATCACTGTTTTTGGTAGAAATGATATTTCTACATGGCAAATAATTTACTAGCAGGTGTAGTAGAGTAATAGAAACCCAACAGATCCAACAGTCATGACATGCATGCTGCTGATTCTCTGTAATTAAATCACTTATTGAAAGGGGCATGTTCAAAATAATAGCAGTGTGGAGTTCAATAAGTGAGGTCATTCATTCTTTGAAAAACAGGTGGCGCATTATTATTCTTATTTAAGGAAGGAAATGTTGTACATGCTGGTTACAGTGCATTTCTCTCTGAAATTCTGAGGAAATTTTGTTGTTCCAGACATTGTTTAGAAGAACAGCGTACCTTGATTAAAAGGTTGATTGGAGAGGGGAAAACATATAAAGAAGTTCTGAAAATGATAGGTTGCTCAGCTTAAATGATCGAAAATGCTTCAAAATGGCAACGAAAACCTGAAAGACGTGGAAGAATGCAAAAAAAATACCATTCGAATGGGTAGAAGAATAGCCAAAATGGCAAGGACTCAACAATCAGCTTCAGGAAGATCAAAGAAGGTCTAAGGTTACCTGTGAGTACTGTTACAATTAGAAGACGCCTATGTTAAGCCAAGCTATTTGCCAGAAGCCCCAGCAAAGTCCCACTGTTGAAAATAAGACATGTGCTGAAGAGGTTACAATTTGCCAAAGACCACGTTGACTGGCCTAAAGAGACATTTTGTGGACTGATGAAAGTAAGATTGTTCTTTTTGGGTCTAGTGGCCAGAGACAGTTTGTCAGATAAACACTGAATTAAAGCCACAGTACACTGTGAAGACAGTGAAGCATGGTGGCGCAAGCATCATGATATGGGGATGCTTCTCATACTAAGGTTTTGGGCCTATTTATCGCATACCAGGGATCTTAGATCAGTTTGAATACATCAGAATACTTAAAGAGGTCATGCTGCCTTATGCTGAAGAGGAAATGCTCTTGAAATGGGTGTTCCAACAAGACAATGACCCCAAACACACCAGTAAACATGCAACGTATTGGTTCCAGACCAACAAGATTGACGTTATGGAGTGGCCAGCCCAATCCCCGGATCTTAATCCAATACAAAACATGTGGGTCAAAACAAGAAATAGAGAAGAACTGCGGAATGTAGTCCAATCATCCTGGGCTAGAATACCTGTTCACAGGGGCCCGAAGTTGGTTGGCTCCATGCAACACATATGTACAGCTAAATATTAGTTAAGTGATGCAAAGGAAAGCAAAATCTTTAAACATTTTTCAGTTTATATAGTGAATGTTTGAGTTTGTAAAGAAGAATACAAACACTGCTATTTTTTTAAACAGTCTAATATTCACTTTTCCTAAACTTTTTTTAGAGGAACAGCACAAATTTAATATATTTTCTTCATGTTTTGATTTGGAATAGAATGTGTAGTGTTCCCAATGCATTTGTGTGTATGGAAACAAAAGCTATTAGAAGGATTTTGAGCTTTATTCACTTTTTTAAACACTGCTACTATTTTAAACACAACTGTACAGGGAGTGCAGAATTATTAGGCAAGTTGTATTTTTGAAGATTAATTTTATTATTGAACAACAACCATGTTCTCAATGAACCCAAAAAACTCATTAATATCAAATCTGAATATTTTTGGAAGTAGTTTTTAGTTTGTTTTTAGTTTTAGCTATTTTAGGGGGATATCTGTGTGTGCAGGTGACTATTACTGTGCATAATTATAAGGCAACTTAACAAAAAACAAATATATACCCATTTCAATTATTAATTTTTACCAGTGAAACCAATATAACATCTCAACATTCACAAATATATTCTGACATTCAAAAACAAAACAAAAACAAATCAGTGACCAATATAGCCACCTTTCTTTGCAAGGACACTCAAAAGCCTGCCATCCATGGTTTCTGTCAGTGTTTTGATCTGTTCACCATCAACATTGCGTGCAGCAGCAACCACAGCCTCCCAGACACTGTTCAGAGAGGTGTACTGTTTTCCCTCCTTGTAAATCTCACATTTGATGATGGACCACAGGTTCTCAATAGGGTTCAGATCAGGTGAACAAGGAGGCCATGTCATTAGTTTTTCTTCTTTTATACCCTTTCTTGCCAGCCACGCTGTGGAGTAATTGGACGCGTGTGATGGAGCATTGTCCTGCATGAAAATCATGTTTATCTTGAAGGATGCAGACTTCTTCCTGTACCACTGCTTGAAGAAGGTGTCTTTCAGAAACTGGCAGTAGGACTAGGAGTTGAGCTTGACTCCATCCTCAACCCGAAAAGGCCCCACAAGCTCATCTTTGATGATACCAGCCCAAACCAGTACTCCACCTCCACCTTGCTGGCGTCTAAGTCGGACTGGAGCTCTCTGCCCTTTACCAATCCAGCCATGGGCCCATCCATCTGGCCCATCAAGACTCACTTTCATTTCATCAGTCCATAAAACCTTAGAAAAATCAGTCTTGAGATATTTATTGGCCCAGTCTTGACGTTTCAGCTTGTGTGTCTTGTTCAGTGGTGGTCGTCTTTCAGCCTTTCTTACCTTGGCCATGTCTCTGAGTATTGCACACCTTGTGCTTTTGGGCACTCCAGTGATGTTGCAGCTCTGAAATATGGCCAAACTGGTGGCAAGTGGCATCTTGGCAGCTGCACGCTTGACTTTTCTCAGTTCATGGGCAGTTATTTTGCGCCTTGGTTTTTCCACACGCTTCTTGCGACCCTGTTGACTATTTTGAATGAAACGCTTGATTGTTCGATGATCACGCTTCAGAAGCTTTGCAATTTTAAGAGTGCTGCATCCCTCTGCAAGATATCTCACGATTTTTGACTTTTCTGAGCCTGTCAAGTCCTTCTTTTGACCCATTTTGCCAAAGGAAAGGAAGTTGCCTAATAATTATGCACACCTGATATAGGGTGTTGATGTCATTAGACCACACCCCTTCTCATTACAGAGATGCACATCACCTAATATGCTTAATTGGTAGTAGGCTTTCGAGCCTATACAGCTTGGAGTAAGACAACATGCATAAAGAGGATGATGTGGTCAAAATACTCATTTGCCTAATAATTCTGCACTCCCTGTATAATCATATAATAACTAGAGATGAGCGAATTTAATATTTAGAAATTCGATTGCACTTCGTTTGGTGGTAAAAGCAGAACTGCGTTATGGATTCCATTACCACAGATCATAACGCAATTCTATGACGAAATGCATAATGGAATGCCTTTAGAGGCTCTAAGGGATCGCTCTCTCTCAGGGGGTCGCAATCGCAGACTTCTCCTCTGACAACGGGGTTTAGGTCCAAAAGGTGCTTTATTTCAGCACCTCAGGACCATTACACACATAAACATCGAAAAATAAACACCTGCCCGTCTGGGCTCTACCTAATACATGTGTTGTCTCTACCTCACCTATAGAGCGCTGTTCACATACGGGATTAGATCCGGCTTTCTCAGCCATATATAGTCCAGCAGCCTCCAGGCTGTGACCACACCAGCACCCTTGGGGGAAAGACGGTCCAGAAGACCTCCAGACTCTGACCGTGTGACCCTCTTTCCGTAGGCGTCGCTGGGCCCCCCAAACTTCAGGCTTTACAAAGCCTTGTGACCTCTTAGCCCTTCTGGCTGAAACCACACAGTGCCTCTCAGGCTTCCTCATCCTTTCTCCCCCCAAGTCTTACACAGAAGGTTGTTTTATCCCTCCGTGATTACAGCAGCAGGCCTCACCTGTGATCACCTCCGGCAAAAGACAATACATGTAGTGGAAGAGTGTGGACTGGCAGATCCCACTACCAAACCTATCCCCCAGTCCACATGAAATTCAGCCCAGAACAACATCTAGACAAAACTACACTTTGCTGAAACTACTGCAGCTTTTTCACCCAGCTGAGAGGACTCCCCTGCATAATGGAAACGACACGGATCCGTTATGCAGGCCATAGAATTCTATTATGACAGAATGAATAACAGAATGCCTTGAGGTGATGTGTACAGTATAGGTGCTGGGAGGCGTGAAAATCCCACTCAGATAGGTATCTCAGCACCTATACTGTACACATCACCACAAGGCATTCCGTTATTTATTCTGTCATAATAGAAGTCTATGGCCTGCATAATGGATCCATGCCGTTTCTGTTATGCAGGGGAGTCCTCTTCTGCATAACGGAAATGGGACGATCTGTTATGCAGGCGATAGACTTCTATTATGACGGAATGAATAATAGAATGCCTCTAAAGGCATTCTGTTATGCATTCCATCATAGAATTGCGTTATGATCCGTCGTAATGGAATCCATAATGAAATTCTGCTTTTACCACCAAACGAAGTGCAAACGAATTTCATAACGTGAAATTCGCTCATCCCTAATAACAATAAAAGGCCTTATTATATTAAGAATAGTCTTTTTTTTTGCTTAGAAATCATAACCAATTAGTGGTTTATTCAAAAGCACAATGTATAATTATAAAGACACCAGCAATATTTAAAAACTTTTTGAACCTAAAACATTATCCTGAAATACTCCTATATTAGGCATATTTCTGGCAACATATTGCATCACAACGTTTAGTTGCGCCACAATCTGTGACTTCTCCCCGCTTACGCCAGGTCTAAAAAGTGGGCGTGACGTGGGTGGGTAAGGAGTCAGGCCAGGAGGTCCGTCTAATTCATGATTTTCTACGCCTGTTTTAGGCGGAGAAAATGGTCTAAATGTAAGCCAGCAAGGAAGCTGGCTTACATTTAGACTGGCGCTGGATGCATCGAAGTTATGTAGAGGCCGGCACCTCTTCATAACTTCAGCAGATCCACCACCAGATATAGGGGTTATTAAGATCGGTGTCTAAAACAGCGACAGTGTGATCGCATCATCTCGCACCGTGCTAGATTTTTGTACTGGATCTTTAAGAAAGATGGATGCAGTAACCTCTTCTCACTCAAATGGATAAGGTAAATACAATTTTAATATATTTTTTAAATTATTAACCCTTGAGAGGCCCTAATATTAATCTCAGATGCCACGATCAACGATTAATGTGGCATCTGAGGGGTTCAATGATGGGGGAGGTGCAGTCGCCATTCCCTGTCATTGCTCCTGCTACCTACAAAGAAATGTCCCCAACCATGAAATAGCTCCACAAAGTGTAAACCTATGTGTTCAAAACAAATATACCACCCCAATTAAAAAGCAAATTCCAACACAATCACTAATCATTCCAAAAGGATTTATTAATACATATTAATTAATACAGCAAAAAAAGAGATACACTGGGCATGTGACAACGGGAACTTTGTACCCCTATTAAACAAAGAAATGTGCTTTCTGACAAAGTAATTTGTCACAAAGCAAATTTTTTTGTCGAAGCAGTTATCTCTATTGACCATCTCTGGTTATGTAGGGAACATTCCTCTATTGCAAGGTGCATGAACCCATTGGTTTTCTCTGAAAAGATGTTCTGTTCCGTTTGTCTGCCCGTGACCTCTGCCCAATTCTTGACTCTGACCCTCTGCTGCCTGACCTTTGCCTGATTTCATGAATTCGTCCTGACCTCAGCCTGTTACTGAGTTTTGCCTGATCATTTGATGACCTGTATTGGTTTCCTTGACACACATGCATCAGCTGTCAATCACACCAGGACAACTCCAGGAGTAGCCGTCTGGTGGCTGCCCCAGATTATTTTTTAAACACAGAGACATGGAATACAAAAAAAAAAAATCACCCATGATTCTAAAAAAATATCTTTTATGTAACAAATTAAATAAAAAATATAGGTTATTTTATGGTGACACATTCAATTTAACACTACATGGACTATAGTAATTTCTTTGAACTACATAGCAAGGAATTGATTTGGGAACTTGTCCTTATATCTACCATGAAGGATTATGAACTATACTACCTATAATTAAACCACTCTTCTTTTGCACTATTTGAATTTACACACTATTTACACTCATATTTTGCGCACTCCTGGTTGGATTGTTTTTGCACATGTATCGAAAATTCTAAATCAAATAAAGAAGCTCTCCCAGTTGGACATTTAGGCCTCTTTCACACAAGCATGACGGATTAGGTCCGGATGCGTTCAGTGAAACTCACACTATTTTGCAAGCAAGTTCAGTCAGTTTTGTCTGCGATTGCGTTCAGTTGTTAAGTTTTTCGGTGCAATGCGCTTTGATGCGTTTTTCACGCGCGTGATAAAAAACTGAAGGTTTACAAACAACATCTCTTAGCAACCATCAGTGAAAAACGCATCGCACCTGCATTTGCTTGCATTCACTTCTATGGGGCCATGTCAGCGTGAAAAATGCAGAATATAGAACATGCTATGATCTTTACGCAACGCAGAACTGATGAGCCATGAAATTAATGGGTTAGGATTCAGTGTGGGTGCTATGCGTTCACATCATGCATTGGACCCGCACGGAAAACTCGCTTGTGTGAAAGGGGCCCTAGGCTGCTTTCATGTGTGGCAAAGAAAAATATCTGAAAACTTCTGCGAAAAATGTCCCTCATGTGAATACACCTTTATGTCACATCAATAGGATCCTTTTGATGCACCATAAATTTCTAAATGGGACAGCCCCCATTACGCAGTGCACGCATTTTGCTACTTGTCTTTTAGGTGCTGTTAATATAAACCCTGCACCAGGTAGCTTGGCATAATCAGATCTAAGATGAGGCTGGTTAATCCGTGTAGTTCTGACACATGACTGCTTTCCTGACCTGACCAATAGAGAAAGAGTCACTGCTGCATTGTAGACACAACAATCCCTGAGCATTGTAAATAGGCTGTAAATGGAAAAAAAATAATAGTTTACCCCCTCCCTTCTAGCCTCCATTGTTCCTTTTGTGTCACTCATTAAAAAGGCACTCCCAGAAAAATCTTTTTATATCCCCCATTTGTAAATTTGCTTGTATAAATAGCCATTTGTTTTATAGAGAACCTGTGACCACCCTTGAGATATTTCTTTTAATAAATACTTATGTTCCCCATAAAATGCATCTCTGGATCATGTTTTGTTTCAGCTCCAAAATGATCTGTTGCATTGTTTTTGCTCCTAGAAATTTGCAAATAAATGACAACTGACAACTGAGTGTGACAATTCTCATTGTCAAAGTGGTTTGTCCCTACTAGGTTTCTTACTGTCAGCACTGATTTGACAAAGTATATAGGGACATATCCTAAGTGGTAACACCCAGTCTATTCATTCATATGCTTCTGGAAAAGAAAAAAACAAAACTAAAAGTGGCCCCATTTTGTAGGCAGGTCCAAATTAACAGAAGGCGGGGAAACACAAGTAGTAGGAGTCAACAATACCATAGTGCAAAATACCATCCCATCAGAACCAAATACCACAGTGTAGCACAATATACTGCCCTAAAAGCTGGCCCTCTGTGGTGGCCATCAATATCTACCATCTTCTGTCCTCCTCCTCCAGTTATCTGTGGTGCAGGGAGCTTAGGAGGTGAGGTGCAGGTCATAGCAGTTGAATTCAGGTGGGCATGTGTGGTTGCTGGTTGGGTATATGAGTTACTGATTCTCACAGCAACAATTACTGTTAAGAGCTTATTATTTACCCGGTCATCCACAGAGAGGAGGGCTTGGTTGGCCCTCTGGGGCATTGTCTCACCGGGAAATTTCCCTGTACGGTCTATGGCCAATCCACCCCTGTCTCCTGTAGAGCTCAGTAACATGCAGCCATTTTGTCATTTTGCTGTGCAGTAGTATACATTGCATCTTGGTAACTTGCAGAGACCACCATGAAAGAACTCACAGTCCTGGTATGCTGTACAACCCTAGTATATGCATTTTATTGATCATAAAAAACCTGTTCAAAGATTCACTTTAAGCAGATCAGGCAGCACTGCCATGTCTTGTTATTTTATGTTATGATGCCTTCCATGTTCTGTCTGTGTTGGACAGCAATCACTGAGCTCTGCATGCCAGAGAATCAAAGGGTGCGAGGAGCTGATCTCTATACGCCTACCTGCTTCGTTCAGCTTTTAAGGCGCCTATCCATTTTTTACTGCTTTGACTGCAACATCAATCTCACTCAGGCTGGTGGGGTTGTGTTAGAGTCTTGGGTCATAGAAGGTGCTGCATCAATCTTGAGATCATTTGTTGTCTATCTCCCTCAGCAAGACAATTAAGATCAGGCAGAAGAGGTAGGTTAGATCATAGGAATTTATATGGGATTAAATACAGTATATGCAAGTGTTTGAGGCATTGTGCCTAAGTGTATAGCAGCATGAACATATCTACTCTTCTTGGGAATTCAAATTCCACCTCAACCCTTTGTTGCTGCTGTGGAAAATTAAGATTATTACAATGCATGGAACATTGATTCCCTCACTGCCAGCTGTGTACTAGTGATACATTGTTGAGAATTACTCCTAATGAACAAGTCCATTGGAGAAGAACATACACGCTAAAGACATTTAATTGGTAATGCCCAAGTGTATATTAGTGATCCTTCAACTGCAATAAATTGAAATGCTATTTTGTATTAGCGTGACCAGGCCATAGAGGAAAACAAACACTTAGCAATTCAGAGCAGAAAAAATAGTTCATACAACATTATTTTCCTCGAAATTTACAATCAGCTAATTCTCATCTTTTCATTACAAGCATCCTGAATAGTGTTGGTCGAGCACCAATGTGCTCATGTGCTCATGTGCTGGAGTAGAACACTTCCCGATGCTTGGGAGCTCTACAGAGCACCTGAGCACAATGGAAGTCACTGGAGAACCCGAGCATTAAACCAGACACACCCTGCTCTGAAGAGGGCAGGGCCGGTGCTACCATAAGGCTGACCAAGCGGCTGCCTTAGGGCGCACACTGGGGGAGGGCGGAAAAATGTGACATGGAGGGGGAGAAATGTGACATGGAGGGCTGATGTGACATAGGGGGGTGATTTGACATGGATTGGGAGAAATGTGACATGGGGGCTTATGGCTGACATGGGGGCATGATGGCTTACATGGGGGTATGAAGGCTTACATGGGGGCATGATGGCTTACATGGGGGCATGATGGCTGACATGGGGGGCATGATGGCTGACATGGGGGGCATGATGGCTGACATGGGGGGCATGATGGCTGACATGGGGGGCCGATGGATTGCGGCTGATGTCTGACATGGGGGTCTCATCTGAGGTCTGATTAACATTGGGGCTGTGAGCTGAGATCTGATGAACATTGGGGGTCTGATTGTTGGTCTGACCTGAGGTGTAATGGAAAATATTTTTTTCTTATTATCCTCCTCTAAAACCTAGGTGTGTCTCATAGGGCGAGAAAAAACAGCTATTGTCTGAAGCAGAGAGAAGATACCAGGACCACACAGAGGAGAAGCCAGCTGCTGCAGACCGGTCCAGGGCCAGGTGAGCTGCGAGGGAGGGGGGGCACCAAAAATCCTTGCACTGGCCCTGGAAGAGGGGAGGGTGTCGGGACTCTAGTTCGGATTAGGAGTCCCTGCTCTGACATATATAGCTATGTCCATATATGGAGTCAGTGCTTGGGGACACTCAGTGTATTTAAATCTAATTTAGCCTCTATTTCTAAAAGGTTTCTGGTGGGATTCAAACACACACCATTCTACATTACAGCCAAGAATCTTAACCACTACACTATAGAGCTTAGGCTAGTTTCACACTAGTGTTCGGCTGTCCGCTCGTGAGCTCCGTTTGAAGGGGCTCACGAGCGGACCCGAACGCTTCCGTCCAGCCCTGATGCAGTCTGAATGGATGCGGATCCGCTCAGACTGCATCAGTCTGGCGGCGTTCAGCCTCCGCTCCGCTCAGCAGGCGGACACCTGAACGCTGCTTGCAGCGTTCGGGTGTCTGCCTGGCCGTGCGGAGGCGTGCGAATCCGTCCAGACTTACAATGTAAGTCAATGGGGACGGATCCGTTTGAAGATGCCACAATATGGCTCAATCTTCAAGCGGATCCGTCCCCCATTGACTTTCAATGTAAAAGTCTGGACGGATCCGCTCAGGCTAATTTCACACTTAGCTTTTTTTTGCCAATATAATGCAGACGGATCCGATCGAACGCTAGTGTTAAAGTAGCCTAAATGGGCAGTTAACTTAAAAAAAAAAAGAGACTTCTTCTGTATAGGAATACTTACTAGTAGTAAGTATTCCTATACAGCAGAAGTCTCGTATTCATATATATATATATATATATATATTATATGTTTTTTTTTTAAAGCAACTGGCCATGCAGCGGTTAACATTCTGGGCTGTAATGTAGAAAGTTGTGAGTTTGAATCCTGTCTGAAACGTTTCAGAAATAGAGGCTAAATTTAATTTAAATATATATATATATATGTTTTTAGCCATACTATATTTACATATAATATAAATAAATATATTATGGCTAAAACATCAGTAGTAGTTTCCCACATATTATGCATTCAGATATATCAGAAGTATGATAATATATATATATATATATATATATATATATATATATATAATATATATATATTATATATAATCTTTTTTTTTTTTTTTTGTAATTACGTCTTTTCTGAAATTACGAAAAAAAATATAAAATGGAGCTGCATGGCCAGTTACTAAAAAAATTGATAAAATATGAGACTTCTGCTGTATAGGAATACTTAATACTAGTTTATCAGAAGGCTTAATTAGATTTTAATACACTAACTCAAGTATCGCGCTCAAGCACACACGATATTCAGCCGACAGTAATCCTGAAGGCTAACATATAGAACCAGCGATATGTTAGCAGATGTATAATACACTGTATGTCATTGGTAAAGCACAATTCATCTCAGGTGATGCTCTTCTTAATTTAAAATTATTTTCTGGGGAGGCGACTGAGATATTGTTGATCAAATTACTTAAAATTTGTCTCAGGTCCAATTTGAACAAACCTGTTCATAAATTTGATTAAAGTCCAAATCCATTCTACCCGAATCAAAAGAAGTGCCTCAATTGCCCTGAAAATTGGTGTATGACAATATGAGGTATCCTAGGGCTCATATTTTTCTCTATTGTCTTAGGCCTCATGCACACGGCTGTTGTTTCGGTCCGTATCCAAGCCACAGTTTTTGTGGCTCGGGTGCGCACCTATTCACTTCAATGGGGCCGCAAAAGATGTGGACAGCACTGTCCGCATCCGTTGCACCGTTCCGTGGCCCCGTAAAAAAAAAAAGACATATCCTATTCTTGTCCGTTTTGCGGACAAGAATAGGCATTTCTACAATGGGCCTTCCGTTTTTTGCGGATCCGCGGTTTGCGGACCACAAAAAACGACAGTCGTGTGCATGAGGCCTAGCTCTTTTTTTTATTTTTGCATTTTTGCATTGCCTGCCCCCCTCCCACTACAAGGTATTTAACGCAGTGATAGCAATGGTAAATAATGTCAGAATTACATTGACATATGTGGCCATGGGTAAACAAGTTGACAGTGTTAATAAACAGCCTGCTTAACCTCTTCCCTACTGCCGTACAACTTTATATGTAATCTGACGTCGTGTCAAATTACTTTGAAATCTGCCAGCAACCTTTGGCACTGCAGATAACTGACTGGGCTGTCATTAGTCACCTACAGTCACAGTAAGTATACTGGAGACCAGGAGAAGTGGTCTCCCTTTGTGGCATCATTGCAGCAGGGTGCTACAATGATCCATCGCAGTGGAAAGTGTAAAAGCAGGCAGGGGAGTACTCGTCTTGATGTGAGACCATCACCTAGTGATTGCAGGCCTACAGGCTGTGAATTAACCCCTTCCTGTCCTGACTGTGGCTGAAAGGGCTTAATTCCTTTTTGTTAAATAAAAAACTAAAAAAAGAAATAGAAAGTAAAAGAACATTACATAAATAAATATATATATATATATATATATATTATAAAACATAATAAAAAAATTATAAAAATAAATACAATTTTAAAAGTTGTAGCTTCAGTTACTAGTTTTAGTAATAGTATACCAGACTATATACATTGTGATACAGTGAGAGGTTTTGTTGGGGAAAACAGGTATTTTCCTCCCAGCATGTGTTGCTGGGCTGATTTACAGCCAGGTGAGGTCAAGTACTGGACCTGATTTCAAGTGCCGTTGTGGGTTTTGGCAGCACCTGGCTGTCCTTAAATAGGCAGCTGGGCTCAGAAGCCAGGTCTCTGTGTTGGGATCTGGGAGCCTTGTGTCTGGATGAAGACTTGCTACCTGTTTGGTATGAAAACAGGTTGGTGCTGCTATGGTCAAGGACTCTTTGAGGCAGAATTGCTGCATGGTGTGAATTGCCACCAACACCACAAGATGACTTTGTTTGATTGTGACTGATTGTTTTGTCACTTGCCTAAAGTGTGAATAAAACACTGAACTGTTTGATCCAAAGACCTTGTTGTTGCCTCTATACTGTGTCCGCTAATCCTGTCTACCAGAGCAAACCCCACAATTGGTTGGAGGATGCTGGGAGGAGCAGTGAGGCTGGCGTGAAAGCTGATTTTTTGGGGGGTTTCTGCATTTTTCAGGCACAGTTGTATGTCGTACATAAAACCAGCTGTATTACAACCAGTACCCCACGACAAGATAGAGGATGTTGTGAAGGCCCTCATGTAGGCTAATCTGCAGCAGCAATAGACAAACCTGCAGCAACGCAAGGCTAATAAGCAGCAGGAGACTAATCAGTTGTTGCTACAACATGTGATGGCTTTGCACACAGCAGGAACAACACTCAGCATCCACGATGCCCGGAACAGTCCTTGCCGCAATTCTTAAAATGACCCCCACAGATGACATCGAAACCTACCAGGCGATGTACCAGAAAGTGGCCATGAGGGAAAAGCTACCCCATGACCAGTGGGCTGAGGTCGTCACTCCGTTCCTGGCATTCGATTTCCAGCGGGTGCAGCAGTGGGGGGGGGGGGGGGGTCAACCCGTCTGAGCCTGCAAGATCCCAGTATTATAACTTATTTCACCTCTTGCAAAAATGGCTACAGCCTGACGTGCTGAGTCCCACTGCTATGCTGAATCGTATGTTAGCCGATATGTTCTGGAGGGCTTTGCCATACCCTCTAGAGCACTGGATCGGTCATGTGTCTCCTGGCAATGCCCTTGAGATGGTGGACCTGGTGAAACGTTATAAAGCTTACAGGAGTCTAAAGGAGGGTTCTGTCGGAAGGGGAGTTGGCAAACTCCAGAAATCTCCACCCCAGGCCCGGAGATTTGAGCCGATAAAACCCGCCCAGGATGTACCCACGGTAGACCTAGCCCCGATAGTCTGCTGGCGGTGTCAGGAACCTGGCCATGTAAGGGCTGGCTCTCCCCATCGGGGAGTCGCTATATGCCAGGAGGGTATGTGCAACAGGTACACCAGAGTCTCTAGATCATTTGTGCCAGGTGGAAGTGGAGGACATTCCGGTGGAGGCTCTGCTGGACTCAGGGAGTCTGGTGATCCTAGTAAAGGCTACCCTGGTGCGATCCTCTGAGTATACTAGTCAGAAAGTCGGGGTGATGTGCAACCACGGAGAGTTAAAAGACTACCCCACCGCGCTGGTGTCTCCAACTACGGTGGCCTGTAGATGTACCCACGAGGTGGCTGTCGCCACAAATCTACATTATGATCTCATAATAGGGAGAGACTTCCCGGGCTTCCCGGAACTCTGGCCTTCTATGAGAGTGACTGATAACCATGAGACAGGGGTAACCCTAGCAGAGTGGCCCGACCAGAACCCTGGGAACCTGAGACCAAAGGGCCAGTGGTAGGGATGACCACCACTTTGGTGGAAGAGGGGGAGACAACCCCACTGAATGTAATGGTGGGAGATGTAGAGGACTTGCCGCCGGGCCTGAGCTGGCCGACCTTAAATGTCTCTGGGGATAATTTTGGTACCGCTCAATGTTGGGACCCAACCCTATCCACCTGGGAAAATATGTTAATAGTAGATGGTGAAACACAACAATTAGGGGCAGAATCAGAGTTTACCCATTTTGTGGTTCATCAGGATATGTTGTATCGGGTAAACCAACTACGGGGTGAGCTTATTGAACAGTTGGTGGTCCCCAAGGCTTATCGCAAGCTTATGTTATATCTAGCCCACAACACATTCTCGGGGGTCACCTGGGGCTGCAGAAAACTTAGGATTGTATTCTACTGCAGTTTTACTGGCTTAGCATATTCAAAGAAGTGGAAGAGTTTTGTAAGTCTTGCCCGACCTGCCAGATATCTAGCCCCCAGCCACATTTCTGTAGTCCCCTAGTACCTCTCCCGATTATCGAAGTACCGTTTGACCGAATAGCTATAGACCTCATAGGCCCAGTACCGAAGTCCGCCAGAAGGCATCAACACCTCTTAGTCATTCTAAACTACGCCACTCGGTACCTGGAGGAGGTGCCACTGCGACATACCTTGGCCAAACTCATATCTAAGGAGTTAATGGAGATTTTTTCCCGAGTAGGACATTCTAATGAGGTTCTGACCGACCAATGGACCCCTTTTATGTCCAAGGTGATGAGGGAACTCTAAGTTGCTGCACATAAAACAGCTATGGACGTCCGTTTACCATCTGCAAATGGACGGTCTGGTAGAAAGGTTTAACCAAATATTAAAAAATATGTTGAAAAAGGTAGTGTCTAAAGATGGGAAGGACTGGGACCTCCTTCTACCCTATCTCATGTTCGCACTGCGAGAGGTACCCCAGGCCTCTATTGGGTTCTCGCCCTTCGAACTGCTATATAGCAGACACCCTCGCGGTCTCTTGGACGTGGCCAAAGAGGCATGGGAACAACAACACACTCCACATAAAAGTGTAATTGAGTATGTTACCCAGATGCAAGATCGGATAGAGACAGTGTTGCCTCTTGTTAGAGAGCATATAGAAGCAGCTCAGTGAGCCCAGAGTCGGGTCTATAATCGGCAGGCTCGGATCCGGATCTTTAACCCTGGGGGATCTGTGGCAGGCGCAGCACTATGAAGTGACTTTTGCGCTATGGCATTAGAAGAATTTTTATATCTCGGACTTTTAAGTCTAACCAGACTGTGTAGTACTCTTTAATTCCTCTAGCGCCATTCTTTGAAAACAGTAGGTTTAAAGAGCACACCAAATGCTTCAAATAACTTCTTTATTATTCAAAAAAAGAGAAAATAATTAAATCGCACATCCACAAGCTTAGCTTTGATCTATAACTGATTCTCAGAAAAATTTACATCGCTTCTCAGCGCAATAATTAGTGTATGGCCCCCTATACTGCATGCTATATAAGTGTCATTAGTGTACTCTTTGATCAAAAGGTATAAGCCCACTCACCGCGCCAAGGTTGCCTCTTGGAGTGGGACCTACTCTAAATATGGCATGGTACTGCCTGGTGACCGCTGGCGCCACAGTTCCGCACCAGCAGATGGCGGGATCCAGCTGTCAAACAGCACCCCTGCTGCCTGGCAATGCCACCCTGGCACCGGGTCCCACCAACCCACCAGTGCAGCACCACAGCAACAACAGCCGCCACCCAGCACCGCACCGTGTGAACAGTTGTCAAAGCTCACATTATTACCTGCTCTCAGAGACCCAGACTGAGGGCTGGTAGGTCACTTCACATTTCCATTCAGGCTACTGCTAATTAAAAGCACCTGTACCGAATGGGAGTGCTGATCCTGGACAGAATAATCATACATGATTGAAAAAATGAGAAAAGCGAATTAGATCGCACATCCACAAGCTTAGCTTTGATCTATAACTGCTTCTCAGCAAAATTAACATTGCTTCTCAGCGCAATAATTAGTGTATGGCCCCCTATACTGCATGCTATATAAGAGGCATTAGTGTACTTTTTGATCAAAGGCATGAGCATAACTTCTTTATTAACTTCAACTTTTCTTCATATATAACACTGCCTTCTCCATAGCAGATAGTCCATGTGCAAAACACGTGCTGAAAAGATATCACAAAATGGTGGTATGCAGTTAGCAGTAACTATTTGCAGATTGGTTGAGTATGATCTGGTATGGTTGTATGCAATTTGGATTGCAATATGTTTGTATGGTATTTGTAGTAGTTCACAGTTTGCAACTGTAGCTTGCAATTTGCAATTTGTATTTGTACTTTGCAATTGTATGGTTGCAATTGGTAGAACTGTAAGTAAACATTATATATATATATATATATATATATATATATATATTTCAGTACACAGTTCTAAACACAATACTAACAATATGAACATCATATAACTGTTCTAAATACCTATTTTGGCCTCTCCTGGTTCCATAAAAACACCACTCAGTGAAGTGAATGTCTCTTCAGCTCCTGTCTCTGGTGAATAATGATTCTAGCAGCTGCTGTTAGGGGAATTCCCAGACAGACTGTGTGTGAGGCTGGTTGTGATTGGTGAAAACTCTTGCTGTGTGAGAAGCTGGCTGTGATTGGTCTAGACTTCTGCCCAGCAACAACAGATTAACACTAAGCTTTCTGCTTCTGCTGTTTCACTGAGCTTACCTTACACTATAAAATGAATCTTAAAGGCATATTATCTTTTCTGCTTCTGTGAACACAAAATATAACAGTTATATGACATCCAAAACATAATGTCACAGTAAATAACTCTGCTTTTGTCTCTAACACATAAACATAGCAACTGAATTAAGGTTATTGGCAGGTCCAGCTGCATAAACATACAAGCTATATTAGCAAACAAGATTTAGCTGGCCAGCTACATGATCGGGTTTTGATTCTGGTGCTGACTATGGAGAGAAAGTTCCTGACTAGGTGGCATGTTCCCTACGAAGTACTCGAGAAAATTGGAGATGCAAACTACAAGGTACACCAGCCAGGGCGGTGAAAGCCAGAGCAGGTTTACCATGTGAATTTACTCAAACCGTGGAAAGATAGGGAAACCTGTACAGAAGACAGCACGCGGCCGGGTTTTCTAGGAGAATAGGTACCGGCCCTCTGTCTGATGCAAAAGAGACTGCTGCCACAGTAAAATTGCTGACAACCTCTCCTCTAAACAGCCTCAGGAGGCCAGGAAGTTCGTTAGTCAGAACACAGATTAGCTCTCAGACCCCCCTGGACGCACCACCATTATCCAGCATGACATTGTCACTGAGCCGAAGGCAAAAGTCCGTTTAAAACCATACTGGGTACCCGAGGCTCGGCGACAAGCCATATAGGAGAAGGTGCAACTAATGTTGCAGCTAGATGTCATTGAGGAGTCAAAAAGTGAGTGGGCCAGTACTATAGTATTGATACCCAAGCCGGACGGGACGTTGCGGTTTTGTTATGACTTTCGAAAACTTAACAAGGTTTCCAAATTCGGTGCGTATCCCATGCCCCGGATTGATGAGCTCATCGAGAGGCTAGGACAAGAATGGTATTTTTCTGTTTTGGACCTCACGAAAGGATACTGGCAGGTGCCCTTAACGGAAGCTGCCAAAGAGAAAACTGCCTTCATCATGCCTGAAGGGCTGTATCAATATAAGGTCTTACCCTTTGGTCTGCATGGGGCCCCAGACACTTTTCGGCGACTAATGGACATTGTGCTTCGTCCACATCGTCGGTATGCTTCGACTTACCTGGACGATATTGTCATCCACAGTACCGACTGGGAAAGTCCCCTACCCAAAGTACAGGCTGTAGTGGACTCCCTTCAGAAAGCTGGCCTAACCGCTAACCCCAAAAAAATGTGCTATAAGGTTAGAAGAGACTAAGTACCTGTGGTATGTCATTGGGCTCAGAATCATCAAACCCCAAATGAACAAAATAGAGGCGATACAGAATTGGCCCTGACCTGTCACTAGGGATGAGCGAACTCAAACTGTATAGTTCGGGTTCGTACCGAATTTTGGGGTGTCCGTGACACGGACCCGAACCCGGACATTTTCGTAAAAGTCCGGGTTCAGTGTTCGTCGCTTTCTTGGCACTTTTGTGACGCTTTCTTGGCGCTTTTTGAAAGGCTGCAAAGCAGCCAATCAACAAGCGTCATACTACTTGCCCCAAGAGGCCGTCACAGCCATGCCTACTATTGGCATGGCTGTGATTGGCCAGAGCACCATGTGACCCAGCCTCTATTTAAGCTGGAGTCACATAGCGCCGCCCGTCACTCTGCTCTGATTAGCGTAGGGAGAGGTTGCGGATGCGACAGTAGGGCGAGATTAGGCAGATTAACTCCTCCAAAGGACTTCACTTGATTAATCGATCGATCTGCAGCTGTGCATCATTGAGCTGCTGAAATTCAAATGCTCACTCACTGTTTTTAGGCTGCCCAGACCGTTTGTCAGTCACTTTTTTCTGGGGTGATCGGCGGCCATTTTGTGTCTTGTGCGGTGCTGCGACCAAGTGCATCCAAGCTGCGACCAAGTGCATTTAACCCTCAATGGTGTGGTTGTTTTTTGGCTAAAGCCTACATCAGGGTGAAGCTGTCACACCAAGTGCATTTAACCAGCAATAGTCTGTTCATTTTTTGGCCATATACTAAATCAGGGGTCAAGCTGCGCCTGTCACCAAGTGCATTTAACCCTCAATGGTGTGGTTGTTTTTTGGCTAAAGCCTACATCAGGGTGAAGCTGTCACACCAAGTGCATTTAACCAGCAATAGTCTGTTTATTTTTTGGCCATATACTACATCAGGGGCAAGCTGCGCCCGTCACCAAGTGCATTTAACCCTCAGTAGTGTGGTTCGTCAAGCTGTGACACCAAGTGCATTTAACCAGCAATAGTCTGTTCATTTTTTGGCCATATACTACATCAGGGGCAAGCTGCGCCCGTCACCAAGTGCATTTAACCCTCAGTAGTGTGGTTGGTCAAGCTATCACACCAAGTGCATTTAACCAGCAATAGTCTGTTCATTTTTTGGCCATATACTAAATCAGGGGCAAGCTGCGCCCGTCACCAAGTGCATTTAACCAGCAATAGTCTGTTAATTTTTTGGCCATATACTACATCAGGGGCAAGCTGCGCCCGTCACCAAGTGCATTTAACCCTCAGTAGTGTGGTTGGTCAAGCTATCACACCAAGTGCATTTAACCAGCAATAGTCTGTTCATTTTTTGGCCATATACTAAATCAGGGGCAAGCTGCGCCCGTCACCAAGTGCATTTAACCAGCAATAGTGTGGTTATTTTTTGGCCATATCCCTGTCTAATTCTGTCACTAAATCCATACCGGTCACCCAGCGCCTAAATACTAGGCCTCAAATTTATATCCCGCTAAATCTCTCGTTACCGCTGTCCTGTTGTGGCTGGGAAAGTTATTTAGTGTCCGTCAAAGCACATTTTTTGTTCTAGGTTGAAGTACAATTCCCAATTTAGCAATTTCATAATTTAGTGGTTCCTGCTATATCAGAGCTATTTGAAATCTATCCCTAAAAGGGTATATAATATTCAAGGTGCACATAGGGTCATTCAGAATAACTTCACACACACGCTACTGTGCATTTCCAAGTCTAATTCTGTCGCTAAATCCATACCGGTCACCCAGCGCCTAAATACTAGGCCTCAAATTTATATCCCGCTAAATCTCTCGTTACCGCTGTCCTGTTGTGGCTGGGAAAGTTATTTAGTGTCCGTCAAAGCACATTTTTTGTTCTGGGTTGAAGTACAATTCCCAATTTAGCAATTTCATAATTTAGTGGTTCCTGCCATATCAGAGCTATTTGAAATCTATCCCTAAAAGGGTATATAATATTCAAGGTGCACATTGGGTCATTCAGAATAACTTCACACACACGCTACTGTGCATTTCCAAGTCTAATTCTGTTAGTAAATCCATACCGGTCACCCAGCGCCTAAATACTAGGCCTCAAATTTATATCCCGCTGAATTTGAATACAATACATTGGGCCAAATAATATTTTTGTTGTTGTGGTGAACCATAACAATGAGAAAAACATCTAGTAAGGGACGCGGACGTGGACATGGTCGTGGTGGTGTTAGTGGACCCTCTGGTGCTGGGAGAGGACGTGGCCGTTCTGCCACATCCACACGTCCTAGTGTACCAACTACCTCAGGTCCCAGTAGCCGCCAGAATTTACAGCGATATATGGTGGGGTCCAATGCCGTTCTAAGGATGGTAAGGCCTGAGCAGGTACAGGCATTAGTCAATTGGGTGGCCGACAGTGGATCCAGCACGTTCACATTATCTCCCACCCAGTCTTCTGCAGAAAGCGCACAGATGGCGCCTGAAAACCAACCCCATCAGTCTGTCACATCACCCCCATGCATACCAGGGAAACTGTCTCAGCCTCAAGTTATGCAGCAGTCTCTTATGCTGTTTGAAGACTCCGCTGGCAGGGTTTCCCAAGGGCATCCACCTAGCCCTTCCCCAGCGGTGAAAGATATAGAATGCACTGACGCACAACCACTTATGTTTCCTGATGATGAGGACATGGGAATACCACCTCAGCATGTCTCTGATGATGACGAAACACAGGTGCCAACTGCTGCGTCTTTCTGCAGTGTGCAGACTGAACAGGAGGTCAGAGATCAAGACTGGGTGGAAGACGATGCAGGGGATGATGAGGTCCTAGACCCCACATGGAATGAAGGTCGTGCCACTGACTTTCACAGTTCGGAGGAAGAGGCAGTGGTGAGACCGAGCCAACAGCGTAGCAAAATAGGGAGCAGTGGGCAAAAGCAGAACACCCGCCGCCAAGAGACTCCGCCTGCTACTGCCCGCCGCCATCTGGGACCGAGCACCCCAAAGGCAGCTTCAAGGAGTTCCCTGGCATGGCACTTCTTCAAACAATGTGCTGACGACAAGACCCGAGTGGTTTGCACGCTGTGCCATCAGAGCCTTAAGCGAGGCATTAACGTTCTGAACCTGAGCACAACCTGCATGACCAGGCACCTGCATGCAAAGCATGAACTGCAGTGGAGTAAACACCTTAAAACCAAGGAAGTCACTCAGGCTCCCCCTGCTACCTCTTCTGCTGCTGCCGCCTCGGCCTCTTCTGCTGCTGCCGCCTCGGCCTCTTCCTCCTCCTCTGGAGGAACGTTGGCACCTGCCGCCCAGCAAACAGGGGATGTACCACCAACACCACCACCACCACCTCAGTCACCAAGCGTCTCAACCATGTCACACGGCAGCGTTCAGCTCTCCATCTCACAAACATTTGAGAGAAAGCGTAAATTCCCACCTAGCCACCCTCGATCCCTGGCCCTGAATGCCAGCATTTCTAAACTACTGGCCTATGAAATGCTGTCATTTAGGCTGGTGGACACAGACAGCTTCAAACAGCTCATGTCGCTTGCTGTCCCACAGTATGTTGTTCCCAGCCGCCACTACTTCTCCAAGAGAGCCGTGCCTTCCCTGCACAACCAAGTATCCGATAAAATCAAGTGTGCACTGCGCAACGCCATCTGTGGCAAGGTCCACCTAACCACAGATACGTGGACCAGTAAGCACGGCCAGGGACGCTATATCTCCCTAACTGCACACTGGGTAAATGTAGTGGCAGCTGGGCCCCAGGCGGAGAGCTGTTTGGCGCACGTCCTTCCGCCGCCAAGGATCGCAGGGCAACATTCTTTGCCTCCTGTTGCCACCTCCTCCTTCTCGGCTTCCTCCTCCTCTTCTTCCACCTGCTCATCCAGTCAGCCACACACCTTCACCACCAACTTCAGCACAGCCCGGGGTAAACGTCAGCAGGCCATTCTGAAACTCATATGTTTGGGGGACAGGCCCCACACCGCACAGGAGTTGTGGCGGGGTATAGAACAACAGACCGACGAGTGGTTGCTGCCGGTGAGCCTCAAGCCCGGCCTGGTGGTGTGCGATAATGGGCGAAATCTCGTTGCAGCTCTGGGACTAGCCAATTTGACGCACATCCCTTGCTTGGCGCATGTGCTGAATTTGGTGGTGCAGAAGTTCATTCACAACTACCCCGACATGTCAGAGCTGCTGCATAAAGTGCAGGCCGTCTGTTCGCGCTTCCGGCGTTCACATCCTGCTGCTGCTCGCCTGTCTGCGCTACAGCGTAACTTCGGCCTTCCCGCTCACCGCCTCATATGCGACGTGCCCACCAGGTGGAACTCCACCTTGCACATGCTGGACAGACTGTGCGAGCAGCAGCAGGCCATAGTGGAGTTTCAGCTGCAGCACGCACGGGTCAGTCGCACTACAGAACAGCACCACTTCACCACCAATGACTGGGCCTCCATGCGAGACCTGTGTGCCCTGTTGCGCTGTTTCGAGTACTCCACCAACATGGCCAGTGGCGATGACGCCGTTATCAGCGTTACAATACCACTTCTATGTCTCCTTGAGAAAACACTTAGGGCGATGATGCAAGAGGAGGTGGCCCAGGAGGAGGAGGAGGAGGAGGAAGAGGGGTCATTTTTAGCACTTTCAGGCCAGTCTCTTCGAAGTGACTCAGAGGGAGGTTTTTGGCAACAGCAGAGGCCAGGTACAAATGTGGCCAGACAGGGCCCACTACTGGAGGACGAGGAGGACGAGGATGAGGAGGAGGTGGAGGAGGATGAGGATGAAGCATGGTCACAGCGGGGTGGCACCCAACGCAGCTCGGGTCCATCACTGGTGCGTTGCTGGGGGGAAAGGCAGGACGATGACGATACGCCTCCCACAGAGGACAGCTTGTCCTTACCCCTGGGCAGCCTGGCACACATGAGCGACTACATGCTGCAGTGCCTGCGCAACGACAGCAGAGTTGCCCACATTTTAACCTGTGCGGACTACTGGGTTGCCACCCTGCTGGATCCACGCTACAAAGACAATGTGCCCACCTTACTTCCTGCACTGGAGCGTGATAGGAAGATGCGCGAGTACAAGCGCACGTTGGTAGACGCGCTACTGAGAGCATTCCCAAATGTCACAGGGGAACAAGTGGAAGCCCAAGGCCAAGGCAGAGGAGGAGCAAGAGGTCGCCAAGGCAGCTGTGTCAATGCCAGCTCCTTTGAGGGCAGGGTTAGCATGGCAGAGATGTGGAAAACTTTTGTCAACACGCCACAGCTAACTGCACCACCACCTGATACGCAACGTGTTAGCAGGAGGCAACATTTCACTAACATGGTGGAACAGTACGTGTGCACACCCCTCCACGTACTGACTGATGGTTCGGCCCCATTCAACTTCTGGGTCTCTAAATTGTCCACGTGGCCAGAGCTAGCCTTTTATGCCTTGGAGGTGCTGGCCTGCCCGGCGGCCAGCGTTTTGTCTGAACGTGTATTCAGCACGGCAGGGGGCGTCATTACAGACAAACGCAGCCGCCTGTCTACAGCCAATGTGGACAAGCTGACGTTCATAAAAATGAACCAGGCATGGATCCCACAGGATCTGTCCGTCCCTTGTCCAGATTAGACATTAACTACCTCCCCTTAACCATATATTATTGGACTCCAGGGCACTTCCTCATTCAATCCTATTTTTATTTTCATTTTACCATTATATTGCGAGGCTACCCAAAGTTGAATGAACCTCTCCTGTGTCTGGGTGCCGGGGCCTAAATATATGCCAATGGACTGTTCCAATGTTGGGTGACGTGAAGCCTGATTCTCTGCTATGACATGCAGACTGATTCTCTGCTGACATGAAGCCAGATTGTCTGTTACGGGACCTCTCTCCTCTGCCTGTGTGCTGGGCCTAAATATATGCCAATGGACTGTTGCAGTGGTGGCTGACGTGAAGCCTGATTCTCTGCTATGACATGCAGACTAATTCTCTGCTGACATGAAGACAGATTCTCTGTTACGGGACCTCTCTCCTCTGCCTGTGTGTGTGCTGGGCCTAAATATATGCCAATGGACTGTTGCAGTGGTGGCTGACGTGAAGCCTCATTCTCTGCTATGACATGCAGACTGATTCTCTGCTGACATGAAGCCAGATTCTCTGTTACGGGACCTCCCTCCTCTGCCTGGGTGCTGGGCCTAAATATATGCCAATGGACTGTTGCAGTGGTGGCTGACGTGAAGCCTCATTCTCTGCTATGACATGCAGACTAATTCTCTGCTGACATGAAGACAGATTCTCTGTTACGGGACCTCTCTCCTCTGCCTGTGTGTGTGCTGGGCCTAAATATATGCCAATGGACTGTTGCAGTGGTGGCTGACGTGAAGCCTCATTCTCTGCTATGACATGCAGACTGATTCTCTGCTGACATGAAGCCAGATTCTCTGTTACGGGACCTCCCTCCTCTGCCTGGGTGCTGGGCCTAAATATATGCCAATGGACTGTTGCAGTGGTGGCTGACGTGAAGCCTCATTCTCTGCTATGACATGCAGACTAATTCTCTGCTGACATGAAGACAGATTCTCTGTTACGGGACCTCTCTCCTCTGCCTGTGTGTGTGCTGGGCCTAAATATATGCCAATGGACTGTTGCAGTGGTGGCTGACGTGAAGCCTCATTCTCTGCTATGACATGCAGACTGATTCTCTGCTGACATGAAGCCAGATTCTCTGTTACGGGACCTCCCTCCTCTGCCTGGGTGCTGGGCCTAAATATATGCCAATGGACTGTTGCAGTGGTGGCTGACGTGAAGCCTCATTCTCTGCTATGACATGCAGACTAATTCTCTGCTGACATGAAGACAGATTCTCTGTTACGGGACCTCCCTCCTCTGCCTGGGTGCTGGGCCTAAATATATGCCAATGGACTGTTGCAGTGGTGGCTGACGTGAAGCCTCATTCTCTGCTATGACATGCAGACTAATTCTCTGCTGACATGAAGACAGATTCTCTGTTACGGGACCTCCCTCCTCTGCCTGGGTGCTGGGCCTAAATATATGCCAATGGACTGTTGCAGTGGTGGCTGACGTGAAGCCTCATTCTCTGCTATGACATGCAGACTAATTCTCTGCTGACATGAAGACAGATTCTCTGTTACGGGACCTCTCTCCTCTGCCTGTGTGTGTGCTGGGCCTAAATATATGCCAATGGACTGTTGCAGTGGTGGCTGACGTGAAGCCTCATTCTCTGCTATGACATGCAGACTAATTCTCTGCTGACATGAAGACAGATTCTCTGTTACGGGACCTCTCTCCTCTGCCTGTGTGTGTGCTGGGCCTAAATATATGCCAATGGACTGTTGCAGTGGTGGCTGACGTGAAGCCTCATTCTCTGCTATGACATGCAGACTGATTCTCTGCTGACATGAAGCCAGATTCTCTGTTACGGGACCTCTCTCCTCTGCCTGTGTGTGTGCTGGGCCTAAATATATGCCAATGGACTGTTGCAGTGGTGGCTGACGTGAAGCCTCATTCTCTGCTATGACATGCAGACTAATTCTCTGCTGACATGAAGACAGATTCTCTGTTACGGGACCTCCCTCCTCTGCCTGGGTGCTGGGCCTAAATATATGCCAATGGACTGTTGCAGTGGTGGCTGACGTGAAGCCTCATTCTCTGCTATGACATGCAGACTAATTCTCTGCTGACATGAAGACAGATTCTCTGTTACGGGACCTCTCTCCTCTGCCTGTGTGTGTGCTGGGCCTAAATATATGCCAATGGACTGTTGCAGTGGTGGCTGACGTGAAGCCTCATTCTCTGCTATGACATGCAGACTAATTCTCTGCTGACATGAAGACAGATTCTCTGTTACGGGACCTCTCTCCTCTGCCTGTGTGTGTGCTGGGCCTAAATATATGCCAATGGACTGTTGCAGTGGTGGCTGACGTGAAGCCTCATTCTCTGCTATGACATGCAGACTGATTCTCTGCTGACATGAAGCCAGATTCTCTGTTACGGGACCTCTCTCCTCTGCCTGTGTGTGTGCTGGGCCTAAATATATGCCAATGGACTGTTGCAGTGGTGGCTGACGTGAAGCCTCATTCTCTGCTATGACATGCAGACTAATTCTCTGCTGACATGAAGCCAGATTCTCTGTTACGGGACCTCTCTCCTCTGCCTGGGTGCTGGGCCTAAATTTATGAAAATGGACTCTTACAGTGGTGGGTGACGTGAAGCCAGATTCTCTGCTATGGGACCTCTCTCCAATTGATTTTGGTTAATTTTTATTTATTTAATTTTTATTTTAATTCATTTCCCTATCCACATTTGTTTGCAGGGGATTTACCTACATGTTGCTGCCTTTTTCAGCCCTCTAGCTCTTTCCTGGGCTGTTTTACAGCCTTTTTAGTGCCGAAAAGTTCGGGTCCCCATCGACTTCAATGGGGTTCGGGTTCGGGACGAAGTTCGGATCGGGTTCGGATCCCGAACCCGAACATTTCCGGGATGTTCGGCCGAACTTCTCGAACCCGAACATCCAGGTGTTCACTCAACTCTACCTGTCACCACTAGGCAAATAAAGTCATTCCTGGGAATGGTGGGCTATTACATGAGGTTTTTTTCCCACTTTGTTACTCTAGCCTTGCCCTTGACAGGACTCTTGAAGGGACACAAGTCAATGACGGTTCGCTGGGATGATCGGGTGGAAGAGTCTTTCTCCACTTCAAAAGGGAGTTTATGGTACAGACTGATGCCTCCGAAGTAGGCCTCGGTGCTGTACTGTCTCAGGAAGTCAATGGTGAGGAGCTTCCTGTTGTCTTTCTCAGCCATAAGCTCACCCCAGCTGAGACTCAGTATAGTATAGTGGAGAGAGAGTGCCTAGCTATCATGTGGGCACTAGAATCTCTCTGCTATTATTATTGGGGAGAAAATTCCACCTAGTGACTGACCACTCCCCTCTCAAGTAGATGAGCCAGGCCAAGGACAGAAATGACCGGTTCACCCAATGGTTTCTCTCTGTCACGCCTTTCCCTGTGAATGTGCGGAGATCTGTCAGACTGGCTGCACATGTCTGACTTCTTTGTTTGTTTTGATTTGGGTTTGAGCTGGATCCACCTTCCCGCAGGTGTACTGGGTTTTATTGTTAGTGAGGCTATTTATCCCTTCTTCCCCCAGTGGCCTGTGCGGGTTATAGTTCTTTCCTGTGAGCTCTTGATTTGTGGTGGATCGTCTGCTCCAGCTCTGCTCAAGATAAGTCCTCTCCTTCATTTCCCTTTGTGTGTTTTATCTAGGCCTCTAGGGAGATGCTTGCTTCCTCCTGGTTTGAGGAAGCAGGTTGCCTCTACCCTGCTGCTTAGGGTTTGCCCAGGGTGTTTAGGTTTAGGCACAAGGGCATGTGCATATCCACCCTAAGGGTATGCACATGGGCACAGCAGTTTAGAGAAAGCTTTTAGGGATCGCCCATTTCTCCCTAGCTTTTGGGCCTAGTCGTTTGTTCTGTTTGTTTTCCTGTGTTTGGTTATTTCCCCGCTTACCTACCTATCGTGACACTCTCAATACAAAACATAACGTTTTTGGTGGAACACAGGGCAGGCCGATTACTGGGAAACGCGGATGCCCTGTCCTGGGTACACTGTTAAATAACTGAATATGACAGCAGTATATAACCCTGGAATTTCAAATGTTTTGATACTGCAAGGGCGCAACAATTGTGCATTTTGCCCAAAAAAGGGTGTTTTATTAATAGAACAATATAACCCCTGTATATAAAGGGTGTATCTCCCACGCCCTAACCCACACTAGGCCGCAATCAAAGGTTTGTTCTCAAAATAGCTGTATTTCTAATATCTGAATAGAACCCCTGTATTTAAGGGGTGTATCTCACACGCCCTGACCAACACTAGGCCTCAATTAAAGATTTGTGCACAAAATGGCGGTATTTCAAATATCTGAATATAACCCAAATATATAAAGCGTGTATCTCACAATGATATCTGCATCAAAATCTGCCCAATTTTTTTTTTGCCCTAACGGGTGTATGTCAGATTACTGAATATGACAGCAGTATGTAACGCTTGAATTTCACACGTGCTGATGCTGCAAGGGTGTATTCGGTGTATTTTGGCCAAAAAGGGTGTTTTAAAAAACCCAGAAAATTATGCCTGTATTTCTAGCTAAAATTGCACACTGACTAATCCTGCAAATGCACCAGATGTTGTCTATTGCCAAAAAAGGGTGATTTTTTACAACCAGATTATTAGTGCAGTTTTTCAAGCTTGGATTAGAATGTCACAAAAGCTCATATGCAGTGCTGGTTCACTGAGCTTGCATAAAATGGCTGCCGCCGCCGCCCACCTAACTAACAGGCAGATAAAAGTTATATTTTTTTGGTCAATGGGCTCAGGGCAGGGTAAAAAGATTGTGCCCTGCACCCACACAACTAATTGTATGTAGAATGCTGAGTTAGATTCTCTCCCTGAAGTCCAGCAGCATCCTCTCCCTACACTTGTAACAGCAGAGTGACGTGCAGCGCTACGTGACTCAAGCTTATATAGAGCCTGGGTCACATGCTGCACTGGCCAATCACAGCCATGCCATTAGTAGGCATGGCTGTGATGGCTTCTAAGGTCAGACAGTTCAACGCTTGTTGATTGGCTGCTCTGTAGCCTTTCAAAAAGCGCAGAGAAATCACCGAACACTTACTGAAATGTTCGGGTTCGGAGTCCAAAAATCATAAAGTTCGGTTCGAACTCGAACTTTACAGTTTGGGTTCGCTCAACCCTACTCAACAGTATAATGTGTTGAACTGCTTTATTAACATAACAGTATAATGTGTTAAATTTAACTACTATATTATTAAAACAGTATAATGCATTGAACCAATATAACATTTGAATTGAACTAATATTTTAGCACAATTGTACAATAGGTCAAACGGCACAAATGGTAGCAAAATTGCATTCACATATACAATAGGTATATATATTGTGGGGATTTGCTCTGGTAGACAGGCTTGCGGACTCAGCACAGAGGCAATGACAACGTCTTTAACTTAAACAGTGCAGTGTTTTATTCACACAGATGTAAAGTGACAAAATAGCAAGTTCAAGGAAAAACAGTCACCTTGAGTTTGGTGTTTGTTCAAACCAGGCTGCAGCACATAAGTCCTTGAATGAAGCAGTAGTCCACGTGCTTTTGTCCACAAACAATGTAGCATGCCTTAATCCCAGCCCAGACTCTCAGACTCCAACAACGAGACTGACATAGCTCCACTGTCAGATGGAGGATAATCCACACAGCTGAACATGCTAGCTGGGTTTTTATATCCTAGCCCAAAACCCGGCATGGAACCGTGAGGAACAGCCACCCACCCTGCTCTTTGGCTGCTCCCAATAAGAACCGGCCCGGATCAGCTTTACAGCCATACTAACAGCTGAAGTGTCAGCCTGCAATTGCAAAACTGACACTTCAGGGAAAAATCCGGTTCTTACCTCGGTGACACGTATCTTCCGTCAATGACGGCTCCTTGTTCCTTCTTACAATATATATGTATATATATTTTTTTTTATTCATACACATTGTGACACCGTGAGAGGTTTGGTGTGGTAAAACAGGTATTTTCCTCCCAGCATGTGCTGCTGGGCTGATTTACAGCCAGGTGAGGTCAAATACCAGACCGGATTTTAAGGTCCTGGTTTTGGCAGCACCTGGCTGTCCTTAAATAGGCAGCTGGGCTAAGAAGCCAAGTCTCTGTGTTGGGATCTGGGAGCCTTGTGTCTGGATGAAGGCTTGCTACCTGTCTGGTGTGAAAACAGGTTGGTGCTGCTGCCATGGTTAAGGACTCTTGGAGGCAAAATTGCTGCATGGGGTGAATTACCACCAACACCACAAGGTGACTTTTTGCTTTATTATGACTGCTTGTTTTGTCACTTGCCTAAAGTGTGAATAAAACACTGAACTGTTTGATCCAAAGAACTTGTTGTTGCCTCTAAACTGCATCCGCTAATCCTGTCTATCAGAGCGAAGCCCAACAACAGTCATACAGTGCATACAGTTACCGGCTGATATATACACAGCATTCGCATATAAACAGACAAAAGAGCACCCACATGCCCACACATAGGCTCATGCATACTAGGGATGAGCAAATCGACTTCGGATGAACTATCCGAAGTCGATTTGCATAAATCTTCCTTGGAACCGAACCCGAGTTTGGGAGAAAAAAAAAATTCAGTACAAATTCATTTATGAAGCTATAACTTCGGCTCATCGGAGCCAATACATAGTTTTATGCGAATCGACTTTGGATGTTTCATCTGAAGTCGATTCACTCATCCCTAATGCACACTAATGTAGGCTCATACACACAAATACATATGCACGCCCCTGCTTTCAAATCCTATTCTGCTTTTCTTTTCTTTAGAATTATTAACCAAACCGTCCAGTATTTTATATCTCAATAAAATCTAACTCCCATGGCGTCTCAGAGCTGAGTGAATAGTAATGGTGTTTCCACTGCTGCATTAAAACTGTGACAGATGGCGAGCAAATGAGGGGTAAACTAACCTGCTAAATAATATGGCATTAAATTTAGCATTTAAAATCCCATCTGTATTGGTTTTATAGTCAAATGGTCTTCTGGGGTCTGAGTATGATTTTACAAAACGTGTCGCACATATTTCATTCTGGCTGTAATGTAATGAAGTGCCACATGGCAATTTGACTGCAGCACACTTGAATGCTTTGCTGGAGACTGAACCTCTAGGACCCCATAAGGTAGTAATTATAGATCCTTGCAGGGTGCTCATTGCTATTGGGCTGTGGGCCTGATTAATGTGAGGCATGGCAAAGTCACACTGCCAGCACACATTTCTGGGGAGGTCTATCAGAAGGCAGAGCTGACGCCTGCTAACACTGCTACATTTTGCATTGCTAATATAGCTGACTGTGCAGCCAGTGATGCCGAGCTTTGCTGATTTGGAAATATGCATAATCTCTCAGATTGACACAATGCATTTATAATATGGACTGTGTATTGAGATGTCTTCAATAATGTTGTAAAATGTACATTCCAGACGTAAAAAATTCCTTGCTGAGTGCACAATTCTGTTACAGACAATTACACAGTTATTCAAGAGTGAAAAGATAGTATTGTGTGCAAATGGTACCTATTAAGGACCAGCAGGAACGAGGAGCCTCACAGAGTGATTGCGTCTCTCCCTCCCCTTTACAAAGGAAAATGGCACGTTCCATTTGAAAACGGGAAGGAGAGACTCAATACGACTTATTGCTTAAAGGGGTTGTGCCACTAAGCATACTGAGGTCATTTACTTACAGATATACACTTTTTGGGTGTATATCTGGCTCAGATACTGTTGCACGCCCTATTGTGGCGCCTCTACATAACCTTTTGCAATCCACCGCCAGCAAAGGGGCTTATTAAGACTGGCGTCTAAAACGCCCCACTGTATTTTACATTTTTCAAAACAGCACCTGCATCTGAACACTTTTGTGATTGCATGTAATTAAAAATTTAGTATATCTAGTAAGCTATTCAATAAAATGTATCGGCATAGCGCCACTTGCTCTTTCTTCTTCACCAGCCATATGTTCTGTTAGTAGCTGTGGCAGTTACAGGGAGAGAGCTACAGCAGAAAGGACACACCTCCTGAGCTACCAGGCTGCAGATTATCCAACAGAACACTTGGAGCATGTAGAGATCTCTGGATAGTGATGGACGAACATCGGCTTGGACGATTCGCCAGCGCGCGTTCACGATCAAATGTTCGCGAACCTCGAGTTAGCGGCGGTCCACATTCACTTTAATGGCAGGCGAACCTGAGAAACCTTCAGGTCATATTTGCAGCCAGCAAACACTTACTAGAAGTACACAAATAGTCCCACAACATGGACAGTGATATACCAGAGGGGGATCATTGGCAAAAATTCCCACAATTTTTTTTAATTTTAATCAGGGGCAATTTTTATGTGTCTTAAAGGGAAACTCTCAAAAATATGCCCTGCTGGAGCCTAGAAAAATGTTATTTCCTATCGGTTTGATGTATACCAATGTGCAGCACTCCACATTATTGTATCCTGCAGAGACCATAAAAAAAAAAAATGCATACATTAACGTAAATTTTTTTTTTATACCATGGAACTGTATGGTGAACGGACGCCACTGTATGGCATCAGTCTGAGGCATCTGTTAACGCTTACATTTTTGATATGCATTAAATGTATGGCAAAAATAGGATGTGAACCCAGCCCTAGTTTCATAATAAACCCCAGTACACAGGGGAGCAGCATGGCGGAGAGGGATGGCCGCCATGTACTGACAAAGCGCTACCTGGTCCTGGTGGTCAGGAATGAGGACTGTGTTCCCCAAGGATAATTTTCTACTGGGAAATACAGGGCACAGTAATACACTAGAATCTATATAATATAAAGATATTAGCCCTACTCCCGAAAAATAATACAATTAGGTGGACATTTATTATAAAGAAATAAGTCTATGTTAGGCATATTTCTGAAACAGATTGTGGCGCAGAGGTCCTTAGCACGCAATCTGCATTTTGTTACCGCTCATGCCAGGTCTAAAAAAGGATGGCGTGGGCAGGGAAAGGCATACAGTTATGACCATCCAGTTATTGGATACCACCGCCATACATTGACCGGATAACACCTCTGTACAGTGACCGGATAACACTGCTATACCTTGACCGGATAAAAGGGTATAATAGGACAACAGCAGAATGCAGCATCTCTCGAAGCAAGGCCTGGAAATGCTGCATTCTGACAGCCCTCTGTAATGCTGGTAACATGTCCGCCATGTTGTGTTTGTACCGAGGGTCTAAGTAAATTGCCACTCAGTACAGGTCCTTGACCTTTATGCTTTTTATACGGGGGCCCCTCTTCAAACACTGAAGCATGAAGGCCCCCATTGGCACTCCAGGAGAATGTCGTCCTCGGTCTCCTTCCCCCAGCCACGGACAACACCAGGGATCCCAGAAAAGTTTAAAGCATCCTCTTCTTGATCCCCCCCCCCCCCCAGCCACAATCCTCCTCTGACTCCTCTTCAGAATCCTGCTGACTTGTCTCAGATGGAGTAGCCCCCCCAGGGAATTCATTCAGCATTGTGACTTCCTCATCTTCTAGCTCCTGCTTCTCGACGGCTTGATCGATGACACGATGCAATGCATGCTCCAGAAAGGTGTAAGGTATGATGTCACTGTTGGTGCACTGGCTGTGACTGACCAGTTTGGTGATCTCATCAAATTGCGCAAGAAGTCTGCATGCGTCATGCATGAGCAGCCACTGGCGCTGTGAAAAGAAAGCAATCTCCCCAGAACCTGTCCTGCCGCAGAGTTCATACAGGTAGTTGTTGACGGCATGTTTCTGCTAGAGCAGCCTATCAAGCATACACAAGGTGGAGTTCCAAGTTCCAGTGTGTCGGGCAGTCACAAATCAGACATCTGACGAGCAAGTGGTGTCGCTGCTGAACGTCAGCAAGGGGAGACATGGCCGTGTAAGATCTTCTAAAATGGCCAGAAATTTTTCTGGCCTGCCACATGACGTCCAGGACCCCGGGTCATTTGGCAACGCATCTCTGCATGACTAAGTTCAGGACGTGTGCCATGCAAGGCACGTGTGTCATTTTGCCCTGTTTCAGGGCGCTCAGCAGATTGGCACCGTTGTCGAACACCACTTTACAAACTGTCAAATTGAGCGGGTTTAGCCACTGATCGGCCTGTGACCGCAGAGCTGAAAGCAGTGCAGGACCGGTGTGGCTCTTGGCTTCCATCGAATAGGTTCTGGGGAGCTTGGGGGGTGCAGCAGAAGTGGCGGTAGCGGTGGGAAAGGAGGAGTCAGCCGAGGAGGAGACGGAGGATGGAAAAGAAGAGGCCGGCCTGCATGCAATCTGTGGCGGTAACACCAAGTCCACACGGGTGCCACAGGTTACATGCTTGATGACCGTCAGAAGGTTCACCCAGTGGGCAGTAAGAGTTATGTACCTTCCCTGCCCGTGTTTGCTAGACCACGTGTATGTGGCACGTCCTGGGAGTGCAAGATGTGACCGTGCATGGTGGATGGCTCACTCCAGATACATTTGCAGTCTGCTTTTTGCCTCCTGCGCACTGCGAGTTCTGCCTGCTTCTCCTCATTCTCCTCACTATCTGCTGCTCCGTCTCTCCCTCTGAACTCTCCTCCTCTTCCTCTCTTGTGGGTACCCACGTGACATCCATCGACAAGTCATCATCGTCACCTTCACCTTCAACACCACTGACATCTTGATTAAAGAGAATTTTATTCTCACCTGGTCGTTCAGTTGCGCCGATATGGCGTCTCCACCAAGGGTGTGGACCTTTACACGGGCTCCATCCCTTCCAATATTACCGTTCACCTCACAAGGACTGGCAACCCATCCAAGTGAGGACTAGATGACACTCGCAGCACCGACCTCCCACTATCACCTACGTACACTAGTGTTGTGCCTACGCTCGCACAACCACACAAAGTGAGCCTAATCTTTCTAAACCACCCTTTCTTTAACGTACATACCACCCTATGAGTGCCTTTCCCCCTTTTGTTGCCCTCCTCTGCATTAGAGATTTCGGAGTAGGCAGCAACAGCGGGGACCACCCTACTTTGGCTGATCTGGGTACTGTCGTCAGACTGCTGGGGGCGGCCGTTGCTGCCTCCTCTTCCTAATCTGATGCCAAGAATGGCTGTGCATCGGTACGGTCTGGGAATGGACGGGAAAATAATTCCTCTGACTCGAGTTGAGGGGCTATTGTGGTGGTGTCTTTGGGAGTACACACAGCAGAGAGTGAGAGGAGGGTGCAGATACAGAGGATGAGGAGGGTGCAGAAGCGGAAGGCTGAGTGAGCCACTCAACCAACTCTGGTGCGTCCTTTGACAAAATCGCACGCACCTTCTCCAACTTCCCACTTAGGCTCCGGCCTGGTGCTCCCGCCCGACCCCTACCACCCCTCTAGAACGACCTGCCTCTTTCTCTGCCTGTCATTTTCAAAATGACCCTGTGCCAAAGTCTCTAGAGAAGAACAGTATTTGTGGAAGCTGATATATGGCAGGCCTCAATCAGTTGTTTGTTGAAGCAGGTATATCAAAACCCGCAAACTGTATTTTGTGGATGCAGGCAGGCTTGGACTGGCCTACAGGGGTACAGGGGAATCCCCCGGTGGGCCCCTAAGCAAGGTGGGCCCCTAGTCTCCCACCCCCTGCATAAGTGGCACATAACACATTAGATTTAGTACACTACATACATACAGTTGTGTTCAAAATTATTCAACCCCCACTGAAATTAAGTGTTTTGGCCAGTTTGACATTGATTTTGATCATTTCAGTCATCTTGTTTACAATTAAATCAAAGAGGCACTTGTAAGTCAGACAAATATAACATAATATTTATAATGAAATAACCACAAATGTCTTTTCTGTGCTCACATCATTATCAGTTTTATTCAACCCCCAAGTGACATTCAATCTTAGTACTTAGTACAACATCCTTTTCCAGTTATAACAGCTTTTAAATGTGAAGCATAGCTTGACACAAGTGTCTTGCAGCGATCTACGGGTATTTTCGCCCATTCTTTATGGGCAAAAGCCTCCAGTTTAGTCATATTCTTAGGCTTGCGCGCTGCAACTGCTTTCTTTAAGTCCCACCAGAGGTTCTCAATCGGATTTAAGTCTGGTGACTGCGATGGCCACTTCAAAATGTTCCAGACTTTAATCTGCAACCATGCTCTAGTGGACTTGGAGGTATGCTTGGGATCATTGTCCTATTGAAAGGTCCAACGTCTCCCAAGCCTCAGGTTTGTGACGGACTGCATCACATTTTCATCCAATATCTCCTGGCACTGAAGAGAATTCATGGTACCTTGCACACGCTGAAGCTTCCCTGTACCTGTAGAAGCAAAACAGCCCCAAAGCATGATTGACCCCCCCGCCATGCTTCACAGTAGGCAAGGTGTTCTTTTCTTCATAGGCCTTGTTCTTCCTCCTCCAAACATAGCGTTGATCCATGGGCCCAAACAGTTCTAATTTTGTTTCATCAGTCCACAGAACACTTTTGTGGTTTGTCCACATGACTTTCGGCATACTGCAGTCGATTCTTCTTATTCTTTGGAGAATAAGCCTGGGAGTTCTGGCATGGAGGCCTTCATTACGCAGTGTGCGCCTTATTGTCTGAGCTGAAACTTCAGTACCCACATCTGACAAATCTTTTTTCAGTTCCTCAGCAGTCACACGGGGACTTTTCTCCACTTTGCGCTTCAGGTAGCGCACAGCAGTCGAAGTCAGCATCTTCTTTCTGCTACGACCAGGTAGCGTTTCAACAGTGCCCTTTGCCTTGAATTTGCGAATGATGCTTCCTATGGTGTCTCTTGGTATGTTTAACATCTTTGCAATCTTCTTATAGCCATTGCCTTTCCTGTGAAGAGAAATCACCTCTTCTCTTGTCTCCCTGGACCATTCTCTTGACTTCACCATGTTTGTAAACACACCAGTAAATGTCCAGAAGGAGCTGATTTATCACAGTCCTTTTAAATCTGCCTAATTGGTGCTTATTATGCTTGATTGCTGCTCCTTGACATCCACAGGTGTTTTCAATACCTGATCGAAAACACTTGAATGAACCTCTGTTCTTAAGAGTGGTAGTCTTTAAGGGGTTGAATAATTGTGTCAATAAAGAAATTACAAAAAAAAACATTTAATACTGCATTACAAAAACAATTGATGTCATTTTAGTTGCATTTGGTTCTTTAAAAAGTCCTTGTAAGATTTTATTCTGAACACAATTACAAATGTACACTAAATTCCCTAAAACTCTTTACAGCATTGGGGGTTGAATAATTTTGAACACAACTGGTATATTCAATGTACAACACCTCAACCAGCTTATGTTCATATAAAAACTTGTTAGATTATTTATTATATTTGAATGTATCCGTACGGTGGGCCCCCAAAATAAATTTTACTGGTGGTCCCTAGGTACCCCAGTCCGACACTAAATGCAGGTATATGGAAAACCTCTATCACTATTTTGTGGAAGCTGATAGATTGCAGCCCTCAATTTTCTGAAAAGCATACAAATGCACTATAATATACTTTCTATATTAGAAAGTATATTATAAGTATATCACACCTCTCTGTGTATCACGCCTATCGATAGCACAACGTTGCCAGTCCTTAAAAGGATTTTTGTGGCCCTATTAGCTAGCGTTTGGTGCCCCTAAGTTCCTAACAGTCTGTCCCTGCTCCAAAATGCAACCTCTCCCTACACTGGCAAAAGACATAATGTAAAATGGCTGCCAGATCGGGTTCTGTTATAGGGTTGGGAGTGTGTCCATGTGCTGAAACGTCTCAATTGGCTGTTCTGTTCCACCTGATGGATGTGTCGTGGATCAAAGTTCAGCGCAATGCAAAAGATAATGGCGTGCGAGGACATCGCCATATGTTTGCACGTTCGGCGGATCGCGAACGTGCAAAGTTCGCTGCGAAATGACCGCAATTCGAAAGGCAAGTCCATCACTATCTCTGGACCCATGTGAGGTACAGGGCTGGTTCTAGATTTGTTAGACATGCATTGTCATGTACTATATGATGTCTGATTTTCATTTTTTATATCAATCATGGCATAACCCCTTTAAGTCACATTTTTATGTTAAACATATTTTTTTTTATTTTTGGTGACTTTTGTTTTCCTTTTTATATCATTGTCTATATTTAAAAGAAAAATACCTAAAATCGTGCAGTTTTGACACTGGCGCCTAGGCCTAATAATGTGTTGTTTTCCTGTTATGTGCAGGGAACTTCTCAGTAGCCATCACATTACCATCACAGGTAGGACTACAATGGCAATTATCTCTTATATATAGTTGCAAAAAAAGTATGTGAACCCTTTGGAATGATATGGATTTCGGCACAAATTGGTCATAAAATGTGATCTGATCTTCATCTAAGTCACAACAATAGACAATCCCAGTCTGCTTAAACTAATAACACACAAAGAATTAAATGTTACCATGTTTTTATTGAGCACACCATGTAAACATTCACAGTGCAGGTGGAAAAAGTATGTGAACCCTTGGATTTAATAACTGGTTGAACCTCCTTTGGCAGCAATAACTTCAACGTTTCCTGTAGTTGCAGATCAGACGTGCACAATGGTGAGGAGTAATTCTTGACCATTCCTCTTTACAGAACTGTTTCAGTTCAGCAATATTCTTGGGATGTCTGGTGTGAATCGCTTTCTTGAGGTCATGCCACAGCATCTCAATTAGGCTGAGATCAGGACTCTGACTGGGCCACTCCAGAAGGCGTATTTTCTTCTGTTTAAGCCATTCTGTTGTTGATTTACTTCTATGCTTTGGGTCATTGTCCTGTTGCAACACCCATCTTCTGTTGAGCTTCAGCTGGTGGACAGATGGCCTTAAGTTCTCCTGCAAAATGTCTTGATAAACTTGGGAATTCATTTTTCCTTTGATGATAGCAATCCGTCCAGGCCCTGACACAGCAAAGCAGCCCCAAACCATGATGCCCCCACCACCATACTTCACAGTTGGGATTAGGTTTTGATGTTGGTGTGCTGTGCCTCTTTTTCTCCACACATAGTGTTGTGTGTTTTTTCCAAACAACTCAACTTTGGTTTCATCTGTCTACAGAATATTTTGCTAGTACTGCTGTGGAACATCCATGTGCTCTTGTGCAAACTGTAAATGTGCAGCAATGTTTTTTTGGGACAGCAGTGGCTTTCTCTGTGGTATCCTCCCATGAAATCCATTCTTGTTTAGTGTTTTATGTATCGTAGATTTGCTAACAGGGATGTTAGCATATGCCAGAGACTTTTGTAAGCTGACACTAGGCTTCTTCTTCACCTCATTGAGCAGTCTGCGCTGTGCTCTTGCAGTCATCTTTACAGGACGGCCACTCCTAGGGAGAGTAGCAGCAGTGATGAACTTTCTCCATTTATAGACAATTTGTCTTACCGTGGACTGATGAACAGCAAGGCTTTTGGAGATACTTTTATAACCCTTTCCAGCTTTATGCAAGTCAACAGTTTTTAATCGTAGTTCTTCTGAGAGCTCTTTTGTGCGAGGCATCATTCACATCAGGCAATGCTTCTTGTAAAAAGCAAACCCAGAACTGGTGTGTGTTTTTTATAGGGCAGGACAGCTGTAACCAACACCTCCAATCTCATCTCATTGATTGGACTCCAGTTGGCTGACACCTCACTCCAATTAGCTCTTGGAGATGTCATTAGTCTAGGGGTTCACATACTTTTTCAACCTGCACTGTGAATGTTTACATGGTGTGTTTAATAAAAACATAGTAACATTTAATGCCCCATGGGGCTGCTCTCAGAGAACAGAAAGTCTTAATATATTAGACCTAGTGGTCAGTTCAAAAACTGCAGGATTTAATATATATATATATATATATATATATATATATATAAATAGATATATAGATATGGACATAGAAAATAAAAAAAAAATCTGCACTTTATACAAACAATAGGTAATTTTCTTACTTTTAAAAGATTCAGAAGTACTAAGGCTACATATTTCTTTTTTTATTATCCGTTATATTGTTACAAGACTGTTTGACTTTAGTTGATGACCTGTGTACAAGTAGGACATACCTTTATCCTTACATTTGCGTCTACGCAACGTCACAACGCTATCTGGCCGGATCCTGTGACCAATGCACACTGTGGTCACATAACCGGAACAAATCACGTACTTTCTGAACTCATATGGTACAGAGCAGGGCAATGCAGGGCTATAAGTAATTTAGTGATACCTTTAATTGCTCAGATACAATAGATTTGTGAGTAATTACTGGCCTCTGTTTGGCTCTAGCCTCTTTATAATACAAGTGTTTTCCCTACATCAGTTAACCCGAGAGGAAGCTACTGCGAAACATGTGTAAGATGTTTCTGCTGGTCACCACACTTGGTGGTAATATAGTTTTTTTTTCATTAGGGGGGTGTCACGGGGCGGTTCACCGTGATGTGGATTTTCGTGCAGGCTGGCTGCACACCTTTTGCGTACTGGCTGATTCTGTGTATGCTGGTTGCTTTTGGCTGCGTGCTTGCTGCGGTATCTTGTGGGTTCCTGCCCGTGTGTATACTTGTATCCCTGTCACAACCAGACAGCTGAGAAGCTCTGACAGAGGCCTTTCAGAACCTCCTCCTTGAATTTCTGTGTTGTGGTATTCAGCTCCTCCTCTCGTCAGCCTCTCTCAGCTGTCATGTGTTAATTGCTTCCCTTTAAATTCTTCCCCAGAAGGCTTTTCTGAGCGGCTTATATTTCTTCCTGGAGTATGTGTGCTTGCCCATCTGGTTCTCCTCTCCTCCACAAAGTTAAGTGTTACACTGTTATCTGTTATTTTCTGTTTGCTGGATCCCAGGTGACCCTGACTCCCTCCGTGTCTGGTGTAGGGAGCCGGTGGTCGTGTCCCCTCACTATTGTAGGGTGCTCAGGGCTTTATAGTCAAGGTTCGTGGATATGCATACCTCCACCATTCGGATCTATGCATAGGCTGAGCAGCCAGGGAAAGTGCCAGGTCTTCTACAGGGGTCTCCCTTTCGTTCCTTAGCTTTTGGATCCAGCGAGACATTTATGCATGTTGTTTTGCCTTGTTACCTGTACACATTCCGTGACATTATAAGCCGCCAAAACCGTCTTAAGCATGGATCCGGTTTCACTTTTGGCTGAACGCTTCCAGGGTCTTTCATTGGAGGTAGCTGACCTCCGTAAGACTTTTTCTCAGCTTCAAGTGACCGGTTCAGCTTGCGTTCATGGAGCTTGTTCTGAGCCTAAAATCTCGCTCCCGGATACGTTCTCCGGGGGTAGTGAGAATTTTGTGCGTTTTAGAGAGGCTTGCAAACTCCATTTTCGCCTTCTTCCCCATTCTTCTGGTGATGAGGAACGGAGGGTGGGGATCATTATATCGCTGCTCAGGGGTAACGCTCAGTCCTGGGCCTTTTCGCTGCCGGAGGGGGCACGGCCCCTCCGTTCAGTGGATGAATTCTTTTTAGCCCTGGGTCAGATATATGATGATCCGGATCGTATTGCTCTGGCGGAGTCTAGACTACGTCTCCTATGCCAGGGTAAACAATCCGCAGAAATATACTGCTCAGAATTTCGGAGTTGGGCAGCTGATACTGGTTGGAATGATGCTGCACTCCGAAGTCAATTTTGCCATGGTCTTTCAGAGGGATTGAAAGATGCATTTGCCTTTCATGAAAGGCCTATTTCTTTGGACTCTGCTATGTCTCAGGCCGTTCGTATTGACAGGCGTCTTAGAGAGAGAGGAGAGATCTCTCCTTCCTGTCATACTCGGTCCCAGGACTGTGCAGCAGTCCCATTCTCTGCGCAGGGGTCTCAGTCGCTGTCAGCCCCTTCTGAGCAGGAGCCCATGCAGCTGGGGTTGATTGCTTCTGACAATAGAAGATTCAGCCCGCATGGGAGGGTTTGTTTTTGTTGTGGAGGTATTAATCATTTGGCAAATATTTGTCCCTCTAGGAGATTCAGGCAGTTCTCTGGGTATAATAAAGAAACAAAGAGGAAAAAATCTTTGAAAAATGTTCCGTCTGTTACTATTGGCAGGATTGAGGCGGAGATTGAAGATTTTCCGTTTGCTTGTAGTTCCCGTTTTGTCCTGCCGGCTAGGGTGGCGCTAGAGAGCAAGAACATTTTTTGAGAGATTTTTGTGGATAGTGGAGCAGCGGTCAATCTCATTGATAATCAATTTGCGATAACTCATGGTTTCCAGGTGTGCGCTTTGAGAAAGGATATTCCTGTATTTGCTATCGATTCCGCTCCACTTTCTCAGAAATCATTAAAGGGCATAGTTCACAATATCCGTTTAATTGTGAGTGATGCTCATGTTGAGGATGTGTCATGTTTCGTCCTTAGCGGTTTGCCCACCCCGCTGGTGTTGGGGCTGCCCTGGCTCACTAAGCATAACCCCACCATTGATTGGCAAGCGAAGCAAATAAATGGTTGGAGTGACTTTTGCAGAGAGAATTATCTCATGACATCTGTTTCTGAGGTTGCTACTAAGACTATACCATCTTTTCTCTCTGAATTTTCGGATGTCTTCTCTGAGAGTGGAGTTCAGGATTTGCCCCCGCACAGGGAGTACGATTGCCCTATTAATCTCATCCCAGACGCCAAGCTGCCTAAATCTCGTTTATACAATCTTTCCCAACCTGAGAGGATCGCTATGCGTGCTTATATCTCTGAGAGTCTGAGAAAGGGACACATACGACCCTCGAAGTCACCTGTTGCCGCTGGTTTTTTCTTTGTTAAGAAAAAAGATGGTTCTTTAAGACCTTGTCTGGATTTCAGGGAGCTGAACAATATCACAATTCGTGACCCTTATCCGCTTCCTCTGATCCCGGACCTATTTAACCAGGTTGTTGGGGCTAAAGTCTTTTCCAAATTAGATTTAAGAGGGGCATACAACCTGGTCAGGGTCAGAGAAGGGGACGAATGGAAGACGGCCTTCAATACCCCTGAGGGCCATTTTGAAAACTTGGTTATGCCTTTTGGTTTGATGAATGCCCCAGCCGTTTTCCAGCATTTCGTGAACAGCATTTTTTATAATTTGATGGGAAAATTTGTATTGTGGATTTGGATGACATTTTGATTTTTTCTCCCGATTTCAAAACTCATAAGGAACATTTACGTCAGGTCTTGCTCATCCTGCGGGAGAATAAATTATATGCGAAACTGGAAAAATGTGTGTTTGCGGTTCCAGAAATTCAATTTCTGGGGTTTCTTCTCTCCGCTTCTGGTTTTCGCATGGACCCAGAGAAGGTCCGCGCTGTGCTTGAGTGGGAGCTTCCTGAGAATCAAAAGGCGCTGATGCGTTTTTTGGGCTTTGCCAATTATTACAGGAAGTTCATCTTGAATTATTCTTCTATTGTTAAACCACTCACTGATATGACCAGAAAGGGGGTAGATTTTTCTTCTTGGTCAGTAGAGGCGCGTAAGGCTTTTTCTGATATCAAGGAGAGTTTTGCTTCCGCTCCCATCTTGGTGCAACCTGATGTTTCGTTACCCTTCATAGTTGAGGTTGATGCTTCTGAGGTGGGTGTGGGGGCGGTCTTGTCTCAGGGTTCCTCTCCTGCCAATTGGCGACCGTGTGCCTTTTTCTCAAGAAAACTCTCCTCCGCAGAGAGAAATTACGATGTGGGAGATAGGGAATTGTTGGCCATCAAGTTGGCTTTTGAGGAATGGCGCCATTGGCTAGAGGGAGCCAGACACCCTATTACCGTATTTACTGACCATAAAAATCTGGCCTACTTGGAGTCAGCCAAGCGTCTGAACCCGAGACAGGCCAGATGGTCGTTGTTCTTTTCTAGGTTTAATTTTGTTGTCACGTTCCGCCCTGGATTTAAGAATGTGAAGGCAGATGCCCTGTCACGTTGTTTTCCGGGAGGCGGGAATTTTGAAGACCCGGGTCCCATTTTGGCTGAAGGTGTGGTGGTCTCTGCTCTTTTTCCTGAATTGGAGGCAGAGGTGCAGGCAGCCCAGTCAGAGGCTCCTGATCTTTGTCCTCCTGGGAGGTTGTTTGTGCCTCTCGCTTTAAGACACAAGATTTTTAAAGAACACCACGATACGGTCCTTGCTGGGCACCCGGGGGTAAGAGCCACACTGGATCTCATCGCTCGGAGATTCTGGTGGCCTGCGCTTCGTAAGTCGGTTGAGGGTTTTGTGGCAGCCTGCGAGACTTGCGCTCGTGCCAAAGTCCCTCATTCACGGCCATCAGGTCCTCTCCTTCCCTTACCCATTCCTTCCCGTCCTTGGACACATCTGTCCATGGACTTTATCACGGACCTGCCTCGTTCCTCGGGGAAGACTGTGATTCTGGTGGTGGTGGACCGTTTTAGCAAAATGGTGCATTTCATCCCTTTTCCTGGTTTGCCCAATGCTAAGACGCTGGCGCAGGCATTTGTTGATCACATTGTCAAACTGCACGGTATTCCTTCAGACATAGTCTCTGATAGGGGCACGCAGTTTGTTTCCAGATTCTGGAAGGCTTTCTGTTCTCGCTTGGGGGTTCGGTTGTCATTCTCTTCTGCTTTCCACCCGCAGTCGAATGGCCAGACAGAGCGCGTCAATCAGAATCTGGAGACATATCTGCGTTGTTTTGTGGCGGAGAATCAAGAGGATTGGTGTTCTTTTTTGTCCCTTGCTGAGTTTGCTTTAAATAACCGTCGTCAGGAGTCCTCTGATAAGTCACCATTTTTTGGTGCATATGGGTTTCATCCACAGTTTGGGACTTTCTCGGGAGAGGGGTCTTCTGGTTTACCTGATGAGGACAGATTCTCCTCGTCTTTGTCATCTATTTGGCAAAAGATTCAAGATAATCTAAAGAGCATGAGTGAGAGATATAAGCGTGTGGCTGATAAGAGACGTGTGCTTGATCCGGACCTGAATGTTGGTGATCTGGTGTGGTTGTCTACCAAGAATATCAAATTGAAGGTTCCCTCCTGGAAGTTGGGTCCTAGGTTTATTGGGCCTTACAAAATCCTGTCTGTCATCAATCCTGTTGCATACCGTCTTGATCTTCCTCAGACTTGGAAGATCCATAATGTTTTTCATAAGTCCTTATTGAAACCTTATGTTCAACCCATTGTACCCTCGCCTTTGCCTCCTCCTCCGATTATGGTTGATGGGAATCTTGAATTTCAGGTATCTAGGATTGTGGATTCTCGTCTTGTCCGCGGTTCTCTTCAGTACCTTGTTCAGTGGGAGGGGTATGGTCCTGAGGAGAGGATGTGGGTCCCAGTGACGGACATTAAGGCCTCTCGTCTCATCAGGGCTTTCCATAGGTCCCATCCTGAGAAGGTGGGTTCTGAGTGTCCGGAGTCCACTCGTAGAGGGAGGGGTACTGTCACAACCAGACAGCTGAGAAGCTCTGACAGAGGCCTTTCAGAACCTCCTCCTTGAATTTCTGTGTTGTGGTATTCAGCTCCTCCTCTCGTCAGCCTCTCTCAGCTGTCATGTGTTAATTGCTTCCCTTTAAATTCTTCCCCAGAAGGCTTTTCTGAGCGGCTTATATTTCTTCCTGGAGTATGTGTGCTTGCCCATCTGGTTCTCCTCTCCTCCACAAAGTTAAGTGTTACACTGTTATCTGTTATTTTCTGTTTGCTGGATCCCAGGTGACCCTGACTCCCTCCGTGTCTGGTGTAGGGAGCCGGTGGTCGTGTCCCCTCACTATTGTAGGGTGCTCAGGGCTTTATAGTCAAGGTTCGTGGATATGCATACCTCCACCATTCGGATCTATGCATAGGCTGAGCAGCCAGGGAAAGTGCCAGGTCTTCTACAGGGGTCTCCCTTTCGTTCCTTAGCTTTTGGATCCAGCGAGACATTTATGCATGTTGTTTTGCCTTGTTACCTGTACACATTCCGTGACAATCCCCCTTTGGCTGTATTGTCTCCCTGTGGGTATTCAGATCTGTTGCGCTCTTGTTCCCTGGATGCTAGGGGCAATGTCCCGTATCACAGCTAGGTGGCTGCAGTTTCTGGTTACCCCTAACCTGATTTTGTACCTCCCTCTTTTGGTTCTGCAATGGTTAACCTCCCTGGTTCAGTTCCTGGGTGTGTCCTTTCAGGTGCGCTCGTTAGGTTGCTATGTCTGACTTTGAGCGTGGAGTGTTGAGGTCAGTCTTTGTCAGTCTGTCTTTGTCATGTCTTGGGGGTGTTTCACCCTTGTGCTCTGTCAGGTCTGTCTATGTTTGTCATGCCAGGTTTTTCCCTTTGCTGCTGACCCAAGGGGTCCGGCCATCTACGTCTCGATAGGTGCCGCCTGGTTCTGTATTCTTGTCTTCTGTCCTGTACCATGCTATGCCTTGTCCTTTCCTGTACCATGCTATGCCTTGTATCATGCTATGCTTTGTCTCTGTCCTGTACCATGCTATGCCTTGTCCCATTCCCTGTCCTTTTACTTGCTATACCTTGTCTGACTCTATATCTTGTCCCTGTTCTGTACCATGCCATGCCTTGCTCATGTACTGTCGGTACCTTGTCTGGTATCTCCTTGCCGCCGGCTTCTGCTGCCACTGACTTGGTTTACGCTCTGGAGTAGCCCCTGGCAACTACCGTGGCTATCATCACCACCAGAGGCGCTAGTGAAGACCCGATGTTGCTTAGTTACGCCCCTCCACAGTATTCCTAGTCAGTGGCGCAACGGGTTCTCACCCACTGATCTGGTTCAGTACATTAAGGTCTTCTATTATTGTCATTGTCTCGTGTCTTGGTTCCTTTGTATTGTTATGTGTTCAGTGGTCCTTGGCCTGTTTTTCCTTGTCCAGCTCGTAAGGCGTCCTGGAGGTTTCCCTTGGGACCCCCAGCACGTGACAGGGGGTAGTAGTAATATTTGGCTCTTTATATATAATTATTGAGCCTGATGACTGTGATTCTTTGATATTTTTATCATATATGTTTATTCTTCCAAATCATTTAATAATACCTATCATATATTTTTTTGTTTTTTGCACACTACATTTGCACTTTTTGATCAGACTATGCATCGTGTACCTGACATTATGTGGTTGTACTGTGCCTAATATATATTCTTTGTTTCATATATGTTTTTTTATGTGATGGATTAAATAAAATGTATATCTTTCATAAGTGTTTTTCTTCATTAGTGGCTACATCCTAAATTATACACCTCCTTGGCAAATAATTATTGAGGTCCATTTTTCGGATAAGTTGAGTTGAACAGTTAAGGCTTTTTCTCATAATAATCGTAATATTCTAAAAAAAGAATATATAACAGTATAGCGAATATTCGAAAAAACAAATATAGAGCAAGTTAGCTAATATAGTACTATAATCTTGCTTGTCTAATAGTTGTAATTTTTTTCTTATCTGAAGTACAGATTGGAAAGAAAATTTCAGCTATTGAAAAAAAAGATTATAGCACTATATTAGCTAAATTGCTCTATATTAATAGTTTTTTTTTCGAATATTCGCTATATTACTATATATATTCTTGTTTTAGAATATTCCGAATATTTTGAAAAACTAATATATTCGATATAGTGCTATGACTCATTGGCCCACAAGCAAGAAGCAGGGAGGAATAATGTTTTTGCTCGGCAATTGAAAAATTTGCGATAAAAATTTGCATTACGGAAATTTGCATATTACGCGATCATTACCTTGTCGATTTTTCGAGTAAAAAAAATCATAGAATAGAACGAATATTCGAATTCGCGAATATTTGGTGAATATTCTACAAAATATGACCCCTGCCTCTCATCACTATTGTAGATAGGTGTAACCTCACTTGATTTCAAAACCCGACTGAATCAACATTGGTATACGGTACCATCCGCAAAAAAATTATGGACCTTCCTGTATCAAAACATTTAACGGAGTTTAACCATAAAGAAAGCCAGTTAAAATGCATTTTGATTGATCATGTGCCCATTTCACGTAGGGGAGGGAACAGAATTTTGTCCTTGAAAAAACGTTAGCTGTATTGGATTGCCACTCTGAATTTATTGAGACCCAATGGTATTCTTAAATAAATTCCCCCATAGACAAAGTTGTATCTGATTTTTGTCTCTTCTTGAATGTGGTGCATACTAAAACTACAATACTAATATTTTTCTCTTTTTGTTTTTAGTGTAAATTGATGGTGTGTGGAGGAAGAAGCCTACTTCTCAGCATGAAACAGCACACACTTGAATATTGTATCATCTCAACTATTGAATCCCCCTCCCCCTTTTTTTGGAAATTTTTTTGTTCATTTTATTCAGTTACTTTTTTTGTTTATCATTATTCTTTCCTTGTTACAGGCCATTATACATTGAGATGCCTTTATTAAGGGTAGTTAATATACACATTTTTTACTCTATACTTGTGGAAGGACTTCTGTTGGCCCACTATGTCATGAAAGTAATGTACTGAATGGATATTTGCCTGGGAAGGATCCTCTTACTGTAGATACGATGAGGAGCCTTAACTGAACATTCTCTTGGTGGCGACCTTTTATGTACCACAGTTGCAGGAGGGTCCTTGCTGAGTTTTTGTATCTCTTACCTTTCACTATATGAGGATAGTCTTGGATGGCACCCTTAGCGGGGTTGCCTGCCATGAAATTTACTCATTATATGGTAGTCCGGTGCTGTGGGAGCAGTACAGTTTCTGCCATAGTTTATTTAATCAACACATGGCCCATTGGATAGTTCACCCATATGTTATATATTATTATGCTCCATTTTTGGAATGTCACATTAAAAGACACCCAAACGGAAGGCCTGTATATTATTTATTATATTATTTAGTGTTTGATTTGGGGCCAAACTTCCTCTGGGGATTGGTTACTCTTATTGATGCTATAAAGTCCAGCCATCAATGAATTCTGCTGATGATTGTGGATTCTTGTTCATTTTATGCACTGAAGGGACTATCCCAGAGAGGGGCAGGCACTCAGTCATTTATTAGTATATTTTTTTTTATTGTTATTTTTTTAACATTTTTTATATTTTTTTTATTTGTAACTGAGTTGTGAACGGGAAAGAGGGTTTTATTTTCAATTAATACTTATTCTTACTATGGCCATTATAGCTGAATAAGACATAATACATTTGCCTGATCCCCTGTCTATTATCATGTGCTTGAGGCAAAGCAGCATAGTGTGTAGCTGTGGATGGAAGTGGCTGTGTGATCAGGATGTATCACGTAACGTTCACATGATCATCCCAGGTTCTTCTGACATACGCGTTTATACTATTGAGACACTGTGTCTCATGGTGTTTCTATGCTGACAGCTATGGTTTTTCCTCCTTTCCCCCACACATCAATTATGTTTTTAATCACAAACCAGGGGTTATTCACATTTGTTTGTTAATGAATTATAGGTCACCTACGAATTCAGTGATTTCGTACATTCAATTATTTGCACATTTTGGATATTTCATATATGAATGCATACACATTATATGTATTATATTATACACATGTGTGGTATAAATATATGTAATTTGCACCATAATTTGTCACTGCTTGAGAACGGTTCCAGAAGGAGAAACAAAACATTGCATCTGGTGAAATAAACACGTATATATTTTTGGGAAGTGCCGTGGAATTTCCTTTTTTATTTATGGTATGACGGGAGGATCACCACCACAGCCGCTGGCACACCTTTTTCTACTTTGTTCTACTATTGTTTGCAGTGCTGCCCAGCCGCTTTGATACTAATAAGCCTATTTATTCTCAAATAATCAAGTTCACATTAAAACAGCTGTATAATACTTCTGTCCAGCTGTCCATTTTTTTTTATAATTGTTTAAAATGTTCTCATTTTCTAAGTGATTGTGGCCTTTCCCTGGCACATACCTTGTTCCCTGACCTGATGGACTTTTGGAAAGGCATTTTGAAACATTGGCTGGAACTGGCCCAATTTGTTCTATCTGTGCTGTTGTCCAGCCTCCAGTGTCATCTCAAAGTAGGTTTCCAGCATGGCAGATGGCATTGAGACATCCAAACAGACATAGCTGTCCACCACCAGTTTACAAAGCATCGCTTTTGTCAAAATGAACAAGTCATGGTTCCGTGAGGATTTTCACACCCCTTGGGCTGAGACTGATGAAAAAATATGCCCTAAGGCTGGGTTCACACCTGAGCGTTTTACAGCACGTTCCTACTCGCTGTAAAACGCTCAACAAGGAGAAACCAATGCTTCCCTATGGGCATGGTTCTCACCTGGGCGTTTTACAGCGCGTACGATCGCGTTGTAAAACGCCCGATGCCCCAAGAAGTACATGAGCTTCTTTGGGGCGTCTTGTCGCGCGTTCCTGTACATAGACTTTCGGGAGCGTGCGACAATGGGCGTTTGCTTGTCTCTGTATGCGCGATTGCAAACGCCGGTACAATCGCGCATACAGAGCGCTCCATCGCGAACGCTCAGGTCTGAACCCAGCGTAACAGTGGCCCATGCTGCCACTGTGCTGTTTGCCTGCCTATAGTCAAGTTTTGTACTACATGGCTGCTGTTGCCAACATCCTGCCACTGCCATTGTCTGCCTGTCATAATATTCTGTACCGTATGGCTGCTTCTACTGCTTCCACCGCTGTCACAGCTGCTGTTCCCTGCTGCTAATACCCTCCTGTCACTTCCATTACCCCTACTGCCTCTACACAGTTGCTACTATTAGACATATCTACTGCTCTCTGTTCTATTTTGTGCTGCTACTGTGTTACTATTATTGCTGCCACATGCCACAATTACCCCACCCTTTCATCCACAGTGTACTGCTGGTGCTCCCAATCAAAAGGGAGAATTTATCCAGGGTCATTTACAACAAGCCATTCTTTCCTCTAACATTTAACATTTCAATGTTTTTTTCTGGATTTGCATTAATAAATACGCCAGGGCATGTTGCCCCAGTTAACACATAGTTTTTAAATGTTTGTACATAACCAGGTTTAATTGTTGGACACTTGTGCAGAACAAGCCATTCTTTATTTTGACAATTGTCATGTCTAAAAATGGGCATGCATTATGCCCTCGTTAGAGTCGTTAATGCTTAATTTTTTGACACTTGGTCCCAACAAGCCACAGTTTTTTTTTCCCATAGCATTATTTGTAATTTAACATCATCTGCCCCCAATAAGGGACAATTTATAGAAGCTTCCTAACATGAATAAGAATAACCATGCAATAGCATAAACACGCTGTTTGTTAACATTGTCAAACATCCACTTACCCATAGCTACTGTATGTATGTCAGTGTGTTGTAAGTGTATTTTAAAGGTATTCTGTCACCTCTTTTAACCCTATAGAGATGCGGACATGCACTGCTAGATCGCCGCTAGCATGTCCGCAATATACCTGTCCCAGATCTCTGAGTGATTTTATTGAGTGTAAAAAATTATTTTTCACTTGCGAGCTCGTGCATCGCGAGATTATGGCGTTCTGACTTTGTGAACAAGGAGGAGATTCTTGAATACAGGCGGTGCTGTGCTCTTTCACAGGGGGGCATGGCTGGGCTCCAGAATGGTTAGTGCAGCCCCTTGGGCTCCTTACCAGGCTGATTTACATATATCTAAAATAATTTTTTACACTCAATAAAACCACTCGGAGATATGGGACAGGTATATTGTGAACATGCTAGCAGCGATCTACCCGTGTATGTCTGCATCACTATATGGTAAAAAGAGGTGACAGAATCCCTTTAAAGTACTAATTGATTCTGTCCGCTTTAATTCTGTTCTCTTTTATATTACCTTCTATATTCTGTGTAATCACATTCCTTGTAATATAGTGAATTAGGGATACTTAGATACCCAACCCCCATTATGCTGAGAAGGAAAAATTCCTGAATGCTTTCTTCAGAGATATGCATGCTGCACACTGGAGGAGGAACCACCAAATATAGCAATCCAAGGGGACTGCAATATGTGCGGAAATGTATAACAAAACACCAATTCAAAAGCGCACATATGATATTACATGAAAATCTATTAGTAGAACAAATCATGCAACAAACAACATATCACAAAATAAAATAAATAGCAGCAATACATGAAGGTACTATGACAATATTAGTTCACCCTGGTCATTTAAGGCTGCATTGTCACATCTACATAGGGTATGCTGTGCCAGTAATTTTTATACACATATCACTTAAAATCTTTAAAAGTGCACCTACAGTACAGACCAAAAGTTTGGACACACCTTCTCATTCAAAGAGTTTTCTTTATTTTCATGACTATGAAAATTGTAGATTCACACTGAAGGCATCAAAACTATGAATTAACACATGTGGAATTATATGCATAACAAAAAAGTGTGAAACAACTGAAAATATGTCATATTCTAGGTTCTTCAAAGTAGCCACCTTTTGCTTTGATTACTGCCTTGCACACTCTTGGCATTCTCTTGATGAGCTTCAAGAGGTAGTCACCTGAAATGGTTTTCACTTCACAGGTGTGCCCTGTCAGGTTTAATAAGTGGGATTTTTTGCCTTATAAATGGGGTTGGGACCATCAGTTTCGTTGTGGAGAAGTCAGGTGGATACACAGCTGATAGTCCTACTGAATAGACTGTTAGCTGATTTTTTTTTGCTATAATACAAATTCTAAGTAAAGAAAAACGAGTGGCCTTCATTACTTTAAGAAATGAAGGTCAGTCAGTCCGAAAAATTGGTAAAACTTTGAAAGTGTTCCCAAGTACAGTCACAAAAACCATCAAGCGCTACAAAGAAACTGACTCACATGCGGACCGCCCCAGGAAAGGAAGACCAAGAGTCACCTCTGCTGCAGAGGATAAGTTCATCCGAGTCACTAGCCTCAGAAATGGCAGGTTAACAGCAGCTCAGATTAGAGACCAGGTCAATGCCACACAGAGTTCTAGCAGCAGACACATCTCTAGAACTACTGTTAAGAGGAGACTGTGTGAATCAGGCCTTCATGGTAGAATATCTGCTAGGAAACCACTGCTAAGGACAGGCAACAAGCAGAAGAGGCTTGTTTGGGCTAAAGAACACAAGGAATGGACATTAGACCAGTGGAAATCTGTGCTTTGGTCTGATGAGTCCAAATTTGAGATCTTTGGCTCCAACCACCATGTCTTTTTGCGACGCAGAAAAGGTGAACGGATGGACTCTACATGCCTGGTTCCCACCGTGAAGCATGGAGGAGGAGGTGTGATGGTGTGGGGGTGCTTTGCTGGTGACACTGTTGGGTATTTATTCAAAATTGAAGGCATACTGAACCAGCATGGCTACCACAGCATCTTGCAGAGGCATGCTATTCCATCCGGTTTGCATTTAGTTGGACCATCATTTATTTTTCAACAGGACAATGACCCCAAACACACCTCCAGGCTGTGTAAGGGCTATTTGACCATGAAGGAGAGTGATGGGGTGCTGCGCCAGATGACCTGGCCTCCACAGTCACCGGACCTGAACCCAATAGAGATGGTTTGGGGTGAGCTGGACCGCAGAGTGAAGGCAAAAGGGCCAACAAGTGCTAAGCATCTCTGGAAACTCCTTCAAGACTGTTGGAAGACCATTTCAGGTGACTACCTCTTGAAGCTCATCAAGAGAATGCAAAGAGTGTGCAAAGCAGTAATCAAAGCAAAAGGTGGCTACTTTGAAGAACCTAGAATATGACATATTTTCAGTTGTTTCACACTTTTTTGTTATGTATATAATTCCACATGTGTTAATTCATAGTTTTGATGCCTTCAGTGTGAATCTACAATTTTCATAGTCATGAAAATAAAGAAAACTCTTTAAATGAGAAGGTGTGTCCAAACTTTTGGTCTGTACTGTATGTACCCATCTAGCTTCAAATAATATTGCACAAGTCCAGTAAGTAGCCATACCAGTATCTACTGTAACCTTACAGAGAGAAATCTAGATAAGTTGGAATACTATCCCGTATACCCTGGTAAGGACAAGACAAACATCAATTAATAATAAGTGCAAAAACAATACAAACCAGAGGCCAGGACTGAACACACCAACCCCAACGCACATTTCGCCTTGCTTCCTCTGGAGGAGGGGCTGAAAGGTATAAACCTAGTAAACACATACAGTTAATTGTCACTCCATTGAGGAACATCATGCATGTAAGATGTGATTAAAAGACTATCCATTTCTCTTGTATCACCATGGGGTGTTGGCCATGTGCTACCACATGGTGACCGGACTCCCCCATATTGTATTTGGAAAGTCATGTAATTATAATTTATTCTGTATGTGATTTGTCTGTTTTGCCTTATATTTAATCACACTTAGAAAATATATGTATTCACTTTATATGCTTAAGCTTATTTATTCTCAAATCTTTTGAATTCACATTATAAAACAGTCAGTGTCACTCTGACATTATTTGCTATTGTTGTCATTGCATTCAAGAGCTTAGGAAAGGAGGAGGGGGAGAGAAAAGGCAAAACGCTTTAAACAATTAAAAAGAGATAACTTATTTTCCTTAAAAAAATCTCCTTTGGAGACTAGAGGGTTTTATATATTTATTTAATGAGTTAGACACGAAACAAGTTCAAGAAATTTGATCATCCTTAGTGAGGGACCTTTAAAGTTGCCTTCAGAGGTGTAATCAATATTATGCCCTAAGCAATAGTGGAAATGAGCCAGTTTGTTAATAAAGTGGACTTATAGATTCTGAAAACTGAGTAATACTTTGTTAGAGAATGAATGACTACAAAGTCAATATTAACCATTTTTGCCCAAATGCCCTGAAGGGCACTGGCTTGTGAGACAAAATGCATTTCCATCCTGTTATTTTCATTTTTATTCTACAATAGATCATCCTTCAAATGATTAACATTTAAATTGGATTTTTACAAATATGTCAGGAAAAAAGCTGCTCACATGGAAATAATTAATAAACTGTTATTTTTTTAAAGTATGATTTTGCATTGAATCAGTTCATAGAAAGTTGAAGTATTGTATATTTTGCATAGAACACACTGTGCAGTAAGAAATCTGATTTCTAATTACTGCCAGTTACATTAGAGAAGATTCAGCTGCCCTACTACAGGAGTCAGTGGTTCTTTTTAAACTGTAGCAATTTAAGTTTTTGTAAAAAAAATAATAATGTGTTAAAGGATTTTTTTAGTCTAGGCTAAAAGGATATATTCATCTAACACAGGCATCCTTAAACTGCGGCCCTCCAGCTCTTGCAAAACTACAACTCCCAGCATGCCAGAACAGCCTACAGGTATCAGCCTACAGCAGGGCATTGTGGGAGTTGTAGTTTTACAACAGCTGGAGGGCCGCAGTTTGAGGATGCCTGATCTAACACATACTTCATTGCTTACTCGATCCCCTACCCTATTTGGTCCCTTTTTAAGGGCAGATAAAGGGGGGGGGGATTGATCTCCTCTGAGTAGTTGGAGCAATCACTCTTTCCCTGTGTAAATAAAATTGCTAGGCATATGAAGGGAAAAATGTAATAGGGACAATAAAATAAATGATAGTTCAACAGCTATCATACTAAACTCCAAGGACCAGGGGTAATGAGTTGTATTCTGAAACCTTAGGTATGAAGAAAGCTTGTATCTTGCCTAAAGTGGATGGTCATGTAAAGGGAAGCAGAGAAACTTGTGTTCTGTATCAGGAAAACAAAGCACCAATCACTATAGAAATGTTGGACCTATATATAGAATGAATACATTTAATTAGCCATAGTAGACAATAAACAATAGACAACTGTTATAATATTACAAACTAATGATAAGATAACTCACTCACCACTATACTGGATATGAGAGCATAAGGGTACCCAAAACCAGCACACAGTAACTATAAATAAATCTAATAACTAGTTATGGCTCTCTAGTATACAGTAATCAAAATAACTGATAGTTCTCTATTAACACTAAATATATATTAAAGTGTGCCAATGTGGTGGATTCACATATATTAATTAGCCTCTCTTTAAATTACAGAAAAAACACTTGCAATTTTGCTAATACCGTTTAATAATCTGTGTGTACCAAAGCAATGACTTTTCATGGGCCTCATAAAAAAGTCTAGAAAATGGAAGTGCAGAACAAAAGACCCAAGCCTTGTCCTGTAGGAATGTGGGTACTAGCAGCACCAGCCATCCAGCCAGTAGTAGTAGTTAGGGGCACTTGTAACCACTGTGGTGGGAGTAGGGGCACTTGTGTCAAATAAGGAGCAGGGAATCAAGAGGGGGCCAAAAAGTCTGACAAAAATGGTGGGGAAAGTGATATCTATGATGATGTGTGTTTGACCTGGGAGACAGATTAGTGTGCTGAGGAGGAGGTAACATCAGAGGAGGAGGGTGGTGGCATTGGCAACAATAAAGAGCAGAGGCGACATACAGACAGAACCTCTCAAAAGACTGATCTGCATCTATCATGGTCAGCTCAGAAACTGGTAATACCGCCAATACTCTGAGCTCGGCTGCCACTCACTCTCTAGCAGTTTTTCTCCACAGTAGCACTGCCATGTGCAAGATCTGCAGAACTAAAATAAGGAAAAGCCAGGGGTGTTCAAACACAAACATAGGCACCCCGGTTCTATTGAACCACATGTAGCGGCATCACTAGTTACTGTGAGAAAACAGAAGTGTCCGCCAGCTGGCGCAATAGGAGTGTCCTCTTTACCTTGGGCCCATTTGTAGCAACTAGATCGTATCTACATGCAGTATATTGTTAATATTCTCATTATCACTTACATCATCACTTACTGGAGTGTCACTCCCCTTCCCTCCTATCATATGTCTAATGTGAAGCATTGCCATGTCACGTTGGAGCTGATTGACCTGGTGCGAGTGTAGCCACAAAGCCATCCCTTGCTAGAGTGCATCAAGCAGCAAACATCCCACTTGCTGTCTCCCCGCCAACTCCGAAGTTCTCAGCGAGAATGTCAGGAACATTGTTACCGCATTGCATTTGGGGGAAATAATACATGATCCCTAGTGTTGATCGAGCACCAAACTGCTCGGGTACTCTAGTGCTCGAGTAGAACACTTTGCGATGCTCGGGTGCTCCACAGAGTACCCAAGCACAATGGAAATCAATGGGAGAAACCGAGCATTAAACCTGTTCTGAAACCGAGCATTCCCTGTTCTGAAGAAGGAAGAGTGCCTGGTCCCACTGAGGTCTATGCAGAAGATCGCTGTATAGTGAGGGAATCCCCCAGTGTGAGTCTGCAGCTTAGGAGTCTCTGCTCTGACTCCATATATAGCTATGTCCATATATGGAGTCAGTGCTTGGGGAATTACTAAATAAAATATAAAATATATAAATTTAATTTAAATTGATAACGGCAGGCACTCATTATCTGTAACCACCCGCAGACAACGGGTGCAAATATTTTATTAAATCTATATATAAAAAAGCATCGATTAGTATATAATCAATATAGATTTCAATACAATAAAAATGAAAAATTAATACAATAAGGATGAAAAAAGTGGAAAAATAAAAAATAAAAATAGGGAACAAAAATACAGGTTAAAATGCATATATAGGTGTGTATGTATATATAAATATACATTATAGACATATAAATATATGAATATATCTCTGTGTATGTCGCTCTATATTCTAACATCAATTAAGAGAGTATTGCCCCAAGTGGTTGTCCAAGCCGCAACAATAGTTCATCAATGCATAAATCCATATAAATAGTTTATAATGTATAAATGAATCCGCGTTGCAGGAGGTGATTAAATGGTTACATGGTTAAAAGATGTTTAGTAATGGTTAGAAAGGTGATAAGATGTCCACATGGAGTTATTTGCTACTTTAGTGCAATATTATATTTTATTTGATAGACTGGATACCCCAAACTAGGTATTCTCTGTTAGTCAGGGTTAGTAGGTTTGCTGCCCACCCCTGCTCCGTGGCGTCCCATGTGTGCGGCTGGGTACACGGAAATTTTTTAACTCTCTTGGAGAATCGAGGGTAACCGGAGCTCTGTCTGCTGGCTCTGCCGCTCTGTGCTGTTCGCGTTGGACGTCTCACGTGATTCCGTAGTTTGAGGTTCAAGATTGTCACGTGTGCCGGCACTACGTTCGTGATCTTGGGCTTGCGATCCTGATGCCAATAGGGCATCGGGAGGAACGTTCCACTGCGGTGTCTGTATACAGATTTTGTTATCAGATTTAGTTAGAATCGTTTCTACTAAATATCCATAATTGTGAATTGGTGGGAGTAGTCCACACTTGCAGGTCTAAAACACCAAACGCGTTTCGGAGTACACCTTACTCCTTCCTCAGTGGTTACCTGCTGATTCGTAGTCTCCCTTTCTTTATAGTCATCTAGGACAAGTGGTTGTTCCGAAAGTCTGGAATCGTGGTTATTACCAAAATACGAACTGGATCAGCGGATCATGCATTAATATCTCTTTCCTTTTGTAATCTTACAGATTTAGTTTATAGGTTTTATATATCCTGTATATTTGTAACTTCTCAAAAAAATGCCAATGTGCTTTTGATGCGGTTCTGGTGCGTTTTTTTTTTTCATGAAATTGCGATTTTTATGTATAAAAAGGTCATTTACATTATTTGTGTGTAATTCTGTACAGTGAGCTTTCATTTCAGGTCTCTTTGTAGGATAATGGAGGTGTATATCCTAGGTCTAACAATAAGATTGTTGTCTTATATATAGCATATATATTATATGGTAAGAATATACATAATATAAAAACATGCACAGGAATGTAATAAAATGTAATTAATGACCAGATGTAATAAAAATACAATTAAAAATGTAAAAAAATGCAATGAAAAAGCAATAAAAGAGGCGGGGTACATACGAATCGTGGGGGAGTAGGAACTAGTAGATGGTTCTGAGCATATATTGTTTTAGACAATACTTCGAGATAGGTGGTAGCCTTCCTCCAAGGAGAAATCAGAGCACTGGTAACATAGCCTGGCATCCGATTTCCCGTCAGAGGAGGGCAGCCCATATCGTACTGTATCTAAATTACTGGCCTTTGAAATGCTGTCATTCCGTCTGGTGGAGACGGAGAGTTTTAAAAGCCTTATGGTGGTGGCTGTCCCATAGTATGTCGAGCCCAGCCGCCACTACTTTTCCAGGCAAGCCATCCCTTCCCTGCACAACCAAATGGGAGACAAAATCAGATGTGCACTGCGCAACGCCATTTGTGGCAAGGTCCACCTAACTATGGATACGTGGACCAGTAAGCACAGTCAGAGACATTATATCTCCCTAACAGCACACTGGGTAAATGCAGTGGTGGCTGGGCCTGAAGCGGATAGCAGTTTGGCGCATGTCCTTCCACCACCGAGGATTGCAGGGCGCTTCAGTTTGCCTCCTGTTACTCCTTCTACTCCGCTTCCTCATCCTCTATTGGCTCATCATCCGGTCAGCGTAACACCTTCACCACCAACTTCAGCACAGCCAGGGGTAAACGACAGCAGGCCGTTTTAAAACTTATCTGTTTGGGGGACAAACCCCACACCGCGCAGGAGCTGTGAATGGGCCTTGAACAACAGACCGATGAGTGGTTGGTGCAAGTGAGCCTCAAGCCCGGCCTCGTGGTGTGCGATAATGGGCAAAATCTCGTAGCAGCTCTGGGACTAGCCGGTTTGACGCACATCCCTTGCCTGGCACATGTGCTGAATTTGGTGGTGCAGAGGTTTCTTAAAAACTACCCCGATATGTCAGAGTTGTTGCATAAAGTGCGAGCTGTCGATGCGAGCTTTCTGCGTTCTCGGCCTGCTGCTGCTCGTCTGTCAGCGCTGCAGCGTAACTTTGGCCTTCCAGCTCACCGTCTCATATGCGACGTGCTCAAAAGGTGAAACTCCACTATGCACATGCTGGCCAGACTGTGCAAGCAGCAGCAGGCAATAGTGGAGTTTCAGCTGCAGCACGCACGGGTGAGTCGCTCTGCAGAACAGCACCACTTGACCACCAATGACTGGGCCTCCATGCGAGACCTGTGTTCCTTGTTGCACTGTTTTCGAGTACTCCACCAACATGGCCAGTGCCGATAACGCCATTCTCAGCGTTACTACCTCACTTCTTTGCCTCCTTGAAAAAACACTTCTGGTGATGATGGAAGAAGATGTGGCACAGGAGGTGGAGGATAAAGAGGGATCATTTCGTAGAGTTTCCCGCCAGTCATTCACAAGTGGCTCCGAGGGTGGGTTCCTGCACCCACAAACGGCAGGTACACAATTGTCCAGCCAAGGCACAGTTCTCGAGGATGATGAGGTGGAGGATGAGGAGGAGGAGATGGAGAAACCGTATTCACAGCAGGGTGGCACCCAAACCAGCTCATGGCCATCACTGGTGCGTGGCTAAGGGGATATAGAGGACACAGACAATACACCTTCCACAGAGGACAGCTTTTCGTTGACTCTGGGCAGCCTGGCACACATGAGCGATTACATGCTGCAGTGTCTCCGCAACTACCGCCGAGTTGCCCACATTCTAACTTGTGCTGATTACTGGGTGGCCACACTGCTGTATCCCCTTTACAAGGGCAATGTACCGCCCTTAATTCCGTCACTGGAGTGTGATCGTAAGATGCTCGAGTACAAGCGCACGCTGGTAGATGCGCTGCTGGTGGCTTTCCTACCTGACAGTGGGGGCACAGTGTAAGCACAAGGCGAAGGCAGAGGAGGAGAAAGAGGGGCACCACCAGCACCTCAGAAGGCAGGGTTAGCATGGCCGAAATGTGGAAAAGCTTTGTCAGCACGCCACAACAACCAGCACCACCAGCTGATATGGAACGTCTTAGCAGGAGGCAGCATTTCACCAACATGGTGAAGTAGTATGTGTGCACACGCCTACACGTACTGAATGACGGGTACGCCCCATTCAACTTTTGGGTCTCCAAATTGGGCACATGGCCCGAGCTTGCCCTTTACGCCTTGGAGGTGCTGGCCTGCCCTGCAGCGAGTGTATTGTCTGAACGTGTGTTTAGCACGGCAGGGGACGTTATCACAGACAAGCGCAGCCGCCTGTCCACAGCCATGTGGACAAGCTCACGTTCATTAAAATGAACCAGGCATGGTTCCCACAGGATTTGTCCGTACCTTGTGCAGAATAGACACGTATACCGGCCTTAACCAGCCATTGTTATACTACAGCGCAATTGCTCATTGTGTATTTTGGATATTTCACACTCTTTTGGAGTGTACCCTAATTACAAATAAATAAATATAAAAAAAATTAAAACCAATTACCAGTGTTGGCTAGCTCGTCCTCCTCCACCGCCGCTTCCACCTACACCGCTACGTACACCGCCTCCTCAAACTTTTACTTCATATGGACCTCCAACTCATAAAGTTTTTTATTTTATTTATTTGTACATATTTTATTTTATGACATTTCACTAATTTGTCTGTTACATTTTCGTGTGAAATTCACCACTTTTTGGGTGTGATATAATCCAGCTGTACCTAGTATACAGGTAAAAACATTTCACTAATTTGTCTGTTACATTTTGGGGTGAAATTCACCACTTTTTGGGTGTGATATACCCCGGCTGTACCTAGCAGACAGGTAACATTTCACTAATTTGTCTGTTACATATTCGGGTGAAATTCACCACTTTTTAGGTGTGATATACCCCGGCTGTACATAGTAGACAGGTAACATTTCACTAATTTGTCTGTTACATATTCGGGTGAAATTCACCACTTTTTGGGTGCGATATACCCTGGCTATAGCTAGTAGACAACTGAAAATATTTCACTAATTTGTCTGTTACATTTTAAGGTGAAATTCACCAATTTTTGTGTGTGATATACCCCTGCTCTACCTAGTAGACAGGTAACATTTCACTAATTTGGCTGTTACAAATTCGGGTGAAATTCACCACTTTGTGGGTGTGATATACCCGGCTGCACCTAGTAGCCGGTTAAAAAGATTTTACTAATTTGTATGTTACATTGTTGGGTGAAATTCACAAATTTTTGTGTGTGATATACAGCTGATCTACCTAGCAGACAGGTAACATTTCACTAATTTGTCTGTTACATATTTGGGTTAAATTCACCACTTTTTGTGTGTGATATACCCACGGCTGTACCTAGTAGACAGCTAAAAATATTTCACTAATTTGTCTGTTACATCTTCTGGTGAAATTCACTAAATTTTTGGCTGTGATATACCTAGTAGACATGTAAAAAAAAATCATTAATTTGTCTGTTACATATTCGAGTAAAATTCACCAATTTTTGGGTGTGATATAACCCTGCTCTACCTAGTAGACAGGTAACATTTCACTAATTTGTCTGTTAAATTTTCAGGCGAAATTTATAAATATTTGGCTGTAATATACCACTGCTATACCTAGTAGACAGGTAAAACAATTTCATTAATTTGTCTGTTACATATTCAAGTGAAATTCACAAATTTTTGGGTGTGATATACCCTGGCTGTACCTAGTGGACAGGTAAAAACATTTCACTAATTTGTCTGTTACATTTTTGGGTGAAATTCACAAATTTTTGTGTGTGATATACCACTGCTATATCTAGTAGACAGGTAGAAAAATTTCATTAATTTGGCTGCTACATATTCGGGTTAAATTCCCAAATTTTTGGGTGTGATATACCACTGCTCTACCTAGTAGACAGGTAAATAAATTTCACAATTCTTGGGTGACATTTTACCATTTTTGCCGTGAATAAACCCCTGCTTTGCATAGGTGACAGGTAGAGTTGAGCAAACACCTGGATGTTCGGGTTCGAGAAGTTCGGCCGAACTTCCCGGAAATGTTCGGGTTCGGGATCCGAACCCGATCCGAACTTCGTCCCGAACCCGAACCCCATTGAAGTCAATGGGGACCCGAACTTTTCGGCACTAAAAAGGCTGTAAAACAGCCCAGGAAAGGGCTAGAGGGCTGCAAAAGGCAGCAACATGTAGGTAAATCCCCTGCAAACAAATGTGGATAGGGAAATGAATTAAAATAAAAATTAAATAAATAAAAATTAACCAAAATCAATTGGAGAGAGGTCCCATAGCAGAGAATCTGGCTTCCCGTCACCCACCACTGGAACAGTCCATTCTCAGATATTTAGGCCCCGGAACCCAGGCAGAGGAGAGAGGTCCCGTAACAGAGAATCTGGCTTCATGTCAGCAGAGAATTAGTCTGCATGTCATAGCAGAGAATGAGGCTTCACGTCAGCCACCACTGCAACAGTCCATTGGCATATATTTAGGCCCAGCACCCAGGCAGAGGAGAGAGGTCCCGTAACAGAGAATCTGTCTTCATGTCAGCAGAGAATCAGTCTGCATGTCATAGCAGAGAATGAGGCTTCACGTCAGCCACCACTGCAACAGTCCATTGGCATATATTTAGGCCCAGCACACACACAGGCAGAGGAGAGAGGTCCCGTAACAGACAATCTGGCTTCATGTCAGCAGAGAATCAGTCTTCATGTCATAGCAGAGAATCAGGCTTCACGTCAGCCACCACTGCAACAGTCCATTGGCATATATTTAGGCCCAGCACCCAGGCAGAGGAGAGAGCTCCCGTAACAGACAATCTGGCTTCATGTCAGCAGAGAATTAGTCTGCATGTCATAGCAGAGAATGAGGCTTCACGTCAGCCACCACTGCAACAGTCCATTGGCATATATTTAGGCCCAGCACACAGGCAGAGGAGAGAGGTCCCGTAACAGACAATCTGGCTTCATGTCAGCATAAAATTAGTTTGCATGTCATAGCAGAGAATGAGGCTTCACGTCAGCCACCACTGCAACAGTCCATTGGCATATATTTAGGCCCAGCACACAGGCAGAGGAGAGAGGTCCCGTAACAGACAATCTGGCTTCATGTCAGCAGAGAATTAGTCTGCATGTCATAGCAGAGAATGAGGCTTCACGTCAGCCACCACTGCAACAGTCCATTGGCATATATTTAGGCCCAGCACACAGGCAGAGGAGAGAGGTCCCGTAACAGACAATCTGGCTTCATGTCAGCAGAGAATTAGTCTGCATGTCATAGCAGAGAATGAGGCTTCACGTCAGCCACCACTGCAACAGTCCATTGGCATATATTTAGGCCCAGCACACAGGCAGAGGAGAGAGGTCCCGTAACAGACAATCTGGCTTCATGTCAGCAGAGAATTAGTCTGCATGTCATAGCAGAGAATGAGGCTTCACGTCAGCCACCACTGCAACAGTCCATTGGCATATATTTAGGCCCAGCACACAGGCAGAGGAGAGAGGTCCCGTAACAGACAATCTGGCTTCATGTCAGCATAAAATTAGTTTGCATGTCATAGCAGAGAATGAGGCTTCACGTCAGCCACCACTGCAACAGTCCATTGGCATATATTTAGGCCCAGCACACAGGCAGAGGAGAGAGGTCCCGTAACAGACAATCTGGCTTCATGTCAGCAGAGAATTAGTCTGCATGTCATAGCAGAGAATGAGGCTTCACGTCAGCCACCACTGCAACAGTCCATTGGCATATATTTAGGCCCAGCACACAGGCAGAGGAGAGAGGTCCCGTAACAGACAATCTGGCTTCATGTCAGCAGAGAATTAGTCTGCATGTCATAGCAGAGAATGAGGCTTCACGTCAGCCACCACTGCAACAGTCCATTGGCATATATTTAGGCCCAGCACACAGGCAGAGGAGAGAGGTCCCGTAACAGACAATCTGGCTTCATGTCAGCAGAGAATTAGTCTGCATGTCATAGCAGAGAATGAGGCTTCACGTCAGCCACCACTGCAACAGTCCATTGGCATATATTTAGGCCCAGCACACAGGCAGAGGAGAGAGGTCCCGTAACAGACAATCTGGCTTCATGTCAGCAGAGAATTAGTCTGCATGTCATAGCAGAGAATGAGGCTTCACGTCAGCCACCACTGCAACAGTCCATTGGCATATATTTAGGCCCAGCACACAGGCAGAGGAGAGAGGTCCCGTAACAGACAATCTGGCTTCATGTCAGTAGAGAATCAGTCTGCATGTCATAGCAGAGAATGAGGCTTCACGTCAGCCACCACTGCAACAGTCCATTGGCATATATTTAGGGCCAGCACACAGGCAGAGGAGAGAGGTCCCGTAACAGACAATCTGGCTTCATGTCAGCAGAGAATCAGTCTGCATGTCATAGCAGAGAATCAGGCTTCACGTCACCCAACATTGGAACAGTCCATTGGCATATATTTAGGCCCAGCACACAGGCAGAGGAGAGAGGTCCCGTAACAGACAATCTGGCTTCATGTCAGCAGAGAATTAGTCTGCATGTCATAGCAGAGAATGAGGCTTCACGTCAGCCACCACTGCAACAGTCCATTGGCATATATTTAGGCCCAGCACACAGGCAGAGGAGAGAGGTCCCGTAACAGACAATCTGGCTTCATGTCAGCAGAGAATTAGTCTGCATGTCATAGCAGAGAATGAGGCTTCACGTCAGCCACCACTGCAACAGTCCATTGGCATATATTTAGGCCCAGCACACAGGCAGAGGAGAGAGGTCCCGTAACAGACAATCTGGCTTCATGTCAGCAGAGAATCAGTCTGCATGTCATAGCAGAGAATCAGGCTTCACGTCACCCACCACTGCAACAGTCCATTGTCATAAATTTAGGCCCAGCACCCAGGCAGAGGAGAGAGGTCCCGTAACAGACAATCTGGCTTTATGTCAGCAGAGAATCAGTCTGCATGTCATAGCAGAGAATCAGGCTTCACGTCACCCAACATTGGAACAGTCCATTGGCATATATTTAGGCCCCGGCACCCAGACAGAGGAGAGGTTCATTCAACTTTGGGTAGCCTCGCAATATAATGGTAAAATGAAAATAAAAATAGGATTGAATGAGGAAGTGCCCTGGAGTCCAATAATATATGGTTAAGGGGAGGTAGTTAATGTCTAATCTGGACAAGGGACGGACAGATCCTGTGGGATCCATGCCTGGTTCATTTTTATGAACGTCAGCTTGTCCACATTGGCTGTAGACAGGCGGCTGCGTTTGTCTGTAATGACGCCCCCTGCCGTGCTGAATACACGTTCAGACAAAACGCTGGCCGCCGGGCAGGCCAGCACCTCCAAGGCATAAAAGGGTAGCTCTGGCCACGTGGACAATTTAGAGACCCAGAAGTTGAATGGGGCCGAACCATCAGTCAGTACGTGGAGGGGTGTGCACATGTACTGTTCCAGACCCTTATTTCTGTCATAGCCAGACCCTTATTTCTGATATTTGCAGACTCTATACTGACAGGGAATGTCCCACAGGATTGGCGCATGGCATATGTGGTGCCAATATTCAAAAAGGGGCCAAAAACAGACCCTGGAAACTATAGGCCGGTAAGTTTAACATCTGTTGTGGGTAAACTGTTTGAAGGTTTTCTGAGAGATGCTATATTAGAGCATCTCAACAGAAATAAGCAAATAACGCCATATCAGCATGGCTTCGTGAGGGATCGGTCATGTCAGACTAATTTAATCAGTTTCTATGAGGAGGTAAGTTCTAGACTTGACAGCGGCGAATCAATGGATGTCGTATATCTGGACTTCTCCAAAGCATTTGACACTGTACCACATAAAAGGTTAGTATATAAAATGAGAATGCTCGGACTGGGAGAAAACATCTGTATGTGGGTAAGTAACTGGCTCAGTGATAGAAATCAGAGGGTGGTTATTAACGGTACACACTCAGATTGGGTCACTGTCACTAGTGGGGTACCTCAGGGGTCAGTATTGGGCCCTATTCTCTTCAATATATTTATTAATGATCTTGTAGAAGGCTTGCACAGTAAAGTATCAATTTTCGCAGATGACACTAAACTGTGTAAAGTAATTTACACTGATGAGGACAGTATACTACTACAGAGGGATCTGGATAGACTGGAGGCTTGGGCAGATAAGTGGCAGATGAGGTTTAACACTGATAAATGTAAAGTTATGCACATGGGAAGGAAAAATGCAAGTCAACCGTACATACTAAATGGTAAAACACTCGGTAACACTGACATGGAAAAGGATCTAGGAATTTTAATAAACAGCAAACTAAGCTGCAAAAACCAGTGTCAGGCAGCTGCTGCCAAGGCCAACAAGATAATGGGTTGCATCAGAAGGGGCATAGATTCCCGTGATAAGAACATAGTCCTACCACTTTACAAATCGCTAGTCAGACCGCACATGGAGTACTGTGTACAGTTCTGGGCTCCTGTAAACAAGGCAGACATAGCAGAGCTGGAGAAGGGCCAGAGGAGGGCATCTAAAGTAATAACTGGAATGGGGCAACTACAGTACCCTGAAAGATTATCAAAATTAGGGTTATTCACTTTAGAAAAAAAAAGACGACTGAGGGGAGATCTAATTAATATGTATAAATATATCAGGGGTCAGTACAGAGAGCTCTCCCATCAGCTATTTATCCCCAGGACTGTGACTGTGACGAGGGGACATCCTCTGCGTCTGGAGGAAAGAAGGTTTGTACACAAACATAGAAAAGGATTCTTTACGGTAAGAGCAGTGAGACTATGGAACTCTCTGCCTGAGGAGGTGGTGATGGTGAGTACAATAAAGGAATTCAAGAGGGGCCTGGATGTATTTCTGGAGTGTAATAATATTACAGGCTATAGCTACTAGAGAGGAGTCTTCCTCTGGATCAACTTGCGGGATAACAGGCCGAACTGGATGGACAAATGTCTTTTTTCGGCCTTATGTACTATGTTACTATGTTACTATGTTACCATGTTAGTGAAATGTTGCCTCCTGCTAACACGTTGCGTATCAGGTGGTGGTGCAGTTAGCTGTGGCGTGTTGACAAAAGTTTTCCACATCTCTGCCATGCTAACCCTGCCCTCAAAGGAGCTGGCATTGACTGCCTTGGCGACCTCTTGCTCCTCCTCTGCCTTGGCCTTGGGCTTCCACTTGTTCCCCTGTGACATTTGGGAATGCTCTCAGTAGCGCGTCTACCAACGTGCGCTTGTACTCGCGCATCTTCCTATCACGCTCCAGTGCAGGAAATAAGGTGGGCACATTGTCTTTGTAGCGTGGATCCAGCAGGGTGGCAACCCAGTATTCCGCACAGGTTAAAATGTGGGCAACTCTGCTGTCGTTGCGCAGGCACTGCAGCATGTAGTCGCTCATGTGTGCCAGGCTGCCCAGGGGTAAGGACAAGCTGTCCTCTGTGGGAGGCGTATCGTCATCGTCCTGCCTTTCCCCCCAGCCACGCACCAGTGATGGACCCGAGCTGCGTTGGGTGCCACCCCGCTGTGACCATGCTTCATCCTCATCCTCCTCCACCTCCTCCTCATCCTCGTCCTCCTCGTCCTCCAGTAGTGGGCCCTGTCTGGCCACATTTGTACCTGGCCTCTGCTGTTGCCAAAAACCTCCCTCTGAGTCACTTCGAAGAGACTGGCCTGAAAGTGCTAAAAATTACCATTCTTCCTCCTCCTCCTCCTCCTCCCCCTGGGCCACCTCCTCTTGCATCATCGCCCTAAGTGTTTTCTCAAGGAGACATAGAAGTGGTATTGTAACGCTGATAACGGCGTCATCGCCACTGGCCATGTTGGTGGAGTACTCGAAACAGCGCAACAGGGCACACAGGTCTCGCATGGAGGCCCAGTCATTGGTGGTGAAGTGGTGCTGTTCTGTAGTGCGACTGACCCGTGCGTGCTGCAGCTGAAACTCCACTATGGCCTGCTGCTGCTCGCACAGTCTGTCCAGCATGTGCAAGGTGGAGTTCCACCTGGTGGGCACGTCGCATATGAGGCGGTGAGCGGGAAGGCCGAAGTTACGCTGTAGCGCAGACAGGCGAGCAGCAGCAGGATGTGAACGCCGGAAGCGCGAACAGACGGCCCGCACTTTATGCAGCAGCTCTGACATGTCGGGGTAGTTGTGAATGAACTTCTGCACCACCAAATTCAGCACATGCGCCAAGCAAGGGATGTGCGTCAAATTGGCTAGTCCCAGAGCTGCAACGAGATTTCGCCCATTATCACACACCACCAGGCCGGGCTTGAGGCTCACCGGCAGCAACCACTCGTCGGTCTGTTGTTCTATACCCCGCCACAACTCCTGTGCGGTGTGGGGCCTGTCCCCCAAACATATGAGTTTCAGAATGGCCTGCTGACGTTTACCCCGGGCTGTGCTGAAGTTGGTGGTGAAGGTGTGTGGCTGACTGGATGAGCAGGTGGAAGAAGAGGAGGAGGAAGCCGAGAAGGAGGAGGTGGCAACAGGAGGCAAAGAATGTTGCCCTGCGATCCTTGGCGGCGGAAGGACGTGCGCCAAACAGCTCTCCGCCTGGGGCCCAGCTGCCACTACATTTACCCAGTGTGCAGTTAGGGAGATATAGCGTCCCTGGCCGTGCTTACTGGTCCACGTATCTGTGGTTAGGTGGACCTTGCCACAGATGGCGTTGCGCAGTGCACACTTGATTTTATCGGATACTTGGTTGTGCAGGGAAGGCACGGCTCTCTTGGAGAAGTAGTGGCGGCTGGGAACAACATACTGTGGGACAGCAAGCGACATGAGCTGTTTGAAGCTGTCTGTGTCCACCAGCCTAAATGACAGCATTTCATAGGCCAGTAGTTTAGAAATGCTGGCATTCAGGGCCAGGGATCGAGGGTGGCTAGGTGGGAATTTACGCTTTCTCTCAAATGTTTGTGAGATGGAGAGCTGAACGCTGGCGTGTGACATGGTTGAGACACTTGGTGACGGAGGTGGTGGTGGTGGTGTTGGTGGTACATCCCCTGTTTGCTGGGCGGCAGGTGCCAACGTTCCTCCAGAGGCGGAGGAAGAGGCCGAGGCGGCAGCAGCAGAAGAGGCCGAGGCGGCAGCAGCAGAAGAGGTAGCAGGGGGAGCCTGAGTGACTTCCTTGGTTTTAAGGTGTCTACTCCACTGCAGTTAATGCTTTGCATGCAGGTGCCTGGTCATGCAGGTTGTGCTCAGGTTCAGAACGTTAATGCCTCGCTTCAGGCTCTGATGGCACAGCGTGCAAACCACTCGGGTCTTGTCAGCACATTGTTTGAAGAAGTGCCATGCCAGGGAACTCCTTGAAGCTGCCTTTGGGGTGCTCGGTCCCAGATGGCGGCGGTCAGTAGCAGGCGGAGTCTCTTGGCGGCGGGTGTTCTGCTTTTGCCCACTGCTCCCTCTTTTGCTACGCTGTTGGCTCGGTCTCACCACTGCCTCTTCCTCCGAACTGTGAAAGTCAGTGGCACGACCTTCATTCCATGTGGGGTCTAGGACCTCATCGTCCCCTGCATCGTCTTCCACCCAGTCTTGATCCCTGACCTCCTGTTCAGTCTGCACACTGCAGAAAGACGCAGCAGTTGGCACCTGTGTTTCGTCATCATCAGAGACATGCTGAGGTGGTATTCCCATGTCCTCATCATCAGGAAACATAAGTGGCTGTGCATCAGTGCATTCTATGTCTTTCACCGCTGGGGAAGGGCTAGGTGGATGCCCTTGGGAAACCCTGCCAGCGGAGTCTTCAAACAGCATAAGAGACTGCTGCATAACTTGAGGCTGAGACAGTTTCCCTGGTATGCATGGGGGTGATGTGACAGACTGATGGGGTTGGTTTTCAGGCGCCATCTGTGCGCTTTCTGCAGAAGACTGGGTGGGAGATAATGTGAACGTGCTGGATCCACTGTCGGCCACCCAATTGACTAATGCCTGTACCTGCTCAGGCCTTACCATCCTTAGAACGGCATTGGGCCCCACCATATATCGCTGTAAATTCTGGCGGCTACTGGGACCTGAGGTAGTTGGTACACTAGGACGTGTGGATGTGGCAGAACGGCCACGTCCTCTCCCAGCACCAGAGGGTCCACTAACACCACCACGACCACGTCCGCGTCCCTTACTAGATGTTTTCCTCATTGTTATCGTTCACCACAACAACAAAAATATTATTTGGCCCAATGTATTGTATTCAAATTCAGCGGGATATAAATTTGAGGCCTAGTATTTAGGCGCTGGGTGACCGGTATGGATTTAGTGACAGAATTAGACTGGGATATGCACAGTAGCGTGTGTGTGTGAAGTTATTCTGAATGACCCTATGTGCACCTTGAATATTATATACCCTTTTAGGGATAGATTTCAAATAGCTCTGATATAGCAGAAACCACAAAATTATGAAATTGCTATATTGGGAATTGTATTTCAACCCAGAACAAAAAATGTGCTTTGACGGACACTAAATAACTTTCCCAGCCACAACAGGACAGCGGTAACGAGAGATTTAGCGGGATATAAATTTGAGGCCTAGTATTTAGGCGCTGGGTGACAGGTATGGGTTTAGTGACAGAATTAGACTTGGAAATGCACAGTAGCGGGTGTGTGAAGTTATTCTGAATGACCCTATGTGCACCTTCAATATGATCTACCCTTTTAGGGATAGATTTCAAATAGCTCTGATACAGCAGAAACCACTAAATTTTTAAATTGCTAAATTGGGAATTGTATTTCAACCCAGAACAAAAAATGTGCTTAGACGGACACTAAATAACTTTCCCAGCCACAACAGGACAGCGGTAACGAGAGATTTAGCGGGATATAAATTTGAGGCCTAGTATTTAGGCGCTGGGTGACCGGTATTGATTTAGTGACAGAATTAGACTGGGATATGCACAGTAGCGTGTGTGTGTGAAGTTATTCTGAATGACCCTATGTGCACCTTGAATATTATATACCCTTTTAGGGATAGATTTCAAATAGCTCTGATATAGCAGAAACCACTAAATTATGAAATTGCTAAATTGGGAATTGTATTTCAACCCAGAACAAAAAATGTGCTTTGGCGGACACTAAATAACTTGCCCATCCACAACAGGACAGCGGTAACGACAGATTTAGCGGGATATAAATTTGAGGCCTAGTATTTAGGCGCTGGGTGACCGGTATGGATTTAGTGACAGAATTAGACTGGGATATGCACAGTAGCGTGTGTGTGTGAAGATATTCTGAATGACCCTATGTGCACCTTGAATATTATATACCCTTTTAGGGATAGATTTCAAATAGCTCTGATATAGCAGAAACCACTAAATTATGAAATTGCTAAATTGGGAATTGTATTTCAACCCAGAACAAAAAATGTGCTTTGACGGACACTAAATAACTTTCCCAGCCACAACAGGACAGCGGTAACGAGAGATTTAGCGGGATATAAATTTGAGGCCTAGTATTTAGGCGCTGGGTGACCGGTATGGATTTAGTGACAGAATTAGACTGGGATATGCACAGTAGCGTGTGTGTGTGAAGTTATTCTGAATGACCCTATGTGCACCTTGAATATTATATACCCTTTTAGGGATAGATTTCAAATAGCTCTGATATAGCAGAAACCACTAAATTATGAAATTGCTAAATTGGGAATTGTATTTCAACCCAGAACAAAAAATGTGCTTTGACGGACACTAAATAACTTTCCCAGCCACAACAGGACAGCGGTAACGAGAGATTTAGCGGGATATAAATTTGAGGCCTAGTATTTAGGCGCTGGGTGACCGGTATGGATTTAGTGACAGAATTAGACTGGGATATGCACAGTAGCGTGTGTGTGTGAAGTTATTCTGAATGACCCTATGTGCACCTTGAATATTATATACCCTTTTAGGGATAGATTTCAAATAGCTCTGATATAGCAGAAACCACTAAATTATGAAATTGCTAAATTGGGAATTGTATTTCAACCCAGAACAAAAAATGTGCTTTGGCGGACACTAAATAACTTGCCCATCCACAACAGGACAGCGGTAACGAGAGATTTAGCGGGATATAAATTTGAGGCCTAGTATTTAGGCGCTGGGTGACCGGTATGGATTTAGTGACAGAATTAGACTGGGATATGGCCAAAAAATAACCACACTATTGCTGGTTAAATGCACTTGGTGACGGGCGCAGCTTGCCCCTGATGTAGTATATGGCCAAAAAATGAACAGACTATTGCTGGTTAAATGCACTTGGTGTCACAGCTTGACCAACCACACTACTGAGGGTTAAATGCACTTGGTGACGGGCGCAGCTTGCCCCTGATGTAGTATATGGCCAAAAAATGAACAGACTATTGCTGGTTAAATGCACTTGGTGTGATAGCTTGACCAACCACACTACTGAGGGTTAAATGCACTTGGTGACGGGCGCAGCTTGCCCCTGATGTAGTATATGGCCAAAAAATGAACAGACTATTGCTGGTTAAATGCACTTGGTGTCACAGCTTGACCAACCACACTACTGAGGGTTAAATGCACTTGGTGACGGGCGCAGCTTGCCCCTGATGTAGTATATGGCCAAAAAATGAACAGACTATTGCTGGCTAAATGCACTTGGTGTGATAGCTTGACCAACCACACTACTGAGGGTTAAATGCACTTGGTGACAGGCGCAGCTTGCCCCTGATGTAGTATATGGCCAAAAAATAAACAGACTATTGCTGGTTAAATGCACTTGGTGTGACAGCTTCACCCTGATGTAGGCTTTAGCCAAAAAACAAACGCACCATTGAGGGTTAAATGCACTTGGTGACAGGCGCAGCTTGCCCCTGATGTAGTATATGGCCAAAAAATAAACAGACTATTGCTGGTTAAATGCACTTGGTGTGACAGCTTCACCCTGATGTAGGCTTTAGCCAAAAAACAAACGCACCATTGAGGGTTAAATGCACTTGGTGACGGGCGCAGCTTGCCCCTGATGTAGTATATGGCCAAAAAATAAACAGACTATTGCTGGTTAAATGCACTTGGTGTGACAGCTTCACCCTGATGTAGGCTTTAGCCAAAAAACAACCACACCATTGAGGGTTAAATGCACTTGGTCGCAGCTTGTGCTGGCGCACCACAAGACACAAAATGGCCGCCGATCACCCCAGAAAAATGTGACTGACAAACGGTCTGGGCAGCCTAAAAACAGTGAGCAATTGAGGATCAGCAGCTCAATGATCCACAGCTGCAGATCGATCAGTTAATCAAGTCCTTTGGAGGAGTTAATCTGCCTAATCTCGCCCTACTGTCGCAGCCGCAACCTCTCCCTACGCTAATCAGAGCAGAGTGACGGGCGGCGCTATGTGACTCCAGCTTAAATAGAGGCTTGGTCACATGGTGCTCTGGCCAATCACAGCCATGCCAATAGTAGGCATGGCTGTGATGGCCTCTTGGGGCAAGTAGTATGACGCTTGTTGATTGGCTGCTTTGCAGCCTTTCAAAAAGCGCCAAGAAAGCGTCACAAAAGCGCCAAGAAAGCGACGAACACCGAACCCGAACCCGGACTTTTACGAAAATGTCCGGGTTCGGGTCCGTGTCACGGACACCCCAAAATTCGGTACGAACCCGAACTATACAGTTCGAGTTCGCTCATCCCTAGTGACAGGGACCGAAATTTTTAAAAATCATCTGTTCCATTGGTGGGTGACATTAACCCATTTCTGGCGATAAAAACCCCCTGCTCTGCATAGGTGACAGGGAATTAAATTTGTAAAATTCATCTTTAATTGGCCCTTTCATTCGATCCTTCTGCTTTAATAATCCTTCTGCTTTAATAACATTTCAGCTTGATCACATTGCAGCCATTAACCTCGCTTGGATGTGGTATCCCTTTCTCACGCTTCCTCTCCGACGTGGAACCCTGATTCGCCGATAACCATGATCAACATGGTAGGCTCAGAAAATCGAAAGTTGATAGAGAAGATATCCAAATGGATCGTGGACGTCACGTGGACGTCACGTGGACGTCACGTGGACGTGCGATCAGGCAGAAGTTATCTAGAGTCAACAAAGCGGCAGCACCTGTCTAACGTTTCCAAATCTAAAATTCCCCAGTGACATTTCCTATACTTTTTTATTAATCATTTCAATAACAGGGCATCTTAAGAGTCCTGTATTTTTATTTATCGTCGCTCCCTCCCCGAGTCGGGAGTGGGTAGTTGCTGCATGCCCCCTCCTTTCCTTAAATTCTTCTGCTTTAATAATTTGTCCCACATTTCCGCTCGATCACAATAAATGTCATCCATTGATCTCCCTTGGATGTGGTCTCTCTTTCTCACGCTCCCTCTGCAGTGTGGAACCCTGATTCGCCGTTAACCGTGATCAACATGGTAGGCACAGAAAAGAACATCAAAAGTTGATAGAGCAGATATCAAATTGGATCGTGAACATCACGGGGACGTGCTATATGGTGGGGCAATATGTGTGCACACGCCTACACGAACTGACTGACAGGGGTCAGCCCCTGCAACTTCTGGGTCTCCAAATTGGGCACATGGCTTGAGCTTGCCCTTTACGCCTTGGAGGTGCTGGCCTGCCCTGCAGCCAGTGTATTGTCTGAACATGTGGGGGTTATCACAGGTTATATTTTCCAATGTTTTGGGGTGTACCCTAATTAAAAAATAAATAAATGTTAAACCAAAAAGCAGTGTAAGCTACCTCCTCCACCGCCGCTTCCACCTACACCACCACATCCACCGTCTCCTCAACCTCCTACTCCATATGGACCTCGTCCTCCTAGATCAAGTTTTTTTTTTTTTTTTTTTACATATTTTATGTTATTTAAAGTCATTTCCCTATCCACATTTGTTTGCAGAGCACTTCCCATGCTCTTAACCACATTTTGATGCCATTTGCAGGCCTCTAGCCCTTTCCATGACTTTTTTACAGCCATTTTAGTGCTCAAAAGTTCGGGTCCCCATTGACTTCCATGGGGTTCGGGGTCAAGTTCGGGTCCCGAACTCAAACTTTTTTGTGAAGTTCGACCGAAACCGTCGAACCCAAACATCCAGGTGTTAACTCTAGTCCTGATGCTCTTGCTGCTCCTACTCCTCGTCACTCGTTTCATCAGTAATCAATCACCGAGGCGACTGCAAAAAGACAACAGTATGTGTGCACTTATCCAACAGTGCAGAAGTTGAACATGCTCCTGGCCAAGTTGCTGGTACTACAGTCCCTCCCTTTTCATATGGTGGACTCTGCACCTTTAAGAGAACTGATGGCTTGTGCCGAGCCAAGGTAGAGAGTCCAAAGCCGCCATTACTTCTCCAGAAAGGCTTTACCAGCCCTACACACGTATGTTGAACAGAAAGTGATCTAGTCTTTGGTGTCTGATAAAGTTCACGGCAGTGCCGATGTGTGCAGCTCTAACTACAGTCAAGGACAATATACATCCTTTACGGTCCACTTGGTAAATGTGGTTCCTGCCCAGCCACACCAGCAACTTGGCCAGGTGACGGCATTGCAGACCTGCATTCTCAAGCTGTGAGTCCTGTGACAATATGCTCCTTTGCCTCCTCATCCTCCACCTTGTCCTCAGTCTCCACTGCAGACATAATTCAGAGTGCAACTCCAGCATACCACCTGTGCAGAGCACAGCGGAGTCACGCTGTTCTACACCTGGTTTGCCTGGGTTGAAAAGAGTCTCTCCGGGGGAGAGGGAAACTGCTCTGCATCCTTCAATAGGAAATTGAATCCTGGCTCTCTACTCGCCAACTAAAAATTTGAACCATGGTCATCCACAACGGGAAAGAACATTGTGTCTACGCTGTGCCAAGGAGGGCTGACCCATGTGTCCTACATGGCGCACATCTTTAATTTGGTTGTAAAGCGGTTCATAAAGTCTTTAACCCAGCTACAAGGTATCCTTAAAATGGCTAGGAAAGTGTGCAGGCACTTCAGACACTTTTACACTGCAAAGTACACCCTCCTTCAGCTGCAAAGACAGAATAACGTTCCATAACTAATGTGACATTTCCACCTGTTGGAACTCCACACTTTACATGTTAGACCGACTATATGAGCAGAGGAAGGCAGTAAATGATTACTCCATGATGCAGGTGGACAGGAGCACTCCTCTATGTAACGTTAACGTTAGCCAGTGGCAGCTTTGTCAGTTGCCAGGACTATTGGATGGACAACATCATTGCACTCCTTCACGTTCTAGAGCAGATGCTGATAAATCTGGCTGGCCAGGGGACAGGAGACATGGCACCTACATCTTACAGCCACCTGAGCCCTATGGGGGCAGAACTGGAGGAGGAGGAGTACATTCACGCACAAGCAATTTATATAGAATGGGTGTTTTTTCTGCACAAGTGACAGGAGAGGAGCAGGAGGAGCTAGAGGATGTTGAGGAAGACCAGGAAGATGACCCCAAAAAACCGTGGCAGTATGCAATAGAGATGAAGGAAGGGAGTCCGTCCAAGTCCCTTGCTCAAATGGCCAGATGAATGATGAGTTGCTAGCAAAGTGACAGCTCTTGTCACAGGGTGGAGTCGCAGGTATAAAGATATAGCGGAGGTGCACCACCGAGCTGCCACCTGGTCCCCTATCCCTGCCTACTTGCACTACCCGCACTAGGTGACGGGGCGCAACTGGGCAACAGTCCCTGACCTGAGTAAGTTCAAGCAGAGAGATAGAGACAGCAGGGAAGCGGACAGCCAATGAGAGGTAGCACTAGAGCGGACAGAGAGGTGGAACAAGCAAGGTACCACCAAAAACGTAAGGGCGAGGCGAGGTCAACTAGCCGGGGTCAGTCCAGAAGGTCACGTCAGTACAAGGGAAGAGGCAAAAACAAAATCCAAAAGCAAGCCGAGGTCAAAATTCGAGAGGTATCGTCAAGGTTCAGGGAGCAGGCAGAAGAGGTGTCAGGAAGCAGATCAAGGGTCAAATCCAAAGGGAAGCTAAATAACAATAATAATACCCAGCCTAAGGGACCAAAATCACAGGCAACCTGTAGCCAGCAAGTTGCCTGTATTTATAGTGGAGAGGGAGGGTCATGTGATGTGGCCAGCGTCACAGGACCGACAGACAAACAATTCAAGCACAGAGTGATCAGCTCGGCGCTCAAGGCAGACCTAGGAGCAGGGAGCCTCCCAGCTAGCAAAAGCCACCCTGGGAACGAGGCTGAACACAGATCCTCGCTCCCGAAGCTAAGCAGCAGGTCTGCAGCTGATGGGAGACCGAGTGTGCCTTCGGCGCCCTGTTGCAGCTTTATTATCACCATTTGGCAGAGGAATGACTAATGGCTCTCGACCATGTTAGACCCTTGCTACAGCTCCAAAATAAGTGCCTTTTTTCCACCCGCTGAGAGGGAGAATAAACAGTCAGGGCCACCCTTGTGGTCATCAAGGTCTTCCCAGTGTCTTTGTTGTTTGATGTGGTTTTGCCTAGGGTGTATTTATGTCTAGTGTGTTGTGACTGTCTGGTCTGTTTATGTTGTGTCCAGCATGTCTGCTAGATATTCCGCTGTTGTATGTTGTACCTCCGTGAGAGGGCTGGTTTCCCAGAGGGGTGAACCATAAGCCTGTATGCAGTGCTGCTTGGGGCTGCCATGCACCTTGCTGCATGGGGGTCCAGGCAGTAACTGGTATGCTGGTTTCCTGTATGCGTTGTTTGCGTTGTGCCCTGTTTGGTGTGTGTGCTCCGGTTCGTATGCACGGATTAGTGAGTTTTCTGGTGTTCCTACCTGCCGATCAAGTTGCTGCATATGGTCATTTCCCTTCCACCTGTTACTAGGCAGCTGGAGACTCCGGTTCATCTGAGTACCTGAGGAACCGGTTGTCTACTATTTCTGACCCCTATGACAGGGATCGTCAGGGTCAGCAGGATCCAGGTTCCAGTGCATGAGCCTTCCCACCTTCAGGGTTTGCTTATGCAGTCAGGAGATCAGGGTCAGGATTAGGGCGGCTGTAGGTTGTGGCCTGCTCCCTTTATTGTTGTCTGGCCTAGTAACAGTTCCTATTATACGGTGGGGAGTTTCCCCCACTCCCCACTGGGACTCTGTGTTGACTCCTCATGTGTTTGCCACCCTCACCACTCTGTGACTGACCACTATGTGAACTCAGCATGCATTTGCCACCCTCACCACTCTGTGACTGACCACTATGTTGACTTATTATGCGTTTGCCACCCACACCACTCTGTAACTGAGACAATATGTTGACTCCTCATGAGGTTGCCACCCTCACCACTCTGTGACTGACTACTTTGTTGACTCCTTATGCGGTTGCCACCTCACCACTTTGTGACTGCATAACCGTGTTGACTCCTCATGCGTTTGAAACACAAAATGAGAAAAACAACTGATCCTATCTTTGTAGCATCCATAAGGTCTGTATCACGCGGTCCCTATTTTGCATCAGGATATGCTCATGATGTCGAAGCCAAAAGCAGGAGTGGGTACAAAACACAGAAGACATGCAAACTCTCTGTTTTGAATCCACTCCTTTTTTTTGGGGGGGGGGGCCTTAGCAATACTGATGGATTACTGACCAAATGCTGACCATGTGAAGGCGGATGCTCAAAAGACAGGATCCGTTTTTTGGCAGTTGTTCTTAAGACAGATCAGAAGAAGGGTAAAATAAACAGTGATGTCAACACAAGCTTACTGCTGACATCATCTCCACTCTGTCATGGGGGCACTACTTGTTTCAGCGTGTAACAGAACAGGTTCTGTAGAAATCTATATGGAATCAGCTGACGATGGCGTAAAAGGAGTGCGCTCTTTCACTCGATAGTAGAATCTTGGGCGACTGCACGGTTATTTATACCTGGCACTAACATTGACCTGTAAGGCTTAGTTCATACTTGATTTATTTGGTCAGTTTTGGCCCCATATCTGACCAAATAAGTGAACTGTGAAGTGATTCTAAGAGTGACGACTGCAGACACAAAGTAACTGTTTCACTACCACAGCGGACTATCTATGCATGTTTCTGCAATGCACTGTTCTACACCAATATACAGGTTCACTGCTGCGGGAAAATAGTTGATTTTTATTATGATTCGTCACCAATAAATTCAGATTGAATCAAATCTTTTGGGAAAATTTGGCGAACCGCGCAAATTGAATTTGTGAAAAACTCGCTCATCTCTACTGGAGGATGAGGAGCTTCCTCTGGAGAAGGAGAAGTCAGTGGTTAAAGAGGAGAATTATTCCGATGATGACACCAGCCACAATGACCAATCATCTTAATATGGGCAGAACTGAAAATAACTGGGTCCTCCAGCAAGCTGGCCAGAATGGCAAGCTGTATGTTTGCTTGCTTATGTAATAATAGGTGTATCATTTACATGAAGCATCCTTTTAGACCCTCACTATCAAAGCAAAATAGGGGAATGTTTCCTCTTGCCTAAAGGGAGGCTAGTGGGTTGGCCAGATTTTAGGGTTTTGTTTGACAAATCCCCTTCCTGTCTAGACCAGATTTGGATTTTTTATACTTTTAAAAACTATATATATTTTTTTTTAACTAACAGCATGCAATCATCAGATTGCCATTGCCATTACTGGATATAAAATTCAGTATATTCCAATGCAGTGCTGCCATCTGCAAGCATTCTGGCCCAGCCTGCATTGAAATATGCCAGGAAAAGGCTTGGAAGCTTTGTATAAGCTTAGGCCTATTACTAACAAGGAACACCTTCCCCAATTTCAGCAAGTACTGTAGATGGGAGAAAGAGGTGCAGGCAAAATGTAGCCTGTGTTGTTCTGACACCCCTTAGTGCAATACTACGACCACAGCAGGATACACAAAATGTCTTTTATTTGAAACCATATCAAGCCATATTTTGCTAATCTCAGCAAAAGGAAAGCATTCTGGCCCGGGACCATGCATTCCCAGGTTAAATCTTTGCAATTTGCATTATTGCCCACAGACATTAGCCCCAGGTCTCTGCTGTTTAAAACCGCAGAAACCCAGTGGTTATAGTGCCCTCTGTGCTTGCAAGAGGGTTCCATTTTCAATGACCCGACTTCCGCCATACATGTATGGTGGTGGTTGGGAAGGAGTTAAACGCTCAGTGGTTCATGAAAGAGATCGACCACGGGGGAAGATTAATTTTTCTGCATTGTTGGCTACAATGGCTAAAATAGTATCAGCCATGACATATTCCTCTATATTTCCTTCCAGGTGTTTTGTACAAACTTAACCCTTTTACATTAAGAAATAAACTTGTTACCATTCCATAATTAATAGTAGGTGATAGGAATGCTGTGGTGTGTAAAGAAAAAGATAAAAGGATAAGTAAAGAGGGGACTTGTGCTGGAATCCATAGTGAAGCTAAGGTAGCCATTATATGTGAAGAGTTACTATGGATAGACCTGTGACACTACAAAACCCCAAATAAAATACAATTTAGCTGCCATAGAGAGACCTATAGAGCAAGAGGGCTCTCTGATCACAATTCTTCAAAGTCATAGTAAGAAATGTGTGGAAAATTAACACATATTGGCTGAATGTCATTGGGGAGCATTAAAATATTAATCAGATAAAAGAGTTTTTCAACATGAACAGGCTCACGGGTCCGTTAAATAATATTGTTGTATGCTGATGACCTACTAATGTATCTTGGCAATTCTTTAGAGGCTGTAACTGTTTATGTAATAGAAGAAAAATAAAGTTTTTAGGCCTAAATATTAATGGAACTAAATCTATTTTAATGCTATTGGATAATAAAGAAACGACTTTAAACATTGGAATGGTACCTTCGAATAAAGAGCTTTTCCGAGATTCTGATATAGATGACCTATCCTTGGGCCATGAGGTGCCATGTTGAACACCAAATTTAACACATCTACTCCCCATTCACACCTAAAACCTTGTAACACTAACAAGTCACATGGGCACAATTGGGCCATTTTCACTTAGCGGTGTACTTACTTTTGTTGCCAGTGGTTTAGACATTAATGACATAATGAAATTGTATCAAAGTATAATATCTTCAGTGTTGTCCCATGAAAAGATATAATAAAATATTTATACAAATGTGAGGGGTGTACTCACTTTTGTGAGATATTATACATGCGTACTAACCTTTAGGTGGAGCTAGGGGGGACAAGAGAGTAAAAAACACTTATTTTTGGAACAGAAAGCTCAGCTCCATTGAAGACATCATCAGGGTAAGATGTGTTGCTACCATCACCTCTCTTTGTATAATAGGGGTGTTGGGCGAGTGCTATGTTGGGAATTGGTTGATGGAGTCCGCCCATTTGTTGATGACCCTTAGTGACTGTTACTTTACTTAATCTTTGTATATCTTTGTATGCATCTTTTTTCATAGCTTAGTAAACTCTTTATGTAAGTAAGTCGTGTCAAGTCTATTTTTTCCCAAACTTCTGATCTCACAATAATACAGCAGGATTCCACGATGGAAGGATGATTGAGGACGATATGATGTGCACAAGACAAACGTGTTGTAAGCCTTTGGCCTCATGCACACAACCGTTGTGTGAATCCGTGGCCGTTGTGCCGCTTTCCGGTTTTTTTTTCGCGGACCCATTGACTTTCAATGGGTCCGTGGAAAAATCTGAAAATGCACCGTTTGGCAGCCGCATCCGTGATCCGTGTTTCCTGGCCGTGAAAAAATTATGACCTGTCCTATTTTTTTCACGGCCAACGGTTCACGGACCCATTCAAGTCAATGGGTCCGTGAAAAATCACGGATGCACACAAGATTGTCACCCGCGTCCGTGATCCGTGTCCGTTTTTTCCTATCATTTCAATAACAAACTTGACTTAAATTTTTTTTTCATTTTTCATGTCTGTGGATCCTCCAAAAATCAAGGAAGACCCACGGACGAAATAACGGTCACGGATCACGGACCCCGTTTTTGCGGGCCTTAAAAAAAAACGGTTGTGTGCATGAAGCCTTACTCGAACAGTCGTAAATTGCTAAATGCTAATATGTGCTTTATCTTGTGGTGGAGGCATGTAATTTAAAATTTGTGATAATAGAAATAGAGCACAATTAATGTATGGGATGATGTTTTTTCAGTGGTTGTCATTATTATCTTACTGCACTGGGGATCTAGATTCAGATCTAACCAGAGGCAAAGTTTGCATGGGATTTATATGTTCTTCCTGTATTTATATGGAATTTTAATGGGTACTCAAGTAACATTTGACTGGGGATCTTTCAGTCTTCCCTCCTAATGATATCAAGGTTAACTTGCTGTCTTCTGCTCTAGTCAATGCTAGCAAATGAAGCCCTGACACTTCTAGCCATGGACCTTTTGTAGAGCTTGCAAGATCTGTTAAAAATCCCCTACAAGTATTCTATCTATACCCCTACAGATCCTGCCTCCCGCAATCTCCCTTGCAGAAAATTACAAGAGCCTGAACGTAACAGCTGCTATAATATGACATTGCTCAGCAGTCACAGGAAAGGGAGGAGAGTCTGCACAGAAATAAGGAACTGTTCTTGACTGCCGGTATGACAGACTTCATCTGTCTATTTGTGTATTTACTATGTACCGTATGTAGGTACAGTATGTGTGTATGTACACTTTTTACCCTCATACATCACCCTGACCCATCTTCCTCCATGGAGCAGCATAAATAAAAAACATACAAATCAGTCAACCACTTGCTGTCTCTTTCTTTTCTCCTGCTACTAGCTGCAGGGGATATTTTACCAAACCCTGGGCCTCCCTCTATTGCCATCTTCAGCTTCTTATCTGCGACACATAGAAACCACGAAAATCTTATTAATATTCACTGCACATGTTCTCCAGTCTTTTTTAACTGTGTACTCTGGAATGCACTGTCAGTTTGAAACAAACTCCCCACGATCCATGACTTTTTCCTTACACACTTTCTGAACTTGCTGGCCCTTACAGAAACCTGGCTTCAACATTCTGACACTGCCGCCTTATCCTATGGTGGACTTCACTTCTCCCATACCCCCTGACCTGATGACAGGCATGGTGGAGGAGTAGGCATACTTCTTTCTCCACAGTGCACGTTTCAGTTCATTCCCCCTGAACCCTGTCTTACAAACTATCTTCTTGACCCCTTACAATCTGCCTTTCGCCCTGTCCACTCTACAGAAACTGCCCTTACTAAAGTGTCTAACGATCTCCTGACAGCAAAAAGGAATGACAACTATTCTCTACTTATTCTTCTGCATCTCTCTGCCGTGTTTGATATGGTAGACCACAAACTCCTCCTCACCATGCTCCACTCATTTGGCCTTAAGGACACTGCTCTCTCCATGTTCTCTTCCTATATCTCTGGCCACTATTTTAGTGTATCATTCGCTGGCTCTACTTCTTCTCCTCTTCCTCTTGATAATGGGGTTCCTCTGGGTTCTGTCCTCTACTCTTCTGTCTCTACACAGCCGATGACACCTAACTATACACTTCATACCCTGACATCACCCCTGGTTTACTACAAAACACCAGTAATTGTCTGGTAGCTATCTCTAAAATCATGTCTTCTCTGTATCTAAATCTGAATCTCTCAAAAACGGAACTTCTTGTCTTTTCCCCATCTACTAATCCGCCTAAACTTGATATTTCAATTTCGTTCTTTCTGAAGATCTAGCAGTAAATCACATGGAGATCTGTTAGTCTGGAACTTGAGACCTAAGGAGAAGGAAAATAGATCACAGCTACCTTTTTCCATCAAACTCTTTCTAGAACTCACTAACTAACTGAGCTGGGAGCAGATCATGGATCCCCACCCAGTAGTCTACAAAAGGCTGAGCCAAAATTGTCAACCATCGCTATGCCATCCATACACGGCTATACTGGGCATAATACATAACAATACATAGCATAACATTACATTACATACGAAAGCACTTATGGATACCTCTTACTCTGGTGTACTGCAGGAAGAAGGAGCTCTGTGACTACTGGACCACCCACCTGCTCGTCTGTGAGCAAACCTAAAATCTCCTGTCCCTGGCTATGCTAGAACTGAAGATGTGATAAAGGGAGAAAAGACAAGAAATGAATCGCACATCCACTGCTATGCTTTGATCTTATCCCTGCTACTAGGAGACAGCACTAAATTTATTGCAGGAGACAGCACTAAATAGCGCATGTGTACCACCTTCCTATGCTACATGCTGAATGAGGCATTAGTGTACATTTTGATCAAAAGACATAAGCCCACTCACCACGCCAAGTTTGCCTCTATGAGTGGGTCCTAACCTAACATTGGAGCGGCGCTGCACGGCGACCACCGATGCTGCGGCGCCATCCCGGCCGGTGGTGGGACCCTGCTGCCTGATCATGCCATACCTAGCACTGGGCCCCACCAACCAGCCAGAAAAACAGCACCGCATGGCCCCCATGCAGCACCACACCTTTTGATCAAAATGTACACTAATGCCTCATTCAGCATGTAGCATAGGAGGTGGTACACGTGCGCTATTTAGTGCTGTCTCCTGCAATAGTAGCAGGGATGAGATCAAAGCATAGCAGTGGATGTGCGATTCATTTCTTGTCTTTTCTCCCTTTATCATATGCTAGAACTGAAGCCTGAGCACTGAGCACTGCCTGCAGCAGCCACACAACCCCTCTGAAGACTGATGGAGAGACCTGAATGGACTGAGGTGACAATATACAGGCTAAAGTAATACATGTAATATACAGACTGAGGTGATTATATAGGGGCTGTGGTGATTCTATAGGGACTGTGGTGATTATATATGGACTGAAGTGATAACATACAGACTGAGGTGATTATATAGGGGCTGTGGTGATTCTATAGGGACTGTGGTGATTATATATGGACTGAAGTGATAACATACAGACTGAGGTGATTATATAGGGGCTGTGGTGATTCTATAGGGACTGTGGTGATTATATATGGACTGAAGTGATAACATACTGACTGAGGTGATTATATAGGGGCTGTGGTGATTCTATAGGGACTGTGGTGATTATATATGGACTGAAGTGATAACATACTGACTGAGGTGATAATTAGTTTTGAGGGAATCAAAGTATCCGTAGTGGACCTCAATCCGAATTTCAGGAAACATTTGATTAGTCACAAAGCTGAATTTCCTTGCGCTTCATGGTAGCAAAGCAATTTTTCTTTAAATCGTGGCTAAAAATAAAAATTTAATTATACTCAACTCCTGCTCCCGTCTTGATTGAGGAAAACCTGTCTAAAGACCTACAGCAAATGTGATGAACTCACCATGACCTGATCACAGTTTAGTTTTTGACGGATCAGAAGAACAGAAAATAAACAAAAAATGAATCCTGTAGTGTAGGCATTCGTTATGCCCAGTTCTGCACATTTAGCATTAATTTTAGAGGGAACAAAATACTTCAGAATACTTCAAAATAATTCAGAAATGCTCATCCACTTTGTTGGCACTGTACAATGCTGCAGATTTGCCACACATAAATCTGCAGCTAATCAGTCACATATGGCACCCAGCCTTAGGGTTGCTGCACATAGTGTAGATTTATGTACAGAAGATCTGTAAGAAATCCACACCAAACCAACACAAAAAAAAATGCACATAAATCTGGGCTATTTATCATGTTTTTGGTCTGTTTTTATGCATTTTTTGGGTGCGGATTTAATACTGATTTTCCGGAGATCTCACCCTTCCATTGAAAAGGTTGAAATCCACACAAGAAAAACACAACAACAATTGACATGCTGTAGATTTCAAAAGAATCTAACTCAGCGATCTACAGACAAATAGTTGTGTGGGTGCAGGGCACTATCGTTTTACCCTGCCCTGAGCTTATTGACAAAAAAACACTAACTTTTAGAATTCTGTTAGTTAGGTGGGTGGCGGCGGCGGCGGTGGCCATTTTATGCATGCTCAGTGCACCAGCACTGCATCTGAGCTTTTGGGACATTGCAAATCGCCATTTTTGGGGGTTTTAAAAACACACTATTTTTGTCAAAAAACTGTATTTTCCAGATCTGCAAGTGTTAAATTCAAGTTTAATATATACAGCTTTCATATTCTGTTAGCAAAAAATACTTTTTTGGCAATCTACAACATCTGTATTAGTCAGTGTGCAATTTAAGGTAGAAATACACCAATCATTTTCTGGGGTTTGAAAAACACACTCTTTTGACAAAAAACACTATGTTCAGGCCTTGCAGCATCAGCACGTGTGCAATTACAGGCTTATATACTGCTGTCAAATTCAGTTTTTAAACAAACACTGATTTGGGCACAAAAAATTTTGTTGGCAGCCTTTGATGCAGATGTCATTGTGAGATACACCCTTAATACATTAGGGTTACATTCAGAGATTTTAAATACCGCCATTTGGTGCACCAATATTGAATTCAGGCCTACACTGGTTCAGGCCCTGTGAGATACCCCCTCCACATACAGGGGTTTGAATTAGGCATTTGAAATACAGCCATTGTGTGCAATTATATATTTACTGCAGCCCTACAGAGGTTCAGGCCCTCTGAGATACCACCTCTACATACAGGGGTTTGAATTAGGCATTTGAAATACAGCCATTTTGGGGAAAAAAATCTTTTATTGAGGCCTAGTCTGGTTCAGGCTGTGTGAGATATACCCTTTACATACTGTCGTTCTATTCTACTATTAATTAAACACCCATTTAGGGCAAGATCCTAAATTAAAAAAATATGAGGAGAGCGTCAAATAAGGGACATGGCCCAGGTCGTGGTGCTGCTGGTGGAGCTCCTGTTGCAGGGAGAGGACGTGGTCGATCTGTGTCAGCTACACGCACAAGTGAAACCCCTTCCTCAGGTGCGAGTAGATGACAAAACCTGCAGCGGTATTTGGTTGGGCCTAATGCTGCTTTACGAATGGTGAGGCATTAACAAGTACAGGGCCATCCACCTAGCCCTGCCCCAGAAGTGGAAGAGATTGAGTGCACCGATGCCCAACCACTTATTTTTCAAGATGAATACATTGGAGGACCATCGCAGCACGTCTCGGATGATGACAAAACACAGGTGCCAACTGCTGGGGCTTTCGAAAGTGTGCAGACCGGAAGTTAGGGGTGAAGACTGGGTGGAAGATGATGTGGAGGATGATGAGGTCCTTTACCCCACATGGAATCAAGGTCATGCGAGTGACCGATGTAGTTCGGAGGAAGAGGCGGTTGTTCGCACAGTGCCACCAGTACAGCAGAAGAGGGAGCAGGGTGAAAAAGCTGAGCCGCCATCTTCTAGACAGTACGCCTCCTACTGCCCACCGCAGCAAGGGACCAAGCACACCAAAGCCAGCTGTGGTTTGCATGCTGTGCAATAAGAGCCTGAAGGAAGGCATAAACGTTCTCAACCTGAGCACAACCTGCATGACCAGGCAATTAAGTGCAAAGCATGAGCTGCAGTGGAGTAGACACCTCAAAAACCAAGAAAGGTCTCTGGCTCATCCTGCTTCCACTCCTCTGCAGTGGCGCCCTCTTCATCCCCCTCTGGAGTGACAGTGCCACCTGGTACCCCACAAACAGAGGATCTGCCAGCAACACCAACACCTGGGTCACCAAGCATCTCCACAATGTCCCACGCAAGCGTTCAGCTCTCCATATCCCAAATGCTGGAGAGTAAGAGGAAGTACCCCCCTACCCACCCGCGATCCCTAGCCCTAAATGCCAGCATTTCTAAATTACTGGCATTTTAAATGCTGTCATTCCGTCTGGTGAAGACAGATAATTTTAAAGGCCTTATGGCGGTGGCTGTCCCACAGTACGTCGTGCCCAGCCGCCACTACTTTTCAAGGCGAGCCATCCCTTCCCTGCACAACCAAGTAGGGGACAAAATCAGGTGTGCACTGCGCAACGCCATCTGTGGCAAGGTGCACCTGACTACGGATACGTGGACCAGTAAGCACGGTCAGGGCCGTTATATCTCCATAACAGCACACTGGGTAAATGCAGTGGTGGCTGGGCCTGAGGTGGATAGCAGTTTGGCACATGTCCTTCCACCACCGAGGATTGCAGGGCGCTTCAGTTTGCCTCCTGTTGCTTCCTCCTCCTACTCTGTTTCCTCTTCCTCTATCAGCTCCTCATCCGGTCAGCGTAACACCTTCACCACCAACATCAGCACAGGCAGGGGTAAACGACAGCAGGCAGTTTTAAAACGTTTCTGTTTGGGGGACAAACCCCACACCGCGTAGGAGCTGTGGACGGGCCTTGAACAACAGACCGATAAGAGGTTTGTGCCAGTCAGCCTCAAGCCCGGCCTGGTGGTGTGCGATAATGGGCGAAATCTCGTAGCAGCTCTGGGACTAGCCGGTTTGACACACATCCCTTGCCTGGCACATGTGCTGAATTTGGTGGTGCAGAGATTCCTTAAAACTTACCCCGATATGTCAGAGCTGCTAAATAAAGTGCGGGCCGTCTGTGCGCACTTTCTGCGTTCTCACCCTGCTGCTGCTCGCCTTCCAGCGCTGCAGCGTAACTTCGGCCTTCCCTCTCACCGCCTCATATGCGACGAGCCTACAAGATGGAACTCCACCTTGCACATGCTGGCCAGACTGTGCGAGCAGCAGAAGGCGATAGTGGAGTTTCAGCTGCAGCACACACGGGTCGCTCGGCGGAACAGCACCACTTCACCACCAATGACTGGGCCTCCATGCGAGACCTGTGTTCCTTGTTGCGCTGTTTTGAGTACTCCACCAACATGGCCAGTGCCGATAACGCCATTCTCAGCGTTACTATACCACTTCTATGCCTCCTTGAAAAATCGCTCCTGGCGATGATGGAAGAGGATGTGGCACAGGAGGAGGAAGAGGGATTATTTCGTAGGGTTTCCGGACAGTCATTTTCAAGTGGCTCCGAGGGCGGGTTCCTGCACCCACAAACTCAAGGTACACAATTGTCCAGCCTGGCACAGTTCTGGAGGATGAGGAGGTGGAGGATGAGGAGGAGGAGGAGGCAGAGGAGGCAGAGGAGGCAGAGGAGGAGGAGGAGGAGGAAATGCAGGAGGAGGAACCATGTTCACAGCAGGGTGGCACCCAGACCAGCTCATGGCCATCACTGGTGCGTGGCTGGGGGGATACAGTGGACGCAGACGATACACCTCCGACAGAGGACAGCTTTTTGTTGCCTCTGGGCAGCCTGGCACACATGAGCGATTACATGCTGCAGTGTCTCCGCAACGACTGCCGAGTTGCCCACATTCTAACTTGTGCTGATTACCGGGTGGCCACGCTGCTGGATCCCCGTTAGAAGGACAACGTACCGTCCTTAATTCCATCACTGGAGCGTGATCGTAAGATGCGCGAGTACCAGCGCATGCTGGTAGATGCGCTGCTGATGGCATTCCCACCTGACAGCGGGGGCACCGTGGAAGCACAAGGCGAAGGCAGAGGAGGAGGAAGAGGTCGCTAACGCAGCTGGGGCACCGCCAGCACCTGAGAAGGCAGGGTTAGCATGGTTAAAATGTGGAAAAGCTTTGTCAGCCTTGGAGGTGCTGACCTGCCCTGCAGCCAGTGTATAGTGTGAACGTGTGTTTAGCACGGCAGAGAGCATTATCACAGGCCGCAGCCAATGTGGACAAGCTTATATTAAAATGAACCAGGCATGGATCCCACAGGACTTGTCCGTACCTTGTGCAGAATAGACATTTATATCAGCCTCAACCATCGATTCTTGTACTCAAGTGCACTTATTCTTAGTTTTATTTTGTTATATGTCCCAATATTTTGGGGGATACCCCAATTAAAAAATTTAAAATAACACAAATCAGTGTTGGCTACCTATTCCTCCTTCACCGCCTTTTCAACCTACATCGCGACATCCACCCATCCACCGCCTCCTCAACCTTATACTCCTAGATCCAGATTGTTATTTTTAATTTTTCTGTATTTTATGTTATTTTAAGTCATTTCCCTATCCACATTTGTTTGGAGAACAGTTGCCATGCTCTTAAGCACATTTTGATGCCTTTTGCACCCCTCTAGCCCTTTCAATGACTATTTTAGTGCCCAAAAGTTCGGGTCCCTGTTGACTTCAATGGGGTTCGGGTTCAAGTTCGGGTCAAGTTCGGGTCCCAAACCCGAACTTTTTTTTTCAAGTTCGGCCGAACTCGTCAAACCCAAACATCCAGGTGTCCGCTCAACTCTATCAAACACCTAAGAAAAAAGCAAAGTGTACAAGATATTTGGCTAATCTCATACACTTCACTGGTAATGTACTATATACTGTTTTTTTGCACATGGAAAAACTGCACATAATCCACATAGTATGCTGGCAGCTTTACAGTGACTTGTATGGTGTGACATTAGCCTTGTTAGCGGAACACAGTTTGGAAAGGCTCATAGCTGGCATTGCATAGCATTTATTTGCATAGACTGCTTAAAAGGGGGCAACACTAAAGTGCCTAGGGCAGCAGGAACTCTAAATACAGACCTGTCTATATACCTGTGTATGTATGCTTGTATGTACAGTATATATGTATATTTATCAATCTATTCGTCTATATCATCATATTTTGCTGACCTTACTTTTACTGACTTGCTACAGTAAGTAGATGCTTCTGCAATACAAAGTAGTATCACATGGCAGCCATTCAGATGTATGTCCATCCAGCTAATACAAAGAAAACTCAGTTTCACCAGAATAGGAGCTGCTCCCATTGAGCGTTCTGTTTTGGTTCACATGACGTCCATCTGTCCTAACAGTCCATTTGCACAGAGGTTACCTTGTTCACTTTTCACATGATAGATAATTCTGTGTCATTTTTCTGTTTCCAAATTTGATATTGTATTCAAGACCTTTTAGAAGTTTTTTGTGTTCTCCATGTAAAAAGGCATGATCTAGATACAATCATTACAAAAGCATTAAACAGTAATTTCCCTAAAATTTTCTAATTGCTAATTAGGCACTTCCCCATATGACTACTAGGTAGAGAACTTTGTATATTTTTGGTTGACTTCCATCCAAGTTTAGATGGGAAGCATACCTACCTATAATAGAGAAGGCTGACCCAGTGTGGTAGCCATATGTATGGATATTAGGGTCTATCCAATTTCTAATTATTATCTAACCAATCACAATAAGTGGTAAGATGGGAGTGGGAATCTTTTCATTACAGAGCACCAGAGCAAAGCTTTGTTAGCATGGGAATAATGTTCCCTATTAAAATTGTAGCAAAATGAAGAAAATGTAGAGCTCAAAAGAAGCATCAATAATTTAGACATCTATTTGAATGTGGGCAGGGGCCTATAAGGTAATTGTCCCCCTTTTCATACTACATTGTCTTTAGGTCCAATATTCTGTGCTGATTAATTTCACAGTGCATCTTTATATCTGTTATAGCATTGTTTTTCTAATAAAAAGCTTCAAATGCTTCTCCTAGAAGTAGCGTTAAATCATAAATTTTTTACTATCTGCAGCTGCCACTAGAGGGAGCTTTGGAACCGACTGTATGCTGTGTTATTAAGGAGTTCAATAACAGCAGGCAATAAGCTCCCTCTAGTGTTGGCTGTTGGTAGTCTTAAATTTCTTATTTAACTCTTACTCTACGGCTATGCAGGGGAGCGCAGTATCAGAAAACAGCACTGTGACCTCTATAAATATATACTAAATTTTCAAAGGCAGATTTTACTAGGATTAACCTAGTCAGACGACTTAGTTGGCTACATCATTGACCACATTACTGATGCCAAAATTAAAAGCACCAATATTCACTAGCAGACCAAACTACCATATATCTGTAAAGAATAAATCAAGGCAACTGGACTTACTGTAGATTTCTTGAAAACTTTTTACTCGTTCTTCCAACGAGCTTTCTCAATTCTGAGTGACTGTCCAAGAATTCTCTGGGAAAAAATATGTAACTGAATCAACATCTGGTAATTATACCCAGCATGGGGTCAGAGGTCATTATACCCAGCATGGGGTCAAAGGTGTTGATTCCATTATCCTAATTGGAGTCAGTAGGTGATAATGACCTCCCAGAGAAAGGTGTCAAGAAAGCATTGTATGTGGCAGACAAAAGATGTCTAACCCCCCCCCCCCTCCCCCGTCCCCGTCCCTCTATTCAAGCTTGGCTTCTCCATTTTTACGTAGATGGCCTCCTTCACACCTCATTTGTACCAATCGGCCTCCTTATCCAAAACACGTACTTGACTGTCTTCAAAGGTGTGACCTGTTTCTTTTAGATGTAAGTACACCGCTGAATCTTGACCAGAGGTTTTGGCTCTTCTATGCTGAGCCATACGCTGATGTAGTTGTTGTTTTGTTTCGCCGATATACAGTTCTGAGCATTCCTCATTGCACTGGACTGCATACACAATGTTGGCCATTTTGTGTTTGGGCGTTGGGTCTTTTGGGTGAACCAGTTGTTGCCTCAGTGTGTTGCTGAGTTTAAAGCAGACAGGGATGTGATGTTTATTAAAAATCCATTTGCGTTTCTCAGACACCCCAGCTACATATGGGATAACCATATTCTTGCGTCTGTCATGCTTCTCGCCCTCACTGGTAGTCTTGGTGCTCTTTCTTCTCTTTCCTTCTTTTTTAACAAAGGCCCAATCTGGATACCCACAAGTTTTAAGTGCCCCTCTGAGGTGTTTGAATTTCTTCGCCTTGGCCTCTGTGCTGGTGGGGATTTTCTCTGCCCGGTCGTGTAGAGTCTGGATGACTCTGAGTTTGTGGTCTAGAGGATGGTGGGAATCAAATAGTAGGTACTGGTCTGTGTGTGTTGGTTTTCGATAGACCTCTATTCCCAGCTTCCTTCCCTCTTCGACTGTTATAAGACAGTCCAGAAACGCCAGTTTGTTGTTCTGCATATCTTACCGCGTGAAATTGATGTTATGATCCACTGAGTTGATGTGGTCGGTGAAAGCCTGTTACTCTTGTTTATGAATTACAAACTACCATGTTAAATTTTGCAGATCTTTTATTGGGGGTTAATTTTCTTGACCTGTAAATGTATTCAAAGTGTATTGAGCTTCTGAACTGGAAGGAGTGTGTGTGGCTGTGTCTGACAAAAAGCAATTACAGAGTTACAAGCAACTATTATAGTGAGATAGAGACTCTAAAGAATAAAAAAAGAGACCTGCATAATTGTGTAAATTTTATAGAATTGGATCAGGGAAAACTTTGAGGCAATTGGTCACCGGAGGCTGGTCATACTGTGCTTAACCCCTTCCAGACATCCGCCGGGAAACATGTACGGCACAGCGGGAAATTACTTCCTGACAGCTGCTGGACAGGTACCGCATGCCGATTCCTGACAGCCAAGACCCTGCTCTATATGCCAGCATCAGTGAATACACCGATACTGTCTCTTTAACTCTTTATAAGTCCATGCTGACCTTGGCATATACAGGCTGTATGGAGGGAGGAGGCTCTCCCCCCCATCCTTATCAGGTCACAGATGCAAAGTCGGGGACTTTTCGGCTGGGAAGGCAGCCTGATTCCTTCCACAGGCATCAGGGCTTGCCTTCTACAGAAGCCTGTGAGACCCAGACACTGGGTCTCACAGGCAGGCAAGCAGTCAGTGTATTTTAAGCGATCAGTACCATTTAAAATGTCAACTCATCCTGCAAAAAATGAGCCGCCACACAAGATGATCAGCAGAAAATAAAAATATATGGCTCTAGGAAAATGGTGATACAAAAACAGGATTTTTTTTTCAAAAATGCTTTGTGTAAAAGAGGTAAACCATAAAAAAACTATATAAAATGGGTATCTCTATAATTGTACTGACCAGCAGAATAAAGATAACATGTTATTTGTCCCGCATGGTGTTTGCCACAATAACAAATCCCCAAAAGCAATGGCTGTGGGGATTTGTTATGTGGCGTCGAAGTGGTCAGTACACCCCTCAATAAATTCCATGAGAGGTGTAGTTTTCAAAATGGGGTCACTTTTTGAAGAATTCTGCTGTGAGGATTCTACTGTGTGCCTTCAAATGTAACATGGCGTCCGAAAAAAAAAACTGCAATCCAAAAACAAAATGCCTCTCCTTTTCTTCCCTGCCATGTGCTCATACAGCTGTTTATAACCACACATGGCAGGTTTATGTAAACTGCAGAATCAGGGAAATAAATATTAAAGTTTGTCTGGCTGTTAACCCTTTTTGGCTTACAGGAAAAAATGGATAAAACTGTAAAATCTTAAAAAAAAGTCAGATTTTGAAAGTTTGTCTCCATTTTCTTTTAATTCTTGTGAAACATATAAAGGGTTAACAACATTTGTAAAAAAAAAAAATCTTGAATAACTTGAGGGGTGTAGTTTCTAAATGTGGTAATTTATGGTAGGTTTATACTAAGTAAGCTCCACAAAGTGTCTTCAAAACTCAACTGGTGCTTAAAATTGGATTTTGGAAATCTCCTTAAAAGTTTGAAAATTTTCTTCTAAAAATCTAAGCCTTCTAACATCTTAAAAAAATAAAATGACATCCACAAAATTGAAGAAAATCACAGAAATAAGATAATAGTGCACTTAGTAAAGTAGATGCAAGCATTATATATGGACAAAGTCCTCACTCTGATATTATAAAATCTGAGACACAGTCAATATATTTTGATCAAAACACATCTGTGCCCGCCTACCAAGCGCCAAGGTGGTCTCAGGTCAGGCGGGTCCTACGCTAAACCTACTTAAGCCATTGGGCTTCTATGTTCAGGAGGTGTGCTGCTCCTAGTCACCTCTATGTGTTTCAAGCAACCAATGGGAGGAGGAGCAAGCACAGCTATATGTACCACCTAATCAAGGCGCTGTATTGGAAAGGAAGGGCAAAAGTGCAAAGGAATGCTACTCCCAAGATAGAATAGGTGCACATTCACACTTGAAGGTGCAACTCCCTCAAGCAAATACTACATGCGCAAAATAATGCAAACATAAAGTAGACATATGGTGAATGTTGATTTTTTAACTACTTAATGAGGTGTCACTATCTATCTTACTCAAATTTACCTAAAGTACATTGTGTCACAAGAAAACTCTCTCAGAATTACTTGGATAAGTTATTAGCACCTAAAATGACATATGTCAGATTTGTAAAAATAGGCTCTGTCAAGAAGGTGTCCTGAATGGTTAAAGCAGCCTGTGACTGCAGCAATTCAGCCTAGCAGTTCTACATTACAAAACCAACCCTCACAAGAAAAATAAAATCAAGTGGAAGGCTGAAAAGTCAGCCTGAATTTGTGGGAGGGGCATATTACCTTCTTAAGCCCCAGCCTCCAGCTCCTCAGGGCGCTTCTGTTCACATTCTGGATAGGGAGTCGCCTGCGCTGGTGCTGCATCTGTGCATGTTGTGAGTAGCTTTCATCTGGTTCGGTTCGTTTGGTTTCGTTTTCATACGCTGCCGTCACGTCTTCAGGAGAGGTAATTTTGCGCAAACAATGCGCCACAAGGGCTCCATCAGCCGCGGTCACGTACTCCCGGCTCCCCGAGTTGGCATGCGTTCCAGCGTGGAACGCGTGCCAATTCTCATGTCCGCACCAAATTGCTTCTTGTCTCCTTCCTTGGTTCCCTCCCTGTGTTCCCCTCCAACTTCCTCCCGAGATAGCAGGGGGGGCAGGGTCTGGCCCGCGGATCCCCCTCTCCACACGGCCTCCCCGTCCTCACCTCAGGCCCCACTGCAAGCCGGCGTGCGTTCCAGCGTGGAGCGCACGCCGTAAATCCGCCGCAAGGCATGGGCCGGGTCACGTGGTCGGCGTGCGTTCCGGCTTGGAGCGCACGCCGGAGTCCCTCGGCCGGGTCTGGGCCTGGTCGCGTGTGCGGCGTGCGTTCCAGCTTGGAGTGCTTCCGTCAGGCCTGGGCCCATAAATGTACATCAGAAACCCTGTCAAAGTTAAAATCACTATGCACCATGACTCTTTTGTTAAGGGAATTAAGCTCTAATTGTTGGGTCATTTTTCCTGTGGATCCTTCTTCATGATAGACAGGCTATCAGCAGATGTTTGTTTATAGTATATATATTCATAGTGTAGAATGATGTCACAGAAGCTTGTGTCTATACTGCTGAAATCTGGATCCTGGTGAATATATTTTATTGTATTTAGTGTTCCCATTAGGTCTACGGCCAAAGCAGGGGTATCTAGCCCCCGGGCAACGTCAGGCCATGCCCTCCAAAAAATAAAATAATATATATATATATATATATATATATATATATATATATATATATTGATTGTGGGGGTTTGCTCTGGTAGGCAGATGATAGCGGTGGCAGTATAGAGGCTCAGGAGACAGGCTTTGTGTCCAAACCGTGCTCTTTTATTCACTCCAGTGCATCACATCAAAACTGTGCAATTCAACACAACAGCAATGTCCATAAACCCCCACCTCCCACAAAGGATCCCCAAACGCTGCAGGCGTCTTGGTGCCTGTTCACACAGTCTCTCACATCCGTGGTCAGTACTACACCTTGTCATGGGGTGGGTTTGTCCAAGTTCATGCAAGTTAGACAGGCCACGTGTCGGCCTGGACAAGGGATTGGCTCCGGCCACAGGATCCCCTTCTTTTGGTCCTTCGCTGAGCCTGCAGCAATTGGGCAGTCCTTGGTAGACGAGCGGACTACAGCGCTCAGCCCGACCGAGCGATCAGCCTCCCATACAGCTTCCTGCAGTGAGACAGGAGACCACACTTCATCAGCAGCCCCACAGTCAGTGAGCATCAAACCTATATTCACAGCCCTGGGTGTAGCAGGCAGACCACACCCAGCAAGCATAGTGAAGGATTAACTCCTTCCCTACCCAACTAAGGCCAGAGATAACCAACCTGCCAGGATCAGTGTAGACTGACACCAACAACTGAAACCTGTCCACCCGTGGTGGTCCGTGGGGAACAGACACCCACCCTGCTCTTACTCCACCAGGGCCACGACCCCCGGTGGTACGTATCTTCCATCCACTACCACTCCAGACATTCTCTTACAATATATAAAAAAAAAAATAATAATAATTTATATAATAAAATTTTATTTTATTGTATAAAGAAATTTAAATAGATCTACAAGTTAATCGGTAGGTTCCAATCTCCAGCCATTTCATACGCACTCCCGCCGTGCGGGAGCGAGGCAGTCATCCTTGGTTCCTCATTCCGCTGGGCTGGAAGGGACCAGGTTAGCACGGGTTAAAAAAAAAAAAAAAAAATCGGGGGTCTCACCACAAGTAGTCCAGGCCATCATTACTCGCCATACCCATTCAGCGGTCACCATACGCTCACCGCAGTCTTCTACTCTATGGGCGACAGTGCCACATGTTATATATCTATGCTTCACGTGATATACTGCTGTCTCATCTACTACCTACCTCTGCCTCCTGGATCGCCCAGGCACGCACCTACCTCTGCCTCCTGGATCGCCCAGGCACGCACCTACCTCTGCCTCCTGGATCGCCCAGGCACGCACCTACCTCTGCCTCCTGGATCGCCCAGGCACGCACCTACCTCTGCCTCCTGGATCGCCCAGGCACGCACCTACCTCTGCCTCCTGGATCGCCCAGGCACGCACCTACCTCTGCCTCCTGGATCGCCCAGGCACGCACCTACCTCTGCCTCCTGGATCGCCCAGGCACGCACCTACCTCTGCCTCCTGGATCGCCCAGGCACGCACCTACCTCTGCCTCCTGGATCGCCCAGGCACGCACCTACCTCTGCCTCCTGGATCGCCCAGGCACGCACCTACCTCTGCCTCCTGGATCGCCCAGGCACGCACCTACCTCTGCCTCCTGGATCGCCCAGGCACGCACCTACCTCTGCCTCCTGGATCGCCCAGGCACGCACCTACCTCTGCCTCCTGGTTCGTCCAGGCCCATACCTACCTCTGTCTCCTGGTTCGTCCAGGCCCATACCTACCTCTGTCTCCTGGTTCGTCCAGGCCCATACCTACCTCTGTCTCCTGGTTCGTCCAGGCCCATACCTACCTCTGTCTCCTGGTTCGTCCAGGCTCATACCTACCTCTGTCTCCTGGTTCGTCCAGGCTCATACCTACCTCTGTCTCCTGGTTCGTCCAGGCTCATACCTACCTCTGTCTCCTGGTTCGTCCAGGCTCATACCTACCTCTGTCTCCTGGTTCGTCCAGGCTCATACCTACCTCTGTCTCCTGGTTCGTCCAGGCTCATACCTACCTCTGCCTCCTGGTTCGTCCAGGCACGCACCTTCTTCTTTCTCCTGGTTCGCCCAGGCTCATTCCTACCTCTGCCTCCTGGTTCACCCAGGCCTGTCATCCTCCCCGAAAGGTGTAGGTAAGCTCAGGATTCAATGTATTTGCCTGAATCGCTCAGGTTCCATGCGTCTGCCTGGAACGCTCGGGGGTTTCTCAGCAGGGTCCGGCTGGTTCCTGGTTACCCGGTTCGTGTCCGGCACGTCTGGATTTCTGTTTCCCACAGGTCTTGTTGCATGCAGCGCGACTTCGGGCCCTGATTCTGGCAGTTCAGGGTCATCCAGCAGTTGGCCATGATGCCCAGGCTGCATCCTGGTTCTCCGTCGCTTCATTCCAGTGCCACCAGATCACACCTCTCTCCGGGTCTCGTACCAACGCTAGTTTATTTCAGGTAAGCAGGGCCTCAGGCCACCGGAATTTCGATCCTTCCTCAATTGTGTCACAGGGCGTCTCCGTGTCTGGTTATTCCACGGTGCCAGGTTTCAGGTAAGGTCGAGCCGGGTGGCGGCTTTACGCACCGCCATAAAAAAAATAAAAAATATATATATAAAAAAAAGGGGGGAAATATGTATATATTTTTGGGGGGGTTTCCGGGGAGTGGGGGGGTGTTTCTGACGCACCCCAGGTCTCATTTCCCTGAATCGCTTGGGTTTTATGTATTCCCCTGAATCGCTCAGGTTTTACGTATTTTCCCTGAAATCACTCAGGTCATGTATTTCCCTGAATCGCTCAGGTTTGTATTTTCCTGTCTCTTCAGGTTGTCGGTATTTCCAGGGTGTATGTATTAATTTTACAGGCTATAGCTACTAGAGAGATCGTTGATCCAGGGAGTTATTCTGATTGCCTGATTGGAGTCGGGAAGGAATTTTTTATTCCCCTGAAATGAGGAAAATTGGCTTCTACCTCACAGGGTTTTTTTGCCTTCCTCTGGATCAACTTGCAGGATGACAGGCCGAACTGGATGGACAAATGTCTTTTTCGGCCTTATGTACTATGTTATTATGTTACTATGTATTTTCCTGATTCACTCAGGTCACGTATTTCCCTGAAATCGCTCAGGTCTTATTTCCCACAGGTTGTTCGCATTTGCCTGAATCGGTCAGGATCCAATATATTTGCCTGAAACGCTCAGAGGTTTTCCCGTACCATCAGGAAACTACCAAGCCGGCGTCAAGGTTTCCAAAGTTTTTCAAGGTCCCACCCGCAGGTGGCTTGAACGATGTCTCCTACACCCTGGCGTTCATAGCCCACTGTCACTGCAAATCTCAGGCTGTCATTTAACACCATCAAGCTGTACCTAGCGGGGAGACAGCACTGCGCCATGCGGGTAGGTGGCGCGCAGCCTGTCTCCGGTGAGATGTTTGGGAGACTCTCGTCCGCGCTGGATGGATTTCCTTTTTGGCCACTCTCCTAGTTTGATTGTTAGGGCAGCCGTGTATCTCGGGTTTTGCGGGTTCCTCGGGCCAGGTGAGTTCACCAGCACCTCCCCTAAACGTTAGGGGTTGCCGGTGCGACAGTTGTCCTGGGCCCATGACCTTTGTGGCCTCTGGCTCCCTTCCACGAAGGCCAATCAGCATGGACCATCCTCGGAGGTCAGGTTTTAAAACCTCCAACGATTGGTGCCCAGTCATGGTCCCCCGTCAATTGCTGGCCCCGTTGCAATGGCCTCCCCAGAGGCCCCGCTGCTTCCTTGGCGTTGGGGGCCCCTGTCATCAATCCAGTTTTGTGGCCCACATCATAACGCTGGCCTCAGGTCTCGGTCGTAACCCGCTGGCCACCACGGGACACTCGCTCTGAACTGGAGCTGCGCCCTCAGCATCGAAAACGGGGTCTCGGCGCACGGGTTAAATGCTTGGGTAGGTGGCGCTCTTCTTGCTTCACGAGATACATCCCGAACCCGCATGTTGAGATTTCCCAGGCATTTTGTAATCTTGCTCTCTGGGTGGTTTTGAAGGCTTTTGGTCACTACTCTGCTCTCCTCGTTTATTTTTGCCCACTACTAGGCTTACCCTCGCTCCTGGCTTCCGGCACAACACAGCCAGCTAGGTCAGGGGAAGCGCCTCTCCCATAAGTGGAAGGCTGAAAAGTCAGCCTGAATTTGTGGGAGGGGCATATTACCTTCTTAAGCCCCACCCCCCCTGTTCTCAAACACTCCCTTTTAGGGTATGCCCACTACTAGGCTTACCCTCGCTCCTGGCTTCCGGCACAACACAGCCAGCTAGGTCAGGGGAAGCGCTTCACCCACTCATCACAGTTAAGCCTCTCCCATAATTTTTATATGAACAAAAAGACAGCTTTTTTTTCCAAACCTCAAGTTTCTACAGTTCATTATTGCCAGCACAGCACCCCAATAGCACTCTTCTGCAAACACAAAGGCAAATTTCCTTGCGCTTTGTGGTAACAAATCACATTTTTCCTAAAATGGCTTCTGCACGTGTGAGAACATGGAGAAAGGAACTATGGGAAGGCGGTATCACCCATAATGCCATGCATGCAGCCAATCAGCAGACAGCCAGCCCTGTGATGTCACAGCCCTATAAATAGCGGCAGCCATCTTAGATTCTGCCATTTACTAGTATACTTAGTGCAGGGAGAGACGTCTGCAGGCGCTAGGGACCGTAATAGGAAAGATTTGATTGTGGTTAAAAAATTATTTATAAGTGCAGGGAAAGGATAGGGAGGAATCGTTCCACAGCATTTGTGTAGAACAGGGTTCCGTAGGGGAGGTTGACTGGGTAATAGGAACAATCCTATTACACCTTGATGCGCTGACTGCCATTATACAGCTCTGTCATTTCAGCAAAACGTTCTTGTTATTTGGGTGTAAGTTCTGTTTGATAAAGCCATTAACAGGGTTTATTACAAGGAAATATTTCTACAGTATGTCTTATTTGCCCTTGTGAGGTACAGTTATATGTTAAGCTCTTTTTGCCGTGTATTAGTGGTGAAATAAAAATATATTCACCATCCAGCATTGCACTTATCTGTTGAAAAGCCTGTTGTATTGTGCAAAAGTAGAAAAAAATTAGGGCCAAATTGCAGTTCAGCGGTGTAGTGATATACTCAAAAGCCCTGTGTGGCGGAAATAATCTCGCCACTGGGTTTTGAAGGGGCCTGTTTGCCAGCCTCTTGCCTCAGGATTATGGCCCATATACTAAAACTTTGAAGGAGAAGGTAGCCTGGCTGCACAGCCTAAATCTGTGGAACTGTTTTGGGCAGGAAAGCCATGCTTGCAGTCGGTCAAATGTGACTTCCATGGAAATCGGTAACCCCTGCTCGGATCTGGGTTAATTCTGGATATGCTGTTGGTTCAGATCAGAGATATCCAGGGATGTATAATTTATGGGGATATGTAGGGGCTTTGGGATATTTTCTGTGTTTTGGGGGGAAATTTGTGTTGTCTGCCTGTGAGTGATTAAGTTAGCCCATTGTGTTTGGTAATTGTATCGCAGGCAGAGCCTATTGTGTTTGTTAATTGTATCACAGGCAGATCTCATTGTGTTTGCTAATTGTATCACAGGCAGAGCCTATTGTGTTTGTTAACTGTATCACAGGCAGAGGGGGGGGGGTATGTACAATTGCTGGGAGTGTTTCCATACTGTAAATGCATGTGATTGGCTAATGTAAAAATGTCTCAGTCTTGCACAAGGTCCCCAGGGGAGTGTCCCTTGCTGGAAGACCTGCATAAAAGGCTGACATGTAGCCCCATTAAAGAGTTCCTGTTTTACCCTCAACATAGAGCCTCGTCTCATGTGTGTGGGGAAAAAGATGCACCTACACTGGGTAATGCTGTATACTCCCCTGGTTATAATCCCTGAGCTCTTTTAAGAGCTTATTCCTGCGTCACTCTCTGAAGGAAGAGAGGTTCACCCACTGGAACCTGGAAGCCTTGTCATAGGTCCAAGGTGGGTAGAAGACAGCGAGATCCCAACCAAGCTGCGGCAGTTTGTGGGGTCGGCAGTGCTTACGGTGTCAAGTGGAGTGCTTGGAGCCTTCAAAAAGCATTAGGAGCATCCATTAATGGAGGTACGCAGTTGGGGTGCCAGGAAATCCGTTACACCCTGTTTGTCGTGTATTAGTGGTGAAATAAAAATATATTCACCGTCCAGCATGGGCACTTATCTGTTGAAAAGCCTGTTGTGTAGTGTAAAAGTAGAAAATAATAAGGGCCTAATTGCCGTTCAGTGGTGCAGTGATATACTCTAAAGCCCTGTTTGCCGTGTATTAGTGGCAAAATAAAAATCTATTCGCCGTTCTGCGTTGCACTTATCTTTTGAAAAGCCTGTTGTGTTGTGTAAAAGTAGAAAATAATTATCTCCTAATTGCCGTTCTGCGGGGCAGTGATATATTATAATGCCCTGTTTGCCATGTATTAGTGGCGATATAAAAAATATTTGATCTAACATTTGGTTATTTGATATAACAGTATGTCAGACAGAGAATTTCCAGGCCCTGCAGAGGGGAGTGGCAGAGGCCTAAATGTTTCTGGCGCAGGCAGAGGTCGCAGCAGAGTAAGGGGGCGTGGCAGCAGGGGTTGCAGAGAGACGCCTTTCATCTAGCGGTCGTGTATGGACCAGCAACCCAGTGGTTCTTGAATGGTTGACTGGGTCATTTACTTCGTCCCAAATGACATCAGACACCCCCATCCAAAAAACGGTGGGTTCCTGACACGACCCTTAGTTGGCATGGCCTGGGAACAGGCCCTGTGCCCCACCTGTCCTCAACCTGCCTCTGTCATTTTCAGTTCCCTCACTGTGAGAAGTATTATATGCCGTAGGCTTGGCTCTACTTTTCAGCGAGGAAGATCTACTAGAGGGAAGTCAGAAGCTACTGCCCAGCCAAGATCTAGGCGGGCAAGTAGGGACGAGGAGAGTGGCGTGGGAGCTGGTGCTGCGAGCGTTCAGGGTCCTGACCCAGAGACAGTTGAGGAGGACATAAGTTATGTGCAGACACTACTCAATGATGATGATGTAGCTGATCATACTTGGGAGCCGGGTGACGAAGGGGCTTCATAATCATCGGGAGAAGAGGGTGGCAGTTTGACTGTGAGCCAGCGGTGGAGCCAGCAAGTAGCTAGCTGGGCGAGAGTCAGCAGGGTGGCAGCAGTGGGAGGTTGGTAGTCGAACGTGCCCGGGTTGATTACCCGCTTCGCGGGAGCCTACCTGCCTGGGAAGTAGCAGTGCAGGGGTTCAAAGAGGCAGTGTTGGGGGTAAGATCACCTACTCGGTGTTGTGGCAGTTTTTTTTAAGCCACCGGAGGAGGTGAACGCGGCCATATGTACAATCTGTGGACAGAATGCAAAGCGTGGCCAGGGTGCCATTTGAAGAGGCCATGTTATTTGTCAGTCGCCAGGAGTACGGGATGAACAACGTCATTCCACTGCTTCATCTCCTGGAACAGATGTTGGTAAAATTGTCTGGTCAGGGGACTGGAGACGTGGCACATAGATCTCACGGCCACATAGATCTCACGGCCCTGTGGGGGCTGAACTGGAGGAGAAGGACATTGGAGCACAAGCAATGTGTAGCGAAATGGGTGGTTTTTCTACACAGGTGACAGGAAAGGAGGAGCAGCCAGAGGAGCTACAGGGTGATGAGGAAGATGAGGCAGAGGACCCAGACACACCGTGGCAGTATGCAGTGGAGATGGAGGCACAGAGTCCCCCCAAGTCACTTGCACAAATGGCCTGCTGCATGCTCACTTGCTTGGGTAGTGACAGCTGAATAGCCACCATTCGGCAGAAGGATGACTTCTGTCTCTGCACCTTTTTGTACCCTCGCTACCGGTCGGAAATTGGGGCCTTTTTTACACCCACTGAGAGGGAGGACAAACTAAACTATTATAGAGACATCCTATGTCAGGCATGTCCAAACTGCGGCCCTCCAGCTGTTCCAAAACTACAACTCTCAGCATGCCTGGATAGCTTACAGCTATTAGGGCATGCTGGGAGTTGTAGTTTTGCAACAGCTGGAGGGCCACAGTTTGGACATGCCTGTCCTATGTAGTCAGTTGGCCGCTGCCTATCTGCACTATCGTCCATCCTCTCGCAGGTCTGACCGGGGCTGCACTCACGTTTCACTGCCATGGCTGCTGGGGAGGGGTGGGGTGGCAGAAGCAGTAACAGCTCCATCAGCTGCAGCCTGAGTCTACACCCGCATAGTGAAGAAACTACTCACCAGCAGCTAGACGTAGAGCAGAACCTGAACCAGCAGGTGGAGGCATACTTGGAGTGCACCCTGCCAGCCGTCATTAAAGTTCCACTGTACTACTGGGAAGCCAAACTGGATTTGTGGCCGCAACTGGCAGAGTTTTCCCTGGAAAAGCTGTCATGCCCAGCCACTATTGTGGCATCAGAGCGGCTGTTTAGTGTGGCGGGGGCCATAGTTACCCCAAAAAGAACTCGCCTGTCCACCCAAAATGTGGAGAGACTGACCTTTGCCAAGATGATTCAGGCGTGGATCAGCCAGGATTTCCACCCACCAATTCCTGATGCATCAGGCTAGATCATCCATGGTGCCACACCAACACTTTGACAAAAGAGACTGGTTTCTTCTGGATACCTGCCTCAGCTACTACTGATGCTGCCACCAGCCTTATACCACACATCTGATGCCAAGTGCTCCTTCTTTCGCCCACCATCTTCAGCGGGTACTGGTATTGCCACACACCTCCACACTATGTCACCTTGCCATTCTGTGGCCACCTGATGCTGCCGCCACTACCAAACGATGTCACCTTTCCACTTTGTGGCCTCCGGATGCTGCTGTCACCTCCAGCGTTTTGGTGTCCGTCTCATGAAACTGAGCCAAACGGATCCATCCTGGCACACAATGTAAGTCAATGGGGACGGATCCGTTTTCACTGACATAATCTGGCACAATAGAAAACGGATCCGTCCTCCATTGACCATCTTGGCTATGTTAAAATAATACAAACGGATGCAGACGGCTGTATTATCTGAACAGATCCGTCCATGACGGATCCGCACAAAACGTGAGTGTGAAAGTAGCCTAATAGTTGGCAAACCCACGGAAACGCTGAATGGAACGGAGACCACTGGGGTGAGGCCATTGCAGAACTGCCGAAACCTTCTGAGGTTCTATGGAGAACACTTAAGCAGAAATTATATAGCCCAAGAAAGCAACCTGAGACAGGTAAAATTCACATTTCTCAAGCCTACAGAAAAGCCCATTCCTACATAAATTCCTACATAACCGTTGAAGCACCCATCTGACATCCAGGTAGTGTGATTCAATGGAGTCCAAATAAACCAAGATGTCATCCAGATAGACCACCACACATTGTTGCGACATATCACAAAAGACATCATTAATGAACTCCTGGAAGATAGCAGGTGCATTGCACAAGCCAAAAGGCATGACCAGATATTCATAATGACCGGTTCTGGTGTTAAACGCGGTCTTCCACTCGTCACCCTCCTTGATTCTTACGAGGTTATATGCTGCCCTTAGGTCAAGCTTGGTAAAGACTGTTTCTACCTAGAGGCGGTCGAACAATTCGGTAATCAACGGAATCGGGTATGCATTCTTGACATTGATGCGATTGAGACCCTTATACTCAATGCAAGGTCTCAACTCGCCGCCCTTTTTTTTTTTTTTAAACAAAAAGCCAGCACCCGCTGGAGAAGTGGACTTGCGAATGTGTCCCCAGAAAAGTGTGCCCGCAACATACTCCTCCATCGCCTTATTCTCTGCAATGGAAAGATGATAAACCTTGCCATGAGGAGGAATGGCATCGGGTTGCAGATCTACAGCTCAATCGTAGGGACGATAAGGAGGAAGGGCACCAGCGCACATCTTGTCAAATACATCCAGATACTCAAGATATCAGGAGGCAACACAGAATCCGAGGAAATACAAAGTAACTTAACAGGCCCATTTATGCAAACAGCGTCACACTGTAGAGACCAAGAAAGGATCTCGGCCGAGGTCTGATTGTGCAGCTGAAGCCAAGGGAACCTGAAAACAGGTAGTGCGGGGACAAAATAACCTGAAAACAGGCAGATTCCCTGTGAACAGCCCCAATCGCCATATCGACCGGTCGCAGAGGTCTCCCATCAATGGCCTCCATGGCCAGTGGAGTAACATGAGGCTGAAGGGGTATGGAATTTGCAGAAACAAATGTACTGTCAACAAAATAACCGCCAGCACCGGAGTCCACCAATGCTTGAGTAACCGCTATGTCCCCTGTCCAGGAGAGGACAGCTGTGATCAGCAGTTTATATTTATGGGAAGCAGGGGACGAGGAAATTTCACACAAGATCTGCCCCCGACAGGACCTTAGGTGCGAGCATTTCCTGGACGGGTCGGGCAAGACTTCAGGAAATGTCCACTGAGACTGCAATACAAGCACTGGCCCTCCCTCCTCCTAAAGGCCCGCTCAGCCTCAGAAAGGCGAGTGAATCCCAGCTGCATATGTTCACTGCCAGACGTACCATCCCCAAGAGGTGTGGGAGGTGAGGGGGGAATGGGTGGGAAAGAAAATTTAGGAGCCATTCTGGTAGGAGGCCTCCGCAGGCTCTCCTTAAACAAAGGCCTCTCCCTGAGCCTGGTATCGATCAAAATCAGGAAGGAAACGAAAGCCTCAAGCTCATCAGGGAGACCCTTAGCCGCAACCTCGTACTTCAATGCATCAGAGAGACCATGCTTGAAGGCAGTCACCAGTGCCTCATTATTCCAACCCACCTCTACAGCCAGGTTACGGAATTCAATGGCATATGCAGCTACGCTTCGTATGCCCTGTTGAATGGACAGGAGCTGCTTTGCAGCAGAGGCAGAACCAGAAGGTACATCGAATACCCTACGAAAGGAGGCAACAAAACTCGGGTAATTGCGTATCACAGGTTTATCGTTCTCCATAAGGGATTCGCCCCTTCGTTTAAGGAGCGCCTGCGGAGGCCTCCTACCAGAATGGCTCCTAGATTTTCTTTCCCTGGGCTAGAGTAGCCACACAGCCGATCACTTGCTAGAGTGCCTTAAGCAAACATTCCTGTTGCTGACTCCCTGCCAACTTCAATGAAGGCAGGTGCTCAGGTCAATGGTGGGAACACAGTGGCCAAGTGGCCATGCATTTGGGAGAAGTAACACATGATCCCTGGCCTGCATGGCGCACTTAATTTAGTTGTGCAATGCTTTTTTGAAAAAGTATAGTGGCTTGCAGAGGGGGCTTGCCATGTCCAGGAGACTGTCCTTGCATTTCAGCCATGCTTATGTGGCAATCAATGAACACCCTCCTGGACTTGCAGCAACAGAACGATTTGCCATAATGTTTCAACTCACTGGAATATCACCCTGAAGATGCTAGATGGTCTGTACAAGCAGTGTAAAGTAGTGAATGATTTTGTAATGCATCAGACCACCTCAGCAAGAAGCATGCGTTGTTTCGAGGTCAGACAGTGGCAGCTCATCGAAGATGTCATGTGGTGTACTGAAGCACTATGAAAAGGAAAAAAAAAATTTAGGAGGGATAACTGCAGCATAAGCTATGTCATCTAGCTGGTATTTTTCTTAGAGTAGAGCCTCATGCTGATGAAAAAAAAGTATGGCGAAAGAAAAACAGCTTACACATTTTGCTGGCTGCCCTAAAGCTGTTGGGCCCCATATAGAGAAAGTCTCATGGATGATGAGGAACTGCCACCACAAGAGGAGATGTTGATGGTGGAGGAGCAGGATCATGATGATAATGACAAAAATACCAACCACAAGGACCAATTATCGCAGTGAGTAGTGGAGCCAGAAAGAACTGGGTCCTTCGGCACACTGGCCAGAATAGGAAGCTATATGCTTGCTTGCTTACATAATGACAGGGGTATCTTTCACATGAAGCTGTCTGATGATTACTGGATAGCCATGCTTTTAGGCCCATACTATCAAAGCAAAATAAATTTAATACACCTAGAAAAAGGGACAAGATTGTTCCTTACCAGCAGGTGTAATTAAATGATAAACACAGAAAAAAATAATATCAAGCACACCGCATACACAGATTTATATGAAAATAAATCAATATTTTATTAAATATAAGTTCAAATTTACCTGTTGATTGGCTGTGATTGGCCAATGCAACATGTGACCCAGCCTCTATATAAGCTGGAGTCATGTAGTGCTGCACGTCACTCTGCTTTGATTAGTGTAGGGATAGGATGCTGCTGCTGTGAGGGAGAGAATAGGACAGAATCTTTAATCTGAAGTGCTTATTAACTCAGTGATCTACCTAGATTTTGTTTTGTGGGTGCAGTGCACAATCTTTTTACCCTGCCCTGTGCCCAGTGACCCAGAAAAATAACTTTTATCCGTTTGTTAGTTAGGTGGGCGGCGGCGGCCATTTTATGCAATTTCTGAGCACCAGCATAGCATATGTGCATTTGTGACAGTCAAATAGAAGCTTAAAATACTGCAATTATATTCTGGGTTTAAAAAAAATCACCCATTTTTGGCAAGACTCTACATCTGTGGCCTTTGCAGCATTTGTCTGTGAGCAATTTAAGCTTGAAATACTTCAATAATTTTCTGGGGTTTAATAAACACCCATTTTTGGCAATACCCTCCATCTGGGGCCTATGCCGCATTAGTCAATGTGCAATTTAAGCTTGAAATACAGCAATAATTTTTTGAGTTTTAAAAGACACCCTTTTTGGGCAAAATGCTTAATTTTACAGCTCTTGCTGCATCTGTCAGTGTGAAATTCAAACGTTATATACTGCTGTCATATTCTGCTATTAAAAAACCCCACCCATTTAGGGCAAAATCCTAGTTTGCTGCATCTGTCATTGTTAAATACAAGCTTGAAATACTTCAATAATTTTCTGGGTTTTAAAAAACACCAATTTTTGGCAATACTCTCCATCTAGGGCCTATGTTGCATTAGTCACTGTGCAATTTAAGCTTGAAATACTGTAATAATTTTCTGGGTTCAAGAAAACACCAAAAGAATAACTTTTACAGTCCTTGTTGCATCTTTCAGTGTGAAATACAAGCGATAGATACTGTTGTTCTATTCTGTCATATTCTGCATCTGTCAGTGTGAGATAAAAGCTTAAAATACTGCAATAATATTCTGGGTTTAAAAAAAAAAAAAAAACATTTTGGGCCAAATACAAAATTTGCGGCCTTGTCTGCAACTATCAGTGTGAAATACACTTGTTAGATACTGGTGTTCTATTCTGTTATTAAAAAAAAAACACCCATTTTGGGCAAGATTCAACACTTGCGGATAATGAGGACAGTGTCGAATAAGGGATGTGGCCCCGGTCGTGGTGCTGCTAGTGGAGCTCCTGTTGCAGGGAGAGGACGTGGTCGATCTGTGCGATCTACATTTACAAGTGAAACACGTTCCTCAGATGCGAGTAGGCAACAGAACCTTCAGCGTTATTTGGTCGGGCCTAATGCGGCTCTACGAATGATGAAGCCAAAACAAGTACAGGCGATGGGTTGCTGACAGTGCCTCCAGTTCCTTCATATTGTCTCCCACCCAGTCTCCTGCTGAAATATCAGAGTTGGCACCTGCAGCCAATGTCCATCAGTCTTTCACCTCACCCCCTTGCAAATCAGCCAAGCAGTCTGAGCCCCAAGTCATGCAGCAGTCTCTTCTGCTTTTTGATGACTCTGCTAGCAGGGTTTCCCATGGCCGTCCACATAGCCCTGCCCCAGAAGTGGAAGAGATTGAGTGCACCGATGCCCAACCACTTATGTTTCAAGATGAGTACATGGGAGGGCCACCGCAGCACGTCTCGGATGATGACGAAACACAGGTGCCAACTTCTGTGGCTTTCTGCAGTGTGCAGACCGACAAGAAGGGCAGGGGTGAAGACTGAGTGGAAGATGATGTGGAGGATGATGAAGTCCTCGAGCCCACATGGAATCAAGGTCATGTGAGTGACCTGTGTACTTCGGAGGAAGAGGCGGTGGTCGCACAGAGCCACCAGCACAGCAGAAGAGGTAGCAGGGTGCAAAAGCGGAGCGGCCGTCCCCTAGACAGTACGCCTCCTACTGCCCAATGCAGCAAGGGACCGAGCACAACAAAGCCAGCTCCAAGGAGTTCCCTGGCGTGGCAGTTCTTCAGACAATGTGCTGACGACAAGACACAAGTGGTTTGCACGCTGTGCAATCAGAGCCTGAAGCGAGACATAAACATTCTCAACCTGAACACAACCTGCATGACCAAGTATCTAAGTGCAAAGCACGAGCTGCAGTGGAGTCGACACCTCAAAAACAAAGAAAGGTCTCTGGCTCCTCCTGCTTCCTCTTCTGCTGCAGTCTCTGCCTTTTCATCCACCTCTGGAGTGACAGTGGCACCTGCCACCCCGCAAACAGAGGATCTGCCAGCAACACCAACACTTGGGTCACCAAGCATCTCCACAATGTCTCACGCAAGCGTTCAGCTCTCCATCTCCCAAAAACTGGAGCAGAAGAGGAAATACCCCACTACCCACCCACGATCCCTGGCCCTGACTGCAAGCATTTCAAAAATACTAGCCTTTTACATGCTGTCATTCCATCTGGTGGAGACTGAGAGTTTTAAAAGCCTTATGGCGGTGGCTGTCCCACAGTACGTCGTGCCCAGCCGCCACTACTTTTCCAGGCGAGCCATCCCTTCCCTGCACAACCAAGTGGGGGACAAAATCCGGTGTGCACTGGGCAATGCCATCTGTGGCAAGGTCCACCTATCTAAAGATACGTGGACCAGTAAGCACGGTCATTGACATTATTCTCCCTAACAGCACACTGGGTAAATGCAGTGGCGGCTGGGCCTGAGGCGGATAGCAGTTTGGCGCATGTCCTTCCACCACCAAGGATTGCAGGGCGCTTCTGTTTGCCTCCTGTTGCTTCCTCCTCTTACTCCGCTTCCTCATCCTCTACCGCCTCCAGTCAGCGTAACACCTTCACCACCAACTTCAGCACAGCCAAGGGTAAACGACAGCAGGCAGTTTTAAAACTTATCTGTTTGAGGGACAAAGTCCAAACCACGCAGGAGCTGTACACTGGCATGGAACAACAGACTGATGAGTGGTTGGTGCCAGTGAGCCTCAAGCCCGGCCTGGTGGTGTGCGATAATGGGCGAAATCTCGTAGCAGCTCTGGGCCTAGCCGGTTTGACGCACATCCCTTGCCTGGCGCATGTGCTGAATTTGGTGGTGCAGAGGTTTTTTAAATATTACCCCGATATGTTAGAGCTGATGCACCTCACCCTGCTGCTGCTCGCCTGTCAGTGCTGCAGTGTAACCTGACGAAGCCACTGAGGTGAAACGCGCGTCGAGGTCTCGCGCTTAGGGTCCAGCATCCTTTCCATAAACCATGTCTTCAGGTACATCCTGTGTTTAGTATAGCATGGTACCTCCATATGGTACTTATATACATCCATATTGGGCTTTTGATATTTCCGTCTTACCATTGCTATACCCTGAGATCCGGACATCGACTTGACTTGAGATATTTTGTTGTATTATACCTGTCAATCCTGTTGCCCATGACTTCTGGACGTTGTGGGATAGCTCACGGACACCCAGTCATTATTTCTCTGCATTAACATTATACAGCCCATTTGTGGTGATTATTTAGTGTCATGCAGATTGGGTTGTCCCTGAGCTATAGCCCCTTTTCTTACCTGCTAAACTATCCAGTGCTTATTTGATGCATGGGTAGATATGTGTATGCAACGGTGTTGAATGGCCCTTTGCTTCTCTGTATACTGTATACCATCCTGTCTTTTCCCCATATTTTATATTTTATAATAAATTGATATTTTGATACATTACTTCCACTTGCTTGTTTAATTAAAACAATTGTGCACTGCACCCACAAAACACATTTGCTGTAGATCGCTGAGTAAAGAAGCAGTTCTTCATAAGATTCCTCCCTGATCTCTCCCTCACAGCAGCTGCATCCTCTCCCTACACAAATCCGAGCAGAGTGACGGGCAGCGCTACGTGACTCCAGCTTAATTAGAGGCTGGGTCACATGCTGCAGTTGGCCAATCACATCCATGCCAATAGTAGGCATGGCTGTGATGGCCTTTTGGGGCAAGTAGTATGACGCTTGTTGATTGGCTGCTTTGCAGCCTTTCAAAAAGCGCCATAAAAATTGCCGAACACCGAACCTGAACCCAAACATTTACGTAAGTGTTCGGGTCCGGTAGCAGAAAAACTTAAAGTTCGGTACGCTCAACTCTAATGAACATACGTGGAAGGAGCTGAAACATGCAGTCTGGAGAAGGCAACCTTCAAACCTGAGACAGCTAGAGCAGTTTGCTCACAAGGAGTGGGCCAAAATACCTGTGGACATGTGCAGAAGTTTCATTGAAAGTTACAGAAATTGCTTGATTACAGTGATAAAAGGTTGTGCAACAAAATATTAAGTTATGGGTACCATCACTTTTGTCCTTGCCAGTTTCATTAGTTTGTTTTTTTAAATTATTCTGTTGAACCACAATTCAAAAACAATGTCTGATTTTCATTAGCTGACTTTCAGTTCATTTTTATTTATTATTACTTTTGTTGGTTTCAAGTTATTTCAGTGACCATTGTGGAAGGGTACTGTGAGATGGGGAAACAGCTCTCATTGTTGAACACTGTTTGTGTGGATTAAATTAAAATTTCTGGACTGACATTCTACTGTTTGGCCACAAGATGCCACCGTTTCCTAGGCACAGCTAACTGACTCCATATACATAGTTCCATATTCATGAGAGGTGGGGTTACCAGGCTGAAGGAGAAAGAGGAAGTAGTCATATTGGAAGGACACAGAGACACAGAGAGGAGTGAATTTATTCACATCCAAGCGTGGGATCAACATTTTGCGACCACAGCTACAGTCAAGTTAAGCTGATCGCTGTTCAGGACCCAGATTCTGCCCAGGGGACAGAGGACTTCTGCCAGGAGTGCTGATGAGAGCTGAAGAACAAAGTACCTGCTCTGCGGTTTGATGAATAGACTGCTTGTTCGGTTCTGAGCCATCAGCGGTGACAGAGCAGACCCGGGTCGGTAAGATTGTGCAAAGCAGCTCATTACAATATTGGTACCTAGAGACTAGACCAGGCCTGTAGTTAGCTTGTTAGGGTCTCTGTTTCGTGTGTCAGGCCAAAAAGTGTTTCTGCTGTTCACAAAAGGACTCCATAATACATAGAGATATTTGACAGTTGAGAACTGATAGACGACTCACCGGCTCAATCCAGCTCAGCATTTTGCGCAGGAGTAATGTGCAGGCACGTGCCATAGGGCCAGTTTCGGGAAGGGGAATATTGTAGTTTATTATAAGATTGTGAACTTTTGTGTTGCACCGGAGGCCAGCCTGTATCATACACCCACATAATCGTTTGTGTCATTTCTAGGGTAATAACAGGTACGGTGTGGCTGTTTTAGTTGTGCCCGCCAGTAGGCAAACTAGTGCAATTCTTTCTGGCATCCATTGCAGGGCGCCGTGCTGTGCAGCACAAGGGTCTCGGCCTGTGGGCTGAGTGTATGTAAATCCATTTTATTTTCCCAGAGGTTGGGGTTTGCGTTCAGTGTCATATTGCGGAAAAATAACCTGTTTTGCAAAAGCTGGTGTCAGAGTTGTTTTTCTCGTTCGTGACTTTTCCGTATCCTGGGGAGCCCACCCGGGTACACGGCTTAAAGTACCAACAATTTTGTCTGCAGATGTACATACCTTGGTGTTGTCCTATGTAAGTTTGTAACATAAATACTGTCACCATATAGTTAGATGAGCACAAAACACGCTAAGACATTTAACTCTCAGACTAGTTCACTCTCTCTTCCTTCCTGACAATGATCTGTATGATCAATGCAGGCAGGAGGGTGCACAATCTTGAAGAGGAACACAGCCATCTCCATGGTGAAAAGTCCTAAGTTTCAGTGAAAGGAGATAAAACTGTGAAAGCTAGAAGCAAAAAGACTTTTGATTATTTTGAACCCCCCCCCCCCCCCTCTAATATCTTTTGCAGCCTCTAACAGGTTTTCCTCCAGGATTGCCTTATATTTAGCTCCATCCATGTCCCCATCAACTATGATGTAGTAGAGTTAACAGTAGAGTTAAGAGTTTGAGTGCTAACCCTGCTGCATCAGTAGGACTAGCTTCCCTGTCCCTGCTGCAGAAAAGTCTTGATGTGTTCAGGGTAATGCACAGTGTTAGTTTCTCACCAGACATAGAGTTTTACATTTATGCCAAAAAGTTAAACTTTGGTCACCTGACCAGAACACTTTCCTCCACACATGTCCCCTACATGGCTTGTGGCAAACTACAAACAGGACTTCTTATGGCTTGCTTTCAAAAAGGCTTTCTTCTTGGCACTCTTCTATAAAGGCCAGATTTGTGACGTACACAACTAATAATTGTCCTGTGGAAGGTTTCTCCCACCTCAGTTGTGTATCTATGCACATATCTAGCTCCTCTAGAGTGACCATTGGCCGCTTGGCTGTTTCTCTATTAGTGTTCTCCTTGCCTGGGCTGTCTATTTAAGTGGACGGCCATGTCTTGGTAGATTTGCAGTTGTGCCATACTCCTTCCATTTTCCCTAACCCTGCTTTACACTTCTATACAACTTTATCCCTGACCTGTCTGGTGTGTTCCTTGGTTTTTATGATGCTTAATGAGATCTGTGGCAAAACCACATCAAATCCATAACAAAAACTGCACTTAGAAATTGAGTTTTTTTTATGCATTTTAGGTGCAGAAACACACAGAAATCAGCATAGACAACCCTACTGATCATCTGTGCAATTACTAACATCCATGTGCAGTTACCCTCATAATCAGGTGCCTCTTACAGTCCGGAAAATACGCTATATATATGGGACAATCAAGGGGAACCTGACATTTACCTGTTTATACCGTAGAGGACACTGTGGCCCGCACTCACCAGCCAGGATGACAGGAGGGAAAATGATACTGCACCAACCACTCACCAGTGTAGAGGAGAGCTTCTCTTTCTACACTCAGTCAGCGCCCACATCAAAGTGCTATACAGGAATGTACAGTGTGTGGGTGGTACCAAGCAGGGATGGGGGAATTAACCCAAACTCACTCAACTGTGATCTGTGCATTGTAGCGGAGAGTGGCTCCCATTACACTATCCTGTGCATTTGGCTGAGCTGCTCCTGTTTCACCATCCTGTGGCCGTCCGCTCCTGTCACATTCAGGAGGTGTTTAGAGAATGGTAGTCCCTGCTAAGGTGTTCTGTTCTATTTTTCTTTTCGTGTATTGACTAGTGCCCGATTCCAGACTCTAACCCTCCTCTGCTTGACCTGACCAATGCCTGACTACTGTTTTGCTCCTTTTCTGGCTTCCCTGACCTCGGACTTGTTTCATGAATTTGCTCAAACTTTGTCTGCCCTAACAATGGCCAGTTATTCACTTAAAGTTTGTGTGTTCCCTCAGTGCCCTACACTGGTGTCCCTTGGATCAACTGTCAACCACACCAGGACTACTTCAAAAGGTGGCAACCTGGTGACTCCATTTCAGTGAAGTCCAGATCCCTGTATAAGGTTAAAAGGTGAATACCAGGGAACTGCAAGGATAACACCCTTAGGTTTAGCCCAAAGCCAAACTAGTTACTTAACACAGTGGTTCCACACTCACTGTTCTTTACATCACATATGACATTTAGAGGTCTCCTCAGACTGTATCCAACACCATTCAAGCTCTTGTACTGGTAATGTCAAAGCACCGACCTTCCCATTGAACCCCTCAGATGCCACGTTCATTGCTGATCATAGCATCTGGCATTAAAACTGAGGTCTTTCAGGGATTAATCAGGGTAAAAATAAATACTCTTCTCATGCATTTTCTCTCGAAGAGGCCGTCGCAGCCAACTTGATTGAAGAAACCAACCAAAATCTTGCGCAGTCACGTTATGACGTCATCAAGTCTTCAAGCTGGCCAGGCGCAGTGATGTCATCACTGATTTTGCGTGGTTTCTTTAATCAAGTTGGCCATGAGCAAATGGATGAGGTGAGTATGTATTTTTCAGGAAAAATAGACATGTTACCACGAAGCACGAGGAAATTCGGCTTTGTGGTGAATCAAATTTTTCCTGAAATTCGGAGTTAATAACGTTAATTAATTTGACTTTGATTCAGTCATCTCTACTAGCAGCCAATATCACATCTCGACTATGTCACATGAATGGGCTAAGTTATATACTATTTGCCAGATATACTACATAAGGTATATGTGCCCTCATATTATTGAACATACAGTAGACTTTAATGTAATTAAAAGATTCTTCTTTCTTGAATTCCCTTTCTTCCTGTGAAAGGTATCATTTAATTAAATGCTGGAATACAATGAATTTTTGACTTGCGGGTAAAAGGAAGATCATGTTTAAGTGTATTACGCTCTGTTATTACATTCAGATGGAATAGATTCTTCACTGTATTACGAGCCCAGTACTTTCTCTTGTTATATAGCCACTCTGTCACTTTAATGGTAGTGATCTAAAACTAATTTTAACATCTGTGTCCTTGCATCCCAGGCTTCACTGTAGCTATCATGTCTAATTCATCCGTGCATTTTAGCACATTTGTGCTGCTTATTTTAAACTCATTTGGGGATCCCTGCCATAAAAGTAACTCATGATAACTGGAATTTTATTTGTAAACTTAAAGGGGTTGTCCTTATTTCATATTGATGACTATCCTCAGGATAGGTTATTAATACCTCCGCTGATCAGCTGTTTGAAGAGACCGCAGAGCTTGTACGAACGCTGCCTTCTCTTCACTGTTTTCCTGTTCACTCTTGCACCTGCAGTAGTGATCAGGTGTAATTACTAGAGATGAGTCACCGGTTCGCCTAATTATTTGGGAAAAGTTCGGTTTAATCCGAATTTTTTGCAGCGAATTACATAAAAAAATGGCTATTTCCTGGCTGCAGAATGCCTTTATAGTGGTGTAGAACACTGTGGCTTGCAGTAACACGCATAGGGAGTCTGCTTTGGTAGTGAAATAATACTGACATGCAGATAACAGACGTCAGACTTAGAATCACTGCACACTTCACTTATTTGGGCAGTCACTGGGCCAAAACTGACCAAATAAATCAAACATGACCTCAGACTTACAGGTTAGCACCAAGAAGAAGCGCACTCCTTTTACACTGTCATCAGCTGATTCCACATAGATGTCTACAGAACCTGTTCTATTAAATGCATATACAAGTAGAGACCCCCTGACAGAGTGGAGAGGGTGTCAGCAGTAAGTATGTTTTGACTTCACTGATAATTTTGCCCTTCCTCTGATCCGTCAGAACAATAACCCAGTCTCTCCACATTTTAGGTGGACAGGCGAGTTTTTCTAGGGGTAACTATGGCCCCTGCTGCACTAAATGCCCGCTCTAATGCCACACTACTGACCGGGCAGGACATCTTTTCCAGGGCAGACTCAGCCAGTTGCGGCCACAAATCCAGTTTGGTTGCCCAGTAGTCCAGCAGATCTTCAATGTCGGCTTGCAGGGTGCACTCCAAGTATGCCACCACCTGCTGGTTCAGCGACTGTAGACTCAGGATGCTTCTGATGGAGCTGGTACAGCTCTTGCAACCCCACCCCTCCCCAGCAGCCAAGGCAGTGGAACATGAGCGCAGAGGGCCCCCCCCCCGCTCATACCTGCGAGAAGATGGACGATGGCGCAGATATGCAGTGGCCAACTGACTACATAGGATGTCTCTATAGTAGTTCAGTTTGTTCTTCCTCTCAGCGAGTGTAAAAAAGGTTCCCATTTTGGACAGGTAGCGAGGGTCCAACAAGGTGGAGAGCCAAAAGTCATCCCTCTGCCGAATGGTGACAATTCGGCTGTCACTACCCAAGAAAATGGGTACTCTCTGCCTCCATCTCCACTGCATAATGCCACTGTGTGTCTGGGTCCTCTGCCTCATCTTTGTCATTGCCCTATAGCTCCTCTGGATGCTCCTGCTCCTCCTTTCCTGTCACCTGGGTAGAAAAACCACCCACTTCGCTACACATTGCTTGTGTTCCAATGTCCTCCTCCTCCAGTTTAGCCCTCACAGGGCTCCTGTGGCCTTGAGATCTAGGCCCCACATCTCTAGTCTCCTGACCAGCCAGATTTACCAGCATCTGTTCCAGGACATGAAGCAGTGGAATGACATAGTCCTGGCGACTGACAAATAACGTGACCTCCTCAAAGGGCCTGAGCAAACGGCAGGTGTCACGCATGAAGTGCTACTGGCTGACATCGAAGTTACACAGGGGAGTACTCCTGTCTGCTTGGATCATCAGGAAATCGTTGATGGCCTTTCTCTGTTTGTACAGTCAGTCCAACATATGGAGGGTGAAATTCCAATGACTGAAAAGGTTGCATATCAGCCTATGTTGGGGGATGCCGTTCTGCCGCTGCCACTCAAGGAGGGTGTCCATTGTGGTGTACGAGTGGCTGAAGTGCATGCAAAGTTTCCTGGCCATTTTTAGGATGTCTTTCAGATGGGTGGAAGACTTCAGATTGAACACGTGTGCCATGCAGGGCACATGGCTCAGCCATCCTTGACACATTGCCGACATAATGTTTTTCCCATTGTCAGTCACCTTTGTTCCGATTTTCACTTGTCACTGAGAAAGCCAGGATTCTATTTCTTCCTGAAGGACATGGAGCAGTTCCTCCCCTGTGAGACTAAGTTCGGCCAGACAAACGAAGTGCAGAACAGTGTGACACCGCGACGTGCCTTGCACATGTGGTATGCTGGAGGGGCACTGTGCATTGTCCCTGCAGTGGAGGCTGAGGATACGGTGGAGGATGAGGAGGCAGAGGCAGACATTGTCGCTAGACCAGCGGCGTTGCAACGTGGAGGTAGAAGCGGCATCACCTGGACAAGTTGCTGGTGTGGCTGTGCAGGAACCACATTCACCCAATGGGCCGCAAAGGACATGTACTGTCCCTGACTGTAGTTACAGCTCCACACGTTAGCACGGCCGTGCATTTTGGCAGACACTGACAGGCTCAAGGACTGGCCCGCCTTCTGTTCTACATGTGTGTGCAGGGCTGGTACTGCCTTTTTGGCAATGAAATGACGGCTTGGAACTCTCCACCTTGGCTCAGCACAAGCCATCAGTTCTCTGAAAGATGCTGAGTCCACAACTTGGAAAGGGAGGGACCGCAGCACCAGCAACTTAAATAGGAGCACATTCAGCTTCTGCGCCGTTGGATGAGTGCACGCACTTGGCAATCGCTTTGGTTATCAATTGCTGACGGAATTGAAAAGGAAGCTTGCAGAGGCTCTGTGTGGTTCGAGCCAGGAGGGCTGTGGGGGCTACAAGGCTGAGGAAGGCTGAGTATTGGGGGGGGGGAGGGCCAGCAACGCCTGAGGAAAGAGGTGTTGCATGGTCAGTCGGGAGGACTCTTGGACCATATCCCCACAAGGTATTGGTGTGGTCACAGCCAGGAGGCTTCTGGACAGTATGGCTGAGTAAAGCCAAATCTCCCCCCTTGTGTGAACTGCATCTTAGAGGTGTGTTAGGGAGACCTATGTATTAGGTAGAGCCTAGATGGGCAGGTGTTTATTTTGTGGTGCTGGAACCTCATATCACCCAGTTATCTCTTTGCAATCACTTGGTGATCATCTGTACTGTTGAAGACAGAGACTAAATAAAGCACCGTGTGGACTTTGAACCCCACTGTCTGAGAGAAGTCTGTCATTGCCAACCCCCTGTGAGAGAGCGATCTCTTACAACTAATTATTTTTTGTTGCTGTCTTAATTTATTGGTGTAGAAAAATACATTATATTTTAATGGAAGCCATCAACATTCAGGCTGGCTGCTGTTGACAGATCTAGTTAAAGCGAGCACATTTTTCATTTACATCTATTAAATATTTTGCTCATAGACCTTTATTATGTCTGTGCATTTGCCTCTTTCTAAAGAATAAAAATGGTACAGTCCATTTTAGCCCTGTAAATGTATCCATAGTAGAGATAAATAGGACTAAGCATGGCATCAGTCATGTGAGCAGTCATGTGACCCTCAAATGTATCATGTGACCTAGCTTTTAGTTAACTGCCCGGGTATCTAATAGGGGAATAGTAGTGTATTGAGGAGCAGACTATATACACTATATACAGCATTACTGCCTACATCAGCAACTCATGTCCGTCATTGTCAGTGTGGAAGCAGATCTGTGTGCTGTTTATTTATTTTTTACACTAAGCTTTATTGACAACATGGCAGCATCACTTAGAGATAGGCAGCCATTTTACAAATCACTATACACAGGCACATAATCATATAGTTGCTGTAAAAGGCACAATAAAAATCATGATTCCACCGCTAGTCATATTTACTTATGACATGAATGTGTTATATGTGCTGACCCAGCACATGTATGTCATGTAACACTGCTGAATGTCAGGGTGTAAAGTGTGTCACATGATGTCATGTTTCAGTCAGACCATGGATGCAGCAATGTTACAGCTGTGATATCATACAGCAATGTTACAGTATGATACAGGAATTGTGCACACAGTAAAGTAGTACAGAAATAACGGTGACCACAATACAAGAACGATCATCACATTGAGTACCATAATCATAGTTGTAGTGTACTACAGCATAGATTCCTGTGATGTCACAAAACAGGAAGTACAAACACTATGACATAACAGTATATAGAGATTAAACCACTGTAAAGTCAAAATAAAAGTTTATTGTATACAATGATAGTTACTGTATAGAAATAAAGTGCACAATGATTATGATTTGACAGGTAATAGGACAGGAGGACCTAGATCAGTGATGGATAACTTCCGGCACTCCAGCTGTGGTAAAACCAGGACTCCCAGCATTTTCCATTTATTTCTGTGGAGTTCTGAGAACAGCCAAGAAAGTGTGCATATTTTACCACAGCTGGAGTGCCGGAAGTTAGCTATCATAGACCTAGAGCATAAAAAAAAAACCTCACACTAGAAGCTTATGACGACATGGTCAGGTCTCTTGTTTCAGTTTAAGCCAAAACCGTGAGTAGATCATAAAAGGAGAGAAAGTATAAAGGCTTCTACAGTGTAGTCGGAAAGTCTTCAGACCCGGAAAAGGGAAAAATTTAACTTAAATTTTTTTAGCACAAATCCGGAACATAACAAAATGTAAAAAAGAAGGAAAATTATTTTTTACATTTTGTTATGTTCCGGATTTGTGCTAAAAAAATAAAAGTAGCATTTTTCCCCATCATTCTGCACTAAATACCCCATAATAACATGACAGTTACACTTTAAAGGTATGCTGTTTTCTACAGCACTGGGTATATTATGGAAAATTGACAATGTACAGCACATTCAGAAAGTTTTAGACCTTTTTAATTTTTCTTATGTTGTAGCCTTGTGCTACAACTTTTCTCCCATCATTCTGCACTCAAATCCCGAAAATGACAAAGTGAAAACAGAACGTTCAAAATCTTTGCTAATTTATTGAAAAGGAAAATCTAAAATCTTGCATTGACTTAAGTATTCAGATCCTTTACTCCTTTATTCAGAAGCACGTTTGGCAGCGATTAGAGCCTTAGAGTTATCTTGGGTATGATGCCACAAGTAGTGTTGAGCGAAGCGAGCTTCGGATGCTTCATCCAAAGTCACTTCATTCAAAATAATACTGTACTGAGATCCGTCTGTGTACAGTATTAGAATGTATGGGCTCAGATGAGCCGAAGTAAGTTATTTGCAGGCACGAGCGTGACTTCGTTGAATAACTTCAGTAGTTAATTTTTAAAGTGGAAAACTAACTAACCTCGCCTCATCGGAGCCCATACATTCTAAAACTGTACGGAAATGAATCTCCGTACAGGATTATTCTGAAGTTTTGAACGAAGGGGCACATATCTGGCGTCACCATTGTGAGGGGCACAAATGTGGTGTAACCACTGTGAAGGGGGCACATATCTGGGTATAATTACTTTGAGGGGCAAGTGCAGTACAGTGCAGGTCTACAATGAGTGAGGGATTTGGAAACTTCGTTCCATGATTAAATTCCTTACAAAGATAATGGCTATAGAAATCCATGAAAAATTATTGTTGTATATGGTGATAATCCTCCTTCCTACTACCAAGAAAAGTTTTGGGCCAAGCATTTTAAATGGGATATGGAATTAATTGAAGATGACCCCGTTCAGGGCGACGTGTCGAAACATCTTCAGAGGAAATGTGCCTTAAAGTGGAGGTCATGATTTTGGAAGATTGTCGGGACACAGTCAGTGTTATAGCTCATGAATTAGGCAATTCGGTTTTACAGTTTCCAGTATCATTCATGATGTTTTGATGATGTCATAGGTCGATTCCCAGTGGGTGCTATGAATGTTGATGCCTGAGCAAAAAACTTGTTGCCAGCAATTTAGCCAACGAAATTTATACATGCTTACAGAAAATTCAGGATACTTCTATTCTTAAATTTTTACGGGTGATGAAACATGGCTCCACCATCATGATCCTGAGACCAAACAAGAATCCATGCAATGGAAGCACAAGGGGTAACAAACTCCAAAGAAATTTTGTGTGCAGCAGTCAGCTAGAAAGAGCACGGCAACAGTTTTTTGCTATACAAAAGGCGTTTTATTATTCAAATTCATGCCAGACAATTCCTGCAGCTGCAAGAAGTCTCCTTCTATTCTGATTGCTGGAGGCAAAGAAAAAAAGTATGTTGAAGTCAAGGGCGATTACCTTGAAAAGTAGTAAATTCAATTTTCTCAGAATTTTTTGTTTTCATATTCAGGTAGATAACTTATTGAACACCCCTCATAAAGTATTCAAACCTATGGCTATTTCACTTGAAGGTTATCTCTGGGGGCTCGCCTTCCATTTCTCTTGATCATCTTTGAGATGTTTCTACACCTTGATCGGAGTCCACCTGTGGTAAATTTAGTTGACTGGACATAATTTAGGAAGATGAGTCAAAAGGTCACAGCTGACAATGCATATCAGAGCAAAATACAAGGATCACAGATTGAGTAAAGACACAAATCTGAAGAATGGTACGAAAAATGTCTGCTCCACTGAAAGTTAGGGTTCCCTAATTCTTAAATGGAAGATGTTTGCAACAACTAGGTATCTTCCTAGAGATGGCCACCCCAGCAAACTAAGTAATCATGGGAAAAGGACCTTGGTAACAGAGGTGATCAAGAAACCAGTTGTCACTCTGGCTGAGCTCTAAAGATCCTGTGTGCAGAAAGGGTGAATCTTCTAGAAGTTCAACCATCACTGCAGCACTCCACCAATCCAGGCTTTATGGCAGAGTTGCCAGAGAGAAGCGTCCCATCAGTAAAAGACATAAAGACACAAAGACTGTGAGAAACAAGATTATCTGATCTGATGAAACCAAGATTTAACTTTTTGAAGTCAATTCTAGGCATATTGTTTGGCGGAAACCATGCCGTACACAATACCATCCCTACAGTAAAGCAAGGTGGTGGCAGCATCATGATGTGGGGATGTTTTTTAGCATCTAATGATGGTCCCCCTCCAACCTGACAGAGATTAAGAGGATATACAGAGAATAATGGCAGAAAATTATAAAAATCCAGATGTGCAATCCTTGTGGCATCATACCTAAATAGACTGGAAGCTGTAATTGCTGCCAAAGGTGCAGCTAAGTACTGAGTAAAAGGTCTGACTATGTATGTCAATGCAAGATTTTAGTTTTTCCTTTTCAATACATTAGCAAAGATTTTGAACATTCTGTTTTCACTTTGTCATTTACGGGTATTGAGTTCAGAATGATGGGAGAAAAGCTGTAGCACAAGGCTACAACATAAGAAAATGTGAAAAAAATTAAAAAGGTCTGAAGACTTTCGAATGTGTTGTACATTGTCAATTTTCCATAAAATACTCCATTTAGTAGAAAACAGCATACCTTTAAAGTGTAACCATCATGTTTTCATAAAAAAAATATATATTTCAGCATATGTTACTGCTGCAGCATCATTATGCATAAAACAATCTTTAGTTTCTTCACATACCACTGTTTTCCTTGCGTTTTACCCTTAGTTAAGGCTGTTTAAATATTTATAATATGAGGACCTTCTCAAGATGGCTCCTCTGCCAGTTTTCTGAGGCCAACACTGCTTTCCCTCACTTCACATACACACTTGCTGTAGCCAGTAGCTCCCTGCCAGCCAATCAAATTGGATTACTGAGAGACACGCCTCCTTACTCTGAAGCCTAATGCAGCCATGCAGTGTGAAGGACCGCCCCTCTGCCTCCGTCTCCCTGTCTTCTTAGCCAGAGACAGACAAGCCATAGCAACTGTCTTAGGAGCAGTGGAAAGGGACAGGGGACATTAATGAAAGCTGTAATTATAAGGTAATTACAGATCTTTTGACAATCATTGACAGACTAATTCAGATATACATGCCTAGCTCTAATAAAATAGCAAATAAAAAAAAAATATGACCGTTACACTTTAATACATGTTTAGCTTATTGACAGATCTAGGTCTCAATGAAGACTATTATGTTCTTTTGTAACCAATTTATCCATTGCTTGAATCAATATGAATGGAACACTTTTTTTTGTTTATTTGATAATCCTATAAGCCAACCATGCCCGTTGTCATGGTAACTGCATTCGCCATCCTTCAAGGGTTTAAAGCCTTTTCTTATTTTCAATTACATTCCTGTCCTACATTTCAAGCATGTTCTTCTTGGGTATCTATATTTTCAGTGTCCTAGGTATACAACGACCACACTACAATTATAGTAGATACCGTAATATTTATAATTTTTTTTAAATTCAAAAGATTCATGTTTTATAAATTATAGTAAGAAATGTCTTAACAACGGCCAGTCTTGTTCTGTTTCTGAAAGGCTTCTGAGTTTCCTTCAGTGGCCATCAGAAACATTATGACTTTGACTAGCCAAAACATTAAAAACAATAAATCTAATATCTAGTAATATTGTGCTGCCAAAACAGAACTTACCTGTTGGGGCATAGGCTACAATAGACCTCTGAATGTGCCCTGTTATATCTGACACCAAGACAATAGAAGCAGAGATCCTTATACCTCTGTAAAGAGCTCTTTACACGGGCCGAGAATTGGCTTGTTAGCGATTATCTGACGGTGTATAAGTTTGGTCAATTACCTGATGTTCCGTTATACATGACAAAAAAAAAGCAGCCAATAAATGTGCAGGTAGGTACTGCCATTCACTGTAATGCCGCATGTTGGCTACTGGCCTTACAGTGATTGGCTGGCCGGAACTCGTCATCGGGTGCTATATAGCAGATGACACATGTTTGGCTCAGTCTTAGTCAGGGAGAGCTGGAGAGCAGAAGGGAGAGATAGTGTAGGGAGTGAAATAGGAATATTTTATACTTTTATACTTGTTATAGACCCAAAAGTCCTTTTAAGGACTATAGTTGCATTTGGCAGCAATATATATTTTTAGCGCAACCTGCACTAAATAGCTTACAATTGTTTGGCCGCTGCAGACAGCGACATTATCTGCGCTACATCTACTGTGTAACGTGTGCACAGCCTAAAAATATCTGTGACATCCAGTGTACTTTTTCCGTAGATGGTGTCCGCTGCGGACAGATACATTATATGCGCTACATCTCCTGATTAACATTTGCGTATTCGAAATATCAGTGACATTCAGTCAAATTTTTTTGCTGGTAGTGACAGCGACATTCCTTGCGCTATACCTCTTGTTTAACGTGTATGCATCCTAAATATCAGTGACATTCATTCAGTATAATTTTTTATTAGGGGGTGGTGACAGTGACATTACTTGCTCTATACCTCCTGTTTAATGTGTGCACATCCTAAATATTAGTGACATTCATTCAGTGTAATTTTTATTAGACGGTGGTGACTTGCGCTATACCTCCGGTTTAACGTGTGCACATCCTAAAAATATCTGTGACATTCTGTGTACTTTATTTGTGCATACACTTACAAAACCTGTGCTACTGTACGTGTGACATACTTGCAAGCATATATACCATTTAATATGCGCAAGCCGAGTAGTAATAGACGGGGAACTGGCCGTGCTGCTGATGGTGCATGCAGACACCGTGGCCCTGGGAGCGGTGAAACTGTGCCTGCTGCCAGAGCACAAGAAACAAACTCATCCACGATACCTAGCTTCATGTCCCAGTTTGCAGGGTGGCGCAGGACACCACTCTCGAAGTCAGACCAGTGCGACCAGGTTGGCTTGCAGCGGATAATGCTTCCAATCAGTTAAGCACCACCCTGTCTTCCACAAAGTCCAGTCTCAGTAAGCAAGAGTTTGGTCAACAGAATCCTCACCCTGATACTCCTTCCACCCACCATGGAGAGTCTTGGCAAACAAGTGATTCCACACTCGGATATTCCGAGGAGCTTTTTTTATCGCCATTCCATCATTTGGGCCTCTTGACAAGTCCGCTTGAAGAGGGACATGAGGAGATCTTGTGCCCTGATTCCCAAACTCTGGAGCATCCACAATCAGAAGAAGATGACGGTGGGGAATGGCAATTAATGTTTCACAAGGTGTATGATGATAATGAGACACAGTTGTCAATAAGTCAACCGCAATTAGTGTCTCAAGAGGTTCATGATGAGAATGTGACACAGTTGTCAATAACGGAGGTTGTTGTTAGGTCAACAAGTCAGGAGGATGACCAGAGTGAGGAAGTGGAAGAGGAGGTGCTGGACGATGGAGTCACTGACCCAACCTGGGAAGGTGGCAAGCAGAGCAAGGACAGCAGTACAGAGGGGGAGGTATCCACAGTACCGCAACAGGCTGGAAGAGGCAGTGGGGTGGCAAAAGTGAGAAGGCGGGCCACACCAAACAGGCCCACAACTGTTCCCTGGAGCACCCCTCTTGCGGCAATATCCCTTGCCAAGGGGTAGGTGTTCCGCAGTCTGGCGCTGGCGATAAAAGAATTGTCATTTGCAACCTGTGCCGTACCAAAATGAGCAGGGGTGTGAGCAGTAGCAACTTCACCAGCATGATCCGGCACATGGCATCAAAGCACCCTTATAGGTGGGCCGAACGCCTGGGTCCACAACCAGTGTCTGCGGGTCACACCATTGCCTCCTCTTCCCCTGTGTTACGTGCTAGCCAATCCACTGTCCAAGATGCAGGCCAGGATGCCTCCCACCATGCACCTGGACCTTCGCAAGCACAATCAGCTAGCACATCCACTTCTGTGTCCCAGCACAACGTACAGATGTCTATACCCCAGGCCTTTAAACTAAAGCACAAATACCCAGCCACCCACCCACAGACCATAGCACTTAATACGCACCTTTCTAAATGGCTGACACTGGAAATGTTGCCATTTAGGCTTGTGGACAGTGAGGCTTTCCACAGCCTAATGGCGGCGGCTGTACCGGCTGTACTCTGTCCCCAGCCACCAATATTTTTCACGGTGTGCAGTCCCAGCCTTACAACAGCATGCGTCCCGTAACATCACCCGTGCCCTGACTAACGCAGTTATTGGGAAGGTCCACTTAACGACTGACACAAGTGCTTTTGGCCAGGGACGCTACATTTCCCTGACGGCACACTGGGTGAACGTTGTGGAGGCTGGGAGCGAGTCATACCCTGGGATGGCACAGGTGCTACCGACACCAAGGATTGCGGGCCCTACTTCCATCAGGGTTTTCGCCGCCACCTACATTAGTGGCTGGAACCCCCCTTTCTCCTCCTCCACTTCCACCTCCGAATTATCATCTTGCAGCACTAGTCAGCAATTAGTCAGTAGCTGGAAGCAGTGTAGCACTGCAGGGGGGAACCGTGCTTAAACTGATCTGCTTAGGTGACAAACAGCACACAGCCGTAGAGCTGTGGCAGTGGATAAGGGACCAGACTGAGCTGTGGCTCTGGACACTGAACCTACAACCAGGCATGGTTGTGTCTGATAATGTTCGTAACTTGGTGGCGGATTTTTGATGCTCTGCAAGCTCACACACATAACATGCCTAGCCCACGTGTTCAACCTAGTGGTTCAGCGGTTTCTCAAAACCTACCCCAATTTGCCTGAGCTACTGATGAAGGTGTGCCGCGTGTAAGCCCATTTCCGCAAGTCATCGACAGCTTCCACCTTTCTGGCAACGCTGCAGCAGCGCTTGCAATTGCCAGCTCACTGACTGTTGTGCGACTTTAGTACGTGCTGGAACTCGATGTTCCACATGTTGGCCAGGCTTTGTGAGCAGCAGAGGGCAGTAATGGAATACCAGCTGCAACATGGTCATTTCCATTCCAGTCAGCTTCCACTCTTCAACAATTGTACCACAATGTGAATAAGGCCCTCCTTTATATGATATACAGGTTGTATGGTAGTGCCTCTTCCGTGTAATTTTTAGCAGTACTTGCACTTTATATACAAGTTACTATACAGGAAATAATGTTTCCTAATAATTTTTCCTCTAAAATCGATTTTATCTTCGGTTTTGTGCGTATTATTGTCAGTCTGTAAAAGTGGCATACTATTCGGACAACATCATTCCCAGCAGCGACCTGGGAGTCCAAGATGCATCCAGACATCCTCCCCATGCTGTTCCCAAACCATTTCAGTAGTGTTTCCATCAATTTCTGACCTTTTACTATGAACCAGACACCCTCCCCTCTTCAGAGCAGAGGGTGCCTGGTTTAATGCTCGGGTTCTCCCATTGACTTCCATTGTGCTCGGTGGCATAGCGAGGTGTTCTACTCGATCACCCGAGCACTTTGGTGCTTGACCAACACTGCCATCCACTACACACAGCGCTTATCACCAGAACAGTTTTTGGCAGGCAATATATATCTTCATTTAAGCTGAAAACAAAATCACCAGACAGCTCATCACTTGCTAAATACTAATCATATCTGAATATAATGTGACTTGAATTTACTAGTTAAAACTGACAAGACAAGCGCTGCCCATCAGACCAGAGGATTTGGGGTTTTAGAAACCGAGCATGCCTTCAGAGTATTTTGGAAAAAAATAAATAATGAAATCTGTTTTAATGGTGAATTACAATATAAATGCACACTCTGTTAATTATTTAAATTAGAGTACGCGGGGAGAATAATGCATTCTATTTCTGGATTATGATTATCCGAGTTCACTTATTACAATTCCGCTCTCATTGTGTCACATTCATGCAGCGTTGTAAGTGACATTTTTTATTTTTTTTCATATTTTTAAGGAAACAGAGTAATAAAAATGTGGATGCAATATACATCATGTGCTGCATAATTTTTCTGCAAAGGTCATAGAAAATAATTTCTGCTATTTCTGCTATTTCTGCTTACGGAATACACTGACATTATTCATTTACATGTATACTTTAAGACATCAAACAAAATATTTCAGTCCAATGTCATTAAAACATATCTCCAGTGATCCATAGCAAATCACAGAGGGTATGCATCTCTGTGAGGGCTTATGCACAGGAACATGTTTTTCTTCTGTTTCCGTTCCGTTTTTTTTACAGGTCCATATGTGGAACCGTTCATTTCAATGGGGCTTGAAAAAAACTGAAATTACTCAGTTTGCATTCCGTGTTCCGTATGCCCGTATGTCCATTCCGCAAAAAAAATAAAATTAACATGTCCTATTCTTGTCTGACAAAGACAGGCATTATTACAATAGATCCAGCAAAAAACAGATGCAACACGGATGTCACACAGACATCATCTGTTTTTAGGTGGATGTTTTTGCCATGTTTAGTGGATCGCAAAATACATATGGTCGTGTGCATGAGCACCCGAGGTACTGCCACAAAGCCAGGTTTCTGCATGCAGTTTTTAAAGCCAAAACCAAGAGTGAATAAAAAAAAAAAAAGCAGAAGTAAGATTTTTTTTATATGTTCTCTCCTTTCATGATCCAATCCTGATTTTGGCTTCTAACCCTAAGTTCACACCTGAGCGTTTTACAGCGCGTTCCTACGCGCTGTAAAACGCTCAACAAGGAGAAACCAATGCTTCCCTATGGGAATGGTTCACACCTGGGTGTTTTACAGCGCGTACGATCGCGCTGTAAAACGCCCGACGCTCAAAAAGGTTCTTGAGCTTCTTTGGGGCGTTTTGTCGCGCGTTCCCGTACATAGACTTTCGGGAACGCGCGACAATGGGCGTTCGCTTGTCTCTGTATGCGCGATTGCAAACGCCCGTACAATCGCGCATACAGAGCGCTCCTTTCGGTACGCTCAGGTGTGAACCCAGGGTAAAGCTGCATGCAGAATCCTGACTGTGTGACCCTACCACTAGGGCTGTCAATACCAACATTTGGACTTCAATTCCATTATTAATTGCGGTATCACAGTTCTCGATACCAAAACAATACTTTGCCAAGATATGATTGAGATATGTTCATCATGGTTTACCCATTGATTATACATGTCCAGTTGCTTGATTTTGCCGGAAAACTTCTTTCACCTGTAAAACTGTGTGCCCAATAAAAATCTGACTTAAATGAGAAAACCACGATGAACATAACCTGGAGCAGTTCTTGACTACCCCAATGCCACTCCATGTGGCCTCACCCTACGGGCTCATTCAGATGACGGTATGAATGAGTCTGCATCTGTTACACAATTTTGCGGAACGGGTGCGGACCCATTCATTTCAATGGGTACGCAAAAGATGCAGACAGCACAACACGTGCTGTTAGCATCCGTAATTCTGTGGCCCCGCAAAAATAATAGAGCATGTCCTATTCTTGTCTGCAATCTCAGATAAGAATAGGTATTTCTATCATAGTGCCGGCCATGTGCGTGCGGTCTGCAAAATGCAGAATGCACACGGCTGGTATCCGTGTTTTACGGACCCGCAATTTGCGGACTACAAAACACTACGGCAGTCTGAATGAGCCCTAAGTGGTACTATTATATGATGTACTCTATGGAGTTATTGTGTGAGATACATGATGGGGTGTCTTGCTTTTAATGTGAGGCACATCTAGGTCCAAATTGATAAAAAATACGTGGCTCACATAAATAGTAAATGACCGCATCAAGTATCCCCTCACACAATGGGCAACATGGGGTTTATGAGTGAGGTATATGATGAGGCTACATATTATTAAGTGAGGCACATGGTGTTATTAATTTTGAACCTCCATGTGCCTCACTTAATAGTAACTTCATTGTGTGTTCACATATTAATTCCATGTTTTCCACTATGCTAGGACGTACTTGATGGGGTCACTTACTATTTATATGAAGCACATGGAGGTACTAAAGTAATAACACCATGTGCCTCACATTAATAATAAGTGACTCCCATAATTTTTCTCACAAAATGGAAACACTGGAGTTAATAAGCACCATGAGAGATGAGCGAATGGAAGCTGACAAAGTGGAATTCGATCTGAATTTCAGGAAAATTTTGATTTGCACTGAATGAAAATTTCCTCGCGCTTCGTGGTAATGTTTCCTAAAAATGCCTGCTACACGTGTGAGGACATGGGGCAAGGAACTCTGGGAAGGCGGGATCACCCATACTGACATGTAAGAAGCCAATCAGCAGCCAGCCAGCCCTGTGATGTCACAGCTCTTTAAATAGCCTCTGCCATGTTGGATTCTGCCATTTTTCAGTGTACTTAGTTCAGGGAGAGACGTGTCTGCAGGCGCTAGGGTGACAGAGATAGGAAAGACTTGATTGTGGTTAAAAAAAATGATTTACAAGTGCAGGGAAAGATTATTCAAGGTGTAGGGAAAGGATAAGGAGGAATCATTCCACAGCATTTATGTTGAACGGGGTTCAGTAGGGGAGGACACAGCCTGGGTAATATGAACAATCCTATTACACCTTGCTGCACTGACTGGGAATCCGAATTGCCGTTATACAGCTCTTTAATTTCAGCAAACCGTTCTTGTTATTGGGGTGCAAGTTCTGTTTGATGCAGTTATTAACAGGGTTTATTACAAGGAACTATTTATACTTTTTTTTGCCCTTGTGTGATGCAGTCACTGTGCAGTGATCTATTCTGAAGCCCTGTTTTCAGTGTATTACTGGTGAAATAAAAATATATTTTCCGTCCAGCGTTGTACTTCTATGTTGAAAACCCTGTTGTGTAAAAGTAGAAAATACTTTGGGCCTAATTGACGTTCTGCAGTACGGTGATCTATTCTGAAGCCCTGTTTTCACTGTATTACTGGCAAAATAAAAATATATTGTCTGTCCAGCGTTGTACTTCTCTGTTGAAAGCCTATTGTGTAAAAGTAGAAAATAATTTGGGCCTAATTGACACTTCTGCGGTGCAGTGATCTATTCTGAAGCCCTGTTTTCAGTGTATTACTGGCAAAATATAAATATATTCGCCTTCTAGCGTTGTATATATCTGTTGAAAAGCCTGTTGTTGTGTAAAAGTAGAACAAAATTTGGGCCTAATTGACATTCTATGGTGCAGTGATATAATGTGAAGCCCAGTTTGCCGTGTATTAGTGGCGAAATAAAAATATATTCTCCGTCCAGCGTGGTACTTTTCTGTTGAAAAACCTGTTGTGTAAAAGTAGAAAATAATTTGGGTCTAATTGATGTTCTGCAGTGCAGTGATCTATTCTGAAGCCCTGTTTGCAGTGTATTACTGGCAAAATAAAAAAATATTTCATCTAACATTGAATTATTTGATCTTACAGTATGTCAGATAAAGATGTGCCAGGCCGTGCACAGGGGAGTGGCAGAGGTGTAAATGTTTCTGGCACAAGCAGAGGTTGCAGCAGAGTAAGGGGGCGTGGCAGCAGGGGTTGCAGCAAGAGGCCTGAGCTCCCAGCAACCCAGCAGTTCTTTAATGGTTGACTCGGTCATCCACTTCGTTCCAAGTGACATCAGCCACCCCCAGCCAAGAGTCGGTGGGTTCCTCTGACACAAAGCTTAGTTAGCATGGCTCGAGAGCAGGCCCTGTGCCTTCATATGCCCTCAACCTGCCTCTGTCCTTTTCTGTTCCCTCAGCCAGAGAAGTATTATATGCTTTGGGTCTGGTCCACTTTTCAGCGAAGACGAGCTATTAGAAGACAGTCAGCAGCTACTGCCCAGCCAAGATCTAGAGGAGACATCCGCCGCTTTGTCCACTAAGCGTGCAAGTACTGATGAGGAGAGTGGCATGGGAGCTGGTGTTGCAAGCGGTCAGGCTCCTGACCCAGAGACGGTTGAGGAGGACATCAGTGAAGTGCAGACAGTACTCGATGATGATGTAGCTGATCGCACTTGGGAGCCGGGTGACGAAGGGGCTTCATCATCATCGGAAGAAGAGGGAGGTAGCTTGCCTGTGAGCCAGTGGCGGAGCCAGCAGGTCGCTAGCGTGGCCGGGAGTCAGCAGGGTGGCAGCAGTTGGAGGTCGGGAGTGAAACGTGCCAGGGGTAGTCAGTGCATAGAGTTGGGGGTAAAATCACCTACTCGGCGCTGTGTCAGTTTTTTTAAGCCACCAGAGAAGGTGAACATGGCCATATGTAGAATATGTGGGCAGAAGGTGAAGAGTGGCCAGGGTGCCACGGCCCTGCGTCAACATCTGCAGTGTCACTATAAAGTGGCCTGGGAGAACCGTGGCTCCGATGTGGTGGTCCAGCCTGCCCCAGCAACCGCTGCACGCACCCGGTTTTATGCAGTCAAGGCTCCACCACCTAAGGCGAAGGTAGCTGTCTGTCCTTCCCATCATCTGCTGGTCCTAATGCTCCTGCTCCTCCTATTCCTCGTCAGTCATTCCGTCAGCAGTCAATCACCGAATAGTTTGCCTAGAGACAACAGTATGAGTGCGTGCATCCAATGGTGCAGAAACTGAATGTGCTCCTGTCTAATTTGCTGGTGCTGCAGTCCCTCCCTTTCCAAGTGGTGGACTCTGCACCTTTCAGGGAACTGATGGCTTGTGCCGAGCCGAGGTGGAGAATACCAAGCCATCATTTCTTTGCCAAAAAGGAAGTACCAGCCCTGCACACACTTGTAGAACAGAAGGTGGGCCAGTCCTTGAGCCTGTCGGTGTCCACCAAAGTGCATGGCAGCGCTGGCGTGTGGAGCTGTAACTACGGTCAGGGACAATACATGTCCTTCACAGCCCACTGGGTGAATGTGGTTCCTGCACAACCACACCAGCAACTTGACCAGGTGACGCCGCTTCCGACTCCACGTTCTTACGCTGTTGGTTCTGCGACAAGGTCTGCCTCTGCCTCCTCATCCTCCACTGTGTCCTCAGCCTCCACTGCAGAGACAATTCACATTGCCCCTCCAGCATACCACGGTGGTGACATGCTGTTCTGCACCTCGTTTCCCTGGGTGACTAGAGTCACACAGGGGAGGAACTGCTCTGCGTCCTTCGTCAAGAAATCAAATCCTGGCTTTCTCAGCGACAACTGAAAATCGGAACCATGGTGACTGACAATGGGAAGAACATTGTGTCGGTGCTACGTCAAGGAGGGATGATCCATGCGCCCTGCATGGCACAGGTGCTCAATTTGGTTGTCAAGCAGTTCCTGAAGTCTTCCACCCATCTGCAAAACATCCTAAAAATGGCCAGAAAACTTTGCATGCACTTCAGCCACTCATACACCGCAAAGCACACCCTCCTTGAGCTACAGCGGCAGAACGGCGTCCCCCAACATAGGCTGATATGCGACGTTTCTACCGTTGGATTTCCACCTTCCATATGTTGGACCGACTATACGAACAGAGAAAGGCCATGAACGATTTCTTAATGATCCAAGCGGACAAGAGTGCTCTCCTGTGTAAATTCTATGTCAGCCAGTGGCAGCTAATGTGTGACACCTGCCATCTGCTCAGGCTCTTTGAAGATGCCACGTTATTTGTCAGTTGCCAGGACTACGGGATGAACAATGCCATTCCACTGCTTCATGTCCTGGAACAGATGCTGGTAAATCTGGCTGGTCAGGGGACTGGAGACGTGGTGTCTAGATCTCACGGCCACAGGAGCTCTGTGGGGGCTGAACTGGAGGAGGAGGACATTGGAGCACAAGTAATGTGTAGCGAAACGGGTGGTTTTTCTACACAGGTGACAGGAGAGGAGGAGCAGGAGCAACCAGAGAAGCTACAGGGCGATGAGGCAGAGGACCCAGACACACCATGACAGTATGCAGGGGAGAAGGAGGCAGGGCGCCCCCAGAGTCACTGGCACAAATGGGTCGATGCATGCTCACTTGCTTGCATAGTGACTAGTGTTTAGCACGAATAGTCGAATAGCAAATTTTTATCACGAATATCACCACTTCGAGAATTTGCGAATATTAAGAATATAGTGCTATATATTCGTTATATCGAATATTCCCCATATTTTTCCATCTGAACACATGATTCCTCTCTGCTTCTTGCTTGTGGGTCAATAAGAAGGAAGCAATGTCAAGTTCACAACAATACTTAGTGTACCAATCAGTAATCTGTAGTCAGACCTGCTAAAATGTGAAGTGCGAAAAAATATTCTAATCACTGCCGATTAGTGCAATCGTGAATATATTGGAGCACGTGACTCTATCTGCACATAAAGCTATTCTAATGTTCTGCCGTGCCAACCATTTTCCCCAGTCTCAGGAAACTTATACCAGCTTGAAAAATGTAGCCAAAGTGAACCACGCCTGTATTTCACGTTACAAATACTCATTACGCGATTTTTACATTTTCAATTTATCGCATTCAATAGAATAATCTTGAATTCTCAAAATTCACGAATATATGATGAATATTCTACTAAATATTAGTGAAATATTGCGAATTCGAATATAGCCCGTGCTGCTCATCACTAGTAGTGACAGGCGATTTGGCAGAGGGACGACTTCTGTTTTTTTTTTACATCTGCGGAGAGGGAGGACAAACAAGTACTATAGAGACATCCTAGGCGAGGGGTGGGAAGGCAGGAGCAGTACCAGCTTTATCAGCAGCAGATCGAGTCTAGAGTCGCTGTGATGAGCAGCTTTCCTAACCCACATAGTGAAGAAAGCACTCACCTGCAGCAGCAGCTAGACCTGGAGAAGGACCTGAACCAACAGGTGGTGGCACACTTGGACAGCATACTGCCACCCCACATTGAAGATCCGCTGGACTACTGGGCAGCAAAACTGGATTTGTGGCCGCAACTGGCAGAGTTTGCCATGGAATAGATGTCATGCCCGGCCAGTAGTGTGGCATCGGAGCTGGTGTACACCCAAAATGTGGAGAGACTGACCTTTGTCAAGATGAATCAGGCGTGGATCAGCCAGGATTTCCACCCACCATTGCCTGATGCATCAGATTATATCATCAATGCTGCCTTACCGAAACATTGACAAAAGAGACTGGTTACTTCTGGCTACCTGACTCAGCTACTATTCTGATGCTGCCACCCGCCTGATGCCACACATCCGATGCCAAGTGCACCTTCTTACACCCACCATCGTCAGTGCGTATTGTTATTGCCACCCACCTCCACACGCTGTCTTCATGCCACTCTGTAGCCTCCTCCTGATGCTGCTGCCACCTCCACACTCTGTCATTGTGCCACTCTGTGACCTCCTAATGATGCTGCTGCTACCTCCACACTCTGTGATTGTGCCATCCTGTGGCTTCCTCCTGATGATGCTGCTGCCGCCACCTCCACACTCTGTTGTCGTGCTACTCTGTGGCCTCCTCATGCTGCTGCCACCTCCACACTCTGTCATCGTGCCACTCTGTGGCCTCCTCATGCTGCTGCCACCTCCAGACTCTGTCATTGCGCCACCCTGTGACCTTCTCCTAATGCTGCTGCTGCCACCTCTGCAATCTCTCGTCATCGTGCCACTCTGTGGCCTCCTCATGCTACTGCCACCTCCGCAATCTTTTGTCATTGTGTCACTCTGTGGTCTTCTGATGTTGCTGCTGCCACCTCCACACTCTGTCATTGTTCCACTCTGTGGCCTCCTCCTGATGCTGCTGCTGCTTTCACCTCCACAATCTCTCATCATCATGCCACTCTGTGGTCTTCTCATGCTGCAGCCACCTCTGCAATATCTCATCATCGTGACACTCTGTGGCCTCCTCATGCTGCTGCCACCTCTGAAATCTCTCATCATCGTGCCACTCTGTGGCCTCCTCATGCTGCTGCCACATCTGCATGTCACACAGACTCACAGTATTAATTCACTACCAAAACAGACTCCCTATGCGTGTTACTGCAAGGCACAGTGTTCTACACCACTATAAAGGCTCTCAGAAGCCAGGAAATCGCAGTTTTTTACTGTAATTCGCTCATCTCTACATATAATCTACAGTGTTCCTCAGCACTGTAATAAACCACATCACACCATTCTCCCTCCCTACCTTCCTGACATTACCCTCAGCCCACTCTTTATGATCATTGGTAGCAGTGGATAAGAAAGGAGAGAATCCCTTCCTTCCCACTGTGATGTGACTGGCAAATTGGAGCACTGTGCAGCCGCTGATAGAAAAGAAGAGCAGTGAGTGCTGAGTGGTCACTGATCAGAACATGGCATGCACCTAGGGTTGCCATCTTTCCCAGCAAAAAAATACTGGACAATTTTACCCAGGAAAAAGTTGGTGTGGTTTTCAGACAGACCACAGAGTGTTGAGGTGGCAGCAGCATTAAGAAATCACAGAGTCACCCAGTGACATTATGGTGAGGTAGTAGCAGTGTGAGGAGACCACAGAGTGGCCCAGTGACAGAGTGCAATAAAAGGTGATCAGTCAGCACATCCCAATGCACAGGTGCACGCCACCATGGCTAGAAACACGAAGAAAAAAAACTCAATACAACAGCACTCTGCAAAGACAAATAACATACAATAATGCCATAGTTATAGAAAATATTCTGGTTCTAATGCTACGCTTATTTTGTAAACTTGAGATTCTTGACAAATACATTTTGAACTAAATTATATTTGGCCCCTTCTGAGAAACGTCAAGGCGATCTCTGTAAGACGGGAACCTAACACTAAATACTACCTGTTATGTGCCATAATAGCCACCATAAAATTCAGAAATGCAGGTTCCAAATGCATGCTGGGTCCACTCTGCCTTTTACCATTTTTGGTGCCATAATGGCCTCCATTAAATCCAGGGAATGCAGGTACCAACATGCATGTTGAGCCCACTCTATACCTCTCCTGGTGCCAGATGGCTTCCAATGAATGCAATGAGACCAGGCTACAGTTTTATACTTACACTAAATATAAGAGGTAGTACTGTATTTAGTGTTAGTGTCAGGTTCCCGTCTTACAGAGATCGCCTTGATATTATAATTTTGTACAAAATGTATTAGTCAAGAATTTCAAATTGACAAAATAAGTGTAAAATTAGCACCAGAATATTTTCTATAACTATGGCATTATTGTACATTATTTGTGTTTGCAGAGTGCTGTTGCATTGATTTTTTTTTTCTCCCAGTAACAGAGTGGTGAGTTGGCAGCAGCTTGAGGAGACCACAGAGTGGTGAGGTGGAAGCAGCATGAGGAGACCACAGTGTGTTGACTTGCCAGCAGAATGAGTACACCACAGAGTTGCCCAGTGACAGAGTGTTGAGGTGGCAGCAGCATGAGGAGACCACAGAGTGGCCCAGTGAAAGAGTGGTAAGATGGTAGCATTATGAGGAGACCACAGAGTGGTGAGGTGGCAGCAGCATTAGAAGAACACATAGTCTTGAGGTGACAGCAGCATGAGGAGACCACAGAGTGGTTAGGTGGCAGCAGCATGAGGAGACCACAGAGTGGTGAGATGGCAGCAGCATGAGGAGACCACAGAGTGGTAAGGTTGCAGCAGCATGAGGAGATCAGAGAGTGTTGAGGTAATAACAGCATGAGGAGACCACAGAGTGGTCCAGTGGCAGAGTGTTGAGATGGGGGGCAATACCAGTACCAGCTGAAGATTGTGAGTGTGCAATAGGAGCACCTGGCAGCAGGTGGGTGACATCAGGTGGGTGGCATCATCAGAATTAGAGATGAGCAAATCGAATCCCATAAAGTGGAATTCAATCTGAATTTCAGAATAAATTCGATTTGCCTAGAAGCCGAAATGTCTTCGTGCTTCGTGTCAGCAAATCGATTTATCCTGAAGTAGTATAAAAAACAAAAAAATTCAAACTTACCTCCTCCATTTGCTCGCGACAGGCCACCAGCCTCCATCTTGCTTGAAGTTTTCATCCGAAATCCCGTGCAGCGCGAGATTACAACAGTATTTCGGACGAGATCTTCAAGCAAGATGGCGGCGGTCAGCCCGTCACGAGCAAATGGAGACGATAAGTTTGATTTAATTTTTTTTATTGTTAATTTTACACTCGGATGTCGCAGCTTCCTGTCATTGCACCCACTACTTACAAAAAATGCGCTTTGTTACAAACTAATTCGCCTCAAAGCGAATTTTTTTCTGAAATTCATTGAATCAGCCGAATTGAACTTTTAAGAAATTCTTTAATCAGAATAGAAGCTAAAGCAGGTAGCCAGTAAATTTTAGGTGTGGCACCATGGATGATCCAGTCTGATGCATCAGGCACTGGTGTGTGGAAATCCTGACTGATCCACGTCTGATTCATCTTCACAAAGGTCAGTCTCTCCACATTTTAGGTGGACGGGTGAGTTCTCCTTGGGGTAACTATGCCTTTTGTTGCACTAAACACCTGCTCTGATGCCACACTACTGGCCGGGCAGCAAAGCTTGTCCAGGGAAAACTCGACCAGTTGCAGCCACAAATCGAGTTTGGCTGCCCAGTAGTCCAGGGGATCTTCAATGTGGGGTGGCAGGGTGCACTCCAAGTATGCCATAACCTGTTGGTTCAGGTTCTGCTCCATTTCTAGCTGCTGATGCTGGTGAGTAGTTTCTTCACTAGGTGGGAGAAGAAAACTGCTCATCAGTGACTCTGGACTTAAGTTGCTGCTGATGGAGCTGGTACTGCTTCTGCCCCCCCCAGCAGCCATGGCAGTGGAACGTGAGCACAGAAGGCCCCCTTGGTCAGACCTGCATGAGGATGGGTGATGGCACACATAGGCAGTGGCCAACTGACTACATAAGATATCTAGATAGTAGTTCAGTTTATCCTACCTATCACGGGTGGAAAAAAAGGCCCCCATTTTGGACTGGTATCAAGGGTCTAACATAGTGGCGAGCTAGTAGTAATTCCTCTGCTGAATCGTGACACTTCGGCTGTCACTACGCAAGCAACTGAGCATGCATCGGGCCATTTGCGCAAGTAACTCGGAGGGACTCCCTGCCTCCATCTCCACATACTACATACTGCCATAGTGTGTCTGGGTCCTCTGCCTTGTCTTCCTCATCGCCCTGTAGCTCCTCCATCTGCTTCTCCTCTCCTGTCACCTGTGTAGAAAAAACACCCATTTCTCTATGCATTGCTTCTGCTCGAATGTCCTCCTCCTCCTCATCTAGTTCAGCCCCCACAGGACTCATGTGGCTGTGAGATTTAGTCACCACGTCTCCTGTCCCCTGGCCAGCCAGATTTAGCTGCATCTGATTCACAACATAAGGCAGTGGAATGACATTGTTCATTCTGTAGGCCTGGCAACTGACAAATAAAGTGGCTTCCTCAAAGGGCAGGTGTCACGCATGAGCTGCCAGTGGCTAACATTGAAGTTACACAGGGGAGTACCTCTGTCTGCCTGTATCATCAAGAAATCATTTATGGCCTATCTCTGTTCATATAGTCGGTCCAACATATCAAGTATGGAGTTCCAACGGGTGGAAACTATGCTTATCTGCCTATGTTGGGGAACGCCATTCTGCCTTTGCAGCTCAAAGAGGTGCAGTGTAAGAGTGGCATGCACAGTTTCTTGTCCATTTTCAGGATGTCTTGCAGATGGGTGGAAGACTTCAGGAACCTCTTTACAATCAGATTGAACATGTGCACCATGCAGGGCGCATGGCTCAGACCTCCTTGACGCAGTGCCAACAACATGTTCTTCCCGTTGTCGGTCACCATGGTTACGATTTTGAGTTATTGCGGAGAAAGCCAGGATTTGATTTCTTGACTAAGGACGCGGAGCAGTTTCTCCCCTGTGTGACTCTGTTCGCCCAGGCAAACTAGGTGCAGAACAGCGTAGCCCGGCTGTGCCCTGCACATATGATATGCTGGAGGAGCACTGTGAATTGTCCATGCAGTGGAGGCTGAGGACACAGTGAAGGATGAGGAGGCAGAGGCGGACATTGTTGCAGGACCAATCGCGTGAGAACGTGGAGGCGGAAGCGGCGTCACCTGACCAAGTTGCTGGTGTGGCTGGGCAGTAGACACATTTACCCAGTGGGCCGTAAAGAACATATATTTTGCTTGACCATAGTTACAGCTCCGCATTTTGGTGCTGCCGCGCACTTTGGCGGACACCGACAGGCTCAAGGACTGGCCCACTTTCTGTTCAACATAGGAGTGCTGGGCTGGTACCGCCTTTTTCGCAAAGAAATTATGGCTTGGGACTCTCCACCTCAGAGCGGCACAAGCCATAAGTTCTCTGAAAGGTGCAGGACGAGACTGCAGCACCAGCAACTTGGCCAGGAGCACATTCAGCTTCTGCGCCATTGGATGAGTTCACGCATACTGATGTCTCTTGGCAATCGCTTCGGTGATCGATTGTTGATGAAATGACTGGTGAGGAGTAGAAGGAAGAGGAACAGGAGCATCAGGACCAGTAGATGATGGGAAGAACAGACAGCTCCCTTCGGCTGAGGTGGTGGAGCCTTGATTTGCGGAAAAGGGGTGCGGGCAACACTTGCTGCTGCAGGCTGGACCACTACATTAGCACCACGGTTCTTCCAAGATACTTTATGGTGACGCTGCATGTGTTGACGCAGGGCCATGGTGCCAACATTTGCTCACAGATTCATCAAATAGTTATTTTTTCCTCCTCCGGCGGCTTGAAAAACGACTGCCAGACCGCTGAGTATGGCATTTCACCTCCAACACTCTGCGCTGACTGACTGCTACTGCTGCTGCATTGGCACTTACCGGGCAGGTAGGCATCTACGAAGCGGGCGGTCTACCCCGGGCACGTTTCTCTCCTGACCTCCCACTGCTTCCACCCTGCTGACTCATGGCCACGCTACCACCTTTATGGCTCAGCCGCTGCCTCATACGGAAGCTGCCACCCTCTTCTGCTGCAGATGATGTAGCCCCGTCTTCAACCGGCTCCCAAGAGCAATCGGCTAAATCATCATCATCCGTTACTGTTTGCACGTCACTGATGTCTTCCTCAACGGTCTCAGGGCCAGGAGCTTGACAACTCACAATACCAGCTCCCATGTGACTCTTATTATGACTACTCACCCGCCTACCCGAGGAAGCGGCAGAAGTCTCCTCCCGATATTGGCTGGGCAGTAGCTGCTGACTGTCCTCTAGTTGCTCCTCCTCGCTGAAAAGTGGAGCGAAGCATACAGCATATGATATAATACTTCTTGTGCTGAGGGAACAGAAAATGACAGAGGCATGTTGAGGACATTTGGGGGCACAGGGTCTGCTTCCGCACCATGCCAACTAAGCGGTGTGTCAGAGGAACCGACTCTTGGCTGGGGGTGCCTGAGGTCACTTGCAACAAAGTCAAAGACCGAGTCAACCATTCAAGCACTGCTGGGTTGCTGGTCAAGACACGACCACTAGATGACACTAGGAGCTCAGGTCTCTCTCTGTGACTCCTTTATCTGCTGCTACTTGTGCCTGTGCCAGAAACAGTTTAGCCACGGCCATTCCCTTTGAAGGGCCTGCAACTTGTCTGTCTGCCATACTGTAAAATAAAATAATTAAATTCAAAGTAAATTAATCCACCCCAAAAATGTCTATACAGTAATGTACATTCACATCTGAACGGCTAATAACACGCCCCTTTTCTCTTGTTAAAACACCACAAAAATGACTATGAAACAATGTATGTACATTCACCGCAAAATGGCTAATAACAAGCCCTTTTTTTTGTTATTAATACACCACAAAATTGTCTATAAAACAATGTATGTTCAGTGCTGAATAGCTAATTAGACGTAGTTTGTTTTCTTAATACACCAGAAAAATGTCTATAAAACAATGTACGTTCACCACTGAACGGCTAATTAGATATACTATTTTTTTCTTATTAATACACTAGAAAAATGTTTATGAAACAATGTATGTTCACTGCTGAACGGCTAATAACATGTACCGTACTTTTTTTTCTTAATACACCACAAAAATTTCTATAAAGAAATGAATGTTCATTGCAAAACGGCTAATAAGACGTACCTATAGTTCCTATTAATACACCACGTAAATGGCTGTATCACAGAGCACTTGCACCCCAATAACAAGCAAGGTTTGCTGGAATTATTGAGCTATCATATAGTGCAAATTTGGATCTCCAATTAGTGCAGCAAGGTGTAATAGAATCGCTCCTATTACCCAGGCTGTTCACTCCCCTATTGGCCCCTGTTCTCCTTTTATAGTGTAGATAATGTATCCCTATCCTTTCCCTACACCATGAATCTTTTTTTCAACACAATAAAGTATTTTCTAACACTGTCCCTAGCGCCTTTCACATCTCTCACTGCACTAAGTACACTGAAAAATGGCAGCATCCAAGATGGCTAAGACTATTTATAGGACTGTGACATCACGGGGACTGGCTGGCTGTATGGATGGCATTGTGGGTGATTCCCAGAGTCCTTTGCTCCATGTCCTAACATGTGCAGCAGCCATTTTAGTAAAAAATTTGGAACCACGAAGCGTGAGAAAATTCGACTTCAGTGAGAATCAATTTTTTCCTGAAAGTCCGATTGAATTCTACTTCGTCAACTTCGATTTGCTCATCTCTAGTTATTATCAAATGGGCATGTCATTACATAGTCATTTACTGTTCAATCAGTGAGGACAGTATCAGACTGTGCAACAACACACCCTATTGAGAAAAGGGAATGGTAATGGCCAGTTCTTAGTTTACTCATACATTTATACGAGGAATAAAAGAGGAACTGCACAACACAGAGTTCTAAGAAAAGGTGAGTTTTGAAAAAATTGATTTGGCAACTTCGCCAAGAAATTAGATCTGTTCCAAAATAATTTGTCATGAATCGCTATAAATCAGGTATACCCAGGCCACTCTACCTTGGAGAGAGGTCATGCGGAGTGGCTATGCTGCGGGCGAATTGCAACTATGCTGTGGAGAAGAATCGCGCAGCCAACTAGCCTGCAGCTGCCTTTCAGTTAAGAGTGAAGACTGAGCTGTATAGTCCTTCTTCATTGTTAATGGCCGCGCGGCACCTTTACTGGACCTTTAAACTGGAGCTGTTGCTGGTATGGGATTTGGCTGGTTAGATGGGAGGACAATATGCTGGCATACCCACTTCTCCAACCCCAGTGCTCTCCTGCTCTACAGGTGGGAGCCCTTCTTCTGCCATCTGCTTTTCCTCCTTTTCCACATCTAATATCGATGAAAATATGTCATCAGGAACATCCAGCTCCTCCTCTCTCTGTATCTTGCTGACATTTCTAGGAAATTAAGACAGACTGAAGGATGATTTGGAAGAAGTAAAGCCAGCAAAAGATGAGGATGGTCATAACTAAGACCTGGCCCCCCCTAATCGGGGCAGATTGGATGGTATTGGTTGACATGCTGGTACTGGAATAATAAAGGCTTCTATCTTATTATTGTTGTTGAATTACATATCTTAGTTTATGGCTGATGTAGGAATAAGTAAATGTAGGAAAAAATGATTTGTTACCATGAAGCATGAGGAAATTCTAATTTGTTAAGAATAGAAGTTTTCCTAAACTTTAGGCTGAATTGTGCTTTGAGTGCCTCGCTCAACACTAATAATAACCTTTTACAGGAAACCAAGTAACAGAATGATCTGGAGGATATTTACACTGCATCATTAATTTATTCTAATGAAACTTAAATAATACTCCATATTTCCATATACAATACCTCTGGGGGATTGAATGATAATGTATTCAAACAGTAAACTGATTGACATAAAATGGTATAGTGCAAAATTAAACTCACACAGTGATATTACACCCGGGAATACAGATGTGTCTGAGGAATGAGAGGTGACAGGTACTCACCAACATTCATTGAACCTGACATGTGTGACAGATTCATACGTCTGTTTTCCCAAAAGGCGAAAGCATCACTTGGCTTCTTGCCGTGTGGTCGCTAACCTTACCTCACATCTTCACTTTATAAACTTGCAAGGAAATGATCTTTGCTTGGGAAGAACTAAGGCCCCTTGCAGATGAGCAAGTATTCCATGCTTGTGCAATGCGTTATACAAACGAACGCATTCCGCCCGCACTGAATCTGGACCCATTCATTTCAACGGGTCTTTGTACATGAGCGTTGTTTTTTACGCATCACTTGTGCGTTGCGTGAAAATCGCAGCATCTTCTATATTCTGCATTTTTCACTCAACGCTGGCCCCATATAAGTGAATGGGTCTGCGTGAAAATTGCATTGCATCCGCATGCAAGTGCGGATGCGATGCGTTTTTCACGGATGGTTGCTAAGAGATGTTTTTTGTATACCTTCAGTTTTTTTGCATCATGCGCGTGCAAAACTCATTAATAGGGTTGAGCAAACCCGAACATTTCTGTAAAAGTTCGGGTTCGGTGTTCGGCGACTTCTTGGAGCTTTTTGAAAGGCTGCAGAGCTGCCAATCAACAAGCGTTTAACTGTGTGCCCTTAGAAGCCATCACAGCCATGCCTACTAATGGCATGGCTGTGATTGGCCAGTGCAGCATGTGACCCAGCCTCTATATAAGCTGGAGTCACGTATCGCTGCACGTCACTCTGCTGTGCTTAGTGTAGGTATAGGATGCTGCTGCTGTGAGGGAGAGAATAGGACAGAATCTTTAATCAGAACTCCAATTAAACTCAGCGATCTACATAGATTTTGTTGTGTGGGTGCAGTGCACAGTCTTTTTACCCTGCTCTGAGCCCAGGGACAGAGAAAAATAACTTTTATCCGTCTGTCAGTTAGGTTGGCGGCTGGCATTTTATGCAAGCTCAGTGCACCAGCAAAGCATATGTGCTTTTGTGACATTTAAATCCAAACTTGAAATACTGCAATAATAATCTGGTTTAAAAAAAACACCCTTTTTTGGCAATATCCTACATCTGGTGCCTTTGCAGCATTAGTCAGTGTACAATTTAAGCTAGAAATACAGCTATAATTTTCTGGGGTTTATAAAAGAAAACACCCTTTTTGGGCAAAATACACAATTTTACAGCCCTTGCTGCATCTACACATGTGAAATTCAAGCGTTATATACAGCTGTCATATTCTGTTAGCAAAAAAAACCACACTTCATATTGCAGCCTTTGCTGCATCTGTCATTGTGAGACACACCCTTTACATACTGTTGTTCTATTCTGCTATTAAAAAAACACCCATTTAGGGAAAAAATATTAAATTGCGGCCTAGTCTGCAGCTGTACGTGTGAGATACACCCTTTAGATACTGTTATTCTATTCTGCTATTTAAAAAAAACACCCATTTAGGGCAAGATCCTAAATTTGAAAAATATGAGGAGAGCGTCAAAAAAGGAACATGGCCCCAGTCGTGGTGCTGCTGGTGGAGCTCCTGTTGCAGGGAGAGGACGTGGTCGATCTGTGCCAGTTACAGGCACAAGTGAAACACCCTCCTTCAGGTGCGACTAGGCGACAGAACCTGCAGCCGGTCAGCATAACACTTCACCACCAACTTCAGCACAGCCAGGGGTAAACGACAGCAGGCAGTTTTAAAACATATCTTTTGGGGACAAACCTCACACCGCGCAGTAGCTGCGGACGGGCCTTGAACAACAGACCGATGAGTGGTTTGTGCCAGTAAGCCTCAAGCCCGGCCTGGTGGTGTGCGATAATGGGCGAAATCTCGTAGCAGCTCTGGGACTAGCCGGTTTGACACACATCCCTTGCCTGGCACATGTGCTGAATTTGGTGGTGCAGAGAGTCCTTAAAAATTACCCCGATATGTCAGAGCTGCTGCATAAAGTGCGGGCCGTCTGTGCGCGCTTTCAGCGTTCTCACCTTGCTGCTGCTTTCCTATCAGCGCTGCAGCGTAACTTCGGCCTTCCCGCTCACTGCCTCATATGCGACGTGCCCACAAGGTAGAACGCCACCTTGCACATGCTGGCCAAACTGTGCGAGCAGCAGCAGGCAATAGTGGAGTTTCAGCTGCAGCACGCACGGGTGAGTCGCTCGGCGGAATGGCACCACTTCACCACCAATGACTGGGCCTCCATGCGAGACCTGTGTTCCTTGTTGCGCTGTTACGAGTACTCCACCAACATGGCCATTGCCGATAACGCCGTTCTCAGCGTTACTATCCCACTTCTATGCCTCCTTGAAAAAATGCTGCTGGCGATGATGGAAGAGGATGTGGCACAGGAGGAGGAGGAGGAGGAGGAGGAGGAAGAGGGATCATTTCATATGTTCTCCGGCCAGTCATTCACAAGTGGCTCCGAGGGTGGGTTCCAGCACCCACGAACGCCAGGTACACAATTGTCCAGCCAGGGCACAGTTCTGTAGGATGACGAGGTGGAGGATGAGGAGTAGGAGATGAAGGAGGAGGAACCATGTTCACAGCAGGGTAGCACCCAGACGAACTCATGGCCATCACAGGTGCATGGCTGGGGGGGATACAGAGGACACAGACGATACACCTTCCACAGAGGACAGCTTTTTGTTGCCTCTGGGCAGCCTGGCACACATGAGTGATTACATGCTGCAGTGTCTCCGCAACGACTACTGAATTGCCCACATTCTAACTTGTGCTGATTACTGGATGGCCACACTGCTGGATCCCCATTACAAGGTCAACATACCATCCTTAATTCCCTCACTGGAGTGTGATCGTAAGATGCGCGAGTACAAGTGCACGCTGGTAGACGTACTGCTGGTGGCATTCCACCTAACAGCGGAGGAACAGTGGAAGCACAAGGCAGAGGAGGAGGAAGAGGTCTCCAACGCAGCTGGGGCACAACCAGCACCTCAGAAGGCAGGGTTAGCATGGCCGAAATGTGGAAAAGCTTTGTCAGCACGCCACAATAACCAGCACCACCAGCTGATATGGAACGTCTTAGCAGGAGGCAGAATTTCACCAACATGGTGGAGCAGTATGTGTGCACACGCCTACACGTACTGAATGACGGGTCTTCCCCCTTCAACTTCTGGGTCTCCAAATTGGAGGTGCTGGCCTGCCCTGCAGCCAGTGTATTATCTGAACATGTGTTTAGCATGGCAGGGTTCGTTATCACAGACAAGCGCAGCCACCTGTCCATAGCCAATGTGGACAAGCTCACGTTCATTAAAATGAACCAGGCATGGATCCCACAGGACTTGTCCGTACCTTGTGCAGAATAGACATGTGTACCGGCCTTAACCAGCCATTGTTATACTACAGCGTGATTGCTCATTCTTGTAGTTTGGATATTTCACTCTCTTTTGGAGTGTACCCTAATAAAAAATAAATAAATAAAAATGTAAACCAAAAAACAGTGTTGCTACTTCGTCCTTCTCCACCGCTACTTCCACCTACACCGCTATGTCAACCGCCTCTTCAAACTCCTACTCCATATGGACCTCCACCTCATAAATCAAATTTTTTATATTTTTTTTGTACTTATTCTATTTTATGTAATTTCACTAATTTGTCCATTACATTTTCAGTTGAAATTCACAATTTTTTGGGGTGATATACCACTGCTATACCTAGTAGACAGGGTAAAAAAATTCACTAACTTGTCTGTTACATTTTCGGGTTAAATTCACCAATTTTTGGGTGTGATATACCCATGCTCTACCTAGTAGACAGGTAAAAAAAAATCACTATATTGTCTGTTACATTTTCAGGTAAAATTCACCAATTTTTGAGTGTGATATACCACTGCTATACCTAGAAGACAGGTAAAAAAAAAATCACTAATTTGTCTGTTACATTTTTGGGTGAAATTCACCAATTTTTGGCTGCTATATACCCCTGCTCTACCTAGTTGACAGCTGAATAAATTTAACCAATTTTTATGATTCATTCTTGAGTTGACATTTTACAATTTTTGCCGGGAATAAACCCCTGCTCTGCATAGGTGACAGGGACCAAACTTTTTTAAAATAATCTGTTCCATTGGTGGGTGACATTAACCCATTTATGGTGATGAAAAACCCCTGCTCTGCATAGGTGACAGGGACTTAAAGTTCTAAAATTCATCTTTAATTGGCCCTTTTATTCGATCTTTCTGCTTTATTAACTTGTCCCTCACTTCCGCTTCATCCCATTGCAGCCATTGACCTCCCCTGGATGAGGTCTCCCTTTCTCACGCTCCCTCTCCGGAGTGGAACCCTGATTCACCAATAAACGTGATCAACATGGTAGGCTCAGAAAAGAACATCATAAGTGTTATATTAGTCCATTAGTGTTATAACAGCCAACAGAACATAAAAAGTTTTTTTTTTTTCAAAGGTGGTAATCATCTCAGAATATAAAGAGCCAAGAGTAAAGGTAAGCAAGGACACATCTTTATGTCATTTCAAATTTATTTTTAAAGACTGTATCACAATTGTCAATTTTTATATCACTGAAGTGACCTAGTGAATCACTGCTAAGGATAAGGAAAATGTTCTGATGTGTTCCGATCTTATTAAAGAATTGTTCATTTATTGTTTCTGTGTACCTGAAGTCTGGAGTTTGGAGTTCATTTTCTTTCCCTAGAGATGGTTGCAAGAAAGGACCCCAAATCCTGGGCTTGGCTTGTTTCTGTGTGCTGCTAGTCATTCTGATAAAAAGAATAAAGACTCCCGCACTCCACCAGATTTCAAACAGTGCTGTATTCTTTATTGAGTGGGCTTCCAGTTAAAATCTGAATGTTTTCAGCCTTAGCCTTCATCAGAATACTGGGGTGCAACACCACAGGGATAATGAGATGTAGCAGCAGGAAAAGCGGGAAGAGGCCCCGTCACAGTATCGCTGTAGGGATGTGGGCAACAGCCTGGCATGAATGGCTCTATTCATACCGGGCTGTTGCCCACATCCCTACAGCGCTATAGTGACAGGGTCTCTGCCCCTTTTTGTTGCTGCTACATCTGCTTACCCCTCTTGTGCGGCTCCTCAGTACTTTGATGAAAACTTAAGGCCAAAAACGTTCAGTCCACCCAATAAAACATACAGCACTGCAATCTAGTGGAGTGCAAGAGTCTTTATTCTATTTATTCTGGCTTGGGAACCATCTCCTGCAACCACATCTCTTAAGTGGTGTGTCATCAAATCTATTACAAAAGCTAGTCATTCTAAAGCAGCCCACAGTCCTGTAGCAGCTACAGTCAGCACATGGGGATCCAGGAAAAGAGGTCAGGCAGCATCCCACAGAATGAGTGAAGCATTCTTAAGAGGGTGAAGCAGCCAAAAGAAGAGGGTTTGTGTGTGCAAAAAAAAAAGTCTGTGGAGGTAAC